>NC_083720.1:137533344-138158344 GCF_028564815.1 Eubalaena glacialis | reverse complement strand
TGAATTGAGCAGGGGTTCTGACCTCTGACGTGAATAGGCTCATTTTATGTTCTACACAGAAACAAGAAAAGGAAATTTATTAAAATGTTTCAGGACATGTTCTAGCCAGTGCAAAAAAATAACATTTATGGGAGAAATTAGATGTTATGGTAGGGATCAGTGAAACTTGATTTTGTACCATTTTAGGTGCCCAGAATATAGTAAATTTTGTTTTCTTAAACTTTAAGTGTGACTGATATCATTAGGTTCTTAAGATATTCATTAACTGGTATTCTAAGTTTAGGATTTAATTTTTAAAGTCACTATTTTTATGGAATATGATAGCACACATCTCTTAACTAAGTTTCTAGTGAATTGGAACTGACTGAGCAATTCAGCACTTTACAAAAGGCATGACTTTAAAAAAAATCAAATCAGAAGCCAGATTTTTACTAGTTATCATCTTCATTTTAAAAAATCAACCTATGTGTTGAAATAGCCTTATATGAAAATTATTTAAAAGAGATTTCTAGGTGTGACAGAGTTACTCTAATATTGTTTAATGTATTTGTTCTGTTTACACCCCTGTTTAATATCTTCTGTGATATAACAATAGAATCCCATAGTGACCTGCAGCACCATTACCAATTTAGCATTTGTAGGCAGTGTTGGTTGTACTGATAATATCAATGTTCTCACTTAAATTTAGCAACAACTGAATTAAGAACCATTTGAGTAAAATGCTATTTTTCTAAATGACCACTAATAATAAAACACTTGTTCATAACAACATTACAGAAAACATTCAGGATCAAATTCCCAATATCTTTATAATGTAGATATTTGTCTACTTTACTGATTTTCTCCTACTGGTTATTGTTAAATGCAGAAAGTTCATTTTACCACATTTCACAAATTATATAGGTCATAGTACGCTCTCTACCAGGCATTCAAAAGAGCTGTAACTTCAAAAAATACGTCATTTTATAAAAGAATGTGGCCAAGAGAGTCAAGATTACAACCTCAAAAACTGAATGATTAATCTACATTTATCATCATCATAAACTGACAGATGGAAAATATCTTGAGCATCTTTTATTCATGAAGAAACATCAAATCATATCTAGCTTTTCTGTTTTTAAAATCTGAATTGAATAAATTGAGCATTGGTACTATTCCTACTATCATTTAACTATTGATGTTCTCATAATATTTGTAGGTACTCTTTTATACTGTGAAAGCTTAGAATGTTCTATAAGATGCTCCTCTATCATTGTTGAGATTATACCTAACTTTCTGTTACTTTAAGTTTCTGCCGAAATTTAAATTTCTAATGCAAACTTCCATAAAAACCTAAAAATAACTACAAAAATTATATCATAAAGATAACCATGAATGTTATATTTCCAGCTTGCTATAACTACCTGGAATATTACTAAATTAATACTCCAATACAAATACACTTTGCATAAACACACAGAAAAATTCACAAATAATATTCTTAATTTTTGAACTAAATCTTCCTCCTTTACTTTCTCACTTTTAATAGGGACATGGTTTTTAATAGTAATAACTAACATTTACTAGCTGGTCAGCACAATTCTAAGTACTTTAAGCATATTAACTCAGTGAACTAAGTTAGCAGAATTTAGTTAGTAACTAAGTCAGTGAATCTTCACAATAAACACAAAGAAAGTATTATTATTTTCTACATCATCATTATCAGATGGGGAAACAGAGACACAGAAAACTTAAATAGCTTGCCTAAAGGCATACAGGTTTACTTAGTGAAATTTAAATTTGAATACGGGGATCATAGTTTGAGTCTTCAGTGCTAATCACTATTCTACAATGCCTCTTAATTTTACAATAAGAAAATAAAAACTCAGTTATAAAAAGAGGCAACTGACAGTGAGCCACAGTAGTGGGGACCATGAAAACTGGAGAAAATATGATTCACTGAAAGCGGCAGCTGCTAAGTAGCTCCAGCCAACTGTAGCCAGTAGAAATGTATTGGGTTGGGATTTTATTTTACTCACTTACAAACTAATTAGTTAGCCAGTTACTATTTCATGATGCTGCCAAGAACAATGAGATTCCTGGGTCAGAGACAAAGAACTTTGTAACTCAAGGCATGGCAAACAGCCCTATCATCAGCATATTTCTGTCAGTTCCCTTTCCTTGTCATGTGATGGGTCCTGGCCCAGACAAACACGTGCGGTTTCAAAATGATGCATGCATACAAAAGGAAGCTATTCTATCATTAAAGAGCCCTATTTTATACTCCCATAATTACACAGATTAAGTGACATTTTTCAGAGTTGTGCTTTATAAATCAATAAATTTCAGACTTATTTAGAATTAGCAGCCTTGACAGACCAGGTACATACTGCTATAAAAGCATTTCATGGGTAAGGGCCCTGTCTGGTAAATACCACTAATGTGATTGCAAGGATGTCTGCTTTTAACATGTTTATAAGGAGATTTGACCAGAAGAAAAATCATATGATCACATTAACAGATGCAGAAAAAGCATTTGACAAAATCCAACACCTATTCATGATAAAAACTCGCAGCAGACTAGGAATAAACAAGAAATTGCCAAACTTCATAAACATTTACAAAATCCCCTATAGCTAACATTGTACTTAATGGTGGGAAACTATATGCTTCTTCTTGTGATCAGGAACAAGAGATGGATGTTCCTACTCACCATTCTTATTCAATAGTGTATTGGAAGTGCTAGTTAATGCAATAAAAGAAAAGAAAACTAAGTAAAGGTATACTGATTGAAAAAGAAGAAACAAAATGGCCTTTTTGGGAACATAACTGTCTATGTAGAAAATCCCAAAGAATCAACTAATAGCAAGGCTACAAGATACAAAATTTATATACAAAAGTCGGTTGCTTACCTATATCCAAGGAATGAACTATTGGAATTAGAAATTAAAAACACAATGTTATTTGCATTAGCACTCAAAAATATGAAATACTTAGGTATAATTCTAACAAATATATACAAGAGTTATACAAGGAAAACTACAAAATTCTGATGAAAGAAATTAAAGCTGATATAAATAAATGGAGAAACATTCCAAGTTAACTGATAGTAAGACAATATTATTAAGATGTCAATTCTTCCAAAAAGGGCTATAGATTCAATGCATTCCCAATCAAAATCCTGGAAATCTATTTTGTGGATATAGAAAAACTGATCCTAAGGTTTATATGGAAAAGCAAAAAGACCTATAATAACCTAGACAATACTGAAGAAGAACAAAGTTGGAGTACTAACACTACCAGACTTTAAGACTAACTATAATGCTAGTTATCAAGACAATGTGATATTGGCAAAAGAATAAATAGATCAATGGAACACAATAAATAGCCCAAAAATGCTCCCACGCAAATATAACCTAATGATCTTTGGCAAAGGAGCAAAGGTAATTCAGTGGAGAGAGGATACCCCTTTCAACAAATGAATCTGGAACAAATAGACATCCATATTCAAAACAATGTAATCTAGACAGAGACTTTATACCTTTTACAAAAACTAATTAAAAATGGAACATAGACATCAATGTAAAACACGAAACTATGCAATCTCTAGAAGATAACATAGGAGAAAAATCTAGGCAAACTTGCATTTGGCAATGATTTTAGGTATAATACCACCAGCACAATCCATGAGAAAAAAATTGATAAGTTGGACTTCATTAGAAACTAAAAATGTCTACTCTGTGAAAGATGCTGTTAGGAGGATGAAAAGACATGACAGACTCAGAGAAAATATTTGCAAAACACATATCTAATAGAGAAAGGACTTGTATCCAAAACGTACAAAGAAACGCAACAATTTTAAAAAACTACAAAATGGGCAAAAGATCTGAATAGACACCTCACCAGAGAAGAGATACAGATGGAAAATAAGCATATGAAAAGATGCCCAAAATTATGTCATTAGGGAATTGCAAATTAAAACAACAATGGGATACCACTGCATACCTATTAGTATGGCTAAAATACAGAACACTGACAACACCAAATGCTGGTAAGAATGTGGAGCAACAGACATTTATTCATTGCTGGTGGGAATGAAAAATGGTAAAATCACTTTAGAAGTCATCTTGACTTCTAAATATATTTACTACAAAGTAAATATATTCTTGTCTTAATATCTAGCAATCTCACGTCTATTTATCCAAATAAGCTGAAGACTTTCATCCACACAAAGACCTATACACAAATGTTTATAGCAACTTGATTCATATTTGCCAAAAGAAGTCAAAACATGTAACCAAGATGTGATTCAGTGAGTGAATGGATAAACTATGGAACATCCATACAATGGAGATGGAATATTATTCAGCAATATAAAGAAATGTGCTATCAAGCTATGAAAAGAAATGGAGGAATCTCACATGCATCTTATACGGTGAAAGAAGTCAGTCTGAAAAGCTACACACTGTGTGACTCAAACTATATGTCATTCTTGAAAAGACAAAACTATAAAGACAGTAAAAAGATCAATGATTGCCAGGGGCTCAAAGAGGGAAGGATGAATATGTGGAGCAGAGGGCTTTTTTAAGGCAGTGAAAGTATTCTGTATGATACTGAATTTGTAAAAACCCACAGAATTGTATAACACAGAAAAATGAATATTGATGTAAACTGTGGACTTTAGTTAATGTATTAATATTGGGTCATCAGTTATAACAAATTTACACATATGTAAGATGTTAAGAATGGCTGAAACTGTGTATGGGCAGGGGGAGAGTATATGGGAACTCTCTACTTTTAGCACAATTTTTCTGTAAACCTAAACCTGTTCTAAAAAATATAATCTTTTTTTAAAAAAAAGGTAAGGAAAATGGTCTGGCTGATAGAGTGTATAACATACACAAGGAAGAATAGTACTAGGTCAAGCCATATGAAATTGCCAATATTTAACCTTTGTTGACCTACAAAATTTGTAATTTTATATGGTTCAGCCTGAATTGGAGATGAGGTCAGAGAGTGATGATTGTCCGGAAGAAAGAACAGAAGAAAAAGCATGTTATTTATTTTAGATAACAGCACTCAGTCCTTATAAGCACTCCTTACAAAATAAAAGTCCACTGAGTGCTCTCATGTTTCAGATAGAGTGTGTTGTCTGAAAACCATTAATACTGGGTTACTTAAAGTTTTCTTCTCCTTGGAAGATCTGTGTGTCCTCAAAGATTCTCTTTTCCTTTTTCTTTTTTTCCCCCCTTTTATCTTATCAAAGACTTTGGACTCAAATGTCGTTGATTTTTGTTGTCCATTCATTTTTTTGCCCCACTCCTTAGGGCATTAAATGTTGTTTAGAAGTTCTCTGGGCATAGTTGGGGCTTGCCAACCTAATCTTGTGTCCAGGATGATGTGGCTTAGCCACTTCATTAGCAAAACTTTGAAGTCAGTACCTTTAAGTTCCTTTTGTTTTTGCTTTTTTGTTAGGATTGTTCTATTCCTCAGAGAAGACTCTTTTATTTTCCTGCCTGGAAGTTAGAATCCTGGATGCCAACCTTCTAGAAATAAGCTGGGAGAAGAAGGCTGGTAGTCTCAAGGTTCAGTGAATATTTATTCACTTACTCCCCTGACCCTCTTTTCATGGTACATGACTCCTTCTCTTTTAATTTTGATGTTAAATTCATTGGTTGGCAAATAATAGTTTTATTTCCGTGATGATTTTTAAATCATAATTTTAAATTATGTTTTAGTTAGCTGAGGATCTTTTTTACCCCATTAGATGAAATAAATCAGAGTGGTAAATGCATTGCACTTAGGTTTATAAATTGATATTTACTTTTTCTCTAAAATTATTTTATATGTCTAATTTCCCAAGTGGAAATTTTCATTTTCTCTCAAATTACATATTTAACATTTTAATATGGTTTCTAATTTAAGTCCAGAACAAAGGGAACAAATGAAAGTATATGCATGAAATCTTAAGATTCCCGGTCTTTCCTTCCACCAGCCTGTGCAGAATGGGAGAGGGGTTTGGGGATGAGTCTACTTCTTAAAAAATTAGCAGTGACAAGGTGAGAATTAAAAAGGGATCTTCTGACTATATTATAACATGCAAAGAAAAAATTGATGTATTTTCTGAAATTACTTTGTACTAAGCCACTATCTTTTTAATAATACACTTGTCTTTTTTATCTCTCAATTCAATTGTGAACACCTTAGAGGCTAATCTACTCATGTATCCTCATAATATGTAGCTTAATTCTTTGCATGCTATAGATGCTCAATGAAAGAATAAAATTAGAGAGCATATTAAAGAGTTAAATTAGGTAATTTTCTAGTATCCTTCAAGTCCCAAATTTATAATCTAAAAGCAATTTTCATATGACATATATGTAAACATTAAGTTGTTCAAGTTAGCAATCTAATACTTCTGGGTTTAATTTGTATCCTTTATGCAAATATTAGAGAATAATTTGAGCCAATATTCATTTAAAATTCAAATGAAGAAAATATTTAATAAATTTCTAAAACTTAGTTTAGCCAAATTATGATAATTAAAAATTTTGAAAATCTGCTATTTGTACCAAGTTGTTAAGTAGATTATACAAAATATAATTGGAATTATAAATACGCATCAAAAATCTTAAATATAATTAAGTTCAATTAGGGCAAGTGGACTAATTGAGAAAATAAATGTATAAATAGAAAACTGTTAGATTTCTAATAAAATAGACCAATTCGGAGTTTTTGAAATGACAATGGTGCTCACGTTTTTAATAGGATAATATAAGAACTTATTTATGTCTAATAGGTATCAGATTATTTTAAAATACAGGAGATGTATATGTATGTGTATAGACACACACACACACACACACAATGGAATACTACTAACCATAAAAAAAGAAGGAAACTTTGCCATTTGCAACAACATGGATGGACGTGGAGGACATTATGCTAAGTGAAATAAGTCACTTGAGAAAGACAAATACTGTATGATACCACTTATATGTGAAATCCAAAAAAACCACAATAACTATAGAATATAACAAAAAAGAAACAGACTCACAGATAAAAGAAACAAACTAGTGGTTGCCAGTGGGGAGAGGGAGGGGGGAGGGGCAAAATAGGGGACAGGGATTAGAGGTACAAACTATTATGTATAAAATAAGCTAGACGGAGAGGAACCAAGATGGCGGAGTAGAAGGATGTGCTCTCACTCCCTCTTGTGAGAACACCAGAATCACAACTAGCTGCTGGACAATCATCGACAGGAAGACACTGGAACTCACCAAAAAAGATACCCCATATCCAAAGACAAAGGAGAAGCCACATTGAGATGGTAGGAGGGGCGCAATCACAGTAAAATCAAAGCCCATAAACTGCTAGGTGGGTGACTCACAGACTGGAGAACACTTAGACCACAGAAGTCCACCCAGTGGAGTGAAGGTTCTGAGTCCCACGTCAGGCTTCCCAACCTGGGGGTCTGGCAATGGGAGGAGGAATTCCTAGAGAATCAGACTTTGAAGGCTAGTGGGAATTGATTGCAGGACTTCAACAGGACTGGGGGAAACAGAGACTCCACTCATGGAGGGCACACACAAAGTACTGTGTGCATCGGGACCCAGGGGAAGGAACAGTGACCCCAGGGGAGACTGAACCAGACCTACATGCTAGTGTTGGAGGGTCTCCTGCAGAGGTGGGGGGGCGGGGGCAGGGGCTGTGGCTCACCGTGGGGACAAGTACACTGGCAACAGAAGTTCTGGGAAGTACTCCTTGGCTTGAGCCCTCCCACAGTCTGTCATTAGCCCCACCAAAGAGCCCAGATAGGCTCCAGTGTTGGGTTGCCGCAGGCCAAACAACCAACAGGGAGGGAACCCAGCCCCACCTATCAAAAGTCAAGTGGATTAAAGTTTTACTAAGCTCTGCCCACCAGAGAAACAGTCAGTTCTACCCACCACCAGTCCCGCCCATCAAGCCTCTTAGATAGCCTCATCCACCAGAGGGCAGAGAGAAGAAGCAAGAAGAACTACAACCCTGCAGCCTGTGGAATGAAAACCACATTCAAAGAAAGATAGACAAGATGAAAAGCCAGAGGGCTATGTACCAGATGAGGGAACAAGATAAAACCCAAGAAAAACAACTAAATGAAGTGGAGATAGGCAACCTTCCAGAAAAAGAATTCAGAATAATGATAGTGAAAATGATCAAGGACCTCGGAAAAACAATGGAGGCAAAGATTGAGAAGATGCAAGGAATGTTTAACAAAGACCTAGAAGAATTAAAGAACAAACAAACAGAGATGAACAATACAGTAACTGAAATGAAAACTACACTAGAAGGAATCAATAGCAGAATAACTGAGGCAGAAGAACGGATAAGTGACCTGGAAGACAATATGGTGGAATTCACTGCTGCAGAACAGAATAAAGAAAAAAGAATGAAAAGAAATGAAGACAGCCTAAGAGACTTCTGGGACAACATTAAATGGAACAACATTCGCATTATAGGTCCCAGAAGGAGAAGAGAGAGAGAAAGGACCCGAGAAAATATTTGAAGAGATTATAGTCAAAAACTTCCCTAACATGGGAAAGGAAATAGCCACCCAAGTCCAGGAAGCGCAGCGAGTCCCATACAGGATAAACCCAACGAGAAACACACCGAGACACATAGTAATCAAATTGGCAAAAATTAAAGACAAAGAAAAACTATTGAAAGCAGCAAGGGAAAAATGAAAAATAACATACAAGGGAACTCCCATAAGGTTAACAGCTGATTTCTCAGTAGAAACTCTACAAGCCAGAAGGGAGTGGCATGATATACTTAAAGTGATGAAAGGGAAGAACCTACAAGCAAGATTCCTCTACCCAGCAAGGATCTCATTCAGGTTCGATGGAGAAATCAAAAGCTTTACAGACAAGCAAAGGCTAAGAGAATTCAGCACCACCAAACCAGCTCTACAACAAATGCTAAAGGAACTTCTCTAAGTGGGAAGCACAAGAGAAGAACAGGATCTACAAAAACAAACTGAAAACAATTAAGAAAATGGTAATAGGAACATACATATCAATAATTATCTTAAACGTTAAAATGTTAATGGATTAAATGCTCCAACCAAAAGACACAGGCCTGCTGAATGGATACAAAAATAAGATCCATATATATGCTGTCTACAAGAGACCCACTTCAGACCTAGGGACACATACAGACTGAAAGTGAGGGGATGGAAAAAGACAATCCATGCAAATGGAAATCAAAAGAAAGCTGGAGTGGCTATACTCATATCAGATAAAATAGACTTTAAAATGAAGAATGTTACAAGAGACAAGGAAGGACACTACATAATGATCAAGGGATCAATCCAAGAAGAAGAGATAACAATTATAAATATATATGCACCCAACATAGGAGGACCTCAATACAAAAGGCAACTGCTAACAGCTATAAAAGAGGAAATCGACAGTAAAACAATCATAGTGGGGGACTTTAACACCTCACTTACACCAATGGGCAGATCATCCAAAATGAAAATAAATAAGGAAACAGAAGCTTTAAAAGACACAATAGACCAGATAGATTTAATTGATATTTATAGGACATTCCATCCAAAAAGAGCAGATTATACTTTCTTCTCAAGTGCGCACGGTACATTCTCCAGGATAGATCACATCTTGGGTCACAAATCAAGCCTCAGTAAATTTAAGAAAACTGAAATCATATCAAGCATCTTTTCTGACCACAACGCTATGAGATTAGAAATAAATTACGGGGAAAAAAAACGTAAAAAACACAAACATATGGAGGCAAAACAATACGTTACTAAATAACTGAGAGATCACTGAAGAAATCAAAGAGGAAATCAAAAAATACCTAGAGACAAATGACAATGAAAACACAACGATCCAAAACCTATGGGATGCAGCAAAAGCAGTTCTAAGACGGAAGTTTATAGCTATACAAGGCTACCTCAGGAAACAAGAAAAATCTCAAGTAAACAATCTAACTTTACACCTAAAGGAACTACAGAAAATAGAACAAACAAAACCCAAAGTTAGCAGAAGGAAAGAAATCATAAAGATCAGAGCGGAAATAAATGAAATAGAAACAAAGAAAACAATAGGAAAGATCAATAAAACTAAAAGCTGGTTCTTTGAGAAGATAAACAAAATTGATAAACCATTAGCCAGACTCATCAAGAAAAAGAGGGAGAGGACTCAAATCAATAAAATTAGAAATGAAAAAGGAGAACTTACAACAGACAACACAGAAATACAAAGCATCCTAAGAGAAAACTACAAGCAACTCTATGCCAATAAAATGGACAACCTGGAAGAAAGGAAAAATTCTTAGAAAGGTATAACCTACCAAGACTGAACCAGGAAGAAACAGAAAATATGAACACACTGATCACAAGTAATGATTGAAACTGTGATTAAAAATCTCCCAACAAACAGAAGTCCAGGACCAGATGGCTTCATGGGTGAATTCTATCAAACATTTAGAGAAGAGCTAACACCCATCCTTCTCAAACTCTTCCAAAAAATTGCAGAGGAAGGAACACTCCCAAACTCTTTCTATGAGGCCACCATCACCCTGATACCAAAACCAGAAAAGATGTCACAAAAAAAGAAAACTACAGGCTAATATTACTGATGAATATAGATGCAAAAATCCTCAACAGAATACTAGCAAACAGAATCCAACACCACATTAAAAGGATCATACACCATGATCAAGTGGGATTTATCCCAGGGATGCAAGAATTCTTCAATATACGCAAATCAATCAATGTGATACACCATATTAACAAATTGAAGAATGAAAACCATATAATCATCTCAATAGATGCAGAAAAAGCTTTTGACAAAATTCAACACCCATTTATGATAAAAACTCTCCAGAAAGTGGGCATAGAGGGAACCTACCTCAACATAATAAAGGCCATATAGGACAAACCCACAATAAACATCATTCTCAATGGTGAAAAACTGAAAGCATTTCCTCTAAGATCAGGAACGAGACAAGGATGTCCACTCTCACCACTATTATTCAACATAGTTTTGGAAGTCCTGGCCATGGCAATCAGAGAAGAAAAAGAAATAAAAGGAATACAAATTGGAAAAGATGAAATAAAACTGTCACTGTTTGCAGACGACATGATACTATACATAGAGAATCCTAAAAATGCCACCAGAAAACTACTAGAGCTAATCAATGAATTTGGTAAAGTTGCAGGATACAAAATTAATGCACAGCAATCTCTTGCATTCCTATACACTAATGATGAAAAATCTGAAAGAGAAATTAAGGAAACACTCCCATTTACCATTGCAACAAAAAGAATAAAATACCTAGGAATACACCTACCTAGGGAGACCAAAGACCTGTATGCAGAAAACTATAAGACACTGATGAAAGAAATTAAAGATGATACCAACAGATGGAGAGATATACCATGTTCTTGAATTGGTAGAATCAATATTGTGAAAATGACTATACTACCCAAAGCAATCTACAGATTCAATGCAATCCCTATCAAATTACCAATGGCATTTTTTACGGAACTAGAACAAATCATCTTAAAATTTGTATGGAGACACAAAAGACCCCGAATAGCCAAAGCAGTCTTGAGGGAAAAAAATGGAGCTGGAGGAATCAGACTCCCTGACTTCAGACTATACTACAAAGCTACAGTAATCATGACAATATGGTACTGGCACAAAAACAGAAACATAGATCAATGGAACAAGATAGAAAGCCCAGAGATAAACCCACACACCTATGGTCAACTAATCTATGATAAAGAGGCAAGGATATACAATGGAGAAAAGACAGTCTCTTCAATAAGTAGTGTTGGGAAAACTGGACAGCTACATGTAAAAGAATGAAATTAGAACACTCCCTAACACCATACACAAAAATAAACTCAAAATGGATTCAAGACCTAAACGTAAGACCGGACACTATAAAACTCTTAGAGGAAAACATAGGAAGAACACTTTTTGACATAAACCACAGCAAGATCTTTTTTGATCCACCTCCTAGAGTAATGGAAATAAAAACAAAAATAAACAAATGGGACCTAATGAAACTTCAAAGCTTTTGCACAGCAAAGGAAACCATAAAGAAGACAAAAAGACAACCCTCAGAATGGGAGAAAATATTTGCAAATGAATCAATGGACAAAGGATTAATCTCCAAAATTTATGAACAGCTCATGCAGCTCAATATGAAAGAAACAAACAACCCAATCCAAAAATGGGCAGAAGACCTAAATAGACATTTCTCCAAAGATCACATACAGATGGCCAAGAAGCACATGAAAAGCTGCTCAACATCACTAATTATTAGAGAAATGCAAATCAAAACTGCAAAGAGGTATCACCTCACATCAGTTAGAATGGGCATCATCAGAAAATCTACAAACAACAAATGCTGGAGAGGGTGTGGAGAAAAGGGAACCCTCTTGCACTGTTGGTGGGAATGTAAATTGATACAGCCACTAGGGAGAACAGTATGGACGTTCCTTAAAAAACTAAAAATAGAATTACCATATGATCCAGCAATCCCAGTATTGGGCATATACCCAGAGTAAACCATAATTCAAAAAGACTCATGCACTCCAATGTTCACTGCAGCACTATTTACAATAGCCAGGTCATGGAAGCAACCTAAATGCCCATTGACAGATGAATGGATAAAGAAGTTGTGGTACATATATACAATGGAATATTACTCAGCCATAAAAAGGAACGAAATTGAGTCATTTGTTGAGACGTGGATGGATCTAGAGATTGTCATACAGAGTGAAGAAAGTGAGAAAGAGAAAAGCAAATAATGTATATTAGCGCATGTATGTGGAACCTAGGAAAATGGTAAAGATGAACCGGTTTGCAGGGCAGAAGTTGAGACACAGATGTAGAGAACAAACGTATGGACACCAAGGGGGGAAAACCACGGTGGGGTGGGGATGGTGGTGTGCTGAATTGGGCGATTGGGATTGACATGTATACAATGATGTGTATAAAATTGATGACTAATAAGAACCTGCAGTATAAAAAAACAAACAACAACAAAAACAACTAATACTAAACTTTCTTTGGGTTATTTGTGTGGAAATATGTTCATATAAATGTTTCAGACATTACATGAAATTTCTGAAAACCTTATATGTTCTGGTATAATGTTATAAGTCATAATTCTAGTTATTACTTTAAAATGTATATCTCAGAAATAACTAAATTTCCTTGTCAATTGCATTATTATGAATTTTCATCTAATCTTTAACCGTGGTCATTTTTAAGTCTTTTGTCATTTACAGACAGTTCTGGGTATACTCTGATGCTTTCGCAAAAATGTTCCTATAAAAGGGTTTCATCTTCAAGGAATTCATGGAAAAGACTCTGACAAGTACAGGTTTCTGGTAACTGACTATACTGCGAATTCATAAAAGTGCTAATAAAAATCAAGATAAAAAAATTAATTACATGGGACTGAGTGAACTGATGAGGATGATTATAATTTTTGTGACTTTCTGTTTGAATAAAAAAGATAATAATAAATAAATAAATAAAATAAGCTACAAGGATATATTGTACAACACAGGGAATACAGCCAATATTTTACAATAACTAAAAATGGGGAGGGAGGGAGACACAAGAGGGAAGAGATATGGGGACATATGTATATGTATAACTGATTCACTTTGTTATAAAGCAGAAACTAACACACCATTGTAAAGCAATTATACTCCAATAAAGATGTTAAAGGAAAAATGGAGTATAACATTTAAAAATTGTGAATCACTACATTGTATACCTGTAACTTATATAATATTGTATATCAACTATATTTCAATAAAATAAATACAGGCCACATATGCCTCTTATCTCTCAGCGGTCAACTAAAATTATTGAATATACAGAAATGAAGGTAGTAATAGTCTTACAGAATATTGAAGAAAATAAGAATTTAATACTACAGGATAAATTGGCAGCACATTTACTAATGCAACAAATTATCATTAACTATTTGTTACACCAGGAAATCTAATCAAACATCTTTCACTCAGAACAGAGATCAGGAAGATGTATATAAATATATATCTTTATCAATGTGTCTATTTTCTGCTACAGAAATAAAACAAAATTTTAAAGCTTGACTACTTATTCATCTAGCACTGAGCACTACACTTTACTCACCAAAAAAGCTAAATAAACAAATTTTACATGCATCTGAATATGGTGTCTGGTGTTAGTTTTACTGTCTTAGTTAACCTTATGTCCACCAAAAGGAAATAATACAAGATTGAGAGAAAAGCATTTGATGATTTAAAACAAATGACATGAAACTCTTTGCATTTGTAAGAAACTATATCCCCATCTTCCTTCTTATCATCAAAAAACTGATAAGTATTTTGATCAAATATAAAGCGATATGTGCCATACATAGAAAAAGGTACTGTTTAAAACTGTCATTTAGATGTGAAAAGTACATTTAGGAGATATACTTTTCTGTCTTCTTCTCTTTTTCAAATGTAAATGTTTATTTACTCTTGCCAGGGGAAAATATTGCAGTAATTGATGGTGGTTGTGATTCTTGCTATTTTATATACAAAAACAAGTAACTTTCAAATAGGGAAGTAGATAGATAGTTTATATGAATATTAACCAGTGTATTTGCTAGAAAAGTTTAGGAAGACTTCTCTCCTTTTTGTAATAAAAAAATGAAAACATAATAATAATACAAAACAGTAATAGACATTACATGATAGTATAATTTAATTGTAGAGATGTTTGGAAGTGATAATATTAAAGAAAATAACCCTTAAGAACTCTATTTAGTTTTTAACCATTTAATTTCATTTAAGACACAAGTCTCTCAAGGGGAGTCTTACTTGGGAATTCTTCAGTTTTCATGAAAATAAGTTAAAAAGAGAATTCCAATCGTCAACTTTGACACCTTAAAATTTCATAAGGAGAGAAAATGCCAAAACCATGTATATCTTCTATCTCCATAATTTTATTTATTTTGCACAAAATAATACCCATTAAAATTCTTCAGTTTTTCTTTTGTCTTAAAATTGGAAATATTTTCTCTAAAATTCTCACTAATATTTCAGGGTTTGAGAGTGCTTAAAACTAATTTTACACTTCAAGGATATTTCAATTAATAAAGCAGTTACTGAAGCAATAGTACTTTTTCTAGGCCAGCACTTTTTAAATATAGCTTCCAATAATTAGGAATATAAAAGTAACACTTTACTTTTACAGGGTGAATACTACCATCGCCTTTTTTCCCAGTAAATTATAGTAATTTTTTTTTTACATTTTACTGACAACAGCTACTCAGAATGACTTATATATTTCAGATTAATGCAAATTAAATTCAAGCTACCATATGAGAGTCAATTCTGAAGAAATTAATGTTTTCCAGGGGACAAAATAGACTATATTACAAAATTTTAAGACCACTGCTACAGGAGGTAGCCAGAAGGTGGCCTATTCTAGTTCTTAGGGGAAAAATATGAATCTGGACAAGTCAGGACTAATCTAAGACCATCAACAGTAGTCAGTAGGTGGTCCTCTTTATATAAAAATCAAGGACTATTCCTGATGTATAATGATTACAAAAACTGATATGGATATACAAGGTCTAACATTCTTAACCAATATTGAAGAAACTAATAATTTAATAGATCCCTCTGTAAAATATCTGGTGAGCAGAGAGCTCACTCTGAAGGAAGAGAGAGGTTAGGGTACCCTAGCTTTTTTAAGCAATCCTGGCTGAACATAGTTGGCATTAGTTTATACACGTGGTTATTAATTTACAGGATCCATTAATATTTCTATCTTCCAACCTCTAGAGCTAAGAAAGAAAGGTGCTAAGGCAGAAAAAGAAAGATCAAAGCAAATAACGTAACTTGGGACTCTGAAAAACTTTGAGTGAAAGGATATATTATTTTGTAGACATACCCCCTTTTCTTTAAGAGAAGAACTATTGAACATGAACATAAACAGGTCAATATCAATTGCTCCAGGAATGACTAGGTCAACGTCAATGACAAAATCAGTGAAGATGAAACATTACTGCACTAGGTGCCAATATCCAGTCAGAATATAATAAGTGTAGTAAAGGCTAAGGGGAGAAGCACACTGAACCTTGAGGGGCATCATCCTTGGAACAAGGTAATATCAGGAGAAAGAAAGGGACAGAGGGCATACGTTTTAGCACTTGTCAGTAAATAATTGTTTTAACTGTCAAAGAGGACACGAAACTAATCTCTGACTTTCTTGGAGAAGAAAATACTTGGTATTTCTAATGATTTTACTGTTGAGAATTCAAAGCAAAGCCTATTTTCCTTACTACCTTTATTATTACTGATTCTCCTCTAACAATGATTCTAATCCACAAACCTCGACTTAAAAACAAGATGCTATTGCCTGGTAAAATAAAGTTTACATTTTAGGAAATTATGAAAATGAAAATATGAGTTATTATGATAACCAGGGATAAGAATTTGGTAACTGCTTACAAAGTATCTTTTCCTTGGCTACAATCATGGTTATTTATCAAGAAGTTAAAGTTGAAATACCACTTTGAACAAATAATGAAACTTCTACATTGCAATCAGAACAAGAGCATAGAAAAGCACATAATTTTCATTTGCGTAAGATTTTTTCTGCCTTCATAGATCCTTAAATTATACCTTAGGCAAAAGCACTTTTTGGTAATAAAATTAGTGATGGCTTACATGTCTGTAGCATGCTGAAACACACAAAAAAGAATACATTTAAATGTAATCCATTAAAATAACACTGACTGAAATAAAAATAGGTTAAATAGATAGGGACCTGGTTCCTTTACACTTTCCGTATTTTTGATATTGTTACATTTAAACTATCATTCAGTGCCATTGCAAAAATCATATGTTTCACCCACATTTTTGACCACAGTACTCCACTGTCTATGCAAAATATAACGTGTAACTTTCCCAGTTTTAATAATATTTTAGATAGATAATTCCATTAATAAGTTCTGTGGTAAATCAAGAATACATATACAGGAAAGAGGTTTGCAGTTATGGCAATTAGTATGGCCAGAGCTTCATTCTTTTCGTGACAGCATTGCCTCGTGTAGGGTAGAAATTGTGATTCTCTGCTCTTTCTCTGAATTATGAGGAGATAAAGGTATTTTTTGGTAAAAAGCAATGATTCTTAAACTTTGTATTTTTAGTTTTGGGGTGGGAGTTACAGTTCCCTTTGAGGATATTATGAAAACTATCCCCAGAAGAATGTCCAAATGTATGAGCATGCAATATTTTGCTTTTTTTTAAAGGGCTTATGGATTTCATGAGAATGATCCATAATATATTATCACCCAGACAATCTTTCTAGGTTGAAACTAGTCCTTAAGGATCTTTGGAGATCCACTTCTATTTCAATATGATAACTAGAAACATGATTAACCTGGGATCTTTTCAGGACATAATTCAGCAGATTATACCTCTGATAGGCATGTCAAGACCTAATACAATAGGTTGAAAATAGATTTTCTGGGACAGATCTTAACAAGTCTCCCATAACTTAGTAACTTAGGAAGTTCAGAGGAATATCAAGAGTTCTGTGAGCAGAAATGAAGGGGGAGAATTAAACTGAAATTGTAGTCCATGGAGAGTCAAAGACCTTTTTGGGGGAATGGCAAATGACAGTTACCTTTTAAGCATTCACTTTGGGGTTTTAAGTAATGTTCTACGACCTTTACAATTGAAGTGCAAAACTGATTTCTAAAACCAAAGTTTAAATCACATTTCCAAAGGATATGAAATACTATCCCACAAACTTTAAAATTATGGTATAAATCTGGGTTTTTAAAAACAGAAGTTTAAATCACATTTTAAAATAAATACATTTTACAGCTACAACAAAATATTTTCTACAAAGATAATATGGGTATTTGGAAATAAACAAGAACGAACCTTCACCCAAAAACTGTAAAATGTAAATAAACTTTATCATTCTTTATTAGCAATTTATCAAGGGAAAATAAGGCAAAATAACATTTTAAAATATTAAGAAGTTAAAACTGGGTTTTGCTTATTTATATTAATATATAACAGTATACCTCTACTCAGAAATCATGACTGTCTACCTATAGCTAAGGGGAAAAAAGTCAAACATGCATATTGTGTAATATACTTTGTTATCTAATATTGTTTACATGTCTAATGTCATGCCATCCATCTTATATTTTAGCAATACTGACAATAAAAGCTTGCCAAGGGTATTTTATTCTCTAGTGTCTCTTTGGGTTTGCATATATCATTTATTTTGCCTAGAACATGCTCCCTTAGCTTGTATGAATAGAAAACTCCCATTAATCTCATATTTCATATAAAATGCTTTCTGAAGATTTCCTGACTCCATCTGATTAACTTATATCTTGGTACCTTTCACCTATTCCAATATAATAATTATTTTATTATAATTAAAATATTTATGTAATTTTTTATCCATACCAGATTGCTACATATTTGAGAGTAAAGATTTTTCATTTTTAGATTCTCAGAGCCTGGGCCAGACTGGGTTCATATTTTTAAACTAGAAATAAATGAATATGGCCATGAAATACTAGTAATAGTAACAATAACTACAATTTATAGATCAACGGTTTGTCAGGTACTGCAATAAATGCTTTTTTGTACATATTTTGTACTATATTTTTAGTAGTTTTTGATCCTTATATCTCAGTTATTAAATAACTGAAGTGAGATTGAGACTAAGTTTTGTCTTAATCCAGTGAACCTACCTTTTCTCTATAACTATGGCTTTAAATTTTTCTTTTTAACTTTAAGCAGTGGAACTATTTCTCAAATGTAATTTTATAAAAATGTATAATATACTAAGGATGGAAAATGTAGCCACACATGGTAATGAAATTATCAGTGGTTGCCAATGGATAACCACTGATAATGGATAGGGAGATGAATAAGCTGAGTACAGAAGATTTTTAAGGCAGTGAAAATAATCTGTATGATATTATAATGATGGTATATATAATTATGCATTTGTCCAAACCCACAGAATATACAACACTTAGAGTGAACCCTAAGGTAAACTATGGGCTTTGGGTGGTTATAATGTGTCAATGTAGGTTCATCCTTGGTTAAACAAAAACAAACAAACAAAAGTACTATTCTGGTGAGTAATGTACATAATGGGGGAGCTATGCATGTACAGGACAGGGAGTACATAAGAAATAGCTATATTTCGCTCACAAGTTCGCTGTAAAACTAAAACTGCTCTTTAAAAATAAATTCTTAAAAAAATGCAAGAGTAGAATTAAAAATGTTGTAGATGGTACTAAAGATCAGAATTAAGTTTATAAAATATCTAACTAGTAACATGGCATGGAAAAAAAGTTAAAATCATTCAAAAATTGAACAAATATTTATTGAGTCCCTATCATATGCAAGCACTGTTCTTAAGCAAAAGAGGAAACAAGAAACAAGGAAACTACAAAACAGCCAGGAAACAATACGATGGAATTAGTAAGTCCTTACCATATACAGTTAAGTTAAATGTAAATGAATTAAATTATCCAATCTAAAGTCATAGAGCAGCTGGATGGATAAAAATAATAAGACCCAACTATATGTTTCCTACAAAAGACTCACTTCACTTTTAAGGACACATATAGGCTCAAAGTGAAGGGATGGAAAAAGATATTCCATGCAAATGGAAACAAAAAGACAGCAGGAATAGCTATATTCATATCAGATACAATTGACTCTAAGTCAAAAAATGTAAAAAGAAACAAAGGTCATTACATAATGATAAAGGGGTCAATTCATCCAGAGGATATAACAAGTGTAAATATATATGCACCCACCATCAGAGCACCTGAATGTATTAAGAAAAATTTAACACATCTGAAGGGAGAAATAGACAACAATACAAATATAGTAGGGGACTTCAATACTGTACCTTCAAAAAATGGATAGAAAATCAATGAAGAAACAATGGACTTAAAATACATCTTAGACAAGTGAACTTAACAGACATACAAAGAACATTCCATCTATCAGCAGTAGAACATGTTCTTCTCAAGGGAACAATGAACAGTCTACAGGAGAAATCATGTTAGGTCACAAAACAAACCTTCACAAATGTAAGAAGACTGAAATCATACAAAATATCCTTTCTGACCACAATGGTATGAAACTAGAAATCAATAATGGGGTAAAACTGGAAAATTCACAAATATGTGGAAACTGAACAACATATTCCTAAATAACCAATGGGTCAAAAAAGAAATCAAAAGGGAAGTCAAAAAATATCTTGAGGGAATTCCCTGGCAGTCCAGTGGTTAGGACTCCATGCTTCCACTGCAGGGGGCATGGGTTCAATCCCTGGTCACGGAACTAAGATCCTGCAAGTAGTGCAGTGTGGAAAAAAAAATCTTGAAATGAAACAAAACAAAACAAAAAAATGGGAACACAACATACCAAAACTTATGGGATGTACTGAAAGTAGTTTATAGGGACAAATGCCAACATTAAGAAATAAAGAAAAGTCATAAATAAACTAAATTTACATCTTATAGAACTAGAAAAAGAAGAACAAACTAAGTCCAAAGTTAGTAAAAGGAAGGAGGTAACAAATTTCGGAGCAGAAATGAAATAGAGACCAAGAAAACAATAGAAACGATTAATAAAACAAAGAGCTGGTGTTCTGAGAAGAAAAAGAAAATTGACCACCTTTAGCTAGACAAAGGAAAAAAGAGAGAAGACTCAAATAAATGAGATCATAAATGAAAGAGGAGATAATACAACTCACACTATAGGAATTCAAAGGACCATAAGAGACTACTATGAACAACTGTACACCTCCAAACTGGATAATCTAGAAAAAATAAATAATTTCTAGAAACATACAACCTACCAAGACTGAATCATAAGGAAGTAGAAAATCTGCATAAAACTTAATGACTGAGATTGAAGCAGTAATTAAAAGCCTTCCAATACACAAAAGAATAGGACCAGATGGTTTCAGTGGTGAATTCTACCAAACATTTAAAGAATTAACACCAATCCTTCTCAAACTCTTCCAAATAATTGAAGAAGACAGAATACTCCCAAACTCATTTTATGAGGCCAGCATTACCCTGGCAACAAAGCTAGAGAAGAAGGCTACAAAAAGAAAAAGCTACAGGCTAATATCCCTGATGAATATATAAGCAAAATGTCTCAACATAATACTAGCAAACCAAAGTCAGCAGCACCTTAAAAGGGTCATATACCATAAGCAAATGGGATTTATCCCTTAGACGCAAGGATGGTTCAACATAAACAAATCAATAAATGTGATGTACCACATTAACACAATAAAAAATAAAAATCATATGATCATCTCAATGCAGAAAAAGTATTTGACAAAATTGCACATTCTTTCATTGAAAAAACTCTCAAAAAATTGGGTATAGAATGAATGTACCTTGACATAATAAAGATGACAAACTGACATCTAAAATCATATTCAACAGTGAAAAGTTGAAAGCTTTTCTGCTAAGATCAGGAAAAAGAAAATGATGACCACTCTAACCTCTCCTATTTAACATAGCACTGGAAGTCCTAGCCAGAACAATTGGATAAAAAAAGAAATAACAGTCATCCAAATTGTAAAGGAAAAAGTAAAACTATTTCTGTTTGCATAAACTTACAGAAAATTCCAAAGATGCCACAAAAAACTGTTAGAAATAATAAATGAATTCAGTAAAGTTGCAGAATAAAAACATGAACATATAAAAGTCAATTATGTTTCTATAAACTAACAAAAAACTATCTAAAAAACAAATAAACAATCCCATTTATAATAGCATAAGAACTAATAAAATACTTAGGAATAAATGTAACAAAGGAGATAAAATAACTGTACACTGAAAATTATGACATCAATGAAAGAAATTGAAGAAGACACAAATAAATGTTAAGATAGCCCATGTTCGTGGATTGAAAGAATCAGTAATATTAAAATAACCATTCTACTTAAGTCATCTATTGAATCAATAAAATCTCTACCAAAATTTCAATGGCATTTTCACAGAAACAGAAAAAAAGATCCAAAAATCTGTATGGATCCATATAAGACCCTGAGTGGCCAACGTACTCTTGAGGAAGAACAACAGAGCTAGAGACATCACACTTCTTGTGATTTCAAACTACATCACACAGCTATAGTAATAAAAAACTAGCATAAAAACAGGCACATAACAAATGGAAAAAACTGAGAACCCAGAAATGACCTGTTTCATATATGGTCAAATAATCTTTGACAAGGGTATCAGGAATACACAAGGGGGAAAGGATATTATCTTCAATAAATGATGGTTGGAAAACTGGATACACACTTGAAAAACAATGAAACTACAACTCCTATCTTACACCATTCACAAAAATTAACTCAACAATGGATTAAAGACTTAAATAGAACACCAGAAACCATAAAGCTCCTAGAAGGAACATAGAGAAAAGCTTCCTAGCATTGGTCTTGACAAAGATTTTTTGGATATGACATCAAAAGTATAAGCAAAAATAAACAAGTGGGACTATATCAAACTAAAAAGCTTCTGCATAGATGCAAAAATCCTCAACAAAATACCAGCAAACCAAGTCCAACAATACATTAAAAGGATCATACATCATGGTCAAGTGGGATTTATCCCAGGGATGCAAGGATTCTTCAATATCCACAAATCAATCAGTATGATATACCACATTAACAAATTAGAGAATAAAAACTATATGATCATCTCAATATATGCAGAAAAATATTTTGACAAAATTCAACACCGATTTTTGAAAAAAACTCTCCAGAAAGTGGACATAGAGGGAAGATACCTCAGCATAATAAAAGCCATATATGACAAACCCACAGCTAATATCATACTCAACAGTGAAAAGTTGAAAACATTTCCTCTAAGATCAGGAACAGGACAAGAATGTCCACTCCCGCCAATTTTATTCAATACCGTTTTGGAAGTCCTAGTCATGGCAGAGAAGGAAAAGAAATAAAAGGAATCAAAATTGGAAAGGAAGTAAAACTGTCACTGTTTGCAGATGACATGATACTATACATAGAAAATCCTAAAGATGCTGCTAGAAAACTACTGGAGCTCATTAATGAATTTGTTAAAGTTGCGGGATACAAAATTAATACACAGAAATATTGTGCATTTCTATACACCAATAATGAAAGATCAGAAAGAGAAATTAAGGAAACAATCCCATTTACCATCACATGAGAAAGAATAAAATACCTAGCAATAAACCTACGCAAGGAGGGAAAAGACCTGTATTCCAAAAACTAAGACAATTATATAAGAAATAAAAGATGAGAGAAACATCCCCTATGATTATTTTGTTACTATCGATTTCCCCTTTTATGGCTGTTAGCATTTGCCTTATGTATTGAGGTGCTCCTATGTTGGGTGCATAAATATTTACAATTGTTATACCTTCTTCTTGGATTGATCTCTTGATCATTATGTAGTGTTCTTCTTTGTCTCTTGTAATATTTATTTGAAAGTCTATTTTGTGTGATATGAGAATTACTACTCCAGCTTTCTTTTGACTTCCACTTGCATGGAATATCTTTTTCCATCCCCTCACTTTCAGTCTGTATGTGTCCCTAGGTCTGAAGTGGGTCTCTTGTAGACAGCATATATACGGGTCTTGTTTTTGTATCCATTCAGCCAGTCTATGTCTTTTGCTTGGAGCATTTAATCCATTTACATTTAAGGTAGTTATCAATATGTTATGTTCCTATTACCATTTTCTTAATTGTTTTGGATTTGTTATTGTAGGTCTTTTCCTTCTCTTGTGTTTCCTGCCTAGAGAAGTTCCTTTAGCATTTGTTGTAAAGCTGGTTTGCTGGCGCTGAATTCTCTTAGTTTTCGCTTGTCTGTAAAGGTTTTAATTTCTGCATCAAATCTGAATGAGATCCTTGCTGGGTAGAGTAATCATGGTACTGGGTTTTTCCCTTTCATCACTTTAAATATGTCCTGCCACACCCTTCTGGCTTGCAGAGTTTCTACTGAAAGATCAGCTGTTAACCTTGTCAGGATTCCCTTGTATGTTATTTGCTCCTTTCCCTTGCTGCTTTTAATATTTTTTCTTTGTATTTAATTTTTGATAGTTTGATTAATATGTGTTTGGCGTGTTTCTCCTTGGATTTATGGCATATGGGACTCTGCACTTCCTGGACTTGATTGACTATTTCCTTTCCCATATTAGGGAAGTTTTCAACTATAATCTCTTCAAATATTTTTTCAGTCCCTTTCTTTTTCTCTTTTTCTTATGTGACCCATATAATTTGAATGTTGGTGCTTTTAATGTTGTCCCAGAGGTCTCTGACACTGTCCTCAATTCTTTTCATTCTTTTTTCTTTATTCTGTTCTGTGCCAGTTATTTCCACTATTTTATCTTTCAGGACACTTACCCGTTCTTCTGCCTCAGTTACTCTGCTACTGATTCCTTCTAGAGAATTTTCAATTAACAAAATAATAGTAGAGGACTTTAACACCCCACTTTCACCTATGGACAGATCAACGAAAATGAAAATAAATAAGGAAACACAAGCTTTAAATGATACATTAAACAAGATGGACTTAATAGACATTTATAGGACATTCCATCCAAAAACAACAGAATACACTTTCTTCTCAAGTGCTTATGGAAAATTCTCCAGGATAGATCACATCTTGGGTCACAAATCAGTCCTTGGTAAATTTAAGAAAACTGAAATCATATCAAGTATCTTTTCTGACCAAAACACTATGAGAATAGATAATAATTACAGGAAAGAAATCTGTAAAAAAAACAAACACATGGAGGCTAAACAATGCACTACTAAATAACCAAGAGATCACTGAAGAAATCAAAGAGGAAATAAAAAAATACCTAGAAACAAATGATGATGAAATCACGATGGCCCAAAACCTATGGGACGCAGCAAAAGCAGTTCTAAGAGGGAAGATTATGGCAATACAATCCGACCTCAAGAAACAAGAAAAATCTCAAATAAACCACCTAACCTTACACTTAAAGCAATTAGAGAAAGAAGAACAAAAAAACCCCAAAGTTATCAGAAGGAAAGAAATCATAAAGATCAGATTAGAAATCAATGAAAAAGAAATGAAGGAAAAAATAGCAAAGATCAATAAAACTAAAATCTGGTTCTTTGAGAAGATAAACAAAATGATAAACCATTATCCAGATTCATCAAGGAAAAAAAAGGGAGAAAACTCAAATCAATAGAATTAGAAATGAAAAAGGACAAGTAACAACTGACACTGCAGAAATACAAAGGATCATGAGAGATTACTGCAAGCAACTATATGCCAATAAAATGGACAACCTGGAAGAAATGGACAAATTCTTAGTACTGTACTGAAAAGCACAACCTTCCAAGACTGAACCAGGAAGAAATAGAAAATATAAACAGACCAATCACAAGTACTGAAATTGAGACTGTGATTAAAAATCTTCCAGCAAACAAAGGCTCAGGACCAGATGGCTTCACAGGCGAATTCTATCAAACATTTAGAGAAGAGCTAACACCTATCCTTCTCAAACTCTTCCAAAATATAGCAGAGGCAGGAACACTCCCAAACTCATTCTATAAGGCCAAAATCACCCTGATACCAAAACCAGACAAAGATGTTACAAAAAGAAACTATAGGCCAACATCACTGATGAAAATGGATGCAAAAATCCTCAACAAACTACTAGCAAACAGAATCCAACAGCACATTAAAAGGATCATACACCATGATCAAGTGGGGTTTATCTCAGGAATGCAAGGAGTTTTCAATATACGCAAATCAATCAATGTGATGCACCATAAAACAAATTGAAGGATAAAAACAATATGATCATCTCAAAAGTTGCAGAAAAAGCTTTCAACAAAATTCAACACCCATTTATGATAAAAATTCTCCAGAAAGTAGGCATAGAGGGAACTTATCTCAACATAATAAAGGCCATATATGACAAATCAACAGCCAACATCGTTCTCAATGGTGAAAAACTGAAACCATTTCCACTAAGATCAGGAACAAGACAAGGTTGCCCACTCTCACCACTACTATTCAACATAATTTTGGAGGTTTTAGCCACAGCAATCAGAGAAGAAAAAGAAATAAAAGGAATCCAGATCAAAAAAGAAAAGTAAAACTGTCCCTGTTTGCAGATGACATGATACTATACATAGAGAATCCTAAAGATGCTACCAGAAAACTACTAGAGCTAATCAATGAATTTGGTAAAGTAGCAGGATACAAAATTAATACACAGAAATCTCTTGCATTCTTATACACTAATGATGAAAAATCTGAAAGAGAAATGAAGGAAACACTCCCATTTACCATTGCAACAAAAAGAATAAAATAGCTAGGAATAAAACTACTCAAGTAGACAAAAGACCTGTATGCAGAAAAATATAAGACACTGGTGAAAGAAATTAAAGATGATACGAACAAATGGAGAGATATACTGTATTCTTGGATTGGAAGAATCAACATTGTGAAAATGACTATACAACCCAAAGCAATCTACAGATTCAATGCAATCCCTATCAAACTACCAATGGCATTTTTAACAGAACTAGAACAAAAATTTTCACAATCTGTATGGAAACACAGAAGACCCCGAATAGCCAAAGCAATCTTGAGAAAGAAAAACGGAGCTGGAGGAATCAGGTTCCCTGACTTCAGACTATACTACAAAGCTACAGTAATCAAGACTGTATGGTACTGGCAGAAAAACAGAAATATAGATCAATGGAACAGGATAGAAATCCCGAGATAAATCCACACACATATGGTCACCTTATCTTTGACAAAGGAGGCAAGAATATACAATGGAGAAAAGACAGCCTCTTCAGTAACTGGTGCTGGGAATACTGGGCAATTAGAACACTCCTTAACACCATACACAAAAATAAACTCCAAATGGATTAGAGACCTAAATGTAAGGCCAGGCACTATAAAACTCTTAGTGGAAAACATAGTCTGAACACTCTATGACATAAATCACAGCAAGACCCTTTTTGACCCACCAACTGGAGAAATGGAAATAAAAACAAAAATGAATAAATTGGACCTAATGAAACTTAAACACTTGTGCACAGCAAAGGAACCCATAAATAAGACGAAAAGACAACCCTCAGAATGGGAGAAAATATTTGCAAACGAATTAACTGACAAAGGATTAATCTCCAAAATATACAAGCAGCTCATGCAGCTCAATATCAAAAAAACAAACAACCCAATCCAAAAATGGGCAGAAGACCTAAATAGACATTTCTCCAAAGAAGATATACAGATTGACAACAAACACATGAAAGGATGCTCAACATCACTAACCATTACAGAAATGCAAATCAAAACTGTAATGAGGTATCACCTCACACTGGTCAGAATGGCCATCATCAAAAAATCTACAAACAATAAATGCTGGAGAGGGTGTAGAGAAAACTGAACCCTCTTGCACTGTCGGTGGGAATGTCAATTGATACAGCCACTATGGAGAACAGTATGGAGTTCCTTAAAAAACTAAAAATAGAACTACCATACGACCCAGCAATCCCACTACTGGGCATATATCCTGAGAAAACCATAATTTAAAAGAGTCATGTACCACTCTCTTCATTGCAGCTGTATTTACAATAGCCAGGACATGGAAGCAACCTAAGTGTCCATTGATAGATGAATGGATAAAGAAGATGTGGCACATATATATAATGGAATATTACTCAGCCATAAAAAGAAACGGAATTGAATTATCTGTAGTGAAGTGGATGGATCTAGAGACTGTCATAGAGAGTGAAGTAAGTCAGAAAGAGAAAAATAAATACCGTATGCTAACACATATATATGGAATCTAAAACAAAAACAAAAACAAAAACAGTTCTTAAGAATCTAGGGGCAGGACAGGAATAAAGACACAGACGTAGAGAATGGACTTGAGGTGGGAGGGGGAAGGGTAAGCTGGGATGAAGTGACAGAGTGGTATGGACTGATATATACTACCAAATGTAAAAGAGATAGCTAGTGGGAAGCAGCCACATAGCACAGGGAGATCAGCTCAGTGCTTTGTGTCCACCTAGAGGCGTGGGATAGGGAGGGTGGTAGGGTGACAGAAGAGGGAGGAGATATGGGGATATATGTATATGTATAGCTGATTCACTTTGTTATAAAGCAGAAACAAACACACCATTGTAAAGCAATTATCCTCCATTAAAGATGTTAAAAAAAAAGAAGTAACTTTTCCTTTCAAGAAGAAAAATTATGAAAGAAAATTATTTGTTCAAAAAATGTTTTTAATTATTAACAGAAACAAGTGGTGTTGGAAAGACAAAAAAATTACAGACAGTCCTAACAGAAAATTAACCTTCTACTGCAGTATTATATCTACTATATAATATATGGATATATTAGTTTGACATTTTAGGCATTACCTTAATTAAACCTCATTATTAAACCCATAAATTTTTTTTCTGACATGGAAAATAATATTCCACAATAAATGACTAAGGAAATATAAATATAAATCATAAAATCTTAGTGAAAGAAAAAGCAATAGCATCTTTAAATACTAGGAATACTAGTGGGTACATCTTCTATGACAAATGTAGCACAAAATGAAAAAGTATAACATCATATTTACTGGCATTTATCATTTGTGGACACCATTAAAACCAGTTTTAAAAAGGAGTGGGGAAGCAATCAGTTAAAGATTTTCTATTATTTAATATGATCAAATGAACATCTATAATATCTAACTTATTAAGACTAATAGTTTACTGATCAATACTTGCTTAAAGACCTTTCCTCATTGTACCCAACAATCAAGAGTAAATATGTCATAAACTTTGCCAAATCTCTATCAGTTCCCAATTTGCAAGACTTGCCTTACATTACAGAGCCAAGGCCCTAAAACACTGTATATATATAATGTATCCTCCCTTGACTTTCACCTTCTGAACTACTACTAAGACTCTGTCTAGCAGATTTTCCCTTTGTGAAGTAAGTCTTATAAAATTAGATTTGCTTATCAGTAGAAAGTAACAGTGATATTTTGGGGGAATCAACAGCCAACAAGTAAAATAACAAGTCTTTCATTATTCATTTGATTTTCTTTTTCTTCCTCTTCTGATATATTATAAATGTGCTTTTGACAGGATGCTGAAAAATTCTTTGGATTATGACATTTTGAATAAGTAGAAAAACATACATTCAATAAAAATAAATTTGTCATTAACTAACCCAAATAAGAACATTCATTATGGTTTGCACTCTTAAATTAATTGCTATAAGCCAACGGGAAAACCTTTTCACACCAAATGGGGAATAAAAGCCTAGAGTGAACACAATTTCTAAAACACTGCAGTTTATTTAAACCTCCTCCTTACAATCAGAAGACCCACAGCATAATGAGACATTTATTTATTACAAACCACCTGCATTTATTAAAAGAAAATAAAAGATCAATACCTGGTTTTATTGGATCCACAGGGCTTTCTTCTTCTGAGCACTCTAATAAATTCTTGATTTCAATAAACAGTTGGAAATTTCTATTTCAATTTGTGTATGTAAACAAGTAAATATTTAGAGTTGCAGGGATATAGAAATTATAAATATTTGTGCTGTAGAGGCTATTTATAGATAAATTGTTAAATAATTCTTAAATTCTTAAATAATTCTTTCAGAAATGTCAGAATTTATCTTTAAAAAAGCCTTTCTTAGCCAAAAGATTTTGGTTAGTAATAAGAATAGAACATATGGAAAGGACTTTAATGAAGACATTTCCAGTACCTTCTGGAAATTTTTCCATTCTTGTGTTATTATTAAAAGAGAAATATCATTGACAAACCTCATATGTCGCTGGACCAGGAGTAATCTCTTTGGAATCTTTAAAACGCTTTGATGCTTTAACAAATAAGGGTATGGAGCAAGATTTCTTTAAAACAGGATTGTATGTTGCAGGCCCTAAGAGAAAACAAATGTAAAAATAATAAAGCATGTTTTAAATTATTGATTTTGGTCACATGGATATTATTCTTAGATTTGTTATCTTAACATTTAAATTTAGCATCACTCTTGACCCATCCTTTTGAATGCTTAAAGTCATTCAGTTCAGGGATTTGAAATATGATAAGCATAAAATACAAGCATACTTCATTTTATTGCACTTCACTTTATTGCACTTTTCAGATACTGTGTTTTTTACAAATTCAAGGTTTGTAGCAACCCTGCTTCTAGCAAGCCTATCAGCACCATTTTTCTAATAGCATTTGTTCACGTAATTCTCACAATATTTCAAACTTTTTCATTATTAAAATTATATGTGTTATGGTAATATATAATCAGTGATCTTTGATATTACTATTGTAATTGTTTTGGGGTAGCACAAACCGTGCCCATGTAAGATAGCAAACTTAATTCATAAGTGTTGTGTGTGTTCTGATTGCTTCCCCATCTCTCTCTCTCTCCTTGGGTCTCTCTATTCCCTGAGACACAACAATATTGAAATTAGGCCAAGTAGTACCCCTACCATGGGGCAGTAGAAATCAAATGCTAGAAATGACTAAACTTAGTGACGAAGACATGCCAAAACCTGAGATAGGTCAAAAGCTAGGCCTCTTGCACTAAATATTAGTCAGCTAAGTTGTAAATGCAAAGGAAAAGTTCTTGAAGGAAATTAAAAGTGCTCTTCCAGTGAACACATGAATAATAAGAAAGCAAAACAGCTTTAATTCTGATATGGAGAAAGTTTTAGTGGTCTGGGTAGAGATCAAACCCGGCACAACATTCCCTTAAGCCAAAGGCTAATCCAGAGCAAGGCCCTAACTCTCTTCAATTTTGTGAAGGCTGAGAGAGGTAAGGAAGCTACAGATGAAAAGTTTGAAGCTAGCAGATGTTGGTTTAAGTAAAGATGCCATCTCCATAACATAAAAGTGCAAGGTGAAGCAGCAAGTGCTGATATAGAAGCTGCAGAAAGTTATCCAGAAGATTTAGCTATGATAATTAATGAAGGTGGCTACACTAAACAACAGATTTTTACTGTAGACAAAACAGCCCTCTTTTGGAAGAGGATGCCATCGAGGACTTTCATATTGGGATGGCCAAAAGTTTTGTTTGGTTTTTTTCCATAAGATGGCTCTAGTAGCACTTAGTTGTCTTTAACTTCATTCAAAACAATTTTGTTAGATTGTATGTGACAGCTGTCATATCAGCGTGTGTTTAAAAAAGACTTATCAAAATTGGTGAATTTTTCTGTAGCAATTTTAGTATTGAAGATGGAAGGAAAAAAGCAACATTTTTGGCATATTATGCTTTATTATTTCAAGAAAGGTAAAAAAGCAACTGAAACGCAAAAAAATGATTTGTGCAGTGTATGGAAAAGGTGCTGTGACTGACTGAACGTGTCAAAAGTGGTTTGTGAAGCTTCGTGCTGGAGATTTCTCACTGGATGATGCTCCACAGTCGGGTAGACCAGTTGAAGTTGATAGCAATCAAATCGAGACATTAACTGAGAACAATCAATGTTATACCACGTGGAAGACAGCCGACAAACTCAAAATATCCAAATCAAGCGTTGAAAACCATTTGCACCAGCTTGGTTATATTAATCACTTATGATGTTTGGGTTCCACATAAGTTAAGCGAAAAAAACCTTCTTGACCATATTTCCGCATGCGATTCTCTACTTAAACATAATGAAAATGTTCCGTTCTTAAAACAAATTGTGACGGGTGATGAAAAGTGGATACTGTACAATAATGTGGAACAGAAGAGATTGTGGGGCAAACAAAATGAACCACCACCAACCACACCAAAGGCAGGTCTTCATCCAAAGAAGGTGATATTGTGTATATGGTGGGATTGGAAGGGAGTCCTCTATTATGAGCTCCTTCGGGAAAACTAAATGATTAATTCCAACAAGTGCTGCTCCCAGTTAGACCAACGGAAAGCAGCACTCGACAAAAAGCATCCAGAATTAGACAACAGAAAATGCATAATCTTCCATCAGGATAACACAAGACCACATGTTTCTTTGATGACCAGGCAAAAACTGTTACAGCTTGGCTGGGAAGTTCTGATTCATCTGCCGTATTCACCAGACATTTCACCTTTGGATTTCCACTTATTTCGGTCTTTACAAACTTCTCTTAATGGAAAAAATTTCAATTCCCTGGAAGACTGTAAAAGGCACCTGTAACAGTTCTTTCCTCGAAAAGATAAAATTTTGGAGAAGTTGGAATTATGAAGTTGCCTGAAAATTGGCAGAAGGTAGTGGAACAAAAGGGCAGATATGTTGGTCAGTAAAGCTCTTGGTGAAAATGAAAAATGTGTCTTTTATTTTTACTTAAAAACTGAAGGCACTTTTTGGCCAACTCTATAGCTAGAGAGGAGAAGTCAATGCCTGGCTTCAAAGCTTCAAGGACAGGCTGACTCTCTTTGTAGGGGCTAATTAGCTGGTGACTGTAAGTTGAACCCAATACTCATTTACCATTCCAAAAATCCTAGGGCCTTTAAGAATTATGCTATATCTATTCTGCCTGTGCTCTATAAACAGAATAACAAAGCCTGGATGATGGCTCATCTGTTAACAACATGGTTTGCTGAATATTTTAAGCCCACTGCTGAGACCTACTGTTCAGAAAAAAAGATTCCTTTCAAAATATTACTGCACATTGACAATGTACCTAGTCACCCAAGAGCTCTGATGGAGATGTGTGATGAGATTAATGATGTTTTTATGGCTGCTAACACAACATCCATTCTGCAGCCCATGGATCACGGAGTCAGTTTGACTTTCGAGTCTTATTATTTAATAAATATATTTTGGGAGTTTTCTGGCAGTCCAGTGGTTAGGACTCTATGCTTCCACTGCAGAGGGGCCCAAGTTTGACCCCTGGTCTCCTGGTTAGGGAACTAAGATCCTGCAAGACACGTGGTGCAGTCAAAATATAAATATATACTTCAAAAGGATCTAGCTGCCATAGAGAGTGATTCCTCTGACAGATGTGGGGAAGCTCAATTAAAAACCTTCTGGAAAGTGTTCATCATTCTAGATGCCATTAAGAATATTTGTAATTCATGGGAAGAGGTGAAAATATCAACCTTAACAGGAGTTTGGAAGAAGTTGAATGACTGAGGGATTCAAGACTCAGTGAAGGAAGAAACCACAGATGTGGAAATAGTAAGAGGACTAAAATTAGAAATGGAGTCTGAAGATGACTGAATTGTTGCAGTCTCATGGTAAACCTTTAATGGATGAGGAGTCATTTCTTATGGTTGAGCAAAGAAAGTGGTTTCTTGAGATGGAATCTACTCCTGGTGAAGATGTTATGAAGACTGTTGAAATTTTGATAACAAAGGATTTAGAATATTACATAAAGTTAGTTGACAAAGCAGCAGCAGGGTTTGAAAGGAATGACTCCAATTTTGAAAGAAGTTCTACGGTGGGTAAAATGCTACCAAACAGCATGCATGCTATAGAAAAACCATTCATGAAAGGAAGAGTCAATTGATGCAACAAATTTCATTGTTGTCTTATTTGAAGAAACTGCCACGGCCACGTAGCTCTTCAGCAACCACCACCCTGATCAGTCAGCAGGCAACATCAAGGTAAGACACTATACCAACTACCAACAAAAAGAGTATGACTTGCTGAAGGCTCAAAAGATGTTTAGCATCTTTTAGCAATAAAGTATTTTTAAATTAAGGTATGTGCATTTTTTTAAGACATAACATTATTGCACATTTAATAGACTACAGTACAGTGTAAACATAACTTTTATATGCACTGGGAAACCAAAAAATTTCTGTGACTCCTGTTATTGGGATATTTGCTTTATTGCGGTGGTCTGGAATCAAACCTGCAATATCTCCAAGATACGCCTGCACGGACCTCTGTGTATGTAATAATTAAATGCAAATCAGAAGTAATTTCCAAAAAAAGAAAACAGTACCCCCTCAAAATATATCTACATAGTGAGAAAAGATACTCAACTCTTTTATTCCTACATATTCATTCACATGTTCAGTGAAGAGGTGATGACTGAACTGCATTGGGGATATGAATAAGATTTAAAGAAGCAGAAAGGTGGTTTAACAGCATTCTGGGCACTAAACATGACAGAAGTCAAGGCACAAATTTACATGGAAAAAGTTTTATGTAGCAAACAGATTGGTTAAATGGAACAGGGCCTAAATCCTAAACAAAGATTTTGTACTAGAGGCCATAGGTTTCAAATTGTATTCTAAAATGTACCAGAAATTCTAAAGAACTGCCCAGGGGACAATGTGTAGGTAAAGCCCAAATACAAGAGGCCTTAAATATTTTCAGCCAAAACAACTACAGATTTACTGTTTTATTTGTTTGGTTCCCATACAAGATTTTATTTAACTGAAGTTGTTTAGTAATTTTTTTTTAAAAAGGCTTTTGAAAACCACTTCCATAGTCTAGCTCTTGAAGGTTTTTGACTAAAGGAGATTCATGAAGAAAGAGATAGTTTAAGAAATAAATTCTGGCAGTAGTTTACAGGATGAAATGACTGGAAGATGGTCTGTTTCAGGGTCACTAACAAGGAGTACACTAACATTGATAATGGAAAGGAAGAACAACTCAGAATATTTTCTAAGAAATGCAATAAACATTTAGTATGTACAGTGACTAGAAGAAGATAAAAATGAAAAGTGGCTATGAAAAAGGTAATACTATGATGGAAATAAAGAAATACAGAAAGAAGGAGGAGAGGAATATCTTGTGCTTGATTTTGAATCAATTATGTTTGAAAAGATGCAGGATATCCAAATAGAAGTGTCTAGAGGAAAATCGTAGATATATAACTGAAGCTCATGAGGAAGCTTGCCTGGAGAAAAAGAATGGAGTTATTCATGTAGAGGCAATAGTTGAGGTTTCTCTAAGTGAAAGATCACACAGAGAGAAAACCTAAATAACTAAGGACTGGACCTTGGGGGACTGCACATAGAGAGGGAGGAGAAGAGTCAAAGAAGGAAACAGTCTAGTTAATAAATTTAGCTACTACAACATTATAGACAGTAAATAGGGAGAGGTTATTTTTTTCTCCATTTGCATGTTAACCAATACTTATTTTGAGTGTCTATCACATGCCATGCCTTGCATATGAACAGTGTTAGAGGTCTACTATATCAAATATTTCAAGAGGAGACTTATAGGGAGGTCACTGTACAGTATATAGGATGTAACTTTAGAAGAGTGGTGATGAATGAAACTAAATTAGAGGGCATTTAAAAGACACTGTGGGAGAGGAAATAAAAACTTGGAGTGTAGAATATTGACAATGAACATAAACAGTGAAATAGCAGAGTAGATATAAAGATATTAATAGGGAGGAGACCTTCAAGATGGCAGAAGAGTGAGACATGGAGATGACCTTCCTCCCCACAAATACATCAGAAATATATCTATATGTGGAGCAACTCCTACAGAACACCTACTGAATGCTGGCAGAAGACCTCAGATGCCCCAAAAGACAAGAAACTCCCCACGTAACTGGGTAGGGGAAAAGTAAGAAAACAGAGACAAAAGAATAGGGATAGGGCCTGCACCTCTGGGAGGGAGCTGTGAAGATGGAAAGGTTTCCACACACTAGGAAGCCCCTTCACTGACGGAGACAGAGGGTGGGCAGGGGGCAAGGTTCGGAGCCATGGAGGAGAGCACAGCAACAGGTGCAGAGGGAAAAGCAGAGAGATTCCCGCACATAGGATTGGTGCCAACCAGCACTCACCAGCCCAAGAGGCTTGTCTGCTCACCCGCTGGGGAGGGTGCGGGCTGGGGGCTGAGGCTCAGGCTTCAGAGGTCAGATCCCAGGGAGAGGACTGGGGTTGGCTGCGTGAACATAGCCTGAAGGGGTCTAGTGCGCCACGGCTAGCCGGGAGAGAGTCCGGGAAAAAGTCTGGACCCACCTAAGAGGCAAGAGACCATTGTTTCAGGGTGCACAAAGAGAGGGAATTCAGAGCACCACCTAAACAAGCTCCAGAGATGGGCACAAGCCGTGGCTATCAACGCGGACCCCAGAGATGGGCGTGAAATGCTAAGGCTGCTGCTACAGCCACCAAGAAGCCTGTGTGCAAGCACAGGTCACTATCTACAACTCCCCTCCTGGGAGCCTGTGCAGTCCGCCACTGCCAGGGTCCCATGACCCAGGGAAACTTCCCCAGGAGAACACACGGCGCGCCTCAGGCTGGTGCAACGTCACCCTGGCCTCTGCCGCTGCAGGCTCGCCCCGCAGCTATACCCCTCCCTCCCCCCGGCCTGAGTGAGCCAGAGCCCCCGAAGCAGCTGCTCCTTTAACCCCGTCCTGTCTGAGCAAAGAAGAGATGCCCTCAGGCGACCTACACACAGAGGTGGGGCCAATCCAAAGCTGAACCCCAGGAGCTGTGCGAACAAAGAAAAGAAAGGGAAATTTCTCTGAGCAGCCTCAGGAGCAGCAGATTAAATCTCCACAATCAACTTGATGTACCCTGCATCTCTGGAATACCTGAATAGACAACAAATCATCTCAAATTGAGAGGGTGGACTTTGGGAGCAACGATATATATATATATTTTTTCCCTTTTCCCTTTGGTGAGTGTGTATATGTATGCTTCTGTTTGTGATTTTGTCTGCAGAGCTTTGCTTTTACCATTTCTCTTCCAGTTCTGTCTGTCCGATTTTTTTGTTTCTTTTTTTTTGTTCTTTTTTTTTTACTATAGTTTTTAGGACTTATTATCATTGGTGGATTTGTTTTCTGGTTTGGTTGCTCTCTTCTTTATTTCTTACTTGCTTTGTTTTTATTAGTTTTTAATTTTTTATCATTTTTAATAATTATTTTTAATTTTTTATTTTCATAACTTTATTTTATTTTTTTTCTTTCTTTCTTTCTTTTTATCTCCCTTTTATTCTGAGCCATGTGGATAACAGGGTCTTGGTGCTCCAGCCAGGTGTCAGGCTTGTTCCTCTAAGGTGGGAGAGCCGAGTTCAGGACATTGGTCCACCAGAGACCTCCCAGCCTCACGTATTACCAAACGGCAAAAATCTCCCAGAGATCTCCATGTCAACGCCAAGAAACAGCTCCACTCAACGAACAGCAAGCTACAGTGCTGGAGAGCCTCTGCCAAACAACTAGCAAGACAGGAACACAACCCACCCACTAGCAGAAAGGCTGCCTAAAATCATAATAAGGTCACAGACACCGTAAAACACACCACCAGACGTGGTCCTGCCCACCAGAAAGACAAGATCCAGCCTCATTCACCAGAACACAGGCACCACTCCCCTCCACCAGAAAGCCTACACAACCCACTGAACCAACCATAGCCACTGGGGGCAGACACCAAAAACAATGGGAACTACGAACATGCAGTCTGCAAAAAGGAGACCCAAAACACAGTAAGTTAAGCAAAATGAGAAGACAGACAAACACACAGCAGACGAAGGAGCAAGGTAAAAACCTACCAGACCAAACAAATGAAGAGAAAATAGGCAGTCTACCTGAAAAAGGATTCAGAGTAATGATAGTAAAGATGATCCAAAATCTTGGAAATAGAATGGAAAAATTACAAGAAATGTTTAACAAGGACCTAGAAGAACTAAAGAGCAAACAAACAATGATGAACAACACAATAAATGAAATTAAAAATTCTCTAGAAGGAATCAATAGCAGAATAACTGAGGTAGAAGAACGGATAACTGACCTGGAAAATAAAATAGTGGAAATAAATACTGCACAGCAGAAAAAAGAATGAAAAGAATTGAGGACAGCCTCAGAGACCTCTGGGACAACATTAAACACACCAACATTCGAATTATAGGGGTCCCAGAAGAAGAAGAGAAAAAGAAAGGGACTGAGAAAATATTTGAAGAGATTATATTGAAAACTTCCCTAATGTGGGAAAGGAAATAGCCAATCAAGTCCAGGAAGCGCAGAGAGTCCCATACAGCATAAATCCAAGGAGAAACACACCAAGACACATATTAATCAAACTATCAAAAATTAAATACAAAGAAAAAATATTAAAAGCAGCAAGGGAAAAACAACAAATAACATAAAAGAGAATCCCCATAAGGTTAACAGCTGATCTTTCAGCAGAAACTCAGCAAGCCAGAAGGGAGTGGCAGACACATTTAAAGTGATGAAAGGGAAAAACCTACAATCAAGATTACTCTACCCAGCAAGGATCTCATTCAGATTCGACGGAGAAATTAAAACCTTTACAGACAAGCAAAAGCTAAGACATTTCAGCACCACCAAACCACCTATACAACAAATGCTAAAGGAACTTCTCTAGGCATGAAACATAAGAGAAAGAAAAGACCTAAAATAACAAACCCAAAACAATTAAGAAAATGGTAATAGGAACATACATATTGATAATTACCTTAAATGTAAATGGATTAAATGCTCCAACCAAAAGACATTGACTGGCTGAATGGATACAAAAACAAGACCCGTATATATGCTGTCTACAAGAGACCCACTTCAGACCTAGAGACAAATAGAGACTGAAAGTGAGGGGATGGAAAAGGATATACCATGCAAATGGAAATAAAAAGAAAGCTAGAGTAGCAATTCTCATATCAGACAAAATAGACTTTAAAACAAAGACTATTACAAGAGAGAAAGAAGAACACTGCATAATGATCAAGAGATCAATCCAAGAAAAAGATATAACAATTGTAAATATTTATGCACCCAACATAGGAACACCTCAATACATAAGGCAAACGCTAACAGTCATAAAAAGGGAAATCGACAGTAACACAATCATAGTAGGGGACTTTAACACCCCAATTTCACCAATGGACAGATCATCCAAAATGAAAATAATTAAGGAAACACAAGCTTTAAATGATACATTAAACAAGATGGACTTAATTGACATTTATAGGACATTCCATCCAAAAACAAGTGAATACACTTTCTTCTCAAGTGCTCATGGAAGATTCTCCAGGATAGATCATATATTGGGTCACAAATCGAGCCTTGGTAAATTTACAAAAATTGAAATCATATTAAGTATCTTTTCTGATCACAACACTATGAGACTAGATATCAATTACAGGAAAAAACATGTAAAAAATAGAAAGACATGGAGGCTGAACAATACACTACTTAATAACCAAGAGATCACTGAAGAAATCAAAGAGGAAATAAAAAAATACCTAGAAACAAATGACAATGAAAACACAATGACCAAAAATCTATGTGATGCAGCAAAAGCAGTTCTAAGAGGGAAGTTTATAGCAATACAATCTTACCTCAAGAAACAAGAAAAATCTCAAATAAACAACCTAACCTTACACCTAAAGCAATTAGAGAAAGAAACACAAAAAACCCCGAAGTTAGCAGAAGGAAAGAAATCATAAAGATCATATCAGATATAAATGAAAAAGAAATGAAGGAAAAGATAGCAAAGATAAATAAAACTAAAAGCTGGTTCTTTGAAAAGATAAACAAAATGGAAAAACCATTAGCCAGACTCATCAAGAAAAAAAGGGAGAAGACTCAAATAAATAGAATTAGAAATGAAAAAGGAGAAGTAACAACTGACACTGCAGAAATACAAAGGATCATGAGAGACTACCACAAGCAACTATATGCCAATAAAATGGACAACCTGGAAGAAATGGACAAATTCTTAGAAAAGCACAACCTTCCAAGACTGAACCAGGAAGAAATAGAAAATATAAACAGACCAATCACAAGCACTGAAATTGAAACTGTGATTAAAAATCTTCCAACAAACAAAAGCCCAGCACCAGATGGCTTCACAGGTGAATTCTGTCAAACATTTAGAGAAGAGCTAACACCTATCCTTCTCAAACTCTTCCAAAATATAGCAGAGGCAGGAACACTCCCAAACTCATTCTACAAGGCCAAAATCACCCTGATACCAAAACCAGACAAAGATGTTACAAAAAAAGAAAACTACAGGCCAATATCACTGAGGAAAATGGATGCAAAAATCCTCAACAAAATACTAGCAAAAAGAAACCAACAGCACATTAGAAGGATCATACACAATGATCAAGTGGTGTTTATCCCAGAAATTGCAAGGATTCTTCAATATACACAAATCAATCAATGTGATACACCATATTAACAAAATGAAGGAGAAAAACCATATGATCATCTTAATACACGCAGAAAAAGCTTTTGACAAAATTCAACACCCGTTTATGATAAAAACCCTCCAGAAAGTAGGCATAGAGGGAACTTACCTCAACATAATAAAGGCCATATATGACAAACCCACAGCCAACATCGTTCTCAATGGTGAAAAACTGAAACCATTTCCACTAAGATCAGGAACAAGACAAGGTTGCCCATTCCTTCCACTATTATTCAACATTGTTTTGAAAGTTTTAGTGACAGCAATCAGAGAAGAAAAAGAAATAAAAAGAATCCAAATTGGAAAAGAAGAAGTAAAGCTGTCACTCTTTGCAGATGACATGATACTATACATAGAGAATCCTTAAGATGCTAGCAGAAAACTACTAGATCTAATCAATGAATTTGGTAAAGTAGCAGCACACAAAATTAAGGCACAGAATTCTCTTGCATTCCTATACACTAATGATGAAAAATCTGAAAGAGAAATTAAGGAAACACTCCCATTTACCACTGCAACAAAAAGAATAAAATACCTAGGAATAAACCTACCTAAGGAGAAAAAGACCTGTATGCAGAAAACTATAAGACACTGCTGAAAGAAATTAAAGATGATACAAACAGATGGAGAGATATACCATGTTCTTGGATTGGAAGAATCAATATTGTGAAAATGACTATACTACCCAAAGCAATCTACAGATTCGATGCAATCCCTGTCAAACTACAAATGGCATTTTTCACAGAACTAGAACAAAAAATTTCACAATTTGTATGGAAACACAAAAGACCCTGAATAGCCAAATCAATCTTGAGAAAGAAAAATGGAGCTGGAGGAATCAGGCTCCCTGACTTCAGACTATACTACAAAGCTACAGTAATCAAGACAGTATGGTACTGCCACAAAAACAGAAATAGAGATCAGTGGAACAGGATAGAAAGCCCAGAGATAAACCCATGCACATATGATCACCTTATTTTTGATAAAGGAGCCAAGAATATACAATGGAGAAAAGACAGCCACTTCAATAAGTGGTGCTGAGAAAACTGGACAGCTACATGTAAAAGAATGAAATTAGAACACTCTCTAACACCATACACAAAAATAAACTCAAAATAGGTTTAACACCTAAATGTAAGGCCAGACACTATAAAACTCTTAGAGGAAAAACACAGGCAGAACACTCCATGACATAAATCACAGCAAGATCCTTTTTGACTCACCTCCTAGAGAAATGGAAATAAAAACAAAAATAAACAAATGGGACCTAATGAAACTTCAAAGCTTTTGCACAGCAAAGGAAACCATAAACAAGACGAAAAGACAACCCTCAGAATGGGAGAAAATATTTGCAAATTAAGCAACTGATAAAGGATTAATCTCCAAAATTTACAAGCAGCTCATGAAGCTCAATATCAAAAAAACAAACAACTCAATCCAAAAATGGGCAGAAGACCTAAATAGACATTTCTCCAAAGAAGATATACAGATTGTCAACAAACACATGAAAGGATGCTCAACATCACTAATCATTAGAGAAATGCAAATCAAAACTACAATGAGGTATCACCTCAAACCAGTCAGAATGGCCATCATCAAAAAATCTACAAACAATAAATGCTGGGGAGGGTTTGGAGAAAAGGGAACCCTCTTGCACTGTTGGTGGGAATGTAAATTGATACAGCCACTATGGAGATCAGAATGGAGGTTCCTTAAAAAACTAAAAATAGAACTACCATAGGACCCAGCAATCCCACTACTGGGCATATACCCTGAGAAAACCATCATTCAAAAAGAGTCATGGATCACAATGTTCATTTCAGTTCTATTTACAATAGCCAGGACATGGAATTAACCTAAGTGTCCATTGACAGATGAACGGATAAAGAAGATGTGGCACATATATACAATGGGATATTACTCAGCCATAAACAGAAACGAAATTGCATTATTTGTAGTGAGGTGGATGGACCTAGAGTCTGTCATACAGAGTGAAGTAAGTCAGAAAGAGAAAAACAAATTCCGTATGCTAACACATATATATGGAATCTAAAAAAAAAAAAAAAAAGGTCATGAGGAACCTAGGGGCAGGATGGGAATAAAGATGCAGACCTACTAGAGAATGGAGTTGAGGACACAGGGAGAGGGAAGGGTAAGATGGGACAAAGTGAGAGAGTGGCATGGACATATACACACTACCAAATGTAAAATGGATGGCTAGTGGGAATCAGCTGCATAGCACAGGGAGATCATCTCAGTGCTTTGTGTCCACCTAGAGGGGTGGGATAGGGAGGGTGGGAGGGAGACACAAGAGGGAGGAGATATGGGGATATATGTATATGTGTAACTGATTCACTTTGTTATAAAGCAGAAACTAACACACCGTTGTAAAGCAATTATACTCCAATAAAGATGTTAAAAAAAAAAGATATTAATAGGATACAAAATTAAAAGCCTCTGTCTCAGTAGACAGGCAATTCAAAACCAGTTACTTTGAAGAATAGATTCTTGTTGGTATTTTAAAATCTAAAATATTTTAGAATTGATGGGTTCATATGAAACTTTGTTAATGCTTTAGCTTCTTAACATTTGGCTCTAGATCAATCATTCTAATATCAAGTCAATTAATAGGATAGATGTCCAAATTTATAAAGCCTTTTTGGAACGCTGCTATGGACTGAATGTTTGTGTCCCTCCACAATTCATATGCTGAAACCCTAATCCCCAGTGTGATGGTATTTGGAGATGAGGCCTTTGAGAGGCAGTTGGGTCATAAGGGTGGAGCCCTCACGATGGGTTTAGTGTCCTTATGAGGAGCATATTCTCTCTCTCTCCCTCTCTCCCTCTTGTGTGAAAACACAGCAAGATGTCTATCTGCAAACCAGGAACAGGGCCTTCACTAGGAATAGAATTGGCCAGCACCTTGGGCACCTTGATCTTGAACTTCTCAGATTCCAGAACTGTGAGAAATAAATTTCTATTGTTTAACCACACAGTCTATTGTACTTTTGTTATAGTAGCCCACATTTACTAAGACAGAAGCTAATGTGTTTTGATCTACCAAGTGACAAGTGAAGTGTTGTAGCGAATGCCATTTTACTATAAAAACACCATGCATGACTTTGAAATAATATAATTTATATTTATAGTACAGAGAAATAATGCGCATACATAAACATAGTATCTTAACGGAGAGTCTTATAACACAAACTGTACCATGCATGGGAGAATGTACCAGTTGCTGTAGCATCCAGAAAAAAACCCACAAAATACCATCAGGAAATGGGTATATAATTCCACAGTCAATTAATTGAAAATTGCAACTTTAGCCATAAAGATTTATAAAGGTTAATGCAATAGGTAAGGTTATTATCCAAACACTATTGTAACTAAGTTTCATTTTCAGTTATAAAGTATAGTCTATCCCCTACTTTTACCAAAATGCTAAAGCAACTGATAAATATTTGCATTCATGGTTATAACTCATTAAAAGAAAATATTCAAAAGCAGTTGTAGTAGATTTCCTTTTATTGGAATTCCTTTGAGGAGTATTAAGTGAAGCGAAACTTTTCTTAATACACATCTTGCTGCGTTTTAGCACTTAGTCTGCTTTAAGCTACAGAGCATTAAAAAAATAAGTTTACTGCACTCAATCTTAAAATATATTTACAATTACGTATGCTATTGCTTATATGATACAGGTCAAAGATTTACATTGCTTCACCAGCTCTGATTCACAACTGGATTATGCAGAAACTATCTTCTATTTAGTTACCAAAATGCCACATCTTGGGGAGGAGGGGCAAGATGGCGGAAGAGTAAGACGCGGAGATCACCTTCCTCCCCACAGATACATCAGAAATACATCTACACGTGGAACTGCTCCTACAGAACACCCACTGAACGCTGGCAGAAGACGTCAGACCTCCCAAAAGGCAAGAAAATCCCCACGTACTTGGGTAGGGCAAAAGGAAAAAGAAATAACAGAGACAAAAGAATAGGGACGGGACCTGCACCAGTGGGAGGGAGCTGTGAAGGAGGAAAGGTTTCCACACACTAGGAAGCCCCTTCGTGGGCAGAGACTGCGGGTAGCAGAGGGGGGAAGCTTCGGAGCCACGGAGGAGAGCGCAGCCACAGTGGTGCGGAGGGCAAAGCGGAGATTCCCGCACAGAGGAGCGGTGCCGACCAGCACTCACCAGCCCGAGAGGCTTGTCTGCTCAGCCGCCAGGGCGGGCGGGGCCTGGGAGCTGGGGTTCGGGCTTCGGTGCTAGCCGGGAGGGAGTCCGGGAAAAAGACTGCAGCTGCCAAAGAGGCAAGAGAATTTTTCTTGCCTCTTTGTTTCGCGGCGCGCAAGGAGAGGGGATTCAGAGCGCCGCCTAAACGAGCTCCAGAGACGGGCGCGAGCCGCGGCTATCAGCGCGGATCCCACAGCAACAGGGACGCAGAGGGAAAAACGGAGAGATTCCCGCACAGAGGCTCGGCGCCGAGCAGCACTCACCAGCCCGAGAGGCTTGTCTGCTCACCCGCCGGGGCGGGCGGGGGCTGGGAGCTGAGGCGCGGGCTTCGGTCGGATCTCAGGGAGAGGACTGGGGTTGGCTGCGTGAACACAGCCTGAAGGGTCTAGCGCACCACAACTAGCCGGGAGGGTGCACGAGAAAAAGTCTGCAGCTGCCGAAGAGGCAGGAGACTTTTTCTTGCCTCTTTGTTTCGCGGCGTGCAAGGAGAGGGGATTCAGAGCGCCACTTAAACGAACTCCAGAGACGGGCGCGAGCCGCGGCTATCAGCGCGGACCCCAGAGACGGGCATGAGACGCTAAGGCTGCTGCTGCCGCCACCAAACAGCCTGTGGGCGAGCACAGGTCATTCTCCACACCGCCCCTCCCGGGAGCCTGTGCAGCCCGCCACGGCCAGGCTCCCGTAATCCGGGGACAACTTCCCCGGGAGAGCGCACGGCGCGCCTCAGGCTGCTGCAACGTCACGCCGGCTTCTGCCGCCGCAGGCTCGCCCCGCCTCCTCCGTACCGCTCCCTCCCCCCGGCCTGACTGAGCCGGAGCCCCCGAATCAGCTGCTCCTTTAACCCCGTTCTGTCTGGGCGGGGAACAGACGCCCTCAGGGGACCTACATGCAGAGGCGGGTCCAAATCCAAAGCTGAACCCCGGGAGCTGTACGAACAAAGAAGAGAAAGGGAAATCTCTCCCAGCAGCCTCAGAAGCAGTGGATTAAAGCTCCACAAACAACTTGATGTGCCTGCATCTGTTGAATACCTGAATAGACAACGAATCATCCCAAATTTAGGAGATGGACTTTGGGAGCAGGATATATTAACTTTTCCCCTTTTCCTTTTTTTTGTGAGTGTAGATGTGTATGCTTCTGGGTGAGATCTTGTCTGTATAGCTTCGCTCTCACCGTTAGTCCTAGGGTTAGGTCCGTCCGTTTTTTTTTTTTTTTTTTGGCTTAAAAATTTTTTTTTTCCCTAATAAATGTTTTCTTAATAATTTTTTCCTTATTTTCTATTTTTAAAAAAATTTTTAATAAGTTTTTTCATATTTTTTATTTTAAAAAATTAAAAAATTTTTTTTCTTAATAAATTTTTTCTAAATAATTTTTTTCTTATTTTTAGTATAAAAAATTAATAAATCTATTTTTAAAAATTAAAAAAAATTTTTTTTCTTAATAAATTTACTCTTAATAATTTTTTTTTCTTATTTTTTATTATACTTGCTTTATTTTATTTTATTTTATCCTCTTTTTTTTTCTTTCTTTCCATTTTTTCTCCCTTTTATTCTGAGCCGTGTGGATGGAAGGCTCTCGGTGCTCCAGCCAGGCATCAGGGCTGTGCCTCTGAGGTGGGAGAGCCAACTTCAGGACACTGGTCCACAAGAGACCTCCCAGCTCCACGTAATACCAAACGGCGAAAATCTCTCACAGATCTCCATCTCAACATCAAGACCCAGCTTCACTCAACGACCAGCAAGCTACAGTGCTGGACACCCTATGCCAAACAACTAGCAAGAGAGGAACACAGCCCCATCCATTAACAGAGAGGCTGCCTAAAATCATAATAAGGCCACAGACACCCCAAAACACACCACCAGACGTGGACGAACCCACCAGAAAGACAACATCCAGCCTCATCCACCAGAACACAGGCACTAGTTCCCTCCACCAGGAAACCTACACAACCCACTGAACCAACCTTAGCCACTGGGGACAGATACCAAAAACAACGGGAACTACGAACCTGCAGCCTGTGAAAAGGAGACCCCAAACACAGAAAGATAAGCAAAATGAGAAGACAGAAAAACACACAGCAGATGAAGGAGCAGGGTCAAAACACACCAGACCTAACAAATGAAGAGGAAATAGGTAGTCTACCTGAAAAAGAATTCAGAATAATGATAGTAAGGATGATCCAAAGTCTTGGAAATAGAATAGACAAAATGCAAGAAACATTTAACAAGGACGTAGAAGAACTAAAGAGGAACCAAGAAACGATGACAAGCACAATAAATGAAATTAAAAATACTCTAGATGGGATCAATAGCAGAATAACTGAGGCAGAAGAACGGATAAGTGACCTGGAAGATAAAATGGTGGAAATAACTACTGCAGACCAGAATAAAGAAAAAAGAATGAAAAGAACTGAAGACAGTCTCAGAGACCTCTGGGACAACATTAAACGCACCAACATTCGAATTATAGGGGTCCCAGAAGAAGAAGAGAAAAAGAAAGGGACTGAGAAAATATTTGAAGAGATTATAGTTGAAAACTTCCCTAATATGGGAAAGGAAATAGTTAATCAAGTCCTGGAAGCACAGAGAGTCCCATACAGGATAAATCCAAGGAGAAACACACCAAGACACATATTAATCAAACTATCAAAAATTAAATATAAAGAAAACATATTAAAAGCAGCAAGGGAAAAACAACAGATAACACACAAGGGCATCCCCATAAGGTTAACAGCTGATCTTTCAGCAGAAACGCTGCAAGCCAGAAGGGAGTGGCAGGATATACTTAAAGTGATGAAGGAGAAAAAGCTACAACCAAGATTACTCTACCCAGCAAGGATCTCATTCAGATTTGATGGAGAAATTAAAACCTTTACAGACAAGCAAAAGCTGAGAGAGTTCAGCACCACCAAACCAGCTTTACAACAAATGCTAAAGGAACTTCTCTAGGCAAGAAACACAAGAGAAGGAAAACACCTACAATAACAAACCCAAAACATTTAAGAAAATGGGAATAGGAACATACATATCGATAATTACCTTAAATGTAAATGGATTAAATGCTCCCACCAAAAGACACAGACTGGCTGAATGGATACAAAAACAAGACCCATATATATGCTGTCTACAAGAGACCCACTTCAGACCTAGAGACACATACAGACTGAAAGTGAGGGGATGGAAAAAGATATTCCATGCAAATGGAAATCAAAAGAAAGCTGGAGTAGCAATTCTCATATCAGACAAAATAGACTTTAAAATAAAGACAATTACAAGAGACAAAGACGGACACTATATAATGATCAAGGGATCGATCCAAGAGGAAGGTATAACAATTGTAAATATTTATGCACCCAACATAGGAGCACCTCAATACATAAGGCAAATACTAACAGCCATAAAAGGGGAAATCGACAGTAACACAATCATAGTAGGGGACTTTAACACCCCACTTTCACCAATGGACAGATCATCCAAAATGAAAATAAATAAGGAAACACAAGCTTTAAATGATACATTAAACAAGATGGACTTAATTGATATTTATAGGACATTCCACCCAAAAACAACAGAATACACATTTTTCTCAAGTGCTCATGGAACATTCTCCAGGATAGATCATATCTTGGGTCACAAATCAAGCCTTGGTAAATTTAAAAAAATTGAAATCGTATCAAGTATCTTTTCCGACCACAACGCTATGAGACTAGATATCAATTACAGGAAAAGATCTGTAAAAAATACAAACACATGGAGGCTACACAATACACTACTTAATAACGAAGTGATCACTGAAGAAATCAAAGGGGAAATCAAAAAATACCTAGAAACAAATGACAATGGAGACACGACGATCCAAAACCTATGGGATGCAGCAAAAGCAGTTCTAAGAGGGAAGTTTATAGCAATACAAGCCTACATCAAGAAACAGGAAACATCTCGAATAAACAACCTAACCTTGCACCTAAAGCAATTAGAGAAAGAAGAACAAAAAAACCCCAAAGCTAGCAGAAGGAAAGAAATCATAAAGATCAGATCAGAAATAAATGAAAAAGAAATGAAGGAAACAATAGCAAAAATCAATGAAACTAAAAGCTGGTTCTTTGAGAAGATAAACAAAATTGATAAACCATTAGCCAGACTCATCAAGAGAAAAAAGGAGAAGACTCAAATTAATAGAATTAGAAATGAAAAAGGAGAAGTAACCACTGACACTGCAGAAATACAAACGATCATGAGAGATTACTACAAGCAACTCTATGCTAATAAAATGGACAACCTGGAAGAAATGGACAGATTCTTAGAAATGCACAACCTGCCGAGACTGAACCAGGAAGAAATAGAAAATATGAACAGACCAATCACAAGCACTGAAATTGAAACTGTGATTAAAAATCTTCCAACACACAAAAGCCCAGGACCAGATGGCTTCACAGGCGAATTCTATCAAACATTTAGAGAAGAGCTAACACCTATCCTTCTCAAACTCTTCCAAAATATTGCAGAGGGAGGAACACTCCCCAACTCATTCTACGAGGCCACCATCACCCTGATACCAAAACCAGGCAAAGATGTCACAAAGAAAGAAAACTACAGGCCAATATCACTGATGAACATAGATGCAAAAATCCTCAACAAAATACTAGCAAACAGAATCCAACAGCACATTAAAAGGATCATACACCATGACCAAGTGGGGTTTATTCCAGGAATGCAAGGATTCTTCAATATACGCAAATCAATCAACGTGATACATCATATTAACAAATTGAAGGAGAAAAACCATATGATCATCTCAATAGATGCAGAGAAAGCTTTCGACAAAATTCAACACCCATTTATGATAAAAGTCCTGCAGAAAGTAGGCATAGAGGGAACTTTCCTCAACATAATAAAGGCCGTATATGACAAACCCACAGCCAACATTGTCCTCAATGGTGAAAAACTGAAACCATTTCCACTAAGATCAGGAACAAGACAAGGTTGCCCACTCTCACCACTATTATTCAACATAGTTTTGGAAGTGTTAGCCACAGCAATCAGAGAAGAAAAAGAAATAAAAGGAATCCAAATCGGAAAAGAAGAAGTAAAGCTGTCACTGTTTGCAGATGACATGATACTATACATAGAGAATCCAAAAGATGCTACCAGAAAACTACTAGAGCTAATCAATGAATTTGGTAAAGTAGCAGGATACAAAATTAATGCACAGAAATCTCTTGCATTCCTGTATACTAATGATGAAAAATCTGAAAGTGAAATTAAGAAAACACTCCCGTTTACCATTGCAACAAAAAGAATAAAATACCTAGGAATAAACCTACCTAAGGAGACAAAAGACCTGTATGCAGAAAATTATAGGACACTGATGAAAGAAATTAAAGATGATACAAATAGATGGAGAGATATACCATGTTCTTGGATTGGAAGAATAAACATTGTGAAAATGACTCTGCTACCCAAAGCAATCTACAGATTCAATGCAATCCCTATCAAACTACCACTGGCATTTTTCACAGAACTAGAACAAAAAATTTCACAATTTGTATGGAAACACAAAAGACCCCGAATAGCCAAAGCAATCTTGAGAACGAAAAATGGAGCTGGAGGAATCAGGCTCCCTGACTTCAGACTATATTACAAAGCTACAGTAATCAAGACAGTTTGGTACTGGCACAAAAACAGAAATATAGATCAATGGAACAGGATAGAAAGCCCAGAGATAAGCCCACGCACATATGGTCACCTTATCTTTGATAAAGGAGGCAAGCATATACAGTGGAGAAAAGACAGCCTCTTCAATAAGTGGTGCTGGGAAAATTGGACAGGTACATGTAAAAGTATGAAATTAGAACACTCCCTAACACCATACACAAAAATAAACTCAAAATGGATTAAAGACCTAAGTGTAAGGCCAGACACTATCAAACTCTTAGAGGAAAACATAGGCAGAACACTGTATGACATAAGTCACAGCAAGATCCTTTTTGACCCAGGTCCTAGAGAAATGGAAATAAAAACACAAATAAACAAATGGGACCTAATGAAACTTAAAAGCTTTTGCACAGCAAAGGAAACCATAAACAAGACCAAAAGACAACCCTCAGAATGGGAGAAAATATTTGCAAATGAAGCAACGGACAAAGGATTAATCTCCAAGATTTACAAGCAGCTCATGCAGCTCAATAACAAAAAAACAAACAACCCAATCCAAAAATGGGCAGAAGACCTAAATAGACATTTCTCCAAAGAAGAGATACAGATTGCCAACAGACACATGAAAGAATGCTCAACATCATTAATCATTAGAGAAATGCAAATCAAAACTACAATGAGGTATCATCTCACACCGGTCAGAATGGCCATCATCAAAAAATCTAGAAACAATAAATGCTGGAGAGGGTGTGGAGAAAAGGGAACACTCTTGCACTGTTGGTGGGAATGTAAATTGATACAGCCACTATGGAGAACAGTATGGAGGTTCCTTAAAAAACTAAAAATAGAACTACCATATGACCCAGCAATCCCACTACTGGGCATATACCCTGAGAAAACCATAATTCAGAAAGAGTCATGTACCAAAATATTCATTGCAGCTCTGTTTACAATAGCCAGGACATGGAAGCAACCTAGGTGTCCATCATCGGATGAATGGATAAAGAAGATGTGGCACATATATACAATGGAATATTACTCAGCCATAAAAAGAAATGAAATGGAGGTGTTTGTAATGAGGTGGATGGAGTTAGAGTCTGTCATACAGAGTGAAGTAAGTCAGAAAGAGAAAAACAAATACCGTATGCTAACACATATATATGGAATCTAAGGGAAAAAAAAAAAAAAAAAAAAAAAAGAGGTCATGAAGAACCTAGTGGCAAGATGGGAATAAAGACACAGACCTACTAGAGAATGGACTTGAGGATATGGGGAGGGGGAGGGGTGAGATGTGACAGGGTGAGAGAGTGTCATGGACATATATACACTACCAAATGTAAAATAGATAACTAGTGGGAAGCAGCCGCATAGCACAGGGAGATCAGCTCGGTGCTTTGTGACCACCTAGAGGGGTGGGATAGGGAGGGTGGGAGGGAGGGAGATGCAAGAGGGAAGAGATATGGCAACATATGTATATGTGTAACTGATTCACTTTGTTGTAGAGCAGAAGCTAGCACACCATTGTAAAGCAATTATACTTCAATAAAGATGTTTAAAAAAAAAAAAAAAAAAAAAAAAAAATGCCACATCTTAATCACAGGTCAAGGAAGAAGAAAACTTCTCATTCCAAATCAAACACCTATGAAAAGTCTGCCTGAATCATGACTACTATATAATGGGAAATTCAAGAGCAAGTGATTCTTATAATTACATATTTTCCAGCCCTATGCCAACTCACTCTGTCTGAAATGTCAACCAGTGCTACAGGGCAAAAATGGGGCAGAAGAGGAACAATGAGTAACTTAAAATAAAAATCATTTTGGTGCATTAGACCCAACTCAGAAATAACTATCACTTCGATGAATAAAGCTGCAAAACCTCATATTAAAAAAATGGCTGTCTTCATAATGAGCCAAAATTTATAAATCATGTAGTCAATTTTGTTTATGAATACTGAGTCCTTTTTTCATCTGAAGGTGACAGAAAATTATTGGAAAGTAAATATCCCATATGTGAGCATATCTTTAGAAATTAAAAAAGCATCTAGAAAATCGTTCATTAAAATGGACTGCATGGCTTTAAAATGTCATTGACAGAGTTTAGATTTTTATGGAACACATTGTCTCACAGATTTTATTCTTCAGCTCTACAAATGAAATAATAGGAAAGACAAAAGATAAGTACACAAGAAGTATTATTGTCAATGTCAAAACCACATTTAGGTTTAATGCTCCTCTCCTGCTTCTAACACTCGATTTGATTAAATGGCACTTCAGATTATGACCACAGAACTGTACAGTCTATTAAATTCAGCCTATAGGTGATGAGAAAAAATGATAGAGCCCCGATAATGCGTAAACTTTTAACCAAAATTTCCATGTATGTTTTACCATATTGTTGACTTCCTTACTAAAAACAAAATAGGTATTACATATTTTAAGAAATAAAATCTTAAATACTTAAGGATGATACCTTAAAATTACTATAGAGTATCCAGGAATTATTGCCAACACAGGCCCTACGGAATGGACTATTACAATGCACTTCAATCTAAGTAGACTGAGAACTGCCTCTACTGGAGTCTACCTAAATTATCCACCTGTTAAAATGTGTGTTCCTAGCATTGATTAAGCAGTAGGGCTGCACTCTTATGACATATAAACACAAAATCACATAGATTTGACTTGACCGAAATATATCTTCAAACGGCAGTGTTCTGTTTATCTGTGTACCTCCAAGTACCTGCTTATCAAAATGTGTATCCAAAACCCTATCGGATGAAGTCTTTGAACTGCTGACAATTTTGCTCTCTGATAAGTACATTGTACAAATTTGAATGACTTTCACCAGTCTTGCAAATGTAGGTATAACATACTTTCTGTATGAATTATAGGAACCAACTGGAAGGAAGGATGATCACTTTCACCTAACACCATTTTGAGTAGGTAGTATATATATATATGTAACACATGACATTTAGTGATGAATGAAAAAACTTATCAAGTAATCAATAAAATATGATATTATCTTTAAGGTAAATAAAATACCTCACGACTAGACTGACGTATTAGTAGCAAAGTTTCCTTTCATAACTGAATTTGGGCTTTATATTCTACTGTTCATTTTTAAGGGTTTGGATTCAGAATGTCAAGAACATTATCTAAGCAAAAAGTTGAAAAGTCTCAGCATATATTCTAAGTCCTCTTACTAAGTCCTCTTAGATCATCGTCATTATGTTAACACTCAGGGCTAAAATAGTAAGGTATTCCCTCTTAAAAGTGGAACTTATCTCTGTGAATACTGTATGTAAAGATCAGGGTAATGCTATGTGTCTTTGTAAAACATGTCATGTCATAGATCAAGTTATAAAGTGTTCTTTAAATATAAATACCAACCTTATTTTAAAATAATTAAAACATTTGATTAGTACTAATCAAACTGAATTATTTAAGAAAGCTATAGTAAATGAACTATGATTTAAAGCAAAACTTTTTAAGTGGCTAATTGTTACCATTTTAATTGTGACTATTGCCACTTTTTTAACTTGCTAAAAATTGTTAAGCCCCTAGGTGCATTTGGATTTGAATTTTTCTTTGAATATGTCTGCTACAATTTATTCAATACTACAATAAAGCTAGACTGAGTTTAGAATTTTCTGAAAGAAGAGCCTACATCATTTATTTAATGACAGGTCAATTAAAAATGATTAACATTTTTATTTGCAACCTAATTGAACACATTCTGCATCTTAAAAAATATATATTTTATAGATTAAATGAATTAAAGAATGGGGTTTTCATGCTTTCATGCACAAATGTTTTGTTTATATTCATTAGAGATCAAACAAAAACTATTAGGTTAACCATTGAATATCTCAGAAAGCTTCTTGCTCATTTTCAGTAAATTTAAATCTACACATAGATATAAATCTAAATAAGATTTTTTTCTTCACCTTAACAGTGTTGTCTGTTCATTCTGTTCTTGTGGTCATATAATGTAAATATTTTCCAACCCTGTTGCCATACCTTCATGAAATAATAGCAGGATTCTTCCCTTGCAAGCCTTCTCATTAACTACCACTAATTAATTTAACCATGACAAATAACAGTGGGATTTGTTTATATTAATAATGTTTATTTCCAAATAGTTGATGGTTTCCTCATCTGTCTTCAATACCCATGACCCACAGGGCCTATTCACAAGCCCTTCCATAGCTTTGGACATGTTTCTCCACTGGCCTCTGGCTGAATTTGTTCTATGGCTTGAAATATCAAGACTAAAAAACAAAGAGGATCATATTTAGCACCACACATTTTAAACTAATCTTTCTCAAAGCGTAGTTCATGGACCATAGGCATCAGAATCACCCATATTAGTGTTAGAATGCAGATTCCTTGGATTCATGACAAAATAATAAATCATATTCTCTGAAAGTGGAATGAAGAAAACATAAATTTAACAAAATTCATTGTTTAGACCTCTAAACTACAACAACTTAATATGTAGCTGTTCTCAAATATATTTAAACACTGAATCGCTTTTCCCAAAATCTCAAAAACTATTGATCAAAGAATAAATCTTAAGAAATTATGGATGAGACTATCATTGCCTCTAGAATATATCTGAATCTCTTACGTCCCTTTGCCTGCCTATGGTAGAGCCACAATCAGTACTTGTTGAGCTGAACTGAGCCAAACCAAGGAAGGAAGAGTCGATTTATGAGTCCACTAGAGTCTACTCCCATGACTTTTAAGCATCTTAACCATTCTTTTTTCATTTTACTTTCTCAGTAATTGTCTATGGAAAAATGGATACCCTGAATTCATATTTCTACTTATAATGTGAAAATGTTATTTAGATGATATATCACATAAATGTTTGCAAACAAGTTTAACAATTGCTGCCTGAGAGGATAGAGATTTATAGGAGACTGGCATCATTAAGAAGGTAAAGAGACGTACTTTTCAGTGTATATCCTTCAGCACGTTATGAATTCTGTCGTAGGCATGTCACGTTATTTCAATATGGAGCCAAATGTGTAAAACTTATTTCATGATCATGGAAGATACAATTCTTTGAAATGTAAGTATATTTTCATCTCGATTTTATTTTAGTCTATTATTTTCCACAATAAATCTTAAAGCTAAAAAATTCAACCTTTCTATATACTAGCCATATACACTTCATAAATTCTGTAGATCTTATAAAGTTTTAGTTTCTTTCTTTATAAAAGGGGGATAAAATGGTGCAGAAAAGTTAAGCAACTTCCACAAAGTCACAAAAGGAGTAAGAACCAAATCATTCAATGACTTTTAATCCTTAGAACATCCCTGAGAGGAAAGAAAGGAAAATAAAATTATTTAAATTTTACAGGAAATTGAGTTAATAGCTGAGTTGTGACTTGCTCTATGTTTTTAACAACTCTTTTCAATATTTCACACTACTTTCTTAATCTTCTTTTGCTGTCTCTAGCACCTTACAAAAACATCAAATTTTCAAAAAAAGATAATGTTAATTAAATGAGAATATTATGCTTTTATCTCAACATTACATTTCCCTAACAGGTGAATTGGGTCTAAGAGATGGAATAAATTAAGCTCTATATGATAAATTCAGGAAACTTGTTCCTGGATTATTAATCCATACTATACCAAAGTAGATATAATTTTGGTTTTATGTCTATACTTTTCAATTTATAATAAATGCATACACATTTAAGGAAAACAAAAATGTCACAATTCTGAAAACCAAGTTGTCTTCCAGTCTCCATATTGTCACACTCCCAGTTGTCTAGGCTGCCACACACTGCTACTTTCTAAACCTGTTATAAACATTTTTTTTAATCTAGAGTTAAATGTTATTTTCCAAAAACCAAATAACCCTAAGTCCCATCTTTTGGTGAAGGCTGCCTCTCTGTGGCAGAATGCAATGGTGTCATGTTTTCGGAGGGACAATTTTCTTTCTCACTTTTTTTTAACTGGTAGAAAAGATCCATATGATGTTTTAAAATACATAGATTTAAACACAGTGTTTTCATCACTCTTTCAGGATATTTTTGGCCTCATGTTTGGAAAGGGCTTTGGACCCCCAGGAATCACCTCACTCACCTGGGAAAGAGTATGTAACAAGAGATGAAAATAGTATTTATGCAAGTAACAAAAATCAAGTAAAATAGAATTGCTCAAATAGAATGGTCACGTTTCCTGTCTTTTTTGAAAGCTGAAGTCATTTTTCACTCTCCTCTGAGTGACTCTGCTGGTCAGAAGGACACTTATTAATAGACACTGTACCTACCAGAAAGCAGCTGTTGTCTTAATTTCCTGAAGAAATTACTTTAAAATAAATACTAAGTGTGCCACAAGATAATGCCTCCTATTCACTTAAAGAGAGATGATAGAGGAACATATCCTATTCAAATACTGAAAGCAAACATCAAATGGATATCTTTAAAAAAAAATATTGAGTTAATCTTTCTTTCTCTACTAGTGACCTTTGTTAGTTGAAATGAAGTAGGCTCAGAAGACCTTATTATAAAACATATTTAGGAAGGCAGACATATTTAGGAAGGACATATAATCTAATAATAACATTTTTTAAGATTTGATACTTTTGACCACATGATAACTGAAAGATTAACATTTGCACATTTTAACTAAACGGAACAAAATCTCTATCATAAGCTGGTGACTTGTTATATCTCAAAAGTAAATGATTTATTTAATTAAGCAATATAGTCACAAAAATGACATTTACCGTCTCTAAAACAGAACATGCTAACTAATCAGTGAAAACGGTAAAAACTAATTAGGAGAAGATACCCAGAGGGTCATAGTAAACGTTTCAGTAACCAATATCAAGCTGCTTTGTTGTTTTTGTTTGAAGCATAAGTATATCAAAAAACATCACTCAGAAAACTGTGCAGATTCTTTTTTAAAAAATGATTTTAATAGAGGTCAAAACCTTTGACATGAAGTAAATGAATAAAAACACCAAAGAAAGTTACCTGCAAAAATTCTGATCAAGAAAATTATTACAAATACTGATTGCTAATGCTAATTATTGCAATATTGCCTTCCCCTCTTTTTTTTTTGTTTAACAATGCCTGGGGGCGGGGGGAGAAACATGTCTTGTGTCTGCTTCAGCAAATACTGAAATCTATTTATATGCAAATAAGCTATCCATTATTAGTATGAGAACAGACTTGTGCATAAAGGGAGAAATAAATTATCACTAGAGGCCATTAATGAAATCTATTTCAAAACATAACATTTTACAAGAGCTCTCACTCATGTAATATTTGTTTAAGGCTTGAGGGGAAATGGTGAGTTCTACACTTAGACGAAACCCAATACTACATTATTTCTCATGCCAATTTGTTTTGTAAAATGCATTTATCCTCTCCTTAGAAATGACTTGATAATTGTAACTCCAATGAGTCTCTTTAGAGAACCTTATCATTGAAGTCAGGGTCCTATGTGTTTGTCACATAATTGTCAGACTTTTTAGGGTAGTCTATTTTTGTTGTTACAATAACTGTTATTCCCTGAGGTTTAAAAACATTAACATTCATTTTTATACTCTAATAGTAGTAACGTAAAAATAAATGAGCTTTAAGAAGAAGGAATATGAGTCTTTCTGGAATCAGTTGAACTTCTATGGAGAAGACTAAAATAAGCAATAATCAATAGAGTCTATAAAATAATTTCATATGCCTTGCCGATTTTCTCTTTGGGTTTCTTGTTTTGTTCTTCTTGAGCTCATAAATTCCTTGTTTAGTCCATATTTGAATCTCTGTCAGTTTTAAACATTGCAGATACATTCTTCTCTCTGTCATCTACTTAACTTTGCCTAGGGTGCCCAATGTTGAACTGAAATACTTAGTTTTTGATATATTCAAGCTTATACCATTCTTTGCCTTATGGTTCTACTTTTGAAGTTTTTAAGAAGTCTTTCTCCACTTTTTAGGTTGCAATGGTATTCCCAGTATTTTCTTCTACTAACTTTGTAGATTTACCTTTTTATTTGTCTTTTATTCATCTGGATTCCATCATTGTATGTGATATTTTATAAGGATCTAATCTTATTTTTCTTTAGTTATTGTGTCCATTTCCCCAGTGGGCCCTACTAAATTTTTCCTTTATCCATTGATTTGTGGTGCCAACTTTATAAGAAATTTTCTTTGTATATGCATAGATCTATCTCTGAGCTTTTTTCTTTGCTTCCTTATTCCTTTATCTTATTTTTTGCCAAAACCACATTTTTATTAATATAGTTCTGCAATGCATCTTAATAAATGATATGGAAATTTCTCCCCTTTCTTTACTCTTCTTTTTAAAAATTATTCATGTACCTTTATTTTTTATATACATTTTAGTGTGTTTATCAATTTCTTCAAAAAGTCCAACTGGACTTTACATTTATAAATTAAAGTGGGGTTACATTTATAAATTAAAACAGGGGAAATTAATATCTTCATTATATAAACTCATCCCATTCAAGAGCCTAGAATTAGCTCTTCATTTATTCAGACCATTATCTCTGTCCATTATTAGAATTTTCAAATTCTATTTATGGAAAACTTTGGCCTTAGTTAATTCCTAGGAAATTTATTCCTTTTAGGAGTTATATTTACTCTTTCATACATGATCACTGCTGGTATAGAGAAATGTTATTCATTGTTGGGTCATTCTTATATCTAGCAAGTGTGCTTAATTTTATTAGTTCTAGCAGTTTTTGGATTTTTAGGAATTGTTTTGCAATGATGCTATAATCTGAAACTAAAGATAGTTTTATCTCTTTTCTTTCAATCCTTCCATTTCTTCTGTGTTCTTAGGTATTCTCTCCTTAGGTAATAGTGTGAACTACCTACTTTGTTAAGAATGTATGGTAATAGTGGATCTCCCTGTCTTCCTGCCTTTATGAATAATATTTAGTGTAAGTTTTAGATTTATAACCTTTATCATGTTAAGGAACTTACTTGTATTGACAGTTTTCTGAGTTTTTGTTTTTTTAAACACAAATAGGTAAATTTAATTAAGATCTTGTTTCCGCAGCTCTTTATTAAAGTACTTTTTAAACAGTATGGTAAAGAAAACTGAAAACACCTTGGAATGCACTGCTACAAAAACTCCGCTTATCTCTGTTCCTGTTGATTTATCTTTGCTCTTAGATACTAAGAAGTTTAACACACAATGTTCTTCTGCCCATCACCCTCTACAATCCTTCATGCTGGCATTTCAGAGAAAAGAGCATATGAAAGTGGGATGAGGTAGTAGAGTAGGAAGGAAGTTGGCTGGTCTACTTGTTTATCTAAAGCAAAGCTCACTACTCAACATATCCCCTGCCTCTGCCAAACAAGACAGAGTTGTGAATCAGAACTGTAAAAAGAGAGAAAAAGAGAATAATACCTCTTGTACTGGTGTACCCAAAGAGCACCGAAATAGACAGATAATCTGTTTTTAAGTATATGAACAGACACCAAAGATCACTTGGCATATGTGAAGAGCTAGCAGCATGAAAGACAAAGACCAAAATAAATAAAAATCTGATCCTAGAGGAAAACTAGATTGTTTAGGAAAAAATAGAACTTTAAAAAGTTAAATAAATAATATGCTAAAATACATTTACAATAATATTGCATCTATAAAACAAAGAACAATCAGAGAGTAAGAATGTATTCTAAGAGCACAGAACTGTTGGTATAGAAAATTCAATGAGACAAAAATACCTAAAGAAAAAAATCCTTGCTTAATATAGAGCAAAAGGACAAAAAAAGATAAAGAGAATATGATAGAAAGGTAAAGACATTTTTTGAAAAACCATCCTGTAGGTCCAAAATCCAGAGTTTCCAGAAGGAGAAAATTTTTTAAATGCTGAGAGGAAATTATGGAATAAATTCTTTTTAACTTTATTTTTTTAAATTGGAGTACAGTTGATTTACAATGTTGTGTTAGTTTCAGGTGTACAGCAAAGTGAATCAGTTATACATATACATATATCCACTCTTTTTTTTTTTTTTTTTGGTTATTTTCCCATATAGGCCATTAGAGAGTGTTGAGTAGAGTTCCCTGTGCTATACAACAGGTTCTTATTAGTTATCTATTTTATATATAGTAGTGTGTATATGTCAATCCCAATCTCCCAATTTATCCCTCCCCCCCCTTTATCCCCTGGTAACCATAAGTTTGTTTTCTACATCCATGACTCTACTTCTGTTTTGTAAATAAGTTCATATGTACCCCCTTTTTTTTAGATTCCACATATAAGCGATATCATATATTTGTCTTTCTGCGTCTGACTTACTTCACTCAGTATGACAATCTCTAGATCCATCCATGTTGCTGCAAATGACATTATTTTGTTCTTTTTTATGGCTCAGTAATATTCCACTGTATACATGTAACACATCTTCTTTATCCATTCTTTTGTTGATGGACATTTAGGTTGCTTCCATGTCCTGGCTATTGTAAATAGTGTTGCAATGGACATTGGGGTGCACGTATATTTTCAAATTATAGTTTTCTTTGGATATATGCCCAAGAGTAGGATTGCTGGATCATATGGTAGCTCTATTTTTATTTTTTTAAGGAACCTCCATACTGTTCTCCATAGTGGCTGTACCAATTTACATTCCCACCAACAGTGTAGGAGGGTTCCCTTTTTTCCACACCCTCTCAAGCATTTATTGTTTTTAGATTTTTGATGTATTGAATAAATTCTAAATTTCTGGAAAAGGACAGAATTCTTCAAATGTAAAAGGACTCTAGAAAACATAAAGGGCCTGAGTAAAAATTGATAAAGATACTCAACCATAGATACATCATTGTGAAATTGTAGAATATTGAGGATAAAAAGAAAATCCTAAATGTTTCCACAGAAAGGAATACAAGTCACCTACAAAGGAAAAAACATTCAAAATGCCACGTGACTGTATTTGCATCAGTAAAACTGGATATTAGAAGATGATGGAGCAAAAAAAGACAATGTAAGAGAAAAATAAAGACACTTTGAAATATAAAGTCCTGCCACCACTTCCATAAAATGATAGCCCAGGGCTAATATACATCAGTCCTAGAGGAAAACCAATGCAAAAAAAAAAAAAAAAAAGAGGTGATCAACAGAGCTCCCAGAAAGAGGTCTTCAGGTTAAAAAAAGAAAAAAAGTGTGATGGACACTTTGGATAAAATAATAGCCAACTCAAGAAAAAAGAAAGATAATTTGTATGATTTCACTTATATAAGGTACCTAGAGTAGACAAATTAATAGAGACAGAAAGTAGAATTGTGGTTGCCAGGGGCTAGGGGAGATAGTATTTAATGGGTAGAGTTTCAAGTTTTGCAAGATGAAAGGAATTCTATGGATGGATGGTGGTGATGATAGCACAATAATGTAAATGTACTTAATACCACTGAACTGTACACTTAAAATGCTTAAAATGGTAAATTTTTGGTTATATGTATTTTACCACAATTTTTTTAAAAAGATAACTTAAAGTTCCAGATAACTATAAAGACAGTTATGTTCTAAATATGAAACTAATCAAAATATGGCAAAATTTAAGCAACTAATGGAATGTAGAAGAGAAAATCTTATGTGATTTTTATAACAAGAATATTCTACTTTGAGAAGCCTAAAGATCATGGCATTGGAGCCACAGGAAGAAGCCATCTTTACATTCTACTTGCTTCAACACTGAGTAATTTAAAAAAATTTGCCCCTGGTAACATGAAAGAATGAGGAGGCAAAATTCTATTGCTTTTCTCTAGGCTCTTCTATACAATTTGGTTTGTTATCATGTACATGTATTACACACACACACACACACATATACACACATCTCTGTGGCTTCTGTTTCTAAAATTATATGTTCTGCAGAGATAGAAACAGAATTTTGAAAAGAAAGGAATTGTGCTTCAGGTTGAAATATCTGAGTCTTTAAATGTATGTGAAATTGACAAAGTCATCAGAAGAAATAGGTAAAAATTATCTACAGCTTGGTTTCTACAGTAAAATATCATTAAAAAGGTAAAATTGTGTAAATAAATCTATTAGGCATGTACTGTGTATGTATATATATATTTATATATTAATGATATATCCATCTCATGGTTCCAAATTAGTTTTACATTTACCTTTATAAATATTCATGTTCTTTAAAAAATCATTTTGAAATTTAAATAAAATGTCTTTTATATGAGTGTGATTGTCTATAACAAATTTTCCAGCATGGGTTTTGTTGTGTTTTGGTGAAAAGGTGGTATGTTTCTAAATGAATAGTCTAAAGTTGGGCAAAGATGACAATGTCTACTTTGTCTTTTATCAGACATTCCAAAAACTGAAACTTGCTGTTCTAAAGCATTGAAGCAATATTCCCTCAGTTTTTTTTTCTGCAGAATTCAAATTTTCACAGAATGTTAGTTGATGTGACACATATAAAGTGTTCGCCAGTCAAATAAATTTGAGGAAAGTTGGATTAAACAAGGTTCAAACAGGTTTCTTTACTGCAGGTCATGCCAGGGTCTGTGATATTCTAATCCACATGTAACAAAGGATCAATACAATGTGTGCATTTCCCATCACATGTTTCATCACAGACTCCCCTTTTGTCCCACAGTCTTCTCATAGAGTTAATATTTATGGAGCATATTTTGGAAAATTTTAATTTCCAGGATAGCCAACTTAGTTCCCCAATTTCTAGTGTCATTTTCAATGTACTAATTCTGAAATTATAATTTAAATCTTAGCTATGGTGCTGGTTAAAAAGCATAAATGATAGCAGAGACAAAATTACAATAGATACATTTTTCCACCGACTTTAAAAAATTCAAAGTAAATTATAGTCAAATAGTTCACTTTAAAAAGCCATTTACATCATCTTTGGTTTGGGATGTTATGGAACTGTCCTCCTCATTTTGCATAATCAGTCATCTTTAGCAATGCATGTTATTATCCAATAGACAATAGCTTTGTCAGCTTCAGCATGTAGTATCTTGAGATAACCATAAAGCATGAACCAAAGAATTACATCAACAGTGAATGGTATTCTCTATAATTGGCCACAGCTGCAAGAAACTTATTCATTTATATTCTCTTCAACCTCTCTATCCTTTAATTAAAAAGAAAATCTTAGAAGCATAGTGGTTATAGTCTGTCTGAAACTTGTACAACAGAATTATTACACAGCACAGTAAAAGCAAATATGGGTAATCAGAGAAATGAGATACTTTAAGGCCAAGAAGTTTATTTATTTATATAAAAATATTGGTTTAAAAAGAGCCTTCCATTCCATTGATGACATTTTTACTTTTATTAGTATTTTTAAAAGTTCATAGGAGGCAAAAAAAGTCACCTAACTAGGTAGAAATTGTTTGGTTTTAGGTTAAAGAAATTTATATTTAGAAATGTTTTCCAAGTTGTTATTATCCTGCCAAAGTATTTACTTCCTTTCCTATATGGCCGTAATTTATTCATGATACAGAGCAAATTTCTGGATCTAATCTTAGTGAATGGCTTAACTCACCCAGAAAACAGTCACTTTAAAATCTGAGCACACCTGTTAAAGCAGCTGCCCAGAGCTGAGAAAAAAAGTTGATGAAGTAAAATCTCAGTTGAAATCATGCAAGCTGTTTGACCAAACTGAACAAACCACTCAGCAGACCCTCTGGAAAGGCTCAGCAGTGTTAGACTTCAGAAAATATCATTCAAAATACAAACAAGCAAAGAAAAAATACTTCATCCCTAGAAATATCTTCTGGAGAACTTTTCATCAAGAAATCTGTGTGTGTTTGTGTGTGTGTGCGTGCGTGTGTGTGTGTGTGTGACATTGAAAGAGAGACAGAGACAGAGAAAGAATTTGGGGAATAATGAAAAAAAGAGAAAATAGTGCATAACTTTAGATCCTAAAATCCTCATCTCATTTCTGGGACTTGTGACCTTAGCTAATTTCTGGAAAGAAAGCACCTGTTATCAAGACTCAGAGGAAACTTTGATGGACACTGGTAGACTATGGGGAAGAATATATGACTTTTGCTATCTTTCAGAACTGGAGAATGGAATATAACTTGTTGTCACCATAGTTCCTTTTATTTTTAAGAAGCTACCCGAATGGGTGATCTAGTTGGAACTTCAGAATTAGATTAATTTTGTCAGTCATTATTGAAATAGAAATATTGAAATAGAAATGTGAATTATTTAAATTATAAATCAATTATTGATTGAATTCATTACTGAATTAGAAACATATTAGATATTTTCTGTGTGAGAATGCTGTGCCTCTGCAGACTGGCTTTTTGGGGAGGAGTTCTTTCTTCTCCTATACCATCAGGGGTTTGCAACACTGACCAAGGTGGATGAGGTGTACTAGAACTAGCCCACAGATGGAAGACTCAAAACCAGGACGCCTCCAACATCTTAAACCCTTCTAAGAAGCATCGCAGAGAAGGAATGTAGGTAAAAGGTCACAAGAAAAATAACTAAAGAAACCAGACAACACTGATAAAATTTATCACAAGCATCTAGAAACACAGTCTTCATAAAGCCAAGTCATTTTAAAGTAGCTTTTGTTTCAGGCATGGATTGAAAGAGAGATAGTAAGGAAAGCTACCCTATTTAAAAAAAAAAAAAAAATTGTGCTGTGTTTCTTTGTAAGGTATGCATTCCAGAGTAGCAAGAGCTAAGAACTACATTTTGGCTGCACTATGAACAATAGTCATTTTTTAGATTGATGTTGCCCAAAAGGTTGGTTTATTATCCTCCACAAGTACCATGCATTTATACAGAGTGGTTGCTTTTAAGTACTATCAGAGCAAACAAAGGGATGAGATCAGATTAAGTACACTCAGTTCCAAGCTTTGGAAAAATGTTTACATCTTGACCATTGTCTCATTTGCATTGACTTCCTCTTATTTACACAACCAAAGAAATCTAAATTTTAAATCATTATTCTGGAAGACTATGATAAACCAAAGGTGATCATTCATTTCCAAATTACTCAGAGCTTGAAGAACCTATTAATAGTTGATCTCTCATTTTAAATTCCGGAGGGCTAATCTGTAGAAACTCAAGTTAAGGAAGATTCTCATATCTTATATCTTCTGCTCAATAAGGTGTTAATTCATTTAGCATTTTGGTGCACAGGGGATACAGAGAAGAAAAATAATCAAGTTCTACCTCGAGGAAATTCCAGTATAGTGCAAAGGGAAATAGGACAAATGCACAAATGTCTATATTGCAAGGAAGAATAAGATTCGTATCATTAATTCTATGGGGCTCTAAAAGAGTGAGAGATTTCATCTGGTTGGCAGGATCAGAAAAGGCTTCACAAAAGGAGACATTTGAGATAGGTCTAGAAAATGAGCAGGATTTTGTTAAACAGGTATGAACTATTCCTAGGTGAAAGAAACAGCATAAACAAAATCTTTACACAGCAAAGCATAAGGCATGATTTGGGAATTGAATAGTGTAATTTTATTAGATGATACAGTAGAGAACAGAATAAAGGGAGGGATGAAGAATAGAGAAGATATGATTAGAATTGAAAGTTTGGGTCATAATACATAAGTTGAAACTTTTGCACTTATATAAGTCAATAGTAAGGCATGAAATGTTGGTGAGCTTGGGAATGATATGACCAGAACTGTGTTCTAGGAGACCCTTGAATTACTCATCTTTCCACATGTATTGAAAAAATAAAAATGGCTTCTGAGATGATGGTATATTTTTTACTCGTTCTGTCACATTATTTCCTACAGAGTAAATCTGACAATTTACCCATACTACTAAGAATACGTAATATGTACTATTCTGAGAAATGTAGAATACATGGTGACAAGAATAAGTCCCTAGATAAATTATTGTATGACCTTATCTTAATATCAAATGACTCTTTAATTGTTGGAGGTGAGGGATAGAAAAGAGAAGAGGAATAATAGTATCCCCTTATTTGTGTATATTAAATTTCAAAAATATTGCTCTAATTTTATTTAAGTTTACCAAAGTCATTCATTTTTTGTATTAACAGTGGTTTTGTGGGTTTGAGCTGATTATTAATATATTCAGAAAATTAAATTAAATTGAATAAGGCTCAAATAGAAAACTCCAGTAAATTCCTTTTTCTTTTTTACCATCTGTTCTTCACATAAAAGAGCAATTCAATGCTTTTAAAAGTGTTACTCCAATTACCAGTGAGATTTCTATTCTTCTTAGTTATGCTGAGTTGGTACTTCCAGAAATAGTTCCTTATAAAATTGCCTATTCAGTCAATCTAAAAACAAGCTACCAATGGTTTAAGAAGACATTAAAGAAACGTGCCTGCAATATGGTATAATTTATGAACTAGTATTGACACTTCGAAACTGGGGACTAAGCCAGAACTGCTTTCAGTCAAATTTAAGTCATCCATACCTTCTCTTTGAGAGGTCACTGCACAAAAAAAATAAAATTGTACAGAAAAGTGTCCTTAATTGGTCCAATAAATCAAATTCACATCAGTAAAAAGCAATTATGGCATATTTAATTTTATTCCTTTTTAAATCAAGGGATAAAATTATGTGTTAATCTCTGTACAAAAGATATTTTTTTTAAAGTAAAGGTATTTTTTTTTCTTCATTTTTCCCTTTAGTCTATTGATTTCATGAAATCATCTCAAATATTCACAAGGTCATTAAAGTATGCTACAATTATAAAATATCATAGCTTGATAGATCTCATTAAACATTTTTACCATGAAAGATCTTTAGTAAAATTAATACTGTCATAAATAAAATGTCAAAATGCTGTTATCTTAATATCTACGGGAAAACACAATGTGTTCTATTAGAATTCAGGAAAACCTTGAATGAGTAAAAGAGCCTTATACTGATTTATATGGGACTACAAATTGTTCAATGAACCTAGATTAAAATCAGTTAAGAAAATTCGAGGAAAGCTCATATCATATGTGTATACGATTTCATCTTTACAAAATACTTCTTGGAGTCAAACAGCAGTTAAGAGTAACAAAATGAAGTTTCTCAAAATTACTTTGCAATTCAATACTTGTTTGAAAAATAAAGAGTTAATCTTAACATCTGGATTTCTAATCTATATAAGACGTAGTATGAGAAGATGAGAGTCATTTGAACTAATTTATCTTTTGGGCTTAAGTACCTCATCTTTTTTCTCTAAAAGTTCTTGGATGTTCCAATTGCCCATTTCTATGTAATGTTATAACCTTTACATCAGGTTTACTTTTCTTTATACAGATGGTCATTTGATACTGATGGATAAAATGTGGCTGAATGAAAGTTATGAAACAGACATATGTATGAGAATTATGGACGGTACCATTACTTTATAGTTAAACCTTCAATATATTTTGGTACATTGTACACACATAAAACCATAACAATTTGTATCTCTAGCTTACTAAATTAAAGGAATCCATTTAAAAAAGTTTAAAAACAAAGCAATATATAATAACTTGGCTGAAATGATATTCATACTTAAGTTCATAGATTTCAAAGCTAAAAGTACTAAAAAATTATTTGTTCAGGCTTTACCCAATGGGATTCCCTCTCAATATACTTGCAATGATTATCTAATTTAACAGTTGAACTTCTCCAGTAAGTTCTATTATTGGCAGAAACGGAAGGAACAAAACTTCATCCACAAAGAAAAATACTGAGAAGTAGCTGTATTTCAGCCATATCACACATACAAAAGACCAAAGTCCTGGGTCATGGTTATGCCAGGATTTAATAGACAGTGGATGATATTTAATAGACAGTGAGATAAGATCATATCCAAAATCTAGTCAGCTAAATCATAAAGCCATCAATTACTAGTAGTAGGATTTTTTAAAAGGGGTTGTAAAGGGCTTAAACAAATTATACTGACATCATTGTTGCCATCTTTTTAAACTTTTGTTTACCTAGTATGGCAAAGGGCATAGCAGGTTCAACTCTCTGTGTACCTCTTAACATATCACAAATTATCACAGTAATGGAAAACTCATAAGCTCCTAAAATACCCTATTTCTATTTCTACACTATTTCCTAAATCTTCTGATTACTGATTACTGTCTATTGTAACTCTTACTGTTGTTATGTTTAAAGGCCTGTTATCCTCTAACTATACTGGACTGCCTGATCTTGAAATGCACATATAACTATTTGCCAACATGCTTTGAGCAATTGCATATACCAGCCACCAAACTAAGCACTTTAGTCAGGTATAATTTTGTCAACAATAAGAGAAAACAGAAAACCCACCTACTGGCTTAAACAAATGGGTAATTATTTCTCTCACATAGCAAGAAGTCTTGAGTTAGGTGGCTTCTAGTGATGGGTCAACTGCCCAACAATGTCAGAGTAGGTGTGTATGTGATTCCATCCACTGTTCCCTTATGTTGGCAAGATAGCTGCCACAGCTTAGTCCTCACATCTGTCTCTGATTTCATTCCTCCCTTCTCTTCCCCTCACTCATTTCAGTTCTACTGACCTCTGTTCCACTGCCAAAATAGAACTACATAATCAACCCTAGATGGAAGAAAGGATGTAAAAGAGAGCATTTAGCTTTTCCAGCCTCTATTAGTGGACAGAGAAAGGGATAAGGGGATGGGGCGGGGAATAGGCGGGATGTTAGCTAACCAGGAGAAATCTCCCATGCATTGTAATATACCATTTCGGCTAAAACCTCATAGTAGGTACCTTTATTATATTCTTTGATTGAATGAGTAAATCAAAAGTTAAGATTATCAAGCAACTTGCCCAAGGCCCCACAACCGTTAAGAGTGGCAATGCTGGAGTTTTAATCTGTGCTGTCATATTATTTCCTGACCATACAGATCAAGGGTCAAAAGGGCTAGATAATAAATATGTGGTCTCTGCTGCAACTACTCAACTCAGCCATTGTAGCATGAAAGCAGCGTAGACAATCTGTAAACAAATGAGCATGACTGTGTTCCAATAAGACTTCTATTTACAGACACCGAGACTGAGTTTCATATACTTTGGCACAAAACAGTGTTCTTATTTTGATTTTTTTCTTTTTCAAACATCTAAAAATGCAAAATGATTTTAAGCTCATGGCCCATACAAGACTAGATAGATTTAAGTTTGTAGGCCATAGTTTGCCAAACCCTGGAGTAAGAAAAAGAATTCTAGTAGTCCAATTTGTTTCTAACTACTTCCTTACTACCATAGAAAGAAGTTTAATTCCATATAACCCCAAGGCTTTAGGAAAGTCTGTTTCGGGTATCTATTCTCTTCTCAGGGAAGGCTCTTATATAAAGAAGCAGTTCCCAATCAGCTGCCAGAGGATTCATTACAAGGGATTTCAAATCAATGTGTGCATCAAACAATGTCTATGAACAGAATAAATAAAATGATTCACAAAATCACTGAATGATAAATGAAACAAAAAGTCAAGGGTCTTCCATACTTCTTACTACTAATAATTTTATCATGCTTTATTTAAACCTAAAAATTTGGAAGCTTTGGGCCATAAGAAAGCTGAAGAGGATGCACCTTTACCCTTTATATCTATTTGATTATACTAGTTATATAGTACACACTCCCACTGCTTTTTCTTAATGAATATCACTACATGAGTGACTTCTACTCACTCATTATTCACCATTTTATTCTTTTTTTGCTAACTAATCATATTAGGAAAATATCTATGCTGAAGTAGTAACAGCAATAGTATAAGAACTTACCAACTTAAGAAATAGCTCAGTCTGAATTAATGAAAATTATAAAGGAACTAGAATAATTTAAATAAATTTTATTTTATTGTTTTATTGACATATAGATAAATCCAAGTAAAAGACTTTGGGAAGATTTATTTTAGATAGGGTGTCCATACACCTCAGTTAGCGTAGGACAGTGCCTAGTTAGTACCTTTGTACTGTAATTATTTATAGTGGCCCATTTCATTCTGAAAAGCATATCCATGTGAGAAAATAAATTATATGGTTGCCATAACTCTAGGAAACATATGAGACTATTTTGTAGTCTATATCTACTAATTCTACTTTCTAAAGTTCTTGGAAAAGATTTAATTCTGATGTTTGTTCTTTCTGCAGATATGATATATTACTTGTGCAACTTTTAATTGTGGATTGTGAACTTATGTTCAGCAGAGTTTATTTCTGAGAATCTTGTGAGGACTGGGTAGAGGTAGTTCCCTGGGTACAGGTAGTTTTGCTTCTGTCAAGCACCCTAGAGATGGTACCACCATACAACTACTTTATATGTCGTTTTCCCAGGTTGAAGTCTTCCAAAATCATGAAAATCATAATGCAAACATGAAACTTCAGTTAATACAGACTTATGACTATGAATTCTCAGAGAATTTCTTTTATTCAGGCCAAACCAAAATGCTTTCTTATAGCTTTTCTTTGATGGCATATTAGATATTTTTTCCCAGCCCATCCTTTAACTGACAATGTAGTCCTTAGAAAATCCTAGTTTTGTGTATAAGTATCAGTTTCTCCTTACTTTATGTGGTTATCAAAATGTCAACCCCCCTACCTTCCACAAGGCAGTCAAAGCATTAAGAAGCACTTATTACTCAAGAGATGGTACCGCTTGAAAGCTAAGCTCTGAATTTCAAAGGATGTTTGTCTTATTTTATCCAGCGTTTCTTCATAGTGTAAGGATTTTCAAAATAGCTAATCTTCCATATTTCCAAAAGACCAAATGGAATGGAGAGTGGAGAAAGAAAGAGTAAAACTAACAAAGGATAGGTTGAAGAGGTAGGAAGAAAACCTAAAGAGTGGACAAAATTGATGTTAAGTGGAGAAAGATTTTCAAGAAAGACCTGATCAAAAAATTGATATAGCAACAACCAGAAAGATGAAATATGAGAAGAAGAACTTTAGCTTTATATAAAAGACTGCTAGGAACTTAAGAAAGTCACTTCAGAACTATATTTCAGGTGGTACCACCTAAAAAATATTAACTTCATTTATTTGAAGAAATTAGCTGAAAATAGAGACACAGAGCAGTCTCTTAAGGTAGAGGACACTTTATTAATAAGATTATTGCACAGACTAAATAAAATAATTCATGTAAATCTTAAGCACAGTGCTCTGTAGACACAATATTCATAGTTACTTTGTCTAGACCCTTCCTTTCTTCTGTGAAATAATAATACAAATATTGTACGATGCTGTAAGGCAAGAACTTCAGAAAATAGAATTCTCAGATATAAACTACTATGCAGGCAAGGGTCAGCAGGCCTGGGTTGCTTAAACCCTACACATTTCAAAGAAGGCCTGTCTTATGTGACTGACCCCAAATAAAAACTCTGGACACCAGGCTCAAGTAAGCCTCCTTTTTGACAACATTTTTCACATGTTGTCACACATGATTGCTGGAAAATTAGGTGCATCCTTATGTGACTCCACTGGGTTAGGACACCTGGGACCTTGTGCCTAGTTTCTCCTGGACTCCATCTCATGTACCTTTTCCCTTTGTTGATTTTAATGTGTATCACTTCATTGTAATAAACAGTAATTGTGAGTATAACAGTTTTTCTGATTCCTGGGAGTTGTTCTAGTGAGTCATCAACTCTGGGAGTGGTCTTGGGGACCCCCAACACAACTACAAAATAGTTTCATATGTTTCCTAAAGTTATGATGACCATGCAACTTATTTTCCAAATGGATATGCTTTTTAGAGGAAAATGAGACACTATTAATAGTTACCCACAACACAAGATGAAGGATAAGGGTCAAATTGAGGGCATTTCTATTAAGAAATTTCTATCATAAGTGAAAAAAAAAAAAAAAAGAATTTGATAGGGAATTAGATATTTTAAGGGAAGAGCCAAAAATTTGGCACAGCTAATGTGAAAAGTATTCACTGAGTCAAATAGATAAATATAACTGAATTGCCAAATAGCAGTTAAGGCCTAATTGTATTTATGAGCATTGATTTGGTGTGGGTCAGGGTATGCCTAATAAATGAAATTTATTTGTGGTCCTCTCCAGTAAAGAAACTGAAAGAAAATAAAGTAGATCATGAGAATGACTTCAAATTCTCGCCCAATTACTAAACCCTGCCAACTGTCTTCAGATTTTCCCTCAGATCTCTTTCTATGCATACATATTGGCTATCTTTCCATTTTAGGTCCCTAACACCTTACCAATAACACTACAGTATTCTAGAATCCCAAGTTCTAATCTAGAACCAAAAACTCTTATTTGTTTTTAATTGAAGTAGTACATGCTCATTATATTTACAAAGTATAAAAATATTAAAAATATGAATAAATCACTTCTAATACAAAACCCCTTATGATTTTGCTGGATTTACTTCCATTTCTTTTAAAGTGAATAATATTCATTATTAACACACATAATTTTGTTTTAATTTTTTAATGGAATCATATTTTATAGAAATTTTTATATATTTTTTCTTCAATTAATATTTTACTAAAGCATCTTATCAGCAGATCATAGGTATGCTTTAGAACTATGTCCTTTACATGACTTTATTATATTCCATCATAATGAAAAATTCAATCCCTTCATTTTACAGATGAGAAATCTGAAGCTTAGAGAAGCTAAGTGAGTTCCCCAAAGTCACAGAGCTGGTCACATTAGATTTAGGAAGAGAAAACTAATTTTTCTAGATTTCTTGTTTAATATTTTGTAACTTCACTTTAATCCACCCAACATAGTGTTGTTCATTTAATATTCCTAAAATATTGATTATATCATATCACCTCTATGCTGTACAACACTGGCTCCCAGTTCCATAGAAAAAAAAAATCCAAATTCTTCATCCTAGGTTTAAAGACCATTTAAAGTTTAGTTTTACACTACCTTCCATGTCTTTATCCCATACATGTCCCAAGTGTCTATTCCACATCTTTACATTAATCATCTGCTCAAACTTAGCCTGTATCATTACCCTACAATATACCATGCTAATTACAGAATCCAAGACTAATGTACCTTGTTTTCCTTACCAAGATTTAATTTCCTCTTCTTTCATAAATCCAAATACTAAAGTCCTTCAGGGCTCTATTCAAATCCTGTATCCTTCACAAAGCCTTTTTCAACCAGTCTAACTTATTCTAATTTCTTAGTTCTCTGAATTCCTAAAGCTTCTTTTTATATGAATAGTAGAATGTCTTCCTATAAGATGTAAATTTTCTCAATTATTCATTGGCATGTCAATCATTCCTGCAATGCTAAAGAAAAACACTCAGCCATACTAACTGGACTCTCTCGAAATTCATGAATGCAAACTTCAGATGGGTTCCTTCTTAAAAATTTTTATTATGGTAAAATATAGACAGCACAATATTAATAACCTTAGCAATTTAAAAGAGCACAATTTGGTATCATTAAATACATTCACAATGTTGTGTAACCATCACCACTATCTATCCCCAAAATGTTTTCATCATCCTCAACAAAATTCTGTACCCATTAAATAATAATTGCCCCTTCCGCCCTCTCCTCAACACCTGGTAATCTCTATTCTACTTTCTATGTATTTGCCTATTCTAGGTACCTCATATAAGTGGAATTACACAATATTTGTCCTTCTGTGTCTGGCTTATTTCACAAAGCATGATCATCTCAAAGTCCATATATCAAAATTTCATTCCCTTTTATGGCTGAATAATATTCCATTGTATGTGTATAACACATTTTGTTTATCTATTCATTGTTATAGACACTTGGGTTGTTGCCACCTTTTTGGCTATGAACATGGCTGTACAAATATCTGTCAAGTCTCTGCATTCAATTCTTTTGGATATATACCTAAGCAGTGTAATTGCTGGGTCATATGGTAGTCCTGTGTTTAACCACTGCAAAACCACTAAACTGTTTTTCACAGCAGATGTGCCATTTTATATTCCCATCATCAACGCACATGGTTCCAATTTCTCCACGTCCTTGCCAACACTTGTTATTTGCTGGGTTTTTGTGATCCTAGCCATCCTAGTAGTTATGAAGTGGTATTTTATTTTGCTTTTGCTTTTCATTTTCCTAATGACTACTGATATTGAACACTTTTCATGTGCTTTTTGGCTATTTGTATATCTATACTGGACAAATGTCATTTTAAGAACTTTGCCCATTTTCTATACTGGACAAATGTCATTTTAAGAACTTTGTCCATTTTTTAAATTGGCTTGTTTGGTTTTTTGTTATTGAGTTGTAGGATATATAGATATAGATATAGACATAGATATAGATATACATATAACTTCATTTTTTTGCATGTGGATATCCAGTTTTCCCAGCACTATGTGTTGAAAAGACTATCTTTGCCCCATTGGATGGTCTTGGCACTCCTGTGGAAAATTAATTGATCATATATGTAAGGGTTTATTTCTAGGCTCTCTATTTCACTGGTCTAAATGTCCACATGCAAGTACCATACTATTTTAATTACTATAGCTTTGTTTTAAGTTTTGAAGTCAAGAAATGTGAGTCCTCCAACTTTATTCTTCTTTTTCAAGGTTGTTTTGGCTGTCCAAGGCCCCTTGAAATTCCTTATAAATTTGAGGATTGGCTTTTTTCTTTTCAGAGAAAATGGCCGTTAGAATTTTGATACAGATTGTGTTGAGTCTGTAGATCACTTTGAATGGTACTGACATCTTAACGAGGTTAAGCCTTCCTATTCTGGAACAAGGCCTCATGTCTTTTCTAAGCCTCAGTCTTTCCCTGGCATGCCCAGTTGCCTTACAAATCCCGTGTGCATGGCTATTTCTGAATGCCCAAAAAAATACCCAGGTTCTGTCTTTTTAAGTCTCCTGGAAGCTGCTTTAGCCAGTAGGGATTAAAACAATGGTGACTTGCCTTTATGCACTAAATCAGAACACATAGCCCCAATAATTGAAATACAAGTTCCTTATTGCCTATCCTGGCTCCAGCAACCCAATCTAGAAACACGGTTGCCATCTCCACAGCTGCCTGCCATGGGGCAGAGTGAGGGCTGGTTAGTCTCTACTGCACTGAAAGCTGAAATGGACAACAGCAATTTACCAGCCAAGCTTTCCTCTGGATGTTGCAGTGTTCAAAGAGACTTCAGAGTTCCAAAACAGACACTTCAGTTTCTGCCAGTACAATTGTTTTCTAGTGAAGAGACAGATTCCTGGCGCTTCCTACTCCATCACCTTCCCTGACTTCACTCCTTATCAGATGGGTTCTTAATTCCCAAATATATACATCTAGCCCAGACTTCTCTTCCAGTCCCCAAACTCAGATATCTAACTCACACCTCTAAGGACTCTTAACACTGCCATTCAATCATACTATTTCTGTCTGGTCTATGTAGTCTCCCACTCCTACATGACTATTTCACACCTTCTTCTCAATCACCCAATAAATCTTCGCTCTCAACCAATTACAGTACTTTCTACCTCACTGAGAAAATTAATCGGAGGAGACTTCCACAGATGCCCGTTACCATCTGCCTGACTACCAGCATCTGCACATGCATCCTTTCCTCCCTTGTCTGTTGTCATAGATCCAAACTCAAGGCCACAAATGCCAGGAAGTGAGAATCACTGAAGCCACCCTAGAAATCCGCTCACCACATTCATGACACAGGAATATCCTGTGGCTGGTTTTGTTTACCATATTTTTGGAAACACCACTCTGGGTGAATGGGTGACTGAGGTTAGTGAGGTCAAATTAAACAAACGACCAAAAGGGTTAACTCAAGGTTTCTGCTTACCCTCAAACTTCAAAAAAATCTTTTTGTTTTTTTTGTGGCAAGTTTTTGGAGAAATGGGTATACTTTTTCACTCATTATTTTCATTTATCTAATAAATACCTAATAAAAATGAGTCTTTACCTATAGCTTCCCAAGCATAAAATATTTTTAAAATCTTGCAGAGAATGGTACACCATGTCTATTAGTGACTAAAGCATGTCCTCTAACAATATACTTATAACTGCAATCAGAGTGTAATGTATAAAACCCTGAAAAACATTCTACTTAATTACTGGTTCATGGAAAGCAACATAATAGTTCAAAGGGGGAAAATGTGCTCTCACTGCATGCTCTAGTATTTTTTTCTATTGTAAGGATTTATCAATATCTGCTCTACAACGGAGTTATCTTCATTTACTCTGACACAAGCCTATTTTTCACAGACATACTGCATTTTCTTTTCCCTAGTAGTATGAATTGTCCATTTCCTTAAGAAAAAAATAAACTTTATATTCCCTTTATTTCTCTTCATCTTTGTATGATACGTTTATAAAGCACTTGGCTCTCAAGAATAGACTGGCACTGTATGTATATCTAAATTTGCCCAATACTTTCTTAAACAAAGAAATAGTCTAAACCTTTATATTAATTTATATTTACTGGGCTTACTGAATATGCTGCAGACTAGTCAAAAGCTCTCTCTAAGCTTGAATTCTTACAAAATGATCCTCTGTGAAAGATGTATTAAATCCATCCTATTTTTATGTATTCCTATCTTTATTCCATGCTATGCTCTTTGGTTTTAAATGTAAAAAGTCCTTGGATGACAGTCTTAGGAAGCAGAGTCTGGTGAGAGATGCTCTAAAGACGTAAAATAAATACTCATGACACCTGGCAGAAGATTTGCATCAACAGTGAAAAACTTTGACCATGACATGGATTAGCCCTTCAAATGCATGACTTCTATTGGGCCAACCAACATTGCCTGAGTACGTTTCTGATTTGTTTCTTATCAGAATTTTTTCTCTCTCCTCTGCATTCTCTTTTCTCTGTCTCCATTTATAAATTTTTTCCTTTCTCTCCTTCCTCTCTCCCCACAAGAGTTATTACAAATCCTCCCACCTTTTGAAAAATCATAGATATTTTCTCTATTTACACTGACTACGTATCACATGCAGCATCCACGAAGATGAAAACTTGGTACAGGACTGTTAATTGATAATTCATGTCCATCTCTTCATTATCTCATCCTTTCGTCTTTTCTTCATGACAAAAACCCTTTGAAAACTTCTCCCTGACCACCCCCCCAATAAAGTTAATTATGTCACAAGCAGCTCTTCTCCTAATTAAGCTCGCTCCAACCACAGATGCCTTTTCTTATTTTATTATCACTCACACTAGGCGGCAATTAGGTGCATGTTCTGCTCTGTGAGACTGACCCTCAAGCGCCATATGGGATTAACTCAGGTCTGTGGTTACAAGAAAGTAGACACTTTGCAAAGTAAGTCCTTCTTGATATATTCTTTATGACACTCAACACCTTCCAGAATTCAACGAGTTTTAACGTTTTCTATTTTTACTTCTAAACAAACACAAATATATACGCATATATGCATATATATATCCCTAACATAAAACAATAGATCTCCTTCTGATTAATATATACAACACTTTACGTACAATGGGACTAAAATCTCTGCTCATTCAAACACATCAAGCTTCCAAACACATGTATTCATGCATGATTAGTGGTCAGGGACTTCAGCCTGTTTCTGTGTAATGCGTGTTTTCCTTGTCATTTTCTTATTCATATTTAATAGAGGTGTAGATAGGTTGACTAGGTTGTGAGTTTAGCATCTGTGACTATATCATTGGTCTTATATTAGCCCCAATTTACTATATAAAATTAAGAGCAAGACACTGAATTTCTCTGACACTCAGTCACCTTCAATGAAGAAAAGAAAATCTACATTACAAAGTTGTTAGTAAACACTGCTAAATGAAATACATTGTAAAAAATTAATTTTAATTAAAACTATTATAGTTATTATTTTCATACATTATTTGAAGTTGTCAGTCTAGGCTTTAGGGGTTCTGAATTATTGGCCTTTAGTCTTTTAAATGAGATATAAAATGGTATATTAAGAAGTGGTTTTCAGGAAAGAATGACCTTAGTTTTTCAAAGCATTTTAGAAGGCTATTTGTGTGAGAATAGAGAGGCCCTACAGGGTGATCTGCAAAGAAAGTGTAAAAAAATAAAATAAAATTAAAAAAATAATAAAAGACTCTGTTAGAAAATGAAAGATATTTGATTTTATTTTGCTCTGGCATTCTAGACAGGAAAGGGATGAAGAACCCAATAAATTAAAGAGACAAGAAATTTTAGATGGAAAAACAGAAAAAGGCTTTAGCAGGATGGCAGAAAGCTGGGGATAACATACCTGCTAGGGAGGGGCAGTGCAAAAGACAGGAAAAATGGATACATAATACTTACATTTAAATTGTTAGCTGATGAGAAAGACAAAATACATTGAACAATTAAGGACACAGTTATTCAGGCTATTGCAAAGAAGATGTCATTAATGAGAAACTTCTCAAAGAAAGGGAAAGGGTCTTCAAGTTTTAGAGAGAAAGGTAAATGAGAGCCACATTTGAGTCTTTTGGGTGTCATGAGAAAGAATGGCTGTTGGTCATGTATCAGAGGATGTCAGGGCAGGATGGTCCTTTGCCATTAGCCTTTACACAGAACACAAAAAGGTAGGGGATTTCTTAATCTTCACTGCTTTCCCAGAGTACAGGGCTCAGAAAAAAGGTCAGCATTGTCACTATTCTCTGAAATAATCCCTCTTTCTTACTACCTACCTTTAGCAAAGTCTGCTGTGTATTGTACTTGGGGGAAAGAACAAAGAGTTGAATTCTGTGTTTCAGATTAATGGAGTGGAGGGAGGAAAAAAGAATACAGGTAGTGAGACATAAAGCAGCGATCAAGGACTGAGTGGAAAGAGGAAATTAAAAGGTAGTCAGAAGAAACGTAAGTCATCAAGAATCTTCAGCAATATTATATGGTCAGAGAGTAAAGAGCTGAATTCTTCAATGTATGTGGAAAGGAAGGTTGGAGGATTTAGTGATTCCCAGGTAGTTAACATTTGTGCAATTCAGATAAAACAAGAAGAATCAGGTGTCCATAAGGAAATATAAAAATATTTAAGGGACCAGCAAAATACTTGCTTGCTGAAGTTTCAGGAACTTGTTTCCTGGAGTTTCAGATGGAGTCTAAATATGAACCACAAGAAAGGATACTATATATCTTTATCTAGGTAATAAATCAGAGAGTTTTGGAGATGCCAGAGATTCTAAGAAATATAGACACCTGAACTATTGCAAGAGCCTCCTAACTAGTCAATCTGCTCTTCTTTCCAGTCCATTCTCAACATTAGCACAAGTTTTCTTAAGTATGAATCTGGTGTGTCACTCCTTTACTTAATAGCTTCTGATGGCACACCAAGATTGTTTATGATTTATCTTATCATGCTTATCTTCTGCCACTCTCACCACCACATTCACGTTATATAACTTGCTGTCCCTCAAACATGCCAATTATTTCATACTTTCGTGTTCATCTATTGGTCTTCATACATCTAAACAGAATTGATTATTCCTATGTCTTTGTTCCCAGTGTATGCTATTAGAGAACTCATTGCAATAAGGTCCTCGCTACTGAAGTTTGAATTCCCCCACCAAGTTAAGAGATCAAGGACAGGAACTAAGGTTTGGGTTTTATGTACCCATCTCATACAATATACCCTGCCAAGAACCTACCTCTAGATGTGTGGTCAATATACGGATTTAAATGAATGAACCAAGGTGCTATAAGTATCTCTTCCCTGGTAAGTAATTGAGCCAAAGCAAGACCCTATCTGGATACGTGTATTCCTCAGGAGGTGGTAAATCTCATTTTACATGGTGCACATGTCAAAATATGATAACCACTCAAGAATGATGTAGAGAGGCCATAAGCTTGAAACAGTGGGTTGAACCATAGGGTCCTCAAAGTTTCTTCCAAACTTATGAGTCAACAATTCTATGGTTAATATGTTAGAAATGGAAACAAAAGAGGATCTGAAAGAAAATATAATGCTAAGCATCTAAAGATAGTCATATTGAAAGAGAAGTTATTCAAACCCAAGTCTTTACTGTCTCTGTATATACCTCATTAGCTACGGTCAGTGTGTTTGCTTCCTATTACTGCTATAACAAACTACTACAAACATAGTGGCTTAAAATAATGCAAATTTACCATCTTATAGCTCTGGAGGTAAGAAATTTTAAAATTGGTCTCACTGCAGGGCTGCATTCCTTTCTGAAAGCTCTAGGAGAAAGTCCATTTTCTTACTTTTTTCTAGCTTCTAAAGGTTACCCACATTCCTTGGTTCATGATTCCTTCAATCTTCAAACCCAGAAATGGCAGGTTCAGTCTCTCTCACAGTGTTTCCTGTTTCCCTCTTTCACTTATAAGGACCCTTGTGATTACACTGGACCCCCTTGAAAAATCCAGGATAATCTCCCCATCTCAAAATCAGCTGATTAGCAACCTGTAACCTTAATTATTCCTGCCATGTATTATGGGTTGAATTGTGTCACCCAAAAAATATGTTGAAGTTCTAACTCTCAGTACCGCAGAATGTGACCTTATTTGGAAATAGGGTTGCTGTAGACTGGTTAAAATGAGCTCATATTGGAGTAGTGTGGGCTCTTAATCCAATATGACTTGTGTTCTTATAATAATAGGAGACAGACACAACACACAGAGAAAGATGGCCATGTGACCATGTAGGCAGAGACTGGAGAGATGCATCTACCAGCCAAGGAACATCAAGGACTTCCAGCAAACACCAAAGCGGGAAAAGGCAATAATGGATTCCCCTCTACAGGTTTCAAAGGGAGCATGCACCCTGCTGACACCTTTATGGGAATTTCTTGCCTCCAGAGCAATGAGACAATAAATTTCTGTTGTTTTAACAGTCTGTGGTATTTTGTTATGGCAGCTTTAGCAAATGAATACACCATGTAACAAAACATATTCACAGGTTCTGAAGATTAGAATATAGACATCTTTGGAGAGGCCGTTATTCTGCTACCACATTCAGTGGGGAAATGACAAAAATAGAAGACATTTGCCCGCTAATTAAGAACAACAAGATAAATCTTTTTGAAGAAATGGAAATGATAGTCTTTTTTTCCTTCTAATTTACATAGCATCCTGAGGCTTTTATCTTCCTGGAACTTCTAGTAAGAATTCCGGAGCACTTAGCAACAATTTTTAACCACCGCTTTTTTGCTGATTTTACCATTAAGTGAATTAAATGCTTAACTAATATATGTGGCTACAATTTAGGAAAACATAAGTGAAATTTTAAAAATGCATAGCTGAAGTATAGATTAGTAGACTGGGAAAAAAAATCTGCTCCAGCTCAGTGTCCTTGAGTTTTAAAAACTGGGAAAGAGAAGTTTCCACTTTCAATTTTTCAAGGTTATTTTAAAAATTTCATCTTACTGTGGTAAGAACACAACATAAGATCTACTCTCTTAATTATTTTTTGAGTGTACATTATTGTTTACTATAGGTACAATGTTGTATAGCAGATCTCTAGAGCTTATTCATCTTGCTTAACTGAAACTTTATGCCAGTGATTAGTAACTCCCCATTTCCCCTCCTCCTAGTCCCTGGGAACCACGATTGCACTCTGATTTTATGAATTTGACTATTTTAGATACCTCATATAAGTGAGAACATATGGTATTTGTCATTCTGTGACTGACTTATTTCACTTTGTATAATGCCCTCAGGGTTCATCCACATTGTCCCGCATTGCAGAATTTCCATCTTCTTTAAGGCTAAATAGTATTCCAGTGTATGCATACACCACATTTTTTTAATCCATCCATCCGTCAATAGACATTTAGGTTGTTTCCACACCTTGGCTATTGTTAATAGTTCTGTGTGCCCGTGGGAGTACTAAAATCCCTTCAGGATTCTTATTTTAATTTTGGGGGATTAGAAAAAAGTGAAGTAGGATTGCTGGGTCATATGGTAGTTCTATTTTTAATTTTTTGAGGAACCTCCATATTTTTTTCCAGGGCAGCTGCACCATTTTGCATTCCTACCAACAGTTTGCAAGTGTTCTCCACATCCATGCCAACGTTTGTTGTCTTTTGCTTTTTTTGATAAAAGCCATCCTGATGGGTGTGAGATGATATCTCATTGTGGTTTTGATTTGCATTTCCTTGATGATTAGTAAGCCCAAGTCCGCAGCCCATTTTTAATAGGTTATTATTTTTTTGTGCTGTTGAGTTGTAGGAGTGCCTTACATATTTTGGAGATTAATCGCTTATCAGATAAATGGTTTGCAAATATTTTCTCCTATTCCTTAGGTTATCTTTTCACTTTGCTTCCTTTGCTATAAAGAAGCTTTAGGGTTTTTAAGGACATATTTAAATCTGTATTCAGTGCAGCTAGTGTCTAACAACACTTTTAGATGTGGCAGGATTTCCTTCCTTTTTCTTATTTTGAAAGAAAAATATAATTCTGAAGATCTTTTAACCCTACATAAACAAAATGGCTCATTTAGCATTTTTTCATTCTGTCAGATTTATCTTTCTCCTTCTTAATAGAGTAGGATTAACACATTTGTCTTCTGAGATAAAGCACATTCTGTGCTGTCCCCTGGTGACCAATCTTTATAGGAACATTAGGTTCAGACCTGTTTTGCCCATACAACTAGTAGCTGATAACAAAAGGGACAGGAGAATGTGAATAGGGACAGCTAAAAAAAAATGAGAGCTTTTGGCCTAATAGGAAGCTTTCTCCCTATGAAAAGGATCTCATTTGCCATATAGATGTGCACGCCATTAACAAATATGCACACTTCAGTTATGAAAGGCATGTAGCTAAAATGCCCCAGGAAAAAAAAAGTATAGAAAGAAAATCTTATTTTACAACAGCAATGGAAAAGAAAATCAAAGCTATTGCCTTGCTCCTATTTGAAAAATATTTTACATTAAATCCAAACTAAATACGGACTTAAAGTATCCCAAACTGAAAACAAAAAACTGTCTCAAGACAAAAAGAAAACAGAATAAGCCATTCAAAAACCCTCAATTTCTTGTGAAATATTTTCATTTCCTTAGCTATCATGATCAGATTATGAAAAGATATTATTCTTAAAATCATATGGCTAAAAAAGAACAATGCATTATAGTTTTGCATAAATGTTAATATATCTCCTTTCTCTCATATTCAAAGCTTCTTGATGAAATCTTGCTAATATTTTCTCGATCTTGACTCTCAGAACACCTAACTGTAAATATAATAATCTATGCTATATTTTCAAAAAGAAAAATTGGACACAAATATTAATACTAGAAAATAATCAGAGCCTTCTACCTCAAGAATGAAATAAAGACCAACATATAGTTTCCTATATAGTGTTAGTTACTTGTGTAGCATATAGGTGATAAGTGGTAAATTTAAACATGCTGCCCTAACTCCTGGTCCTTGGATTTTAGAAAACAAGAGACTCATCATTTCAAAAACAAAGACAGGCTAAAATTCTAGAAAAGCAAGAGAAGATTTAAATCTGATGGCAAGGATTTTAAAATAAAGCTTTTGTATATATTTAAATGTCAATTAATGATACACATTTCTATTACATAGTTTACTGAATTTCAGGCCAAAGCTTCATGAGATGCATGTAACTAAGGACAAATATAGGACTTATAAGTAGGGTACCCAAATGTCCTAGTTTGACTAGGACAGTCTTATTTTATGCCTTTTGTCTGAACATTATTATAGAGCCCCTTTCACTCTCAAAGGCCTCCTAGATGACAAACATTATATGGTCACCCTATACAAAAGAACTAAATCAGGAAGGCTAACCCTCCCAAATGAGTTGTACCTTCTAAAAATGTTTCAAGTTATGTTTGTAATTTAAGAAATAAAAAATATATAGGCATAAGACGGACATTATTTACATCTAGTGATTTATTCATAGTACAGTACCACTTACTGGTAGCAGAGGCCTCTGATCCAAGTTGATTCCAACTCTAAGTTGATTTTCTTATCTCAACTCAGTATATTTTAGGTAATTAAAAAGGGCAGGGAAAGGTTGATAATGAGGGGAATAGAAATCTAAATGGGGAATGAACCTATCTGCTCAGAAATCCGAATTTAAGAAATTCAAGTCTACCACTTTGGTTGTATTATAGCCCAGGAAAGTGAAGCAAAATGAAATTTAGATTATGGGAGCATTACAGTTATCTAGGAGGAAGTATAAAGAATGCAAGAGGTGTGAAGGAGCAGAAATGGATTAAAGTAATTCCAACTGTTTTTTCTAATTGGAACAGAGTAGATTCTACAAACAATAGATCAATGCTCCTCAGTTTGCTAGTCTGTGGAATACAGTCTATCCAGACTTTATTAAGGAATTTAATAATGTCTTTCACTATATCAATGTACAAAAGGTATATAATTTTTTATCTGGATATGTACTTCACATTTGGCTACTCCATATAACACATTGTAATTCTTATAAGATCGACCCAGACAAAAGCACATCTATTTTAGACAATTACTTAGACAAAGCCGGGTTACACTCAACCTTCAGCTTTCACTCTTTGACCTCAGTTGTTATTTTTTAATACCTATAAGAATTAATATTTCTTTAGACTCATTTGATCTTTGCTTTTACAGTTTATTAAACTCAGCTTCAAAATTCATTTCACAGTCATTTGCGGCATTCTAGAGAGAAGCACTAACCTCTTCTACCTCCAGTCCTATGGAGTGAACCTGGTAGGGCTAGGAAAGGGAATTCACTCTGTACGGTATTATGGAAATTGTTGATTAATTATCAGCATTAGTCAGTATGGATATTTCTTTTGATTTTCTTGACATCATTGTGTTCAACGTTTTTTATCTTTATCTTAAATGATGATTCTGAAGTCACATTTTTCAATGCGTAAAGATTAAGGTTAAACATGCTTTTGCACAACAAAGGAAACCATAGACAAAACCAAAAGACAACCCTCAGAATGGGAGAAAATATTTGCAAACTAAGCAACTGACAAGGGATTAATCTCTGAAATACACAAATGGCTCATGCAGCTCAATATCAAAAAAACAAATAACGCAATCAAAAAATGGGCAGAAGACCTAAATAGACATTTCACCAAAGACATACAGATAGCCAACAAACACATGAAAAGATGATCAACATCACTAATTATTAGAGGAACGCAAATCAAAACTACAGTGAGGTATCACTTCACACCAGTCAGAATGGCCATCAACAAAAAATCTACAAACAATAAATGCTGGAGAGAGTGTGGAGAAAAGGGAACCCTCCTACATTATTGGTGAGAATGTAAATTGGTACAGCCACTATGGAGAACAGTATGGAGCTTCCTTAAAAACTAAAAATAGACCTACCATATGACCCAGCAATCCCACTCCTGGGCATATACCTGGAGAAAACCAGAATTTGAAAGGATGTATGCACCCGCTGTTCATTGCAGCACTATTTACAATAGCCAGAACGTGGAAGCAACCTAAATGTCCATTGACAGAGGAATGGATAAAAAAGATGTGGTATATATATAAACAATGGAATATTACTCAGGCATAAAGAGGAATGAAATAGTGCCATTTGCAGAGACGTGGATAGACCTAGAGACTGTCATATGGAGTGAAGTAAGTCAGAAAGAGAAAAACAAATATCACATAATATTACTTATATATGGAATCTAGAAAACTGGTACAGATGAACTTAATGGCAAAGCAGAAATAGAGTCACAGATGTAGAGAACAAACTTATGGTTACCAAGTGGGGAAGGAAGCGGTGGGACGAATTGGGAGATTGGGATTGACATATACACACCACTATGTATAAAATAGATAACATGAGAACCTACTGTTTAGCACAGGGAACTCTACTCAGTGATCTGTGATGACCTAAATGGGAAGGAAATCTAAAAAAGAGTGGGTATATGTATACATATAACTGATTCACTTTACTATACAGCAGAAACTAACACGACATTGTAAAGCAACTCTACTCCAATACAATATGTTTTTAAAAATCCAAAAAGAAACCCCCCAAATCAAAACAAAACAAATATAAGATTAAACATTTTTAACATGGTCTGCAAGGCCTGCATGATTTGGCCCGAGCCCACTTCTTCACCCTTGTCTTGTACCACCTTTCTCTACTCTCCATTTTAGCCACACTTCCCTTTTTTCACTACTTCGAATGTACTATGCTCAGAGTTATAAGACATAGTGGTGCCTCTGCTGGGATCACTCTTCACACCCAACCTCCACAGCACACATACACACAGAGTGAACTTTTATAGACCTCAGATCAGCTGAATATTAGAGAGAATCTTCTAACTTGCAGAGCTGGTAAAAAATGAAATTGGCAGTTTTAGCGTGCATGGAAAGTTTCTAGATATTGGGAGGGTCACATAGCTCAATACATTTAGTTGGTGATATTTTAAAAGGATTTAAATATTGGTTGGGTTGATGGATTATATGGCCTCTTTTTAAAAACAAAATGCAAAATGCAAAAAAAATTTGGTTAACTCCCAGCCAAAATCCAGATGACTCAAACCCATCTTTCTCAAAGACTCGCTGTCCATTGTATGTTGGTTTTCTTCTCATTCTGTTATTATTCAGTCATTATGAGAAGTTATTGGTAAAGAGAGGAAAGATTTATTTTAAATCAATCATATGCTTCCAAAATTAACAATCGAAGACTGGGTGCAGAAGTCAAATACAAGAAAATAACACCATTCACAAAGATTTATATTAAAATATTTAAAACAAAGTAATTGAATTTTAAATTAAAACAGGGAATTACAAATACAAAATTGCTTCTGTTCCTAAATATTCAAAAATAAAACACTCTTACTAATGAGTACACAGATTTATAAAATGAACCTTCATTGTATGCAGAATATGATTTCTACTTCATTTATGAGTGTACAGTGTATGTATAGGTGTTAACATGACAACTAATAGGATATTCAATGATTTTAATTTTTCTATCCAATACAGAATTTGTTAAGGAATTTTAATATCAAAATGAACCAACTTTTCAATTTAAAATTAATGAGTTACGTCTTCAGAAGAATGTTAATTCTTGCTTTTATAAGAAAAATAACTATCAAATAAGTTTTCTTTTGGTACTTGTTTTTGTCAAACAGATAAATTCAATGTATATATAAAATGTTAAATAACATGTTAATTGTGGCTGCCAATATCTGTTTCTTCTATCTCTTCTAATTAATTTTTTTATATTTAATTTTAATCATAATACGTTCAATTTTATGAAACACTGTGTTTTTTTTCAAGTCATTTATCCTCAATGACTCCCACTTCGTTTGGAAATGGAAAAAAAATTTAGAAGATCCTGAGTATCTCTGACAATTAAACATGGCAGCATGGTTTAATAATAAACTATAGCTGCTACTAGAATTTAAATTTTATACTATTTGCTATGCTTAATTACAAAAGGAAGTAAGGAAATAAATCCTCCATAATTTATGTTTCCATGTAGTTTGTTATTCATGTTTAACATTTATAAAATTGCAATTTTGTAAGCAATTTTCCCTAAAATTAGTTATCTTTCTGTCTTCAAAATTAGGAGATAGCTTTACATTATGAGCATCTAGATAATGTGTTAATCAGTTTTTCCATGTTATAACAGGTCCACAAAAGAGTTAACTTGATTTGGTCTTCACCTAGAAATTTGGCATTTTAGAGGAAAAAAAAAGTGATTGAAACTCAAAGGTTAAGAAAGTATCAAGTGATGGGAAGAGAAAATCAGAAATACTGTAACAAAGGTAAAACATAGAGGAAACCCCTTGATTCCAGGCTCATACAAATGACTTGCTATGCCAATGAAAATTTTAAAGACACAATACAAACACAAGCTTGAAATGGGTGGGTGTGCACAGTGAGGCTTGCTCTTTTTCAACTTTGCCAATAACAGAATATGCCTGGATTAACCTGCTGGAGAATGAGAGCCACATGGAGCACATCTAAACTGCTCCAGTTGCCCCAACAATGGCTAGTTTAGATCAGCCAATAGTCAGCTAACTCCCAGCCAAGATCAGTTGAGCCTCCTTCACAACCTCTAGCTGTTGCTAGAGTGATAAACAGTTGCTATACAATTTTAGGATAGTTTGTTACATAGTAAAACTAAAAAAAATAATACCAGATGGTCTGTAATTATTAGGTGCAAATTTTGGATATTCTAAGTACAATCGGTACTCTAACTAGAATAAAATACACCTAATCTAACACTTAAACACAAAAGGGACCTACCCTTACAAAATAAGTGGCAAATAAAATATTCTTAGTTTCAAATATACTTTAAAATATATATATTCTTATACTGTCATACATTTGATTATATCTATTTATATATATGTTAGAAATTCTGAGACTTCTCAGAATTTATCATATTCATTATATGATAAATACAAATTTAAATATGAGAATGCAACAAGTTATTTGAACCTGAATACAGAGAATAAATACTTTATTAACTGATTACAGTTGAAAGTCACAAGCAAAAAAGGGGTATATTAAGGTACAGCCATACATATATATATACACACACACACACACACACACACACATATATATATATGTAGATATATATATATAGAGAGAGAGAGAGACAAATCCAAAGACTGTTACCTCTTTACATTTAAACAACCTCTGATTTTTCTTTTACACATTTAGGCAGTGTGCTTTCTTTTCTTCTCAGTTAAAGAAACAAATCTTGACCAATATTTCTAAATCATATTTTGATGACAACTTACAGGATCATGGATTGAGACAATGACTAATGTATGAAATGCTATCTGATAGTTTTCTCAGCATATTCCATGTGTGGTGGTGTATTTACGTTGGTGTGGAAAATCTGACAACTGATCATCTTCTCTTTTCCAGCAAAACTAACAAGTAATTTTTTTAAATGATTTTTTAATAGTCTTAACTAAAATAAGCTTGGACTTCCTTCCAAGTCAGTCGAATGCCCAAAGCATATTATTTTCTGCCCTTCTCAAACCCTCCTATATGTTTTAAGTAGCCTTTAGAATACGATTGCATGGCTGTATTTCAGATCTATAAATTTGAGTTTTTCAAAATCCAAAATTACTTCCTTATGCAAAGTGGCAATGCAAATAGCAATCCTACACAGTGTAGAATAATTTTTCTTCTGTATGGTGCCCTTTTATAAAAATGGGCAACCACATACACAAAAAAGACATGAATTTAGTCCATCTGAAAAAGCACTCCAGCTCCCTAATTCCACTTTTGAAGGAGAAGGCAGAGGCAAGTTTACATTATCCCAGAAAACTGAGATTCAGTTGAAGGTCATGCACTGGCTTTGGTTACAGATAGGCTTGAATTCAAATCCTGTCTCTGCCATTTATTACTATTATTTATTATTAACAGCTGTTTATTTATTATTGCCATGGAAAAATAATGAAAACTTTCTGTGCTCCAGTTTTCTCTCTGTAAATTGGCATTTGATATTATTCCATAAGATCAATACTTGAATAAAATACTATAGGCAACCAATTTATTCATTCATTCAACAAATATTTATTGAGCATTTACCACACGCCAGGCACCATTTTAGGTGCTGAGGATATGGCAGTGAACTAACTAGATAAGGTGTTGCCCTTATGAGGTTGACATTCCAGGAATTGCAGACAGATCGTAAAAAAAAGAACATGTAAATATTAAATAAGCAACATGAAAAAATACCACATATAAAATAAAATGGGGTAAAGGGGACTATGAATTTGAAGCAGGTGAAGAAGTGAGCCATGTGGATGTTTGGAGGAAGAACATTACAGGAAGGAGCTCACTTGGCAAGTTCAAGGAACTGTCTGCCTAGAGCACAGTGAGCAAGGGAGAGAGAAGGAGGTAAGTTCAGAGAGGCAGAGGAGGGCCAGACCTACCAGGTCCTTGTAGGTCATGAAAAGGTCTTTGCTTTTTACTCTAATACCAGAAACTATTAGAGGTTTTAAACAGAGGAGTAATGTGAGAGTCGACTATAGGCAAGAGAAGAAGCAAGAAGATTGGTTAGGAAATGCTTGCAAAGATGCGGCTAAGACAGTAGCTTGGACCAAAGTGTTAGCATTAGAGGAGATGAAAAGTTGTTGAAAACTGGATATATTTTGAAGATAGAGCCTACAGGATTAGCTCATGGACTGGATCTGGGATTGAGAGTACCAGAAGTATCAAGGATGAAGGTTCTAGTCTAAGAAACACGCAAAATGAAACTGCTATTATTGAGATGGAGAGGACAGTTAAAGACCAAGATGTAGGACAGGATAGGGTAGGATAGATTAGGCATTTCGTTTGGGACAAGTTTTTTTTTTTCTTTTTGCTTGTTTTGTTTTTGAGGGGGTCTGTCAACCATCCAAGCACTTGGATATACAAGTTAGAGTTCAGGAGAGAAATGTAGGCTGATGTGTACATTTGAAAGTTGCACACCAATAGTAGGAGTAGCCTAAAGTTCAGCTTTAGGTTTGGTTTTGAGGTAAATACTGTTATTCAGTTTTGGAAAAGTAAACATACTGAATGTTGTCATTATTTCTGGTACGTGTGATCATGGATGCTACCATCAGATCCTGTCAGCATCACAACTATTGTAAAAATAAAGCATGCTTTATGAATGTCAGGCCAATCAGGAGTGATTGAGAGCACACAGTGGTTTAAACAGAGAAAGTTTAATATAAATAATTATTAACTATGATAAAAGAGTGACTCTAGGATATAAGAAAACTCTGTACCTTGCCTAGGGCTAAGAGAGAGTACCCAAGGAAGGACAAACATGGAAAGGCGGCCCTCCTTCCAAAGGTTGGGTTTCAAACCTTTTGCGGGAAGGTGTAATCCAGCTTACTGGATGACAAGGCAGTTTGGTGATTTTCCCAGTCCAGAGCTGGTCTGGAGTTGGTGGGCAAGAAGGAAGCATCCCGCTGGAGTGCAGTAAGGGGCCAGGGGAGGTACAGGTGGGACACAGGTGAGCACAGTCAGGTATGTGAGCATGTAGAGGGAATGGGGGTTCCGATGCAGCAGAGGGCTTGGAGCACAGTGTCTGTGAGGTGAGCCACTGCCAACAGCCAGCATGCAGGCTTGCGGAGGGAGTGGAGGCAGGGGTGCAGACACTGCAGCCAGGGGACTGGGCACATAGATATGCAGAGGGAACAGGAGCCCTGGTGTGGTCAGGAGGGCCATGGCATAAGGACCATAGGAGACAAACCTGGGGTAGCTTACATGCAAACAGGAACAGGGGTGCCAATATGGACAGCAGGGCTTGGGAGTGTGGTATCCATGTTGAGAGGGCCATGGAAAGGGATCACCAGGACAGACAAGGGCTGCAAGGTTGCATTCTGGGTGGATGGCCACTGCAGCGTACCACCAGATGTCTTTCCACCCACACTGCTGACCCACCACCCAGCAGCCAGAAACAGCAGGAAGCCCCTTCCTCCTGCAATGTCCCTTGAGTGCCCTCTACTGAGAAAGTTCAACATCACACTCATTGTAAAGGAGAGAGGCTTAGAGGAATGCCATTCCATCCATTTGCCCAAAACGTGTTAAAGGGTAAATCTGGAGCTAAGAGGTAATAAACTGATAACTGGCATACATGTCATTAAGATTTATTATTAATATCTGAATAGTCATTCTCAAATATAGGTAAGCATTCTAGAAATAACTTTAAGTAAAACTCCCTGTGTGCATTATATGCTGAAATACTATCTTTCAAAGTGTAATTGCATGTTTATTGTTGCAAGAGGAAATAAGGATGATTGGGGAATTTGTAATGTTATACACAGAACAATTATTAATAACTCTCAATTATTTAAATAAATAGTGAAGAGATTGACAGTGAGTATCCCTCTTACCAGAGAGTTTGCCAGCTAGATAACTTTAGGAAATATATGTCCCCTTTTAAGAGTAAATGCCTATAGAAATTTAAATAACAAATCAAAAAGAAGTATTTGAATATTAGCTTACACCATAATTATAGTTTTTGTGAAAAACTTTAGGAAATATATGTCCCCTTTTAAGAGTACATGCCTATAGAAATTTAAATAACAAATCAAAAAGAAGTATTTGAATATTAGCTTACACCATAATTATAGTTTTTGTAAAATGTTTGGTATATTAGCTCCAAACATTCAATAAAATTACCCTTTCAGCATATATTTATTTTGTAGTCATTTAATTTTTTTAGGCCATAAGTCTATTTTAAGAATTCTTCTCAAAATTGTAAGCATGAAATAAAAACAGAATATCAACTTTGCTATATCACAATTTAACCAAAAAGAAAACCTCCAAAAATAAATACAGCATCCATTATGAATTGTCTTCTACTATACATAAAAAGGAACATAAAAATATAATGACAATTTTAAAATGTTAGAGATACAAGTGAAAATTCAGAGATAATTTGTTTTGAAAATCTATTACTCTGCTCCACTGCTGCATTTTTAGGTCCAAGAGTTAATAGATTAAAGACAATTTTTCCCTAAGTTATTATGTGAAGTATCAGATGTATGCACTAAGAGGAACAATTTTAAGTTGGCTTTAAGAAATGTTCAGAAAGATCAATGTTTTGTATGTTAATGAAGCTGTATCATCATCATTGCTTTTATACAGTCAACAAACATTTCTTTCATATGCCTTTTTTTATGATTTCTTAGTTTCAATCTCACTTTTAATTTCTTTTCAGAAGCAACCCTTTTCACTTTCCTTTTTACAAAACAGTACAAAAATCCATGATTGAAGGAAGTAAGACTATACTTTCGATCATACATTTATATGATTCAACAGTAAGATTGTAGTTGATGTTATTTCTAACACTGACATTGAAATAAGTGTATCATTTTTTAAGCATACATTGCAGCATTTAAAGTCAATTTCATAAAGAAAAATGTTCACATACTTTAGGAATGTAGAACTTGAAAGATATATCATTCAGTGATAAGCACAGTTTTTAGTATTCATGCCATTCCATTCACATTGATCAAAAAGCAGCAAAGCGAATTTCATTATTTTACCACTTAACATTGTTTAATTCAGAAAGTAAAATATCCTTTATAGGTATGTCATTCCAATTGCAACACTCAAAAAAGTTTTTAAGGTATATACTTTATTAGCAGAATTGTTATATTTATGACTTTTGTAACATCTATAAATGTTAAATGTGAAAAATTCATATTTCATGGGATAATTACTTTTAAAGTATTATCTTCTTTTAAGGAAATTAGAAGTATGTTAGCAAAAACAGTCACATTGTACTATAAAATTAATATATTCATACTGTTCTTTGAAAAGTTCAATGAAAGAACCAAAAAAAATACTTTAATTTTATAAACATGTGTTAAATACTAACCACTGCAAGTTGATGCAGGAAATGCAAGAAAGAATAATATAGCACAATAACCCACCCTCAAATTTCTCACAACCAGCTGGGGAAAGAAAGGCACAAACAATACTAAAAATAATGCCAGAAAGACTACAATAAATGCCACAATGGAACTTCAGTGATCATATCCCTCCTCTTTTAAGCAATTTAGTCTTTTATTTATACAATTTTCTATCAAAATGTGCTTTTACTTTTGCAGCACTTTTCAGCAGTCCTCAAAGATTTTTGCTTCATTACAAATGAAACAGTAATTGTAACCTACTCTTGTAGTAATTTCTGTTATCTTTATACCATCTTGTGGTCTTCTTACCCTTTTGAGTTTTAAAGTAAATTTAGGATAAAACCATACTTTACAACCTTTGGGGTATAGGACCTTCTACCATCTCTGTAAATTCTAAGACTTATTTCCTTACGACTCTCTCTCTGTTTTTATGGCCCAGTGCACCATTTAATTTTCCTCACACTCACCACTCCTCATCTTCAAACCAAATCAACAAATACACATTTTCAATACAACTCAATTCTACCATTTGCTGTCTTCCAAAAGAAACTCACTCACACCTATCACATCATGGTTGTATTTTTGCTGAAAATGATTAGGTTCACAGTGAGGGTAGGATCTGAATCAGGGTTTCTGCTGTTGTCCATTATCTTACTGGTCCCCTCAAATCTCTCTTGGGGTTACTTTGCTCACTCTAACAGTTAGGATGAAATTCAAGTGCACATAACCAAAAACCCAAAAGAGAAGTGATTTTACCTCTTTTTCACATACAAAAAATAGAAATCAGCAGTCTCTAATGAGAGTGTTGGCTTATCGCTAGTGAGGAAATGAGTTCCCTTCCAAATTCCTCTCCCAGCATACATGGAACATATCTTTTAACCTCAAAGTCACATGGAGCTCCAAGGAGAAAAATGGCTGCTAGAGCTCCAGAGAGCTAGAGGGTGGGGCGGGGGGTGGGAGGAAGAAGATGAAGTGGAAGGGCAAAGAGCATCTTTTGCCTGTCTCCGCTTTAAGCAGTCTTCTCACATGTCCCACACACTGATGTCCAAACTTACACAATGGTTACACGCCAGCTAGGAAGGATTACTAGGCTTGCAGTCTTTTATCTGGATACATTACTGCTCTGAATAAAATTAGATTCTAAGGAATATTGAAATGTAACTAGTCCATCCTATCTATCATCTTCTTATAATAGAAAGGGTTAGGAAATAGAAAAGGATAGAAAGCATATGACAGAGATAGAAGGGAAGAATTTTTGTGACCAACAGAAAAAGATGAAGTAAAGTAAATATGATCCTTGGAGAATAGCACTTCAGTGTAAAAATAATTGACCAAGGGATAAAGATGAAGAGAGCAGGATAAAAACAAAAGGCAATCATTTATTTATTTGCCTAGTACACATCAAGAACTACACTAGGTTACAGAGTATATAATGGCCAACAAGAGAGATACAATTCCTGCCTTCACGGAATTCATATTCTAGTGGATACTCTGAAAACACTACAATCACAATGACTCTAAATAGTTGACTGGAAGACCAGACATAGAATAAAATGGCCCTTGACACATGTATTATCTAAAACAAAGCAAAATGAATTCTCAAAGTCTCACTAAAACTTTAGGGAAGGAAAAGTCTTTTTTTTTTTTGTTTGAATTATTGAATTTTATTTTATTTATTTTTTTATACAGCAAGTTCTTATTAGTCACCCATTTTATACACATCAGTGTATACATGTCAATCCCAATCGCCCAATTCCTCACACCATCATCCCCACCGCCCAGCGGCTTTCCCCCCTTGGTGTCCATACATTAGTTCTCTACATCTGTGTCTCAACTTCTGCCCTGCAAACCGGCTCATCTGTACCATTTTTCTAGGTTCCACATACATGCATCAATATACGATATTTGTTTTTCTCTTTCTGACTTACTTCACTCTGTATGACAGTCTTTAGGTCCATCCACGTCTCAACAAATGACCCAATTTCGTTCCTTTTTATGGCTGAGTAATATTCCATTGTATATATGTACCACCTCTTCTTTATCCATTCGTCTGTCAATGGGCATGTAGGTTGCTTCCATGACCTGGCTATTGTAAATAGTGTTGCAATGAACATTGGGGTGCATGTGTCTTTTTGAATTATGGTTTTCTCTGGGTATATGCCCAGTAGTGGGATTGCTGGATCATATAGTAATTCTATTTTTAGTTTTTAAAGGAACCTCCATACTGTTCTCCATAGTGGCTGTATCAATTTACATTCCCATAAACAATGAAAGAGGGTTCCCTTTTCTCCACACCCTCTCCAGCATTTGTTGTTTGTAGATTTTCTGATGATGCCCATTCTAATTGGTGTGAGGTGATACCTCATTGTAGTTTTGATTTGTATTTCTCTAATAATTAGTGATGTTGAGCAACTTTTCATGTGCTTCTTGGCCATCTGTATCTCTTCTTTGGAGAAATGTCTATTTAGGTCTTCTGCCCATTTTTGGATTGAGTTGTTTGTTTCTTTAATATTGAGCTGCATGAGCTGTTTATATATTTTGGAGATTAATCCTTTGTCCGTGGATTCATTTGCAAATATTTTCTCCCATTCTGAGGGTTGTCTTTTCGTCTTCTTTATGGTTTCCTTTGCTGTGCAAAAGCTTTGAAGTTTCATTAGGTCCCATTTGTTTATTTTTGTTTTTATTTCCATTACTCTAGGAGGTGGATCAAAAAAGATCTTGCTGTGATTTATGTCAAAGAGTGTTCTTCCTATGTTTTCCTCTAAGAGTTTTATAGTGTCCGGTCTTACCTTTAGGTCTTGAATCCATTTTGAGTTTATTTTTGTGTATGGTGTTAGGGAGTGTTCTAATTTCATTCTTTTACATGTAGCTGTCCAGTTTTCCCAGCACCACTTATTGAAGAGACTGTCTTTTCTCCATTGTATATCCTTGCCTCCTATGTCATAAATTAGTTGACCATAGGTGTGTGGGTTTATCTCTGGGCTTTCTATCTCGTTCCATTGATCTATGTTTCTGTTTTTGTGCCAGTACCATATTGTCTTGATTACTGTAGCTTTGTAGTATAGTCTGAAGTCAGTGAGTCTGATTCCTCCAGCTCTGTTTTTCTCCCTCAAGACTGCTTTGGCTATTCGGGGTCTTTTGTGTCTCCATACAAATTTTAAGATTTTTTGTTCTAGTTCCATAAAAAATGCCATTGGTAATTTGATAGTGATTGCACTGAATCTGTAGATTGCTTTGGGTAGTAGAGTCATTTTCACAATATTGATTCTTCCAATCCAAGAACATGGTATATCTCTCCATCTGTTGGTATCATCTTTAATTTCTTTCATCAGTGTCTTATAGTTTTCTGCATACAGGTCTTTGGTCTCCCTAGGTAGGTTTATTCCTAGGTATTTTATTCTTTTTGTTGCAATGGTAAATGGGAGTGTTTCCATAATTTCTCTTTCAGATTTTTCATCATTAGTGTATAGGAATGCAAGAGATTTCTGTGCATAATTTTGTATCCTGCAACTTTACCAAATTCATTGATTAGCTCTAGTAGTTTTCTGGTGGCATTTTTAGGATTCTCTATGTATAGTATCATGTCATCTGCAAACAGTGACAGTTTTACTTCTTCTTTTCCAATTTGTATTCCTTTTATTTCTTTTTCTTCTCTGATTGCCGTGGCCAGGACTTCCAAAACTATGTTGAATAATATTGGTGAGAGTGGACATCCTTGTCTCGTTCCTGATCTTAGAGGAAATGCTTTCAGTTTTTCACCGTTGAGAATGATGTTTGCTGTGGGTTTGTCATATATGGCCTTTATTATGTTGAGGTAGGTTCCCTCTATGTCCACTTTCTGGAGAGTTTTGATCATAAATGGGTGTTGAATTTTGTCAAAAGCTTTTTCTGCATCTACTGAGATTTTCATATGGTTTTTATTCTTCAATTTGTTAATATGGTGTACCACATTGATTGATTTGCGTATATTGAAGAATTCTTGCATCCCGGGGATAAATCCCACTTGATCATGGTGTATGATCCTTTTAATGTGTTGTTGGATTCTGTTGGCAAGCATTTTGTTGAGGATTTTTGCATCTATATTCATCAGTGATATTGGTCTGTAATTTTCTTTTTTTGTAGTATCTTTGTCTGGTTTTCGTATCAGGGTGATGGTGGCCTCATAGAAAGAGTTTGGGAGTGTTCCTTCCTCTGCAATTTTTTGGAAGAGTTTGAGAAGGATGGGTGTTAGCTCTTCTCTAAATGTTTGAAAGAATTCACCTGTGAAGCCATCTGGTCCTGAAGTTTTGTTTGTTGGAAGATTTTTAATCACAGTTTCAATTTCATTACTTGTGATTGGTCTGTTCATATTTTCTCTTTCTTTCTGGTTCAGTCATGGAAGGTTAAACCTTTCTAAGAATTTGTCCATTTCGTCCAGGTTGTCCATTTTATTGGCATAGAGTTGCTTGTAGTAGTCTCTTAGGATGCTTTGTATTTCTGCAGTGTCTGTTGTAACTTGTCCTTTTTCATTTCTAATTTTATTGATTTGAGTCCTCTCCCTCTTTTTCTTGATGAGTCTGGCTAATGTTTTATCAATTTTGTTTATCTTCTCAAAGAACCAGCTTTTAGTTTTATTGATCTTTGCTATTGTTTTCTTTGTTTCTATTTCATTTATTTCTGCTCTGATCTTTATGATTTCTTTCCTTCTGTTAACTTTGGGTTTTCTTTGTTCTTCTTTCTCTAGTTTCTTTAGGTGTAAGGTTAGATTGTTTACTTGAGATTTTTCTTGTTTCTTGAAGTAGGCTTGTATAGCTATAAACTTCCCTCTTAGAACTGCTTTTGCTGCATCCCATAGGTTTTGGATCATCGTGTTTTCATTGCCATTTGTCTCTAGGTATTTTTTGATTTCTTCTTTGATTTCTTCAGTGATCTCTCGGTTATTTACTAATGTATTGTTTAGCCTCCATGTGTTTGTGTTTTTTACATTTTTTTCCCCTGTAATTCATTTCTAATCTCATAGTGTTGTGGTCAGAAAAATGCTTGATACGATTTCAATTTTCTTAAATTTACTGAGGCTTGATTTGTGACCCAAGATGTGATCTATCCTGGAGAATGTTCCATGCGCACTTGAGAAGAAAGTGTAATCTGCTGTTTTTGGATGGAATGTCCTATAAATATCAATTAAATCTATCTGGTCTATTGTGTCCTTTAAAGCTTCTGCTTCCTTATTTATTTTCATTTTGGATGATCTGTCCATTGGTGTAAGTGAGGTGTTAAAGTCCCCCACTATTATTGTGTTACTGTCAATTTCCTCTTTTATAGCTGTTAGCAGTTGCCTTATGTATTGAGGTCCTCCTATGTTGGGTGCATATATATTTATAATTGTTATATCTTCTTCTTGGATTGATCTCTTGATCATTATGTAGTGTCCTTCCTTGTCTCTTGTAACATTCTTTATTTTAAAGTCTATTTTATCTGATATGAGTATTGCTACTCCAGCTTTCTTTTGATTTCCATTTGCATGGAATATCTTTTTCCATCCCCTCACTTTCAGTCTGTATGTGTCCCTAGGTCTAAAGTGGGTCTCTTGTAGACAGCATATATATGGGTCTTGTTTTTGTATCCATTCAGCAAGCTTGTGTCTTTTGGTTGGAGCATTTAATCCATTCACGTTTAAGGTAATTATTGATATGTATGTTCCTATGACCATTTTCTTAATTGTTTTGGGTTTGTTTTTGTAGGTCCTTTTCTTCTCTTGTGTTTCCCACTTAGAGAAGTTCCTTTAGCATTTGTTGTAGAGCTGGTTGGGTGGTACTGAATTCTCTTAGCTTTTGCTTGTCTGTAAAGCTTTTGATTTCTCCATCAATCTGAATGAGATCCTTGCTGGGTAGAGTAATCTTGGTTGTAGGTTCTTCCCTTTCATCACTTTAAGTATATCGTGTCACTCCCTTGTGGCTTGTAGAGTTTCTGCTGAGAAATCAGCTGTTAACCTTATGGGAGTTCCCTTGTATGTTATTTGTCGTTTTTCCCTTGCTGCTTTCAATAATTTTTCTTTGTCTTTAATTTTTGCCAATTTGATTACTATGTGTCTCGGCGTGTTTCTCCTTGGGTTTATCCTGTATGGGACTCGGTGTGCTTCCTGGAGTTGGGTGGCTATTTCCTTTCCCATGTTAGGGAAGTTTTCCACTATAATCTCTTCAATTATTTTCTCAGGTCCTTTCTCTCTCTCTTCTCCTTCTGGGACCTCTATAATGCGAATGTTGTTGCGTTTAATGTTGTCCCAGAGATCTCTTAGGCTGTCTTCATTTCTTTTCATTCTTTTTTCTTTATTCTGTTCCACAGCAGTGAATTCCACCATATTGTCTTCCAGGTCACTTATCCGTTCTTCTGCCTCAGTTATTCTGCTACTGATTCCTTCTAGTGTAGTTTTCATTTAAGTTACTGTATTGTTCATCTCTGTTTGTTTGTTCTTTAATTCTTCTAGGTCTTTGTTAAACATTTCTGGCATCTTCTCGATCTTTGCCTCTATTCTTTTTCCGAGGTCCTGGATTATTTTCACTATCTTTATTCTGAATTCTTTTTCTGGAAGGTTGCCTATCTCCACTTCATTTAGTTTGTTTTTCTGGGGTTTTATCTTGTTCCTTCATCTGGTACATAGCCCTCTGCGTTTTCATCTTGTCTATCTTTCTCTGAATGCGGTTTTTGTTCCACAGGCTGCAGGATTGTCAAGCAAAAGTCTTTAAAACTGCTCGTTAGCACAGTTTAATAATCAGTATTAATCATTAGTATTTTAAGATATGCAAAATTTCACTTCTTTTCTACTCCCACTTAATTTTGTTACTATTACGTTTTCTTTAACCCCAGAAATTGTAAAGGGGCTGATGGCTAAACAAAATATTATAGAGAGATGAATGTATTAGAGAGAGGAGTAAGGAGAGAAAAGTTGATATTTGCAAAGGGTGTGGAGGAAGTGGTACTTAATACATTACTGGAATGATGGGTGGAATTTCAATAGAAATGTGGAGAGAAGAACATTCCTTATAGGGAAAAAGAGCATTTTTAAAAGCATTAAAGCCATTAATATCTACTGTATTAATAAAATTTAAGTAGATCCAGCAAACATAGAAAGATTGTCTCTGAAATATCTCCAAAAGCAAAAAAAAAGTTCTTTATTATTGTTGTAACTTTTCAGTGTAGAGGATTTGGAGAGGCAACACTGTGAGACTAAAAAAGCGCTCAAGTACATGCAAAAATTCCTAGAATTTTGTGCTGGTTCTTCCACTGATTCAGGTTAGGAATAGTAGAATAATAATGACAATCTATACTGTCTACAACACAAGTTTATTTTATGAATTAAAAAGGTTTTTTTTCAGAGCTTTGAAAACTATTAAATACTATACAAAAATAAGGTTAAGTCATTATGCTTAGTCACCATCACTATACATGAGCTCAGGAAATGAAGGTTAGAGGATGATCATAGTGCACTTTACACTGGAAAACTGATCCAGGAATAACTCCACAAAAATGCAGAAGTAGATATTCCCATTTAGTCATAGAGGAAATGCTGTTGACCCTGTTGATTTTACAGTTTATAGTTAAGTTGTAACAACAGCTACCTTTACAGGTTTGTCAGTTTTTGTCAATTTTTAGCCAAAATTATACCACAACATAGTCCCTTCTTTTAGATCAAACTGAAAGGTCCTATTCAGATCTTACTTAAAAACAGGGCCAAGGGGCAATTTAATCATGTCTCCCAAGCAGCAAAAACTGAGTCAAAAATTCCTATCAGGGATCTCCGTTGTGGACTCTGTTCTGTGAATAAAAGTAGTTTCCTGGTCCCGCACAAGATTTTTCCAGCCACGTTGCTAAACCAGGTGCTATTAGCTCTAGGGAACCAGAAAAAGCTGCAAAATCAATGATAAGTTTTCAGTTTCTTACTTTCTTTCTGCTGTAGAGCTACTCATTGGTTGGTTTTAGAGTCAAATGTAAAAAGTATTGTAAACCCCTATCTTTCTGTTGATTAAAAAAATGTAATCAGTTAACTTCTCTACCTTTCATTGTTTTAGATTAAATACTATTTGCCTTAATACCTGCTTTAACTAGGATAGAAATTATCTTTCTTCAGTCGTTATTCACAGAGAATTAACCATTCTCCTTTATTTCTCATATTATATCTCTGATAAATTATCATCCTAAGATATCAAATTACTATATACTAATTTTCTGCTTTTAGAATCTATCAATCAAAGATGAGGATTATATGCTCTATCTATGGCTTATTCCTTATTTGTAAAATTAAAATTTAACTATCAAATTACAAGTAACATGATAGAATAGCCCCGTAATTTGGGTAATTTTCTATGTGTCAGAAATTCTATTTTTTCCTAAAGGACTGTCTGCTACTTTTTTGAACCAAATTTTTTTGATTCACTTTTAAATTGCCTCAGTCAATTATGTATGATAATAACATTTCATTATTAATGATTTAAGTATGATGTTCATTTTGCTATAGTGATATTGTGATATTGAATATGGGGGGAAATCACTAGAGAAATTAAGACACTGAGCTACATTGCCAATAAAATTTTCGTTTATCATCTCTGAGTATGAATCATCTTTGAAACAAATAAAACAACTATAGATGGTTTAAGTGTTATTCTATATTGAATCAGTAGAAACATAGCAGAATCTTGACTCTGGAATTTCTTCTTGCCTTATTATTCAATGATTCATGTTGTTTAATATTATTATATTATAAAGAAAAACACTGAAAAATAACATATGAAATAATATTTTTTCTAGTTCAAATAATTTGGACTTATATAATCAATTGGCAATGATTAAAGAGAACTATACAATGAGTTAACAAAAAATCTATGAATGAATCCTTGTTATTTGCTTTATGGATATACTTAACTATATTTCCTTAAAGTAAAAAATCAAATGATTATATATCTTATTATACTGTTTATATCTATATTTATATCTATATCTATAATGTAGCTGCTGAGAAAGAGGAGGGAATCTATCTACCCATCTATCTATCTATCTAGATAAAAAAATTTCCCCTGTAAAGTCTATAGCCAGGGATAAAGGCCATGAGACTAAACATAGGAAAATGGAGATTCTAGTCTTGGCTCTTTTTCTCACATACTATGTATGGTTTGAACATCCCTTAACACTTGGACTCTCACATTCCTGATTTGTAAGCAGAGATTGGATCAAATGATATATACAATCCTGCCTACCTTTGGGATTCTACAATTCCATGACATATAATTTAAAGATGTGCTCAAAGCCTTTATCCTGCACAGATAAAATTCACAAGAGTCATCTCTCTTTTTCTTTCACTTTGATCAAAGATGACTAAAACTGATTAAAAGCAACTTGTTAAATTCTTCATGATGACAAGGCATTGCATCAGTTCTGACCTAGGTGTCTATCAAATACAACTTTTGATTTAACAGTTTGCCAGTTACATTCTTAACTACCATAAAGTGCTCATGAATGAATGAAAATTTTCTAATAGTTCACTCCACCCCGTCCCTGTTTGTAACTTTAATCCCAATAATATATATGGGCCTTAGCAAGATTGTCCCATAACATGAACTAATTTTACAAATATTTTGAATAATGCATTTAAAGGAATGCACACAGTCAACTTTTCATCAGTAGTTCATTAGAAGACTATTTTCCAAATATGAATGAATAACTTTCTTCCCCTAGATGCTTACAGTTGAACTTTACTCTGTGTCACAGAAAACAATTGAGAGCTCAATGATGATATTTACTATATTAATCTTAATAGATAGCAGAGAGAGAAAACAATTGAGAGCTCAATGATGATATTTACTATATTAATCTTAATAGATAGCAGAGAGAGATACACAAGATAGGGAAATTGTACTGTTTATTATGTCATTTCATGCAATCAGAAAAACTACTAAAATGTAAGATAACATTACGAGAGAGAATATGTTATTTTTCAAAACCATAAATAGCATTGCTAAACAACAAAGGGGAAATGGATGAAGTCTTATGTTAATTACATCTATAAATCCTGACAAAACTTATTCTAATTTAATCTTTCTGTATTGCTTCAAAAGGACAATCATCTATAAAAATGGTTTTTAATGAACTCTGCCTGAGATGCTTTTGAACTTTCTGACTAAAGATAAAAGTATTTTGCATGTGAAAAACCAGAGACACAACAAAGTTCTTGTTTGCTAAAACTTGCCAAGAGAACAAAAATATATATCTTTTAAAGTACAGGCGGCATAATTTTACTAATATTTAAAGTAGATTATAATTATTGTGCTAAATCATGTAATATTTTTCTGATTTTTTTAATTAATGGAAATTAGTTGAAAACAAAGCTTGGAATACATTTAAAATTATTCATCTAGAAATACATAGTACCCTAAACATAAAGTACTGTGAAAGGAAATTCCAAGCCACTTGTTTGTTATAATATAAAAATACATCAGAGCATCATGTGATAAACAGTCTATTTCTACGAGAGAGTTTCTCCTTAAAGTGTACTACCACAGATTGCTCTTACTACTATGAAAAGAATGATTCTAAGTCACTGTTTAAGTTTTTCCAAGAATTTTCCATTTCAAGTTATACTGTAATTGGTAATAAATATAAATTTATATAGATTTGTGTTCATACAAATGAAGAAGTTGATGACTAGAGAGAATGGATCTCTTTTTTAAAAGTTTGTGTTCAGATATTATGGTGGTTATTACAGAAAGATAAACGTGAAGGAGAAAATGGCAGAAAAGTTAAAGCAAAATAAGTGTATCAGGGTTAAAAACACACACATGCACACACAAACAAAACAAAAACAACAACAACAAAAAATCTTTTCCCCATCTGGCACCAGAATTTTCTTAGGAAGAGAATTGCTATTGATTAGAAAAATACCTTATTAGTGGCTTAGAGCTGGGAAGAGAAAATTCAACAGGCATAATCATTATAAACACAGTAAAACAAACACACAGCAAAGTTCAATTTGATAATATTTTGTTAAGGAATTTTGTGTCTGTGTTCTTGAGAGAACCAATTTGTAGTTTTCTTATAATGGGATATAACTGCATGGCTTTGTTATCCAGGATATGCTGGATATCATTAAAAAATAAATAATATTCCCATCTTTTCCATTTTCTAGAAAAGTTTCTATAGGATCACTATTTTTTATTCCTTAAATGTTTATGCCTGATATTTTTTTCTCAGAAGATTTTTTCTTTTTCAATTTCTTTAGTAAATATACAACTGAACTAATCAGATTATCCGTTTCTTCTCAAGACAGTTTTGTTAATGTATATCTTTCAAAAAATTTGTCCATTTTATCTAAGCTGTCAAATTCTTTTACATAAAGTTTTTCCCAATAATTAAATTACTATCCTTTTAATGTGTGGAGAATATGGAAGGTGTGAACTTTTAAATGTCTGATGTTACATAATATTTTTTTGTTAATTCAGATTAAAAAATTTTTATTGCCACTATAAATATATGGTTAGGTTTTGTTATGCACATCCTTTGTATCTTCTCAATGTGTGTTGTCTCTTATCAGTCTGAGTAACTTTTTAAAATAACTAGTTTTTTGTTTCATTATTCATTGTCTGTGTTTTGTTCCATTGAGTTTAAATTTTTTCCTTTCAAATGTAAACATTAAAAACGGCTGATTAAGGCTCCTGGACTTCAGACTATACTACAAAGCTACAGTAATAAGGACAGTACAGTACTGGCACAAAAACAGAAATATAGATCAATGGAACAGGATAGAAAGCCCAGAGATAAACCCACGCACATATGGTCACCTTATTTTTGATAAAGGGGGCAAGAATATACAGTGGGGAAAAGACAGCCTCTTCAATAAGTGGTGCTGGGAAAACTGGACAGCTACATGTAAAAGAATGAAATTAGAACACTCCCTAACACCATACACAAAAATAAGCTCCAAATGGATTAAAGACCTAAATGTAAGGCCAGACACTCTAAAACTCTTAGAGGAAAACATAGGCAGAACACTCTATGACATAAATCACAGCAAGATCCTTTTTGACCCACCTCCTAGAGAAATGGAAATAAAAAAAAACAAATGGGACCTAATGAAACTTCAAAGCTTTTGCACAGCAAAGGAAACCATAAACAAGACGAAAAGACAACCATCAGAATGGGAGGAAATATTTTCAAATGAAGCAACTGACAAAGGATTAATCTCCAACATTTACAAGCAGCTCATGCAGCTCAATATCAAAACAACAAACAACCCAATCCAAAAATGGGCAGAAGACCTAAATAGACATTTCTCCAAAGAAGATATACAGATTGTCAACAAACACATGAAAGGATGCTCAACATCACTAATCATTAGAGAAATGCAAATCAAAACTACAATGAGATATCACCTCACACCAGTCAGAATGGCCATCATCAAAAAATCTACAAACAATAAATGCTGGAGAGGGTGTGGAGAAAAGGGAACCCTCTTGCACTGTTGGTGGGAATGTAAATTGATACAGCCACTATGCAGAACAGTATAGAGGTTCCTTAAAAAACTAAAAATAGAACCACCATATGACCCAGCAATCCAACTACTGGTCATGTACCCTGAGAAAACCATAATTCAAAAAGTCATGTACCACAATGTTCATTGCAGCTCTATTTACAATAGCCAGGACATGGAAGCAACCTAAGTGTCCATCAACAGATGAATGGATAAAGAAGATGTGGCACATATATACAATGGAATATTAGCCAAGAAAAGAAACGAAATTGAGTTATTTGTAGTGAGGTAGATGGACCTAGAGTCTGTCATACAGAGTGAAATAAGTCAGAAAGAGAAAAGCAAATACCATATGCTAACACGTATATATGGAATCTAAAAAAAAAAAAATTGGTTCTGAAGAACCTAGGGGCAGGACAGGAATAAAGTCGCAGACGTTGAGAATGGACTTGAGGACACGAGGAGGGGGAAGGGTAAGCTGGGACGAGTGAGAGAGTGGCATGGACTTATATACACTACTAAATGTAAAATAGATAGCTAGTGGGAAGCAGCTGCATAGCACAGGGAGATCAGCTCGGTGCTTTGTGACCACCTAGAGGCGTGGGAGGGAGAGGCAAGAGGGAGAAGATATGGGGATATATGTATATGTATAGCTGATTCACTTTGTTATAAAGCAGAAACTAACACACCATTGTAAAGCAATTATACTCCAATAAAGATGTTAAAAAAACCCAGCTGATTAAAGTATGGTATACAGGGGGAAAAATCACTGATTTTGTAATCAAGATACTTCTTGGGAAACCATAAACAAAACAAAAAAACCACCCACAGAATGTGAGAAAATATTTGCAAACGATGAGACCGACAATGGCTTAATTTCCAAAATATACAAACAGCTCATACAACTCAATGTTAAAAAAACAAACAACCCAATCAAAAAATGGGCAGAAGACCTAAATAGACATTTCTCCAAAGAAGACATACAGATGGCCAACAGGTACATGAAAAAATGCTCAACATTGCTAATTATTAGAGAAATGCAAATCAAAACTACAATGAGGTACCACGTCACACCAGTCAGAATGGCCATCATCAAAAAGTCTACAAATAATAAATGCTGGAAAGGGTATAGAGAAAAAGGAGCCCTCCCACAGTGTTGATGGGAATGTAATCTGGTGCAGCCACTATGGAGAACACTATGGAGCTTCCTTCAAAAACTAAAAATAGAGCTACCATATGAGCCAGCAATCCCACTCCTGGGCATATATCTGGAGAAAACCATAATTCGAAAAGATACATGTACCTCAATGTTCATAGTAGCAATATTTACAATAGCCAGGACATGGAAGCAACCTAACTGTCCAATGACAGAGGAATGGACAAAGAAGATGTGGTACATACAAACAATGGAATATTACTCAGCCATAAAAAAGAATGAAATAATGCCATTTACAGCAACATGGATGGACCTAGAGATTATCATATAAGTTAAGTAAGTCAGACAGAGAAAGACAAAAATCATATGATATTGCTTATATGTGGAATCTAAAAAAATTCTACAAATGAAATATTATAAAACAGAAATACACTCACAGACAAAGGAAACAATCTTTTGGTTACCAAAGGGAAAAGGGGTGGGAGGCATAAGTTAGGAGCTTTGAATTAACATATACACACTATAATATATAGAATAGATAACCAACAAGAACCTACTGTATAGCACAGGGAAGTATAATCAGTATCTTATAATAACCTATAATGAAAAATAATCTGAAAAAGAATAGATATATATACGTGTATGACTGAATCACTTTGCTGTATACCTGAAACTAACACAACATGGTAAATCAACTATACTTCAGTAAAAAAATAAATAAATAAAATAAAAACCTGAAAAAATAAAATGTGTCACATCTAAAAGTAAAACATTCATATATCAATTATCTTAATTCCTATGCTAATTAAAATATAATGAAAAAGATATAACTCACTCATCATTCACAATATACAGTTGTTTCATCAACTAATACATACAAATTTCCAAAGCCAAACAACAAAAAATTATCTCAAGACCACTTGGTTTCCATTAACTAGGGAAAATCAGTTAATAATTGTTATACTCTTTTATTTAATCCACATTCTGCACCATCACTACATCTGTCAGTGATCAACTGTTAGCACCATATATTCACTATATTCAAATTTTATTAGTTTTCAAATTCTCAAAATATGGATGATTATATAAGAACTATTATATAAAACCAAAATGAAGTCTCACAATTTTCTGGTAAATGGATGGCAATTTTTACAGTTTTTTAAACGAGTTTTAACTGTCATAATTCTTTAATGGGTTTTTCTTTTAAACCCCTATGAATAAAGATTAATGTGCAAAATGTTAGCCAATCCATGACTCCCTGTACAAAACAGGCTAGGTCTCTGCCCATTACACTAAGATAGTGGACTGCAAGGACAGCAGTTTATTTTTTTTCTAACTCCTTCCTTCCAAATTTCCCTTCTTGTTCGTCTTCTCTTACCTCTAAATATGTAAAAACTTAACGTCACTAGAGAAATGATTGCCCATTTGGCTTCTATAACTCCCACTAGAGTGTCAACCCCATGTACACAGGGGTCTTGTCTACTTTTGCTCATCATTATCGTCCAGCATCTAACAGGGCACATCAGGAATAAACTGTTCAATGAATTTGTGGGATAAACAAATGAATTAATTGATTAACTAACTAAAATTAATGAGTCAGTCTCTCTCTCTCTCTCTCCCCCTCTCTTTCTCTCTCTCTGTCTTTCTCCCAAATAAAAGCAGTTACGGGGGAAAAAAGTAAAATTTCCCTTTTCTCTTGGAAAACTGAAAATTCTCTCCAAAAGAATACCAAAAATAAAACAAAACAAAATAAAAATTTATCATCCAGGTAGTTTGGTTAAAGAAGCTATTCTGCAGACTGTGAGAAAATGTCTAGTTTATACAAGATTCTTAAGATGCAAGCCAAAGAATGAAGAGATCCATTTTTGTTTTCTCATCTCTAACTCCTACAGTTTTCTGACTAAGTGTGTAAAATGTTCCACAGAAGTGGGTTTGGGACAGATAATTACAGAAATACACAAAGAGGATTCATTACTGGAGGTCCTCAGAGATGCAGCTCTCATTTGGATGCAGGCTGATTGTAAATAGCTTTCAGATTAAATAAACTTCTCCCTCTGAAACTCCTGACAGATAGTAGGAAGTGACTGGGATTACATAGGACGTTTTCAACCTAAACTTTGGAGAATATGACTGCAATTTTTATCTCTACAGCTTGGAAATTAAAGTGACAATGTAAACCAAGACATTAGGGAATTGAGATTCTTAATGAATGAAAGCTTCTAAGTTTGCTTTTTGTTTTAACATATACTTCTAAATACATTCTATACTGCTATGTGTTGCTCTACATTGCTTGACCCTATTATGTTTCACTTGGATACAAATATCACTAACTCATCCACAGTATGATATATTTTTTGCTGGATTTCAAAAAGTGATGACTTATATTGCATTTCCCAGACTCCAGCCCGGTCTCCCTTGTGACTCAATTGTTTGTACCTGGAGAAAGCTTAGTGAAAGCAAAAAAGTAAGATCTATTGTGTTCAAGGAACTGAATTTTCATCTACGTAAAGGAGCTGAACTTCAAAGGAATTTAGCTGGTGATTTGGGGCTTATTAACACCAGACTTTTTAAATGCGCTAGATTTCCTAAGCAGCTAGATTTCCCTAGGCCCACTGCTGCAGAAATTGTATTATCTAATTTTTTTTGCTTCATTGAAGTATAATTAACAAATTAAAATTATATATATATATTTAAGGTGTACAACATCATAGTTTGATATATGTACACATTGTGAAATGATTACCACAATCAAGCTAATTAATACATTCATAGTTACTTTTTTGTGAGAACATTTAAGATTTACTCTCAGAAAACTTCAAGTATATAATACAGATTATTAAATATAGTCACCATGTTGTCAACACATTAGATCCTCTGAACTTATTCACCTTATAACTGAAAGTTTGTATCCTTTGACCATCCTCTCCCCTTTTTGCTCAACCCCATCCTCTGACAACCAACATTCTACAGTTTGGTTCTATGAGTTCAACTTTTTTAGATTCCACATATAAGTGACATCATACAGTAATTGCCTTTCACTGTCTGGCTTATTTGACTTAGCATAACGTCCTCAAGTTCCATCCATGTTGTGCAAATGTCAGAATTTCCTTCTTTTTTATGGCTGAATAATATTCTATTGTGTATATGTATACAACATTTTCTTTATCCATTCATCTGTCAATGGACACTTAGGTTGTTTCAACATCTGGCTATTGCGAATAATGCTGCAATGAACATGGAAGTATAGATATCTCTTTGAGACACTGATTTCATTTCCTTTGGATATGTACCCTGTGGTGGGTTACTGGATAGTATTATAGTTCTATTTTTAGGTTTTTGAGAAACCTCCATAACGCCTATACCAATTTACTTTCCCACCAACAGTGCACAAATGTTCCCATTTTTCCACACCATACCCAACATTTGTTATCACTTGTCCTTTTGATAATGGCCATTCTAATAGGCATGAGGTGATATCTCACTGTGGTTTTGATTTGCATTTCCCTGATGATTAGTGATGTTCAGCATCTTTTCATGTACCCATTGGCCATTTCTAGATCTTCTTTTGAGAAATGTCTATCCAAGTCCTTTTCCCATTTTTAAATTGGGTTGTTAGGTTTTTTTTTTTACTATTGAGCTATAGGAACTCCTTACACATTTTGAATACTAACCCCTTAACAGATATATGGTTTGAAAATATTTTCTCCCATTCCATAGGTTGTCTTTTCATTTTGTTGACTGTTTCTTTTGCTGTGCAGGGCATTTTAGTTTTATACAATCCCACTTATTTATTTTTCCTTTTATTGTCTGTGCTTTTGGTGTCATATTCAAAAAGTCATTGCCAAGACCAATGTAATAAAACTTTTTCTCCAAGTTTTCCTCTAGGATTTTAGGGTTTCAGGTATTTTTTTGAAGTCTTTAATCCATTTTTAGTTTTGTGTATGGTGTGAGATATTGGTCCAGTTTCATTCTTTTGCATGTGAATATCCAGTTTGCTAATACCATTTATTGAAAAGATGATCCTTTCCCCATTGTGTATTGTTGGCACCCTTATCACAGGTTATTTATCAAGATATGTGTGGGTTTATTTCTGGGCTCTCTATTCTGTTCCACTGGTCTATGCATCTGTTTTTATGCCAGTACCATACTATTTTTTTTATTACTATAGCTTTGTAATGTAGTTTAAAACCAGGAAGTATGATACCTACAGTTTTGTTTTTCTTTCTCAAGATGGCTTTGACTGTTCAGGGTTGCCAGGGGCTGCATACAAACCTTAGAATTGCTTTCTCTATTTCCCTAAAAATGACATTGAAATGTTGATAGGGATTGCACTGATAGAATGTTTTGGGTAGTATGGACATTTTCATAATAGCAACTCTTCTGATCCAAGAACACATGATATCTTTGCACATATTTGTGTCTTTTTCAACTTCTGTCATCAATGTCTTACAGTCTTCGGTGTACAGTTTTTTCACCTCAATGGTTAAATTAATTCTTAAGTATTCTATTTTTTTTTTAACTCTTTCATCGGTATTTTTTTTTAATTAATTATTTATTTATTTATTTCTGGCTGTGTTGGGTCTTCGTTTCTGTGCGAGGGCTTTCTCTAGTTGCGGCAAGTGGGGGCCACTCTTCATGGCGGTGCACAGGCCTCTCATTATCGCAGCCTCTCTTGTTGCAGAGCACAGGCTCCAGACGCGCAGGCTCAGTAATTGTGGCTCACGGGCCTAGTTGCTCCGCAGCATGTGGGATCTTCCAAGACCAGGGCTCGAACCCGTGTCCCCTGCATTGGCAGGCAGATTCTCAACCACTGTGCCACCAGGGAAGCCCTCTATTATTTTTAATGTTATTGTAAATGAGATTTTCCTCTTAATTTCTTTTTTAAATAGTTATTTGTTCAATTTTTTAAGTAGTTTTTCAGGGCTTACAGGTTCACCACACATCTTAGACTGTGTACTTTCTTCCACCATACTCATTGTTTTAAGAAAGAAAGGAAAAGTTACAAATATAATGAATGTAAAGAGATAGAAATGGATGCAGGGATAAAATTCAGAAAGAACAAGTAAGGTATTTCTCCATATCTTTTTGGTTTATTTTATATGATGAGATTTCTGCCCTTTTCAGAGGTCTCATTTCAGAATAAAAAAATACTGCCAGGCTTCCCTGGTGGCACAGTGGTTGAGAGTCTGCCTGCCGATGCAGGGGACACGGGTTCAAGCCCTGGTCCGGGAGGATCCCACATACCGTGGAGCAACTGGGCCTGTGCACCACAACTACTGAGCCTGCGCGTCTGGAGTTGTGCTCCGCAACGAGAGGCCACGACAGTGAAAGGCCTGCGCACCGTGATTAAGAGTGGCCCCCACTCACCGCAACTGGGGAAAGCCCTCGCACAGAAACAAAGACCCAACACAGCCAAAAATAAATAAATAAATTTATTTAAAAAATATACTGCCAATTGTATTAGTTTTCTGTTGCTGAAGTAACAAATTACCACAAATTTGGTGGCTTAAAATAACACAAACTTATTATCCCAAAGTTCTTTAGGTCAGAAGTCTGGTGGGGTTGGCTTCTTTCTCTGCCTCTGTCTCACAAGGCCAAAATAAAAGTGTCCGCAGGGCTGTGGCCCTTTCTGAAGGCTCTAGGGGAGAATATGTTTTAAGAAACATTCAGATTTCTGCCAAAATTCAGTTGTATACAGATGTAGGAGTCTCCATTTCCTTGCTGGCTCATGCCTAGGGGTCATTCTCAACTCCTTGAGGCTGCTTGATTTGTTCAAGGCCCCTCTCCTCCATCTTCAATGTCAGCAAGAGACAGTGGGATTCATCTCAGATTTTAACTCTCTCCTCTTCCTACTAAACCTCTCACTGATTCTTCTGCCTTCCTCTTCTAATTTTAAGGGCCCATGTGATTAGACTGAACTCACTTGAATAATATAAGATAATCTCACTAATTTAAAGTCACCTGATTAGTAACCTTTAATTACCTCTGTAAAATTTCTTTCCCATGTAAAATTAACATATAGTTGCAGACACTAACCAAATAATACATTGAGACAAATGAAAACAAAAATACAACAATCCAGAATCTATGGGATGCAGCAAAAGCAGTTCTAACAGGGAAGGTTATAATGATACAAACTTACCTCAGGAAACCAAAAACAGAGTCTCGAATAAACAACCTAACCCTACACCTAAAGGAGCAGGAAAAAGAACAACAAACAAAACCCAAAGTTAGTAGAAGGAAAAAAATCGTAATGATCAGAGCAGAAATAAATGAAATAGAAGCTAAAAATCAATAGAAGAAATCAATAAAACTAAGACCTGGCTCTTTGAAAAGATAAACAATATTAATAAAACTTTAGCCAGACTCATCAAGAAAAAAAAGATAGGCCCAAATCAATAAAATCAGAAATGAAAAAGGAGAATTTACAACAGACACCATGGGAATACAAGGGATCATAAGAGACTACTACAATCAACTATGTGCCAATAAAATGGACAACCTAGAAGAAATGGACAAACTCCCAAAAATGTACAATCTTCCAAGACTAAACCAGGGAGAAATAGAAAATATGAACAGACCAATTACCAGCAGTGAAATTGAATCAGTAACAAAAAAAATTCCCCAAAAAACAAAAGTCCAGGACCAGACGGCTTCACAGGTAAATTCTACCATTTAGAGAAGAGTTCTTCTCAAACTATTCCCAAAAAAATTGCAGAGGAAGGAAGACTTCCAAATTCATTCTATGAGGCCAGCATCACCCTGACACCAACACCAAAGAAATCACAAAAGATAATTATAGGACAATATCACTGATGAACATAGATGTAAAAACCCTCAACAAAATACTAGCAAACTGAATCCAACAAGACATTAAAAAGATCAAACACCATGATCAAGTGGGATTTAACACAGGAATGCAAGGATTTTTCAATATCCGCAAATCAATGTGATACACCACATTAACAAATTGAAGAATAAAAACCATATGATCATCTCAATAGATGCAGAAAAGGCTTTTGATAAAAGTCAACATCCATTTATGATAAAAACTCCCCAGAAAGTGGGCACAGGGGTAACGTACCTCAACATAATAAAGGCAATATATGACAAACCACAGCTAACATCATACTCAACAGTGGAAAGCTGAAAGCATTTCCTCTAAGATCAGGAACAAGATAAGCATGCCCACTCTTGACACTTATTCAACATAGTATTAGAAGTCCTAGTGACAGTAATCAGACAAGAAAAAGAAATAAAAGGAATCCAAATTGAAAAGGAAGAAATAAAGCTGTCACTGTTTGTAGATGACATGATATTCTACAAAGAAAATCCTAAAGACACCACCAAAAACTACTAAAGCTCATCAATAAATTCAGTAAAGTTACAGGAAGCAAGATTAATATACAGAAATCTGTTGCATTTCTATACACAAAAACCAAACTGTCAGAAAGAGAAATTAAGGAAATGATCCCATTTACAATCACATGAAAAAGAATAAAATAACTAGGAATAACCTTACCTAAGGAGGTAAAAGACCTGCACATGGAAAACAATTAGACACTGATGAAAGAAATTGAAGATGACACAAACAGATGGAAAGATATATCATGTTCATGGATTGAAAGAATTAATACTATTAAAATGACCATACTACCCAAGGCAATCTACAGATTCAGTGCAATCCCTATCAAAATACCAATGGCATTTTTCACAGAACTAGAAAAAATAATTTTAAAATTTGTATGGAGGGGACTTCCCTGGTGTTCCAGTGGTTAAGACTCTGTGCCTCCACTTCAGGAGGCAGAGGTTCCATCCCTGCTTGGGGAACTAGGATCCCGCATGCCACACGGTGCAGCCAAAAAAAAAAAAAAATTTGTATAGACACACAAAAGATCCTGAATGCTCAAAACATTCTTGAGAAAGAACAAAGCTGGAGGAATCATGCTCCCTGATGTCAGACTACACTACAAAGCTATAGTAATCAAAGCAGTATGGTACTGGCACCAAAAAAGACACATAGGTCAATGGAAGAGAATAGAGAGCCCAGAAATAAACCCATGCACTTATGGTCAATTAATCTACAACAAAGGAGGCAAGAATATACAATGGAGAAAAGACAGTCTCTTCAATAAGTGGTGCTGGGAAACCTGGACAGCTACATGTAAAAGAATGAAACTAGAACACTTTCTAACACCATACACAAAATAAACTCAAAATGGATTAAAGACCTAAATGTAAGACCTGAAATCATAAAACTCCTAGAAGAAAACATAGGCAGAACACTCTTTGACATAAATCACAGCAATATTTCTTTGGATCTGTCTCCTAAAACAAAGGGAACAAAAGCAAAAATAAACAAATGGGACCTAATTAAACTTAAAAGCTTTTGCACAGCAAAGGAAACCATCAACAAAACAAAAAGACAACTTACTGAATAGGGGAAATATTTGTAAGCGATATGATTGATAAGGGGTTAATATCCAAAATATATAAACAGCACATACAGCTCAACATCAAAAAATAAAACAACCTGATTAAAAAATGTGCAGAAGAACTGAATAGACATTTCTCCAAAGAAGACATACAAATGGCCAATAGGCACATGAAAAGATACTAAACATCATTAATCATCAGAGAAATGCAAATCAAAACAACAATGAGATATTACCTCACACCTGTCAGAACAACTGTCCTCAAAAGTCCACAAATAAATGCTGGTGAGGATGTGGCAAAAAGGAAACCCTTGTGCACTGTTGGTGGGGATGTAAGTTGGTGCAGCCACTATGGAGAACAGTATGGAGGGTCCTCACACAACTAAAAATAGAACTGCTATATGATCCAGCAATCCCATTCCTGGGTATACATACAAAGGAAACAAAAACATTAGAAAAGATACATGCACCTCAATGTTCATAGCAGCATTATATATAATAGCCAAGATATAGAAGCAACCTAAATGTCCATTAACAGAGGAATGGATTAGATGTGGCATACACACACACACGTGCACAATGGACTAGTACTCAGTCATAAGAAAGAAAGAAATTTTGCCATTTGCAACAACATAGATGGATTTGGAGAGTATTATGCTAAGTGAAATAAGTCATGGAATCTAAAAAATAAAACAAACTAGTGAATATAACAAAAAAGAAACAGACTCACAGATACAGAGAACAAACTAGTGGTTACCAGTAGGGAGAAAAAAAGGGGGAGGGGTGAGACGGGGGAGGGGATTAAGACATACAAACTGCTATGTATAAAATAAATAACCTAGATGGATATATTGTACAGCACAGGAAATATAGCAAATATTTTTTAATAACTATAAATGGAGAATAACCTTTAAAAATTGTGAATCACTATGTTGTACACCTGAAACATATAATATAGTAAATCGAATATACCACAATTAAAAAAAAAAAGTAAAAGATGATCTGATAAAAAAAATATTCACAGGCTCTTAGGTTAAGGGATAGGTATCTTGGAGGAGTGAGGCTGAGGGATAGGAAGGCATTATTCCATCTACAAAACCTAAGATTTATATTATTAGTTATTCAGCATTCAAAATATTCAAAACATAGCAGCTACTCAAATTCTACCAAACTTTGCATACTCTCTAAGTAATTTTGAATTATAGTTTATGCTCCTACTCTAAAAAAAAAAAACCGAAGCAGTTCTCTGAAGGTTTGTTTTCATTATTTCTTACTGACATAAGTTCACTTCAATTTGTATTTAATAAAACCTTGTGGTTGAGGTATGAGAACTGTTCTGAAAAGGTGCACTGAGATGGAAAACCATCTTTCTGAACTTTTTCCCACACTAAAAAAAATTCACAGTATAGTTCCAACAGATAGGAATTGTTACAATCTCTGAAAGCATGTACGCTGCAATGAATTTAATGTAATCTTTACAAAATAACTTGACTGGAAAACACAGTTCAGTAGGCCATGCTGAACAATGAATTTCATTTACAGAGAAATAAAATGGTTAACAGTAAAACTATGATCTCTACTTCATACACTACACTGATGTTATGATTTTATGTAACACCATTTTTCTGCCTAGTACTGAATGCAATTTTAAAGTTGTCAAAGTCAAAAATACTTTAGAATACAAATAATTTCTATGAAATATAGTTTACATCACACTGAAGCCTCAAGCAGATAGTTTTCCTTTCAAATTTTTTACTAAAATAGTTATCTTTTTTAGCTTATTATATTCAATTAAGAAAGATCAGGCACGCAATACCTTTACTATTATCACATAAATAGAACAACTGTGAAATTATCAAGATAGTAATCATATAAAAAACTATTCTTGCAAGGTGACCTCAATATACAGGAGCCTGTTTTTTCCTGCAAATATACATATTATGACGTACTTTATAAATAATTGCGTGAATTGCATTTTTTGAAAATAAATAGACCTGTATATCAAATCTACAACTCTGTTTACCAATACTAACCTTTAAAAATAATACTATATTCATATTGCATATCACATTTCTAGAAAGATTACTTCGCTAACTGTGTGAAATGTATATATCATAAAATTTGACTAGTCTAGATACATTATAGTAGTAATGAATAGCTTGCAATACTACTATAATGATATCAACTCTAAAATTGACAGTTACTAAACAGCTGGAAATATCTCCTAAACAATAGTACCAATGAATTTAGTAACTGTCAGGTTTAAGATGCAAACTCTAGAAATGAAAAGCATATATATATTACATTTTTTAAAATGGGTATGAAAAATTCCTGAGAGACTGAAAGTAGATAAGGTTGAAGAAAACCTCAGTCTAGAGTATACACTGGAGGAGCAAGAAACATGCAGGACAGAACTCAGGGAGAACTGGCAAGGTTGTTATCTGAGCAAGAACAATTAGGCGTTACCACTTCTCTCTCCCAAGAAGCCACATAAGTCTCCGCCCTGTGTTGGGGCAGAGGTGGGGGTAGGGAGGTGACAAGAACAGAGAGGACGAGGGGAAAAACTTGGACAAAGACACAGGGAAGTGTTTCAGACGGCTAGTGAAACACAGTATGTGAAGACCAAATGTCAAAGTATCCCATTTATTGGCACATATTAACTATCTTTCCTTCTTAGTGGAAACAGTTCAGAGAGCAAGGCCTAACAGCCGCAGCTCCTTCCCCTGGCCCAGGTGGGCTATACCGGCACATACACTCCAGAATGTAACAACTGTGTGACCATGTGTCCTGGTTTTGCCAGCATTTCAATCTGTATCTGTAGTTCTGGTGTCCCATCCAATTTAGCATTTATTTTGAAAATAGCAGCCAAGTTTGAAAGATATATCATATAAATGCTCTAAATAGCAAGAAATCCCAATTACAAAAATGAGCACAAAATCAAGTACTGACAAACATTTGAAGACAATTCAATTAAAAGGATACTTTTAAAAAATGCATAACCAAAGAAATAAAGTAAAAACAACATTCAGAATCATAGTTTAAAATGAGGATATTTAATGTCCTAAGAGAGATAAGCTAACACTTATAAAATACTAGAAAATGTAGGATAAATAAAAACAGACATTTATGAAAAATACGAATAGAGGTAGAAATAACTTCTCAGACTGTAGAACAAAAATATAAATACATGGTTTGAATAGTAGAATGAAAGTTTTTGCATGACTAGGCTGGAAAAGGGCCAAATTATGGTCAGAGAACTTACAACAAAGACATAAAGAGTTAGAAGATACTAAAAGAAAAAGTGATCTAGAGGCTTGACATTCCAACATTAGCTAGCAAAAAATAAAATAAAATAAAATAATAAAATAAAATAAGAAGGCTGGGGCGGCAATATGAGAAGAAATAATTGCTGGGAATTTCTGAGAATGAGAGAAAAGCATATACTCAAACTGAGAGGGCTCAGCTAGATCCAAACAGAATAAAACAAAACCTTCATATCTATTCAAATTAATCAAAATTGAGGACAAAGAAAAATTCCTGAATGATTACAACAAAAGGAAAAAATTACATTAACAGAGAAATACTGGCATGAGAAGACCACCAAGCAATGTGAAAGATAAAGAGATCTCAAAAACAGGTAGAGAAGACAGATTACCTATAAAATGATGACAATTAATTTGAAGACTGAATTGTCAGCAGTGGCAATGGAAGTTTGAAGTTAGTAGAAGGACACTTTAAAGTGCTAAGAGAAATTAAATATCAAATAAAATGATACAACCAGCAAAACTATATTGCCACTATAAGGATGGAATTAAGATTTTTTTATATGTTTTTTAAAGTTAATTTGTTCAAAATTAAGCTCCTAATAGTCTTTCTGAAATCATCATCTCTTACATTTGTTTTCTTCTCAGTTAATGGTAAATCTCCCCTGACAGTTGTTTGGACCTAAAATCTCTGTCATCCTTAGCTTCTCCCTTGTCTCCCATCCTACATCGGAACCAATGGCATATCCTATCAGCTAGCTTTACCTTCAAAAAATGCCTAGACTGTGACACTTCTCACCACCCTCTCTGCCAATACTCTGCTCCAAGCTACCATCATCTTTCACTGATATGGCAATAACCTACTTTTTTCTACTTTTGCTCCTCTCCAGTCTATAATGTACAAAGTGAACCTGCTAAAACAGATCATATCAATTGTCATTTCAAAACCCTCTAATAGCCTTCCATCTCACTGTGAAGCATGACCTACTGAGCCATGTGTCACCAAGATGTACATTAATCTCTGGGCACATGTACTAATCTCCAAATCATTCTTTCTGCTATAGCCTTACTGGTTTCCTTGCTGTATCCTGAACTTGCCAGGCCCTCTTGTAGAATCTGTTCCCTTTGCCTGCAATGTTTTTTCATTATATACCTTCATATTCCCTTAGTTCTTTTGGTCTTGATTCAAAAGTCACCTTCCCAGTAAGGCGTTCCTTGACTCCCCCCTAAATAAAATTCCATATTCATTTATCTGCTTTATTTTTTCTACTACACAATGTAAAATACTACATACAGTTGTATTTTATGTTTTATCTTGCTTATTGCCTGTCTCCCTTCCTAGAGTTTTAGCTCCATGAGAGCAGAGATTTTTGCATATATTATTTTATGCCCAGCACATAATATGTACCAGTTTGAATGAACAAATGAGTGTTTATTGCTAAAAGTCTATCACTAAAGGGATTTCTAAAAGATATACTTCAAGAAAAAGGAAAAGGACCCTAGAAGTAATGTCTGAGATGGAAAAAAAACTAAAGAAAATAATAAATATTGGTGAATCTAAACAGCAACTTATTGCATAAGACGATGTGTAAGGTTAAAGCAAAGTAAACAAAGCTGAAGCATTGTTTGGGAGAGCAAAGATCTTGATGAAATATAAACTTTATTAAGTAAATGTGCATGTAGCAACACCGAGGGTATTTTCTAAAAACGCAAGAATAGAGTATATAGGATCCAAATCAGTAAAGCAAACAGATGAACTAGGGGTGGGGGTAGAAGAGAGTATGAAGACCCTGAATCATTTCAAAAACAAACAAACAAAAAGCAAGCAAGAAAGAAAACAAAGAAATACAGAAAAGTGGAAAACAACATAAAATAGCAATTTTACAACCTGGTTATCAAAATAAAATCCACCTAGTTCCTGAATATGTTAGTAACGAAAAGGAACCACTAAAAACATATGGTCAGAGAACAGTTGAAAGTAAAGGAATTAAGAATGATATACCAGACAAATCCTAATAACAACAAAAAAACCCAGTTTGGTATAGCTAAAATGCATGAGTAGAGATCAAGAGGTTCACTATAACATGATAAAAGGTTCAGTTTAACAGAAAGCTATAATTTGTAGTCACCTAATAGTACTGATTCAAAAATTATTATGCAAAATTTAAACAGACCATGAGGAGTAATTGTAAAATATATCCCTACAGTGGGAATTTTTGGCACACCACTCAAAGTAATTAATACATTAATCAAGATATGAAAAATTTCATTAATAAGCTTGATCTAGCTGATATCGGTAGAGCATTATATCCAACTACTGGCAAATGCATATTATTTTTAAATGTATATGGAATATTTACAAAAATAGTAAGTATTCAGCTATAAATCAAGCCTTAGGAGACTTTAAAAAATAAGCAACAGATAGATCAAATTTCTTTTTTTTTTAAACATCTTTATTGGAGTATAATTGCTTTACAATGGTGTGTTACTTTCTGCTATATAGCAAAGTGAATCAGCTATACATATACATATATCCCCATATCTCCTCACTCTTGCATCTACCAGATCAAATTTCTTGACTACAAAATTTAAAATTCAGTTAATAATCAATTACAAAAAAACTGTATGATTATTTAATAAGGCTACAAACATTTGGAAAATTTAAACACAATCTTAAAAAACTTATAGGTCAAAGAAGATATCATAATGTCAATTAGGATATATTTAGAACTGAATGATATTGAAAACACTATAAACAAAGAAGCATAAATAAGTAAATAAATAAATACTATGTTTAAGCCACTGAGATTTTGAAACTCTTTGTTTATACATAGAGCAATAACTGGTTAAAAACTTCCCAAATCTTTTTTCTTGAAGCCAGAAAGGAACAAACAAATGTTAACAAAGACTGAAAAGAAAAATTCAAGAAAATTACAGGGTAACCTCACTCATAAATATATGTGCAACATCCACTGAGATAAGATCATAGATCTAATTGTGAAAAGCCAAACAATAAAACTTCTATAAAAATTATTTAAGAACTATGATAAGGAAAGAATTCTTAAACAGGATGCTAAAAGCAATAACTGTAAGGAAAGGATGAATAAATTTGATGTTAAAATTAAGAAGTTATGTTCATCAATAGAAATCATTAAGAAAGCGGAAGTCCAATCACAGAGGAGACATATTTACAGTACATATAACTATAAAATATATCCATAATATATCAAGAACTACTAAAAATCAATAATAAAATAATCTAGACCAGAATCACAACTGGCTGCTGGACAATCATCGACAGGAAGACACTGGACTTCACCAAGGAGGATACCCCACGTCCAAGGACAGAGGAGAAGCCACAGTGAGACGGTAGGAGGGGCGCAATCACAGTAAAATCGAATCCCATAACTGCTGGGTGGGTGACTCACAGACTGGAGAGCACTTATACCACAGAAGTCCACCCAGTGGAGTGAACGTTCTGAGCCCCATGTCAGGCTTCCCAACCTGGGGGTCCAGCAATGGGAGGAGGAATTCATAGAGAATCAGACTTTGAAGCCTAGTGGGAATTGATTGCAGGACTTCGACAGAATTGGGGGAAACAGAAATCCCACTCTTGGAGGGCGCACACAAAATAGTGTGTGCATCGGGACCCAGGGGAAGGAGCAGTGACCCTGGAGGAGACTGAACCAAACGTACCTGCTGGTGTTGGGGGGTCTCCTGCAGAGGTGGGGGCTGGCTCTGTTTCACCGTGGGGACAAGGACACTGGCAGCGGAGGTTCTGGGAAGTACTCCTTGGCGTGAGCCCTCCCAGAGTCTGCCATTAGCCACACCAAAGAGCCCGGGTAGGCTCCAGTGTTGGGTTGCCTCAGGCAAAACAACCAACAGGGAGGGAACCCAGCCCCACCCATCAACAGTCAAGTGGATTAAAGTTTTACGGAGCTCTGACCCTCACAGCAACAGTCAGCTCTACCCACCTCCAGAGCCTCCCATCAAGCCTCTTAGATAGCCTCAACCACCAGAGGGCAGACAGCAGAAGCAAGAAAAACTACAGTCCTGCAGCCTGTGGAACAGAAACCACATTTACAGAAAGATAGACAAGATGAAAAGGCAGAGGGCTATATACCAGATGAAGGAACAAGAAAAAACCCCAGAAAAACAACTAAATGAAGTGGAGATAGGCAACCTTCCAGAAAAAGAATTCAGAATAATGATAGTGAAGATGATCCAGGACCTTGGAATAAGAATGGAGGCAAAGATTGAGAAGATGCAAGAAATGATTAACAAAGACCTAGAAGAATTAAAGAACAAACAAACAGAGATGAACAATACAATAACTGAAATGAAAACTACACTAGAAGGAATCAATAGCAGAATAACTGAGGCATAAGAACGGATAAGTGACCTGGAAGACAGGTCCTGGTGAATTCCTGGTGGAATTCACTGCTGCAGAACAGACTAAAGAAAAAAGAATGAAAAGAAATGAAGACAGCCTAAGAGACCTCTGGGACGACATTAAACGCAACAACATTCGCATTATAGGGGTCCCAGAAGGAGAAGAGAGAGAGAAAGGACCAGAGAAAATATTTGAGGAGATTATAGTCGAAAACTTCTCTAACATGGGAAAGGAAATAGCCACCCAAGTCCAGGAAGCGCACAGAGTCCCATACAGGATAAACCCAAGGAGAAGCACGCCAAGACACATAGTAATCAAAGTGGCAAAAATTAAAGACAAAGAAAAATTATTGAAAGCAGCAAGGGAAAAACAACAAATAACATACAAGGGAACTCCCATAAGGTTAACAGCTGATTTCTCAGCAGAAACTCTACAAGCCAGAAGGGAGTGGCATGATATACTTAAAGTGATGAAAGGGAAGAACCTACAACCAAGATTACTCTACCCGGCAAGGATCTCATTTAGATTTGATGGAGAAATCAAAAGCTTTACAGACAAGCAAAAGCTAAGAGAATTCAGCACCACCAAACCAGCTCTACAACAAATGCTAAAGGAACTTCTCTAAGTGGGAAACACAAGAGAAGTAAAGGACCTACAAAAACAAACCCAAAACAATTAAGAAAATGGTCATAGGAACATACATATCGATAATTACCTTAAACGTAAATGGATTAAATGCTCCAGCCAAAAGACACAGGCTTGCTGAATGGATACAAACACAAGACCCATATATATGCTGTCTACAAGAGACCCACTTTAGACCTAGGGACACATACAGACTGAAAGTGAGGGGATGGAAAAAGATATTCCATGCAAATGGAAATCAAAAGAAAGCTGGAGTAGCTATACTCATATCAGATAAAATAGACTTTAAAATAAAGAATGTTACAAGAGACAAGGAAGGACACTACATAATGATCAAGGGATCAATCCAAGAAGAAGATATAACAATTATAAATATATATGAACCCAACATAGGAGCACCTCAATACATAAGGCAACTACTAACAGCTATAAAAGAGGAAATTGACAGTAACACAATAATAGTGGGGGACTTTAACACCTCACTTACACCAATGGACAGATCATCCAAAATGAAAATAAATAAGGAAACAGAAGCTTTAAATGACACAATAGACCAGATAGATTTAATTGATATTTATAGGACATTCCATCCAAAAACAGCAGATTACACGTTCTTCTCAAGTGCGCACGGAACATTCACCAGGATAGATCACATCTTGGGTCAAAAATCAAGCCTCAGTAAATTTAAGAAAATTGAAATCATATCAAGCATCTTTTCTGACCACAATGCTATGAGATTAGAAATGAATTACAGGGGAAAAAACGTAAAAAACACAAACACATGGAGGCTAAACAATACGTTTCTAAATAACAAAGAGATCACTGAAGAAATCAAAGAGGAAATCAAAAAATACCTAGAGACAAATGACAATGAAAACACGACGACCCAAAACCTATGGGATGCAGCAAAAGCAGTTCTAAGATGGAAGTTTATAGCTATACAAGCCTACCTAAAGAAACAAGAAAAATCTCAAGTAAACAATCTAACCTTACACCTAAAGAAACTAGAGAAAGAAGAACAAACAAAACCCAAAGCTAGCAGAAGGAAAGAAATCATAAAGATCAGAGCAGAAATAAATGAAATAGAAACAAAGAAAACAATAGCAAAGATCAATAAAACTAAAAGCTGGTTCTTTGAGAAGATAAACAAAATTGATAAGCCATTAGCCAGACTCATCAAGAAAAAGAGGGAGAGGACTCAAATCAATCAAATCAGAAATGAAAAAGGAGAAGTTACAACAGACACCGCAGAAATACAAAGCATCCTAAGAGACTACTACAAGCAACTTTATGCCAATAAAATGGACAACCTGGAAGAAATGGACAAATTCTTAGAAAGGTATAACCTTCCAAGACTGAACCAGGAAGAAGCAGAAAATATGAACAGACCAATCACAAGTAATGAAATTGAAACTGTGATTAAAAATCTTCCAACAAACAAAAGCCCAGGACCAGATGGCTTCACAGGTGAATTCTATCAAACATTTAGAGAAGAGCTAACACCTATCCTTCTCAAACTCTTCCAAAAAATTGCAGAGGAAGGAACACTCCCAAACTCATTCTATGAGGCCACCATCACCCTGATACCAAAACCAGACAAAGACACTACAAAAAAAGAAAATTACAGACCAATATCACTGATGAATATAGATGCAAAAATCCTCAACAAAATACTAGCAAACAGAATCCAACAACACATTAAAAGGATCATACACCACGATCAAGTGGGATTTATCCCAGGGATGCAAGGATTCTTCAATATATGCAAATCAATCAATGTGATACAGCATATTAACAAATTGAAGAATAAAAACCATATGATCATCTCAATAGATGCAGAAAAAGCTTTTGACAAAATTCAACACCCATTTATGATAAAAACTCTCCAGAAAGTGGGCATAGAGGGAACCTACCTCAACATAATAAAGGCCATATATGACAAACCCACAGCAAACATCATTCTCAACGGTGAAAAACTGAAAGCATTTCCTCTAAGATCAGGAACGAGACAAGGATGTCCACTCTCACCACTATTATTCAACATAGTTCTGGAAGTCCTAGCCACGGCAATCAGAGAAGAAAAAGAAATAAAAGGAATACAAATTGGAAAAGAAGAAGTAAAACTGTCACTGTTTGCAGATGACATGATACTATACATAGAGGATCCTAAAACTGCCACCAGAAAACTGCTAGAACTAATTAATGAATATGGTAAAGTTTCGGGATACAAAATTAATGCACAGAAATCTCTTGCATTCCTATACACTAATGATGAAAAATCTGAAAGAGAAATTATGGAAACACTCCCATTTACCATTGCAACAAAAAGAATAAAATACCTAGGAATAAACCTACCTAGGGAGACAAAAGACCTGTATGCAGAAAACTATAAGACACTGATGAAAGAAATTAAAGATGATACCAACAGATGGAGAGATATACCATGTTCTTGGATTGGAAGAATCAACATTGTGAAAATGACTATACTACCCAAAGCAATCTACAGATTCAATGCAATCCCTATCAAATTACCAATGGCATTTTTTACGGAGCTAGAACAAATCATCTTAAAATTTGTATGGAGACACAAAAGACCCCGAATAGCCAAAGCAGTCTTGAGGGAAAAAAACGGAGCTGGAGGAATCAGGCTCCCTGACTTCAGACTATACTACAAAGCTACAGTAATCAAGACAATATGGTACTGGCACAAAAACAGAAACATAGATCAATGGAACAAGATAGAAAGCCCAGAGGTAAACCCACGCACCTATGGTCAACTAATCTATGACAAAGGAGGCAAAGATATACAATGGAGAAAAGACAGTCTCTTCAATAAGTGGTGCTGGGAAAACTGGACAGCTACATATAAAAGAATGAAATTAGAATACTCCCTAACACCATACACAAAAATAAACTCAAAATGGATTAGAGACCTAAATGTAAGACTGGACACTATAACACTCTTAGAGGAAAACATAGGAAGAACACTCTTTGACATAAATCACAGCAAGATCTTTTTTGATCCACCTCCTAGAGTAATGGAAATAAAAACAAAAATAAACAAATGGGACCTAATGAAACTTCAAAGCTTTTGCACAGCAAAGGAAACCATAAAGAAGACGAAAAGACAACCCTCAGAATGGGAGAAAATATTTGCAAACGAATCAACGGACAAAGGATTAATCTCCAAAATATATAAACAGCTCATTCAGCTCAATATTAAAGAAACAAACACCCCAATCCAAAAATGGGCAGAAGACCTAAATAGACATTTCTCCAAAGAAGACATACAGATGGCCAAGAAGCACATGAAAAGATGCTCAACATCACTAATTATTAGAGAAATGCAAATCAAAACTACAATGAGGTATCACCTCACACCAGTTAGAATGGGCATCATCAGAAAATCTACAAACAACAAATGCTGGAGAGGGTGTGGAGAAAAGGGAACCCTCTTGCACTGTTGGTGGGAATGTAAATTGATACAGCCACTATGGAGAACAATATGGAGGTTCCTTAAAAAACTAAAAATAGAATTACCATATGACCCAGCAATCCCACTACTGGGCATATACCCAGAGAAAACCATAATTCAAAAAGACACATGCACCCGAATGTTCATTGCAGCACTATTTACAGTAGCCAGGTCATGGAAGCAACCTAAATGCCCATCGACAGACGAATGGATAAAGAAGTTGTGGTACATATATACAATGGAATATTACTCAGCCATAAAAAGGAACGAAATTGAGTCATTTGTTGAGACGTGGATGGATCTAGAGATTGTCATACAGAGTGAAGTAAGTCAGAAAGAGAAAAACAAATACCGTATATTAACACATGTATGTGGAACCTAGAAAAATGGTACAGATAAGCTGGTTTGCAGGGACACAGATGTAGAGAACAGACATATGGACACCAAGGGGGGAAAACTGCGGTGGGGTGGGGATGGTGGTGTGCTGAATTGGGCGATTGGGATTGACATGTATATACTGATGTGTATAAAATTGATGACTAATAAGAACCTGCAGTATAAACAAACAAACAAAACAACTAATACTAAACTTTCATTGGGTTATTTGTATGGAAATATGTTAATATAAATGTTTCAGACATTACATGAAATTTCTAAAAATCTTATATGTTCTGGTATAATGTTATAAGTCATAATCCTAGTTACTACTTTAAAATGTATATCTCAGAAATAACTAATTTTCTTGTCAACTGCATTATTATGAACTTTCATCAAATCTTTAACCATGGTCATTTTTAAGTCTTTTGTCATTTACAGACAGTTCTGGGTGTACTCTGATGCTTTTGTAAATATGTTCCTATAAAAGGGTTTCATCTTCAGGAAATTCATGGAAAAGATTCTGACAAGTACAGGTTTCTGGTACCTGACTGTACTGCTGAACTGAATGAATAAGCATTTTCAGAACTCTAATGAAAAACTGATGAGCTCATAAAAGTGCTAACAAAAGATCAAGATGAAAAAAAAAAATTAATTACATGGGACTGAGTGAACTGATGAGGATGAGTATAATTTTTGTGACTTTCTGTTCGAATTTAGAAAAAGAAAAAATCTCACAAGGACTCAGAGGCAAAGAATATACAAATCAATTTTCACTGCAAAGTAAAGGAGCTGTTACAGTGGAGGATTACTGGACTGAATGTCAATATTATGACATAGTATGAGTGTGTTTCATGTTTGGTAATTGCAATCATTGTTGCTTTTGTTGTGGTCATCCATGTACAATGCTTGGTGTCAGTCTATTTATCTCTTGTAAAAATAAAATACAGTGTGTGTGTGTGTGTGTGTGTGTGTGTGAAAAAATAAAATAAAAAAAAAGAAAAAAATAAAATAATCTAAAAGATAAATAGGCAAGAGACATTAAAAGGCAGTTTACAACAGGCTATCCAGATAGCAAAAAAATATATGCAAAAGTATTAAACTTCATTAGCCATCAGGAAAATGCATATTAAAGACTCAGTGAAATACTCCTAAAGCAGAATGTCTAAAATGAAAAAAAAAATGACAATACCATGTGTTGATGAGATTGTACAGCAATTGCAACCCTAGGTATATAATTTAGAGAAATGTACATTTATGTGCACTAAAAAGTATCTACAAGAATGTCTACTGTAACAGTATTCATAAAAGCACTAAGCTGGAAACAACCCAAATTTCCATCAGTAGTAAAATGGATAAAGAAATTGTGATATGTTTTATACTGCGAATGAACTAATTATTGCTACCTGCAGCAACATGGATTACACCCTACAAATTACAGGGTTGAGTGAAAGAAGCCAGACACAAAACAGTACCCACCATATTCAATTTATACATAAGTTGAAACACAGTGAAAATAAACCAATGGTGTCAAAAGCCAGAATAGCGGTTACCTTGAAGCGGTGGTAGGGATTAAGAGAGAGCAAGTGGAGGAGTTAAGGATGCCTGTAATGTTCTATTTCTTCATTTGGTAATGGTTACATGGGTATTTCACTTTATAAAAACACAGTGAGATGGGAATTAATAATTTTGTACTTTTATATAATATTTTTAATGTAATAAATGTTTTTATTATAAACAGTGCATGGTATGGAGGTTATTGATTATAATTAGTAGGTAAAGGCTTCATTTTCTCCTGAAATTATAAATTTAGTATTTCTGTTATTGCTTTTAATATATTTATAATAAAAATTACATCCACGATTCCCAAAATGCTAAGAGATAGATACATTGAACCTATGCTAGCATAATTTAGCTTTACATGTAAAAAGAAGGTTTTTAAAATATGTTTTCAATATCCTAACATTTCTTAGAATTCCACATTACATTTCCTCAAAATGCAAATAACTCTGTAGTGAAGAATAACGTGCACATATAATCTCAAGTTCAGACAATGAAACCTTCTAACAACATCAAATAATGTTTTAAGAGAACTGTAATGTATTCATGTAACCAATGCTGACTCTACAAAGTACACTACAAAAAATCAATTTTCATCAATTGAAATCTATTGCAATTAGAGAGCAATGCCAAGTCACTGACACACTAATGGGTTTCAAAATATTTCAAAAAGAACAAGGAAATTGCTAAGTGTTTTAATTGAAATGCAGTTCCAATAATTATAACAAATTGGATAATATGAGCTTTCTGTAAAGCTACCATATAAAACTATCATACCATACAGTATTGAGTTTTAATAAATTTGCAGAATCGTCTAGATGCACTTTATATAACAATTATCCTACATTGGACTATTTAAAATCTTTTATTATATCTTCTAATATAAAATGAGTTTATTTCTGTTTCAAGTGTTTGAATTTTAATTTAACTTTAGAACAATAGTGAGGCATTGCCAAAGAGGATCTGCTCCACAAAATTCACCATGGCTTGCTTGAAAAGAATATTATATCTGACTAAAACATATTTATCATGTATCCAACTGCAACACTATCCTACATGGAAATGTTTAAACTTAAATTAGTAACAGAGTTTTCTAATTCCTGGAGTGTTAAATTAACATTTGTAAAATCATAATTTCTGACCAAAAAGTTGTAATAATTAGACATAAAAAGTAGAACCACTTCAAGAATATCGTAATCTTCAGTTTTCATGTCTCCCCTTATTCCCTTAACTTTGTTTTCTTGTTAGTCAATGGCCTTTCATCCTTTGATCCTTCTAATTTCTATGATTATATCTCCTGGTCTTAGAAGGAAAATTCCATCCCACTCCCCCACAAACACATACATTTCTACACTTTGCTATCACTCAACCAGGTCAAGAAAATCTATCTTCCTCCTTCCCTTCCCACCTTTCCTTCCTTCCTTCCTTCCTTCCTACACCTCTCCCCCAACCCTAATGCTTATATCATATTATTCTCAACAAATCCCTTTCATTTTGGAACGGTCCTTCAAGGACTAGTACAACTTGTGACTGGTGCATTCAGATTTCTTGCAACCAGCGAGACAGAAGCTATGGTGAATATGTAAGCCAGACAGGAATCTAGGATAGTAGTTTGGGCAGTGATACAGCTGGGTACTATTCAGAATTAAAATTACAACAGATGGAGCTCATATTAATCTCCCCCCAAGTTTATTTTTTTCTTTCTCCTTTAAGATTCACTTCATAGTATATGCTGGGGAAGGCATCCACTTCCCCTCCATCCACTCTCAGGTTTGTAGAGGCTAAGGGATGGGGCAATGGGAGTAATTTAATGAGTACAGAGTTTCAGTTTTACAAGATGAACAGAGTTCTGAAGATGGATGGTGGTAATGGTTGAAGAACATTATGAATGTATTTAATACCACTAAACTATACACTTAAAAATGGTTGGGGCTTCCCTGGTGGCGCAGTGATTGAGAATCTGCCTGCCAATGCAGGGGACACGGGTTTGAGCCCTGGTCTGGGAAGATCCCACATGCTGCGGAGCAACTAGGCCCGTGAGCCACAACTACTGAGCCTGCGCGTCTGGAGCCTGTGCTGCGCAACAAGAGAGGCCGCAATAGTGAGAGGCCCGCGCACCACGATGAAGAGTGGCCCCCACTTGCCGCAACTAGAGAAAGCCCTCGCACAGAAACAAAGACTCAACACAGCCAAAAATAAATAAAGAAATAAACTTGAAAAAAGGCCACAAGCAAAATTATAAAAAAAAAAAAAATTGTTAAGATGATCAATTTTATATCATATGCATATTACCACAATAAAAAAAAAAAGAAAGCCAAACCAAAGAACTTAGTAACCAGTGCACTAATGGACACTGTTCCAACCCATTAAAAACAGTACAGTTGGGGCTTCCCTGGTGGCGCAGTGGTTGAGAATCTGCCTGCCAATGCAGGGGACACAGGTTCGAGTCCTGGTCCGGGAAGATCTCACATGCCGCGGAGCGGCTAGGCCCGTGAGCCACAATTACTGAGCCTGCGCGTCTGGAGCCTGTGCTCCGCAACAAGAGAGGCTGCGACAGTGAGAGGCCCGCGCACCACGATGAAGAGTGGCCCCCACTTGCCACAACTAGAGAAAGCCCTCGCACAGAAACAAAGACCCAACACAGCCATAAATTAATTAATTAATTAAATTAATTAAAAAAAAAACAGTACAGTTAAATTTCCGCTTGGCATCAGTATCATCCCATTCTTTGTAGCCTTTAACTCTAGAGATTATGCTTCTCTCTTTCTCAAAGACCAAGTCCTTGAGGACATTTACTCCTAATAAAAACCAGTTCCATCAGTAATTTAAAAAGTGGTAAAGACGTCAGGAATCAAGGTTTGCTTGTTTAGGGGGTGGTTTGGCTTTTTAGTACAAAGAGAAATGTCTTTGCAACATCTTTATCTGTTCCCTTAGCTTCCTTAAAATCTTACCATGGTGAAAACTGTAACAGGGCAATGACCACAAGCACCAAGAAGGCACAACTGTGCAATCTTCATATTGCTAAGTCTTTATCATTAGTCATAAGAAAGCTTGCTAATGGTTGCCTCAAAACATATGCATATGAACCAAGGCAACTTCTGAGTTTTACTGACTTCTTTGCACTATTCTTTAATAGCATATGAGTTAATTCACTTTAAAGAAACATGCACTGCAGAAGAATAAACTGTATGATTTTTCATCCTCAAATAATGCTCCATTGACTTGATTCTCTGTATTACGTCAAATATTCTATTATCTTCGAATAGTTTCCAATGTCTTTCTATGATATAGATAATACTGTACTTAACTTTTATTTTCTTCTATTGATTTAATTTAAGAAAAATAATGTAATTTGTATTTTCATCTGATACTGGATTTCATTCTCAAATAACATTGATTTGTTTAATACATCAATATTTATCAGCTCATTTAAAAATAATATGTAAATTTGTTTATACATTTTTAATATTTCTTTCTGCCTAACTATTTTCCATTTCTGCCTTTAAACTCCTGGGAGCAAAAAATATGTGCGTTTGTTTTACTTCCTTTATATACCACAACCCTATCTGAAAAACAATTCTTAAATCCTTCGGCCATGATAATCATTATGAGTAGTCAATAGACTCCCAATTAAATGGACTGCCCCAAAATGTTATCATTTAGAGATATACTGCAAATTGCAGAAATAAAAATATAATAACGAAAATTAAGAATTTATTAAATTGTCCCCAAACAGCAAATTATACACAAAAGAAAGAATTAGTGAACTGGAAGAGAAGGCAAAATAAAATACCTGCATGATACATGGGGAATCAAAAGCATAAAAAATGAAGAGATTGTAAAAGAAAACAAAAAAGGATACATTTAATTGCAGTTGAAAAAGAAGGAGTAGGAGAAGGAAGAGTACAAGTAAAAGGAGAGGAAGGAAAGAAAGAAGAGTAAAAAAGATGCAGTATTTGAAGGTATAATGACAGAACTTTCCAAAATTGGGAGAAAAAAAGACATCAAGGCATAAACACAAGAAGTAGTATATAAATATATCAGAATAAATATACAGAAAAGCATACCTAGGTGCATCATACTAAAATTGTTGAAAATCAAGGATAAAGAAAACATATTAAAAGCATCTTTTTTTGCATACAAATACTGTTTGATTCCACTTATACGAGGTACCTAAAATAATCAAATTCATAGAGTCAGGAAGTACATTGGTAGATGCCAGGGGCTAGGGGGTTTTGGGGGGTGGGAAGGGGGAATGGGGAGTGTTTAATGGGGACAGAGTTTCAGTTTAGGAAGGTGAAAAATTCTGGAGATAGATGATGGTGAGGGTTGCACAACAATGTGAATGTACTTAGTGCCACTAAACTGTACAGTTAAATATGGTTAAAATAGTATGTTTTATATGTGACTTTTGCCACAATAAAAAACATTTTTAAAAAAGCATCCTTTTTTCACTTTTTATTACATATTGGAGTATAGCCAATTAACAATGCTGTGATAGTTTCAGGTGCACAGCAAAGCAACTCAGCCATACATATACATGTATCCATTCTCCCCCAAACTCCCCTCCCATCCAGGCTTCCACATAGCATTAAGCAGAGTTCCCTGTGCTGTACAGTAGGTCCTTGTTGGTTATCCATTTAAAATATGGCAGTGTGTACATGTCAATCTCAAACTCCCTAACTATCCCTTCCCCCCACCCTTCCCCCCTGGTAACCATAAGTTCTTTCTCTAAGTCTGTGAATCTGTTTCTGTTTTGTAGATAAGTTCACTTGTATCATTTCTTTTTAGATTTTGCATATAAACGATTTCATATGATATTTCTCTTTCTCTGTCTCACTTTCTTCACTCAGTATGACAATCTCTAGGTCCATCCATGTTGCTGCAAATGGCATTATTTCATCCTTTTTAATGGATGAGTAATATTCCATTGTATATATGTACCACATCTTCTTTATCCATTTGTCTGTTGATGGACATTTAGGTTGCTTCCATGTCTTGGCTATTGTAAACAGTGCTGCAATGAACATTGGGGTGCATGTATCCTTTCGGACCGTGTTTTTCTCCGGATATATGCCCAGGAGTGGGTTTGCTGGGTCATATGATAGCTCTCTGTTTAGTTTTTTAAGGAACCTCCATACTGTTCTCCACGGTTGCTGCACCAATTTACATTCCCACCAACAGTGCAGGAGGGTTCCCTTCTCTCCACACCCTCTCCAGCATTTATTGTTTGTGGATTTTTTGATGATAGCCATTTTGACTGGTGTCAGGTGATATCTCATTGTAGTTCTGATTTGCATTTCTCTAATAATTAGCAATGTGGAACATCTTTTCATGTGCTTGTTGGCCATCTGTATGTCTTCTTTGGAGAAATGTCTATTTAGGTCTTCTGCCCATTTTTTGACTGGGTTGTTTGTTTTGATGATATTAAGTCACATGAGCTGCTTGTAAATTTTGGAGACTAATCCCTGTCAGACACATCATTTGCAAATATTACCTCCCAGAACTGTGGGTTGTCTTTTCGTTTTTTTTATGATTTCCTTTGTTGTGCAAAAGCTTTTGAGTTTTATTAGGTCCCATTTGTTTATTTTTATTTCCATTACTCTGGGAGACAGATTGAAAAAGATATTGCTGCAATTTATGTCAGAGAGTGTTCTACCTATGTTTTCCTCTAGTTTTATAGTGTCCGGTCTCACAGTTAGGTCGTTAATCCATTTTGAGCTTATTTTTGTGTATGATGTTAAAGAATGATATAATTTCATTTTGTTACATGTAGCTGTCCAGTTTTCCCAGCACCATGTGTTGAAAAGATTGTCTTTCCACCACTGAATAGTCTTTCCTCCTTTGTCGTAGATTAATTGACCATAGGTGCGTGGGTTTATTTCTGGGCTTTCTATCCTGTTCCATTGATCTATATTTCTATTTTTCTGCCAGTACCATACTGTTTTGATGACTGTAGCTTTGTTTTATAGTCTGAAGCCAGGAAGCCTGATTCCTCCAGCTCCATTTTTCTTTCTCAAGATTGCCTTGGCTATTTGGAGTATTTTTTGTCTCCATACAAATTTTAAGATTTTTTGTTCTAGTTCTACGAAAAATGTCATTGGTAATTTGATAGGGATTAAATTGAATCTGTAGATTGCCTTGGGTAGTATAGTCATTTTGACAATATTGATTCTTCCAATTCAAGAACATGGTGTACTTTTCCATCTGTTTGTGTCATCTTCGATTTCTTTCATCGGGGTCTAATAGTTTTCAGAGTACAGGTATGTTGCCTCCTTACATATGTTTATTCCTAGGTATTTTATTCTTTTTGATGTGATTGTAAATGGGATTGTTTCTTGAATTCCTCTTTCTGATCTTTTGTTGTTAGTGTATAGAAATGCAACAGATTTGTGTATTAATTTTGTATCCTGCAACTTTACCAGGTTCATTGATGAATCTAGTAGTTTTCTGGTAGCATCTTTAGGATTTTCGATGTATAGTATCACGTAATCTGCAAAGAGTGACAGTTTAACTTCTACTTTTCCAATTTGGATTCCTTTATTTCTTTGTCTTCTCTGATTGCCACAGCTAGGACTTCCAAAACTATGTTGAATAAAAGTGGTGAGAGTGGACATCCTTGTCTTGTTCCTGATCTTAGAGGAAATGCATTCAGCTTTTCACTGTTGAGTATGATGTTAGCTGCAGGTTTGTCATATATGGCCTTTATTAGGTTGATATATGTTCCCTCTATGCCCACTTTCTGGAGAGTTTTATCATAAATAGATGTTGAATTTTGTTGAAATCTTTTTCTGCATCTATTGAGAAGATCATATGGTTTTTATTTTTCAATTTGTTGATGTGGTGTATCATGCTGATTGATTTGAAGATACTGAAAAATCCTTGCATCCCTGGGATAAATCCCACTTGATCATTGTGTATGATCTTGAGAACAAATACATATTATCTTCAAAGAAGCACTATTTAGATGGACAATATTTAGATGTTTCTGAATTCTACACTGATATAATGGAAGATAAAATATAATTAAATGATAATTTTAAAGTGTTGAAAAGTGACTGTCAGCATAAAAAAAATTTTTTTAAACATCTTCGTTGGAGTATAATTGCTTTACAATGGTATGTTAGTTTCTGCTTTATAACAAAGTGGATCAGCTACACATATACATATATCCCCACATCTCCTCCCTCCTCAACATAAAATTTTAATCCAAAAATATATTTTAAAATATTTTCAACATATAAAAAAAGAACAAAGATAATTATCCACTAGTGGATCCACTCTAAAAGAATTACTTCAGACAGAAGGGTACATTTCAGGCAGAAGGTAACTGATCATAGATGGCATCATGAATGAAAAGAAAATAGAGCAGTGAAATCACAGATGTGTAAATGGATAAATCTATAAGATAACTGATCACCTGTATAAAACAATAATGACCTCTTTGAGTTTAAGACATTAATGAATCAAAACACATGAAAATAATAGCAGAAAATGAGGAAAAGGGTAACTGGAATTGAAATGGTCTAGTGTTCTTGCATTGTCTAGGAATAAGGTAAAAATATCAATTGTACTTGACTTTGATAAATCAAGGATGATTTATCAAGAATTTTACTCAATTATATCAGTAAAATTCTTAAATGTAAATTTACTAAAAAGTTCTAATAATAGATAAAATTTTTAAACTGGATTTAAAAAGACAAAAATTATTTACACAGAAAAAACAAAAACATAAGGCTGCATAAAGGTTGAAAATAAAAGGTAAAAAGATGATATATCTTAAAAGCACTAAACCAAAGAAAGTTTATATAGTTTCATTAATATCAGAATGTACACATGCACATACACATACTGTCAAGCAAAAAAAGAAAAGAAAAAAAGCAAACACTACATATAGAGATACTTAAAACTTCCTTTCCCAGGAAGTTAAAACATTTAAAAACATAGCCTCAAAATACATAAAGCAAAAAATGACTGAACTACTAGAAAATCCAATATCTTACTGGCAGATTTTAAAATACTTTCTCAGTAACAGAGAAAACAACAAAATAAATGCTTTTAAATGGTATATTAGACAGCATAATTGGAAAATAAAAAGTATCTAAAACTGACCATTTAAAATTTAAAACCCAAGTGAAATATGGAAGAAAACAAACACAAAAATTAATGTTTTAACCAGCACTGAGATGGAGATATTTCAAGTCCTATATACATAGAAACTAAAGATATAATGAGATTGAAAGAAGGAAAAATTATAGAAATGTGTTCACTGTAATTGAGTAAACTAATTGTGATAAGCAGAATTTTAAAGACACCATTCCAAGATTCCCATCCCCTGGTTACCCAAACAACCACTAACCTATCTAACTACTATGAAAGGATTTTTGTCGATGCTATTGAAGTACCAGTCAACTGATCTTAAAATATGGAGATTATCTGGATGAACCTGACCCAATCAGGTGAATCCTTTAAAAGTAGAGAGTTTTCTCTGGCTAGTGGCAGATGAGGAAGTCAGAGATTTGAAGCATAAGATTTTGATGTGCCTCTACTAGCTTGAGGATAGAGAAAGCCATGAGCCAAGGAATGCAGGCAGCCTTTCGGAGCTCCGTGTCCCACTGGCTGACTGCCAGCAAAGAAACAGGGACCCCAATCCTAAAACCACAAATAACTTAATTCCGCCAACGACCTGAATGAACGTGGGAACAGATTCTTCCCTGGAACCCCCAGGTAAGAGTTCAGTTTCACCAACACTTTGATTTCAACCTTTTGAGAAACTAAGCATATAACCTCACAGAGCTGTCCAGACTTCTGACCTACAGAACTGTGAGCTAATAAATGAGTGTTGGTTTAAGCCACTGAGTTTGTGGCTTAAAAAACCTATGAATCACCAGCAAATTTTTAAAATTTTATTAAAGGCTGGTATAAAACCCTTATTTTTTCCTAAGAACAAGAATTATGATGGCAAATATGTTTATATATTCATTTGTTCTCTTCTTAAAATAACAACTTTTTTAGGGACAAGAAGTATAAATATAAGTTAATAAACTGGAAAATTAATCAAAGGTTGAAAAATTACAATGCCAAGAAATATCACATTCCTAAATAGTTAAATGCAGGGTCAAATATAAAAATAAACACTAATTAACCTTTCTAACCATAAGAAGTGGCAATTATTAAGAATGCAAAGATGAATCAAATTATATATATATATATGTATATTTATATCTTACTTCCTCATATATTACCAGCTCTTTACTTGTAATGGCCTAAAATTCAAAGAAGTACTTGTAGCCTGTTATATTCTGAGATCTGATTTTCAAGTCTTTTATTCCTACTTGAATATTTTATACTAGTTTACAGATAGACTTCAAATTATTCTCTAAATATTTCCTTCAAATTTATAGAAATGTTTTTGATAAGTTAAATCATATTTATAGTCTGTTCTACATTTATTTCTAAAATTGGAAATTATAAAAGTAATTTTAATCCAGTGTGTCTAAGTGGTTGCTCATAATTATTTTGTACAATGGTTTGGAATAAATAATTTGAACATTGGATTAGGTTATATGGGTTTTCCAGTTCACTAAAATATTCACTGATTTGATTCTAATAGTTTTAAAAATTATTTTAAAACTTTTAAAAAACTGTACAACAAAATATATGTCTAGTCTTTATTTGTTCTTCCTCCTCATATTAACCTCTGAAATTTGTAATGCTCAGAAGCTCAGATCTATGCCCTCTTTTCCTCCTGATTTCCCTAGAAGATCTCCTGCAGTCTCATGGACTTAATGTCATCTATACTTGACGATTCCCTATTTTTCATTGTCAGTCCCGATCTTATCCCTGAAGTTTATAATTCATATACCCAAATTGCAATTTAAAGTTCAAATAGACTCTTAAATGTAACATGTCCAAAACAGAGCATATTTCCCACTCCACATTACCCCTAAAAAATCCTCCCCGCCAGTTATCCCGGCAAAACCAGTTGATCAAGTCAAAAACTGTGTAGTCATCTTTCCTTCATCTCCATATATAATGTTAACAAATTCTGTTTTACATATATATATATATATATATATATATATCTTAACCCTGTCACCACTACCACCTTTTTCCAAGCTACTGTACTATCTTTGTTGCACCACCTTGCTCTTTGTCTTCCTGCTTCTACTTAAGCCCCCTGAATCTTATTACCAGCATCTTTTCTTAAATAACATTCTATAATGATGCAGGATCAAACTAAAAACAGTACAGAAGAGTTGAAGAGAAATAAATTGACATTACTGAGCACTTACTATGTTATAAGTACTATGCTAGGAGCTTTAAATCCATTTTTTTCTTTTTTACTGAAGTATATTTGATTTACAGTGTTATTTAAGTTTCAGGTGTACAACATAGTGATCCACAATTTTTAAAGATTATACTCCATTTACGATTATTATAAAATATTGGGTATATTACCTATGCTGTACATTACACCCTTGTATCTTATTTATTTTATACCAAGTAGTTCTTACCTTTTAATCTTCTACCCCTATCTTGCCCATCCCCCTTTCCCTCTCCACACTATTTGTTCTCTATATCCATGAGTCTGTTTCTTTTTTGTTATATTCACTAGTTTGTTTTATTTTTTAGATTCCACATATAAGCGAATTTAAGCTTTACAACAACTTTATGAAATAGATATCAATTGTTTCCTTTTATGGGTTGAGAAACTATGGCTCTGAAAAGTGAGTTACTTGCTTAGGGTCATTCAGCTCATAAATAAGCCCCAATTAGAATGCATTCTGTTAGAATCTAGAGTCCATTTTTATCCCAGAACATCAAGTTGTTTTCAATAGAATGTGCTCAAGAAAGAACAATATATACTCACACCATTAAATTATTACAACATACAAATACTAGTTCACAAAGAATAAAAATAGTAACAGGATATAGTAGCCTCTCTGGACACACAAAACATTATTGATATTTAGAACCAATATATTTTGTTTTTTATGGTGAGTACAACTGTGTGTTTATATTAAACATTAAAATACTGTCAGAAAATATTTTTACTTGTGTTCTAATGAATAGAAAAAAAAGTATCCCAAGTATTTAAAAACTGATGATAAACAGAATTTAAAATTATAAAACTATAAAATATAGACAAATTATAATTGCATGTTACCCTTAAAAGGCTTGTATTTTAAACTCCATTAATGCAGGAAATATCTTTTTTTCTAATTACTTTCAGAAATTTAGGTACTGCCTGGTACAAATTAGCTGCTCATTACATTTATTGAAAGAATGAATACATTAATGAAAGAATGAAAGAATCACATCAAATAACTGACACCATAAAAGGCAAGTCTGTCCAGTTATAATTCCTTACTTTTGTTGAGATATAATTTATTTGTTTTACTTTATTAACTTACATTATTATGATAAAATGAAATAACAAAAAATACTTTGAGTATATTTATCTTAAATGTCAAACAATGGATTACTCTAGCAGTCATCATGCTTAGATTATTAATTTTGGACTTTCCAAGGTACATTTTGTTAAATTCCTTTCAAGGCCCAGTCCTTGGGGAAAAAAACCCCAAAAAACCCTTAAAAAGAGAAATTGTTGATTAACTCATCTTACAAATATTTGATTAAACTGAATTTCCTTTTGCATTTCCAAAAACATTGTATCCAACACAGTGAATGGCCAGAGTACGACCTTATAATATTTGTTGACTATTAAATTTCAGGTAAGTTGATAATGTCAGCGCTCCATCCAGATTTCTCAGATTCCTTTCAGTACATTTTACACACCTCCAGCTATTGTGTGCTTTTCCTTCCAGCAGCCAGCACCTATGGCTCTTTTTCAGAAGAATGCTGTCAGGAGCTCAGTTTGTCCATAAGCAGAGATCCAGACCTGCATGGGAGTTTACGTGGCCCCAGGGCAGCCCTTTATCAATGATTGATAGATATAGGAGTATGAAAGCTTCAGCGCTTTTGCTTCTGGGTAGGACAACTTTCATGTATAGCTTACACTGCAAGTATCCCCTTTGAGATCAAGCTAAAGCTAAGTTACCCTCTGCAGGACTTTGACTCAGACTGCACGCTTGCTGGGCTTCCAACCCTTCCAATTCCTGTTTCTCCCAATCCTTTACCAGTTGCCAAGGGAGGCGGGGGTTGGGGGAGGAAAGGACTGGGAGTTTGGGATTAGCAGATGCAAATTATTACATACAGGATGGATAAAGAACAAGGTACTTTTTATACTTAAAGTACCTTGTATATCACAGGGAACTATATTCAATATCCTGTGATAAACCATAATGGAAAAGAATATGAGAAAGAATACATAACTGAATCACTTTGCTGTACAGTAGAAATTAACACAACATTGTAAATCAACTGTACTTCAAGAAAATTTTTTTTAAAAAGAACCTATACTGCAGTCTTGTTTTGCCCGCCAGTCCAATTATTCGGTATTTTTACTTTCAACAAACTACGTCTGCTTTCACTTGTCTTTTTTTCTCTGCTTAGAATTTGTTCTGGTTATCTATTGCTGCATAAAGAACTAGTCTCCAAAACTAATGGCTTAAAATGCCAACAGTCATTTATTTTGTTCATAAGTTTGCACTTTGGACATGCCTCGGAGAGAAAGTCTCATCTTGGCCACACAGGTTGTCAGCTGGGGCACTTGACTGAAGGCTGGAGGCTCCTCTCCCACTGCTGCTCACTTCCCTGGTTGGCAAGTCTGTGCTGGCTGCTGGCTGCTGGCTGCTGGCTGGAGCTCTCCCAGCAAGAGGACTGGGGCTCTCTCTTCCTCTTCATGGGCGTCTCCCTGGCTGATGGGCTTTTGCACAGCATGGTGGCTACATTCAACAGGGGGCATTCTGAGAGGACCATCCAGAAGTGCAAGAAATTTTTATGATTTAGCCTCAGAAGTCACAGAGCAACTGTTCTGCCATACTCTATTGGTTAAGGTAGTACCAAAAGTCCACTAGGAAACCGGAAATAAACTCCAATACCCAATGAGAGCAGTGTCAACACTGCGCTGTGTGAAGAACAGAGGATGAAATATCCAGTGGCAAATATCTTTGGAAAACACATTCTGCTACAGTCCACTCTGCAGCCACAAGATTTCACATCTCCCACATGCAAAACTCAAGCAACCCTGCTCTGAAGACTCCCAGATTTCATCCCATTATGGCATTGACTCAAGGTCCAGGGTCTTGTCATCTAATTCTGGTTCAGATGTGAATGAGACTCCCCTGTTGTAGTTCTTCTGGTGCAGCCTTTTGAATACTGTTCCTTTCAATCTAAGGACCTTCAACTAAAGAGACAAATTATCAGGCTAATGGTATAACAGTCAAAAAATAAATGCTAAAACACACCTGTTCAAAGGGGAAAAAACAGGAGAGGCATAGCACTTACAGTTGCATAGCATTTCAAATCCAGCTGGGCACAAGTTGCCAGTTCATAGATGAGGGTTCAGTCCTACTTCCAAGGAGTTGTTCACTATAGTATGTTCAACAACTCCATTCTGTGGGTTCTTGGTTCTGTCCTCTAAGTTATCCTTCCTTTTCCATAAAAAGTAGCCCATGTTTGCAACTAGGTTTTTCAGCCAACTTCCTACCTGTAGAAATTCAAGAGTCCAAGTCTTTTTATTTTATATATTGTGTCCATTCCTCTTAGTTCAAGTTGACATAATAATGTTTAAAACCATGTGGACTTTTTGTTTTATCAATTTATAATTCATTCCATTATATAATGCCAAACTCACAAGATGTTTGCGATAAGCTCTCCTCTACATACAAGCATACCTCAGAGATATTGTGGGTTTAGCTCCAGACCACTGCAATAAAGAGAATATCTTGATAAAGTGAGTCACACAAATTTTTTGGTTTCCCAGCGCATATAAAGTTATGCTTACGTTACACTGTAGTCTGTTAAGAGTACAGTAGCATTATGTCTAAAAAAATGCACATATTTTAACTAAAAAATTCTTTATCACTAAAAACTGCTAAACCATCATCTGAGCCTTCAGCAAGTTGTAATCTTTCTGCTGGTAGAGGGTCTTGCCTCAATGTTGATGCTGCTGACTGATCAGGGTGGTGGGTGCTAAAGACTGGGGTGGCTGCAGCAATTTCTTAACATAAGACAACAATGAAGTTTGGCACATAGATTGATTCTACCTTTCATGAATGATTTCTCTACACCATGCAAGGCTGTTTGATAGCATTTTACCCACAGTAGAACCTCTTTCAAAACTGGAGTCAGTCCTCTCAAACCTTGGTGCTACTTTATCAAATAAATTTATGTAATATTCAAAATCCTTTCAATAATTTTCACAGCATCTTCTCCAGGAGTAGATTCCATCTTTTAAAAAAACACTTTCTGTGTTCATCCATATGAAGCAACTCCTCATCTGTTAAAGATTTATCCTGAGATTGCAGCAATTCAGTCACATCTTCAGGCTCCATTTCTAATTCTAGTTCTTTTACTATTGCTACCATGACTGCAGTTCCTTCCTCCACTGAAGTCTTGAACCCCTCAAAGTCATCCTGAGGGTTGAAATCAAGGTCTTACAAACTCCTGTTAAGGTTGATGTTTTCACCTCTTCCCATGAATCACAAATGTTCTTATTGGTATTTAGGATGATGAATCCTTTCCAGAAGGTTTTTAATTGACTTTGTTCAGATCCATCAGAAGAATCACTACCTATGGCAGCTAGGTCCTTATGAAATGTATTTCTTAAATAATAAGACTTGAAACTCAAAATTACTCCTTGATCCATGGGCTGTAGAATTAATGTTGTATTAGCAGGCTTAAAAACATCATTAATCTCATTGAACATCTCCATCAGAGCTCTTGGGTGACCAGGTACATTGTCAATGAGTAGTAATATTTTGAAAGGAAGCTTTTTTTTCTGAGCAGTAGCTCTCAGCAGTGGGCTTCAAATATTCAGCAAGCCACGTTGTTAACAGATGTGCGGTCATCCAGGCTTTGTTATTCCATTTATAGAGCACAGGCAGAATAGATATAGCATAATTCCTAAGGGCCCTAGGGTTTTTGGAAAGGTAAATGAGTATTGGGTACAACTTAGTCACCAGCTGCATTAGCCCCTACCAAGAGAGTCAGCCTGCTCTTTGAAGTTTTGGAGCCAGGCAATAACTTCTCCTCTCTACCTATGAAAATCCTAGATGGCATCTTCTTTCAATAGGGCACTGTTTTGTCTACATTGAAAACCTGTTGTTCTGTGTAGGCATCTTCACTAATTATCTTAGCTAGATTTTCTGGATAACTTGCTGAAACTTCTACTTGCTGTTTCACCTTGAACTTTTATGTTATAGAGATGCCTTCTTTCCTTAAACCACATCGACAAACCTCTGCTAGCTTCAAACTTTTCTTCTGCAGCTTCCTTACCTCTCTCAGCCTTCAGAGGATTAAAGAGAGTAAGGGCCTTGTTCTGGATTAGGTTTAGGCTTAATGCAATGTCGTAGCTGGTTTGATTTTCTATCCAGACCACCAAAACTTTCTCCATATCACCAGTAAGGATGTTTAGCCTTCTTAACATTGGTGTGTTCACCGGAGTAGCACTTTTAATCTCCTTCAAGAACCTTTTCTTTGCATTCACGACTTGGCTAACTTGTGGAAGAGGCCTAGCTTTCAGCCTGTCTCAGCTTTCAAACATGCCTTTCTCAGTAAACTTGATCATTTCTAGCTTTTGATTTAAAGTGAGAGATGCAATATTTCCTTTTACTTGAACACTTATAGGCCATTGTAGGGTTATTAATTGGCCTCGTTTCAATATTGTTGTGTATCAGGGAATAGGGAGGCCTGAAAGAGGGAGAGAGACAGGGAACTGCAAGTCGGAGGAGCAGTCAGAACACGTAATTTACCAGTTAAGTTTGCCATCTTATATGGGTGCAGTTGATGGTGCCCCCAAACAATTACAATAATAACATCAAAGATCACGGACTACAAATCACCATAACAAATATAATAATAATGAAAAATCTTGAAATATTGCAAGAATTACCAAAATGTGACACAGAGACAGGAAGTGAGCAAATGCTGCTGGAAAAATGGTATGGATAGTCTTGCTCGACGCAGGGTTACCACAAACCTTCAATTTGTGAAAAACGCAGTTTCTGCCAAGTGCAATAATGCAAAGTACAGAAAAAAGAAGTACACCTGTATTCTCTCTCTCTATAAGATCTATATATTTTCAGTTATTCTTTACAACTTACCTACCCCCTCAATAAACAAAGTCCATTTTCTGTTTTAAGGCTACCACTCTACTTCAGACTTTGATTCTGTTATCCTTTATATTCTAAAATATTTTGCATCAGTTCTTTCCTGCCCCCCACCCCACCCAACATAGTTGATCTCTCCTCAGATTAAGCTTTTCCCATAGTCTTCAAAGATTCTTTACTACACAAAACGTGAATAACTCAGAAAACTAGTATTCTGTATACTACATATAGGGTAATTTTACCTATTAGACATACTTATTAATAAATTGATCTTTCTCAAATTATGCATAAATAAGAAGAATTTACTTTAAATATATATGAAGTGCCCAAAGAAACAAAAATAACTTGAGATTGAAAACTAATAAAGTTAGCTCATTTTCAGTAATAAAATTTCCACCATTTTTAATAATGATATAAAATCAACCAGTCTCCAAAGTTGATCTGATCAATTTTTGCCTATACTCAGAATTATCTTGCATTTTAACAGCCCAAAAGCATTTCTGGAAGCTAAAGAAAAACAACCAAAAAATTACATATTTATTGCAATAGGTTAACAGCACTCGGCAAGTGGGATGAACTGCATTTTCATAAACTCCATAGTAATTCTGAATCTATAATATTACAAGCCACTGAGAAAATAGAATAAATAATTAGTTTTCACACTACACTGATTTTTATATCAAAGGTATTGCTTATGTTTATTGAAAAAGTGAACAAAAATATCTTCATGGGATATGTTCAATTAACTTCTAAGATGAATTATATTTGTTTCCTAAAATAATTTCCTGTGGGAATGTGATGCAGAAATCACAATGTTATTTTCATTAGAAATGATCTATACTTTCTACATAAAATAAGTCTCTGTACCTGTTATGTTCAGCCTACAAATGTTGCATTATATGCTATGTATTGCTTAATCATTCACTTAAATATTTGATTTTAATTAAAATTATGCTTTAAACTTCAACTGTTTTTTATTTAAAAATCTTAAAATCATTTTTACTTACTACGAAGCAGTGTATGTTCATATAGAGAAAACAATTAAAAATTGAAAAGCAAAACACAATCTTTTACAAGCCTAAGGCTGTTTAATCACAGATCATTTTCTAAGTGAGGTCTTCACTGATAACATTTTTGAAACTGATGCAGAACCCACAATGAACTCCCAATCCTCCTTTTCTCTTATTTTTCTCCATAGCATTTATAGCCACCTAGTATTCATTCTTTTTCTTTCTCTTCCTTCCCTCATCTATCAATCTATTGATCTACTTCTTCATTCATTTATTAAATGTCTCCATCCTAAAACTTTGCTCTATGAAACAACATTTATATTTTGTTCACTGCTCTATCACAAGTCCCTGGAACACTGCTAATACATAAGAGGCTCTCAGTGCATATTTGTTAAATGATTGGTCAAATGAATCCTATCTTGTTATCAGGTTCAAGCAATATATACCATTTTAAAATTTTTCATAGGACTCTATTCAGTTTTTACATCAGAGTTAACTAAACCCCATTTTTCTTTCATTTAGGACATTAAAAACTTCATTATTAGTATTCTTGGATGAATATACTTGATGCTTAAAACTTTGGACATAGTATTATTTTTTAGGGTAATCCCAGAAGGAGAATTTTAGGGTTAAATGGCATGTATATTTGAAACATTCTGCCAGCCTGCCCTTGACAATCACTGATATCAACTTATACTTCCACCACGATGTAGGAGAGTGCCCAATTTTCCACACTCTCAAAGTTTTCATTCATTTTCTTTTTAAATTTGCTGAGTATTTTTCTCCTCTAAATGTCCAAAAACAGATCACTATGAGAGATAAAGTAATGTTTAATTCTTTTCCACTTAACAATTTTACTTTACCTGAGCTAGATCAATCACAAAGTCATTTACATGTCCATGAAATAAAACTTGATGCATACAGTGTTCACTGCAGCTCTATTTACAATAGCCAGGACATGGAAGCAACCTAAGTGTCCATCGACAGATGAATGGATAAAGAAGATGTGGCACATATATACAATGGGATATTACTCTGCCATAAAAAGAAACGAAATTGAACTATTTGTAGTGAGGTGGATGGACCTAGAGTCTGTCAAACAGAGTGAAGTAAGTCAGAAAGAGAAAAACAAATACTGTATGCTAACACATATATATGGAATCTAAAAAAAAAAAAAAAAAAAAATGGTTATGAAGAACCTAGGGGTAAGATGGGAATAAAGATGCAGACCTACTAGAGAATGGACTTGAGGACACGGGGAGGGGGAAGGGTAAGCTGGGACAAAGTGAGAGAGTGGCATGTACATATATACACTACCAAATGTAAAATAGATAGCTAGTGGGAAGCAGCCACATAGCACAGGGAGATCAGCTCGGTGCTCTGTGACCGCCTAGAGGGGTGGGATAGGGAGGGTGGGAGGGAGGGAGACGCAAGTGGGAAGAGATATGGGGATATATGTATATGTATAACTGATTCACTTTGTTATAAAGCAGAAACTAACACACCATTGTAAAGCAATTATACTCCAATAAAGATGTTAAAAAAAAAAAAACTTGGTGCATAAGAGTAGATTGCTTAAAATGTGACAGACCTCATTTAATAATTTCTTCATTAAATGATTCAAATGTGTTTCTATTGGTTACACAACATTTAATGGTATATGGTATACTGCAAATATACTACTTCCCTCTTTAATTTAGACTAATGAAAATGAGTTTTATACTTCTTAAATATCTGCAGACTTCATTTGAATAAAATAAAATCACCTCAATACTGTTAATAAAAGTTCTAAGACAATTTGAAATAAATACAGAGCTATAAAATGTTGAGTGATTGAATGTCCTATTAAGTATATGAGTCCCATGAGAAGAATACTATTCGTATATCAACCAAACTCATAACTTAGGTCATTTATCAACCTCAGTTCTTGACACTGTAACCTAAAAATATACGACAGTCAGTAACCAATTTTAACTTGCCTATTATTCTATTCTAGGTAGAAAGATAACATTATACATGCTCTTTAAGTTCTGCAAGGCAAAGCACTCAATTCTTCTTAGTTATGTCATGACTCAAGGAACAAATAAGCATATCAGGCTCTACAAATTAATTCAAACAATCTTATAGCTTTGTACATATACATGCACACACACATAATAACAGAAAATAATTTTATCTGGCTTGTAAATAATTTGACATAAAACCCAAAAAGGCTCTTCTCACTGGTATTAAGGTTTAACAAAATTACCAATATTTAAATGACAAAATAGGGTTAAAAAAACACTTTTTTCTTATTTTATTTCTAAGAAGATATGATAATAAAGGAGATCATTCATAGGATAAACATTGACACAAAGCATATAACCAATAAAACTATTATCACTGTACCTTTTGATTATATAACAATGATTTTTTTAAAAAATCAAAAGACTTAACATACTAGTTGTACCCAGCAAAAGTTAAATGGTATTAAGAACTGTAAATATAAATGGGCTATTCTCATTTTATTTTTATTTATTTATTTATTTATTTATTTATGGCTGCGTTGGGTCTTCATTGCTGCGCACGGGCTTCCTCTAGCTGTGGTGAGTGGGGGCTACTCTTCTTTGCGGTGCACGGGCTTCTCATTGCAGTGGCTTGTCTTGTTGTGGAGCACGGGCTCTAGGTGCGCAGGCTTCAGTAGTTGTGACACACGGGCTCAGTAGTTGTGGCTCGTGGGCTCTAGAGCACAGGCTCAGTAGTTGTAGCACACCAGCTTAGTTGCTTGGCAGCATGTGGGATCTTCCCAGACCAGGGCTCAAGCCCCTGTTCCCTGGATTGGCAGGTGGATTTTTAACCACTGTGCCACCAGGCAAGCCCTATTCTCATTTTAGAATCAAGAATTGTTTGTTATATTGATCAATAAAAAACCTAACCTAAATGAAAATTAACAAAAAAAGAGGAATCTATTTAGAGAGTTGATAATATCACACCTGACTTCTTTTCCTTGATTGGATCAATGTAACAGGACAAATAGAAGTTAATCTTCAATTACCAAAACAAAGCATGGATATTAATTAAATTGGCCCTGGTCAGCTATTAAATCTATGTTAGAGACATATTTTGGACTGTATACCTTAAGATAGCAGATTAAGTTCAAAAGAATGAATTCTATAATTATCACAGTATCTACATATGTCAGAGGAAATCAGATTTCATAATCATCGCATCAGGTAATAGCTTCAGAAGTCCATATGTTTTTCTCTAATGTGTTGATTATAGAGGCATGTGGGATTTCTGCTATCATTTATCTGAATTATAGGCTACTTTAAGATGCAGGATGGCAAACTTAATGAAGTATTGGCTTATTGTGATAAACTTTTCATTTGGCAAGCTGGCTAATTTACAGTTGTATAGTGACTTTGACAGTCCATATGTCTTTGACTTCCAAATAATATCTGTCTTCATAATGGAGATATTTCCCTGTCCCAAATTCTTTCAGAAGCTAGTGTTGGCTTGGCATTAAGAAGAAACATGTTTCATATTATAATAAGATTTTATACTTCTAAGGAGCTTCAGCGGTTCTGAAAATGACTTTGAAATATAGTCTTATTAATCTTTAGTATTCTCATGAGCCAAGTAGGTGGCAAATATTATCTCAATTTTGTAAAATAGAAACTAATGAAACAATTAGTGAGTTTACTTGCCCTAGGCTAAATACTGAAGCAATGAAAAGTCAGAGTGCCAATCCTGGAACTTAACTGAAGCTCTTACTATGCATTGCATCTATAATAATTTTTATGGAGACGAGAGTAAAGGCAAAGAGAAAAAAAAATCAGAAAATATGAAGATCAATCTAATCTACTTTAAGAGACTCTGGAATAGATATTTGTTACTTGATTGATTGTGCTTGGTCACGGTGACAGTGATAGTACCTGAACTTCAAAGAACTAATTTCCCTGCACCACTTCTGGGTGACCACATAATGAGTGTGGTCAGAGACATAGTAAAGGAACTTGAATTCTACTTCAAAACAAAGCTAAAACCTGACAAAATCAACAATGGTACAATAACTCAAGAGAAGAAAAAGAAAATAAGAAAAGCTAAATTTGGACTTAAAATGGACCTTTAAGTTGGTAATATACTTGATTCCTGAAAGACAGTGAAAAATAAAGCAAGTCTCTATGGATCTCAGGGTCTCCCAAGTATTCTTATTTGCTTGACCCATCGTATTCTTCCGCTTTGATTTTTCATTTAAAAACTCCATTCTGTTTCATTTTTTCTCTTCATAGTCTCATAAAGATTCATTACAACAGTTTGGTTACTTAGTGGCAATACATTTGTAAATTGCTGTTGAAAACTCTTGTTCCTATTCTTTATCTAATTCTCTTGTGTGAAATAATCTACTTACTGGTTCATTTTCATTATCAGGGAAAGTTATTTCATTCTATTTTAGTACAAAAATGCCATTACTAGTAGCTGAACTAATCCCAATTTTAAAAATCAAAATTATTTTTGGAATTTCAACCCCTCAAATAAATGTTTACCTTTTATATAGCTGCTTTCTTAATACCTGAGGAAAATTAAAATAATTCCATGAGACTGGCATGATATGTATCTTGTATACAACTGATCTTCCACATCAGTAGTTATTTCTCCTCTAACAACTATAGCATATTAAGAGTTTGGTTTTTTTCTCTAATAGGATATGACATTAGCTTTAGTAAAATTAGTAAAATTGTCTTTGGTAACATTAAAAGACATAAAACTCCAAACAAATCTTCTTACAGTTGAAAAAACATCTAAAACCTTTCACTAAATAAGTGGTTATTTTTTTGTCCTGCACACTTAAAAGAGACATGATAAATGTAAATGTATGTTTACAATTGTCTATTTTAATAAGGAAACCTTAGATTTTGTTCCCATTTCTTTAAAAAGACAGTCTACACTTACCTGGCCCATCATTCATTTTGTCCAGGCACCGAGGAGTTGTGCTAAGAAACGAGGCATGTTTTATTCTAGCCACCAAACTACGAGGTGGCATGTACTTATGCTGAACTTGAGACATCTCATATGATTTTTGAACATCATAGGTGCCTGGTGCTGGAACATCCTGAAACAAATTTCAATGGACTAGCATAAACATATAAAAAATTTCCAAAAACATATAGCATATGTCACACTAAGCAATGGTAATAGAAAACATGAAAATTTTCTTTAATTAGCCATTAAAAATAGAAATTTAAAAAAGTATCCCTAAATCTATGCCCTCCTTAAATTCACTTGTCAAAAATTTAAGATAAAATAAACAGAATTATGAAGTATAGGTTCACATTCTTAAAAAAAATAGCCTTCATAATATAGATCAAACTCTAATTTTCAAATTTCATAATGAAAATCAAATTTTATACAGAAATGAGAGCAGTGGTTATTTGTTTTCTTAAGCAGTAAAACTATTCCTGCTTAACTGTCCTATGTGAGCACACCTTACTTATTCTACAAATGAGACTGCTTATTTCATTTTAATAGATTTCAATTAAGTTAAAAGGCTTCCCCTTTCATCACTTATGGCTCTTTACGTGCTCTACAGTTATATTAACATTTTTAATCAACATAAACCACACGGATATTAATAACCACAATAATAATTCTAAACTAAATTAAATCAAAAATATCATATATTTGTTGCACAATTAATGCCTGGAAACCATTAGCTAATTACCTCAATGGAAACTTATAAAACTCATTTTCTTCAAATTATTTTAAAACATAACATATATATATAACAAATCTGTTCATCTGTATTATGTATAAAGACCAAACTTTTTAAGTTTTAATGATTTTCTGGCAGGCAGGAGACTTGTATTGTGGCTAAGGGTAGAGACTCTAGCACTAGACTTCTTTGGGTCCACATATCTGCTCCTTACTTGCTGTGGGACCCTAAGAGAGCTACTTAACCTCTGTGATCCTCCGTGTCCTCATCTGTAAGTGGGGAAACTATAAAATTTATATCGTATGTCATTGGGTTGCTGTGAGGATTAAATGACTTAAAACAAGTAAAATACTTAGATTAGTTCCTGATTCTACAAAAGGGTTAGCTAATCTTACTATTCTACAAAAGCTAATTTCAACGTAAAAAACAAGACTGAACAATCAGGGTCTAGACCAACAGAGAAGAATTTTAATGTTTCAAATAATTCAAACAAATTTGGATACTGAGAAAGCAAACTTTTGAAGTCCATCTAGAAGCCATACTTTATAAAACATACGTTCTCTTGTTCCTTATATCCCTATTATCACCCTCAAGCACAAGCCAACAACATTATCTCCCACTTCCAAAGAATCACTAAATACGGTAAAAGTACTGATCATGACTAGCGGAGGAGATTCTTACATGAAACTCCATGTTTCTGGTTTAAGTACTGTGTCAAACACAAATGCCACAATCTATAAGTCAACTAAGAAATGTCAACAGCTGTTTGCTTCTTGTCTGCATTAGGAGTACATTTAGTAAAGGTAGGCGGAGGATAAGCCATAGAAGCAATAGCTCCAAAGATGACTTTTGGACCTTTCGGGGTTGCTTCTATGGTATGTGAAAGGAAAGTAGAAGAGAGCACAAAAGCACAAAGATATCATGAGTACACAATGTACTCAGAGTATTTAGGAAAGCTTTACAAAGATCTTGATTATCCCTACTACGCATTTTCATTTTCTTATCAGAAGCTGTTATTGTTCTTGCTTCCCTTAGCACCCTGCCTGGAGTCAACACCTAGTCCCTCTTCCAGTGCCTAGTCTAGATATGACTGACGGGTTTCGCTGCTGCCACACAGGAACCTTTTCTTTTTTTTCTTTTTTAATGGCTTGAAGAAAAAGTAAGTAACTGCACAAGCGATCAGTTTTCTTCAACAATAGTGTGTTCCCCTCTAGAAACCTTCGTCAAACTAGCTACCCTAAATTTCATTAGATTCACTGGCTCCTCTACCAAGTGAAAATATACTACCCTCATCATGACCACATCTTTTTATAGCATTTTTATGCTTCTCTGAAAACTTATTCCCTACCTGTGTCCTTTACTGATATTTCTAGGCTCTTCTTACTCATCCTCAACTCTCATTTTATCTGACCAAGAGATTAATATGTCAAATAAATTTTCTAGGCATTAATTAATTCCTAGGATTAGTAAGACAAATCTGAAACCCTGTTTAAAAGCAATAACTTAAACAATACCTATATATAGTACTTTACACACCATTTCAGGGGAAAATAGTATGTATTGATAAGATCATCAAATTTCTGTTGGTGATCCTTTGTATATCACAGAAAACAGAGAAGGCACATGATGAGTGGATATAATAGACATTTCTCACACCTTTTTTTTAACCCAGTACTTGAATCCTGTTCCTGTGTTTGGGAAATTCCACATGCTTTGCAGCAGAATCTGAGTCCCAGCATAAAAGCCAAAATCACCTGAGTCTCATCTTCCTGGTCTAATTTTAAAAAGCTAGGACATGAATCTAGGTCACAGGCTCAAATGCCAGCCTTTCAACTGGCAGCCAGTTATTCAAAAAGACACAGAACATTAAAAATTCCAGTTTAGATTTATTTAATTTATTTTTTAGTTTAAAGAAGCTGAATTTTTAAAAAAAATTCTATTCTAGTGATGGCACTGATAGAGCTAGCAGTTATGTTCCCAGAGGCAACAGTGGGAGGACAAACTGAAAGAGCAATTAGAGACTGAGGGAAAATACCATAAAATGATGAATTAAAAGCTATGTCTCAATGCAAATTAAAGTTAAGTCTAAGGTGTCTTGACCTCCTCATCTGGAAAACCAGGACCCTACCTAAAAATGACATAAATAATCATAGAATTAAAATAATTGATGTATGCAAAATTCTTAGAATGGTATCTGTAAAAAAATTAATAAACAAAAATCTCAATTAAATATAGTCAGAAGATCAGGAGGAAGAGCTCTCAAACCATGGGACAACAGCAGAGCGCAAGAGGAAGAAGAAAGACCCTCTTTTTTCCTGGCAAGGACTCAGCCAATGAAATGCCATGGACTCTGTTTTCTATAGCCCTCCTAACTTCCCTTTTCCTTTCTGTAAAAGTGTTCTCCTTCCCTTGCCCTGCAGGGACTTGCATGTGGCTCACCATGGTTGCAGACACCAAACTGCAATTCTCTGCTGATCTCAGATAAACTCATCTTAGCTGGAGAAATATCTGGCAGTCTATTTGTTCAGACCAACATACCTGATACATGCACTAGTATTTGCTTTCATTGCCATCATCATCATTATTAGCATTATTATTTGTATTAGTTGTGGAACTACATGAAACCCTCAGTGATAACTCCCTTTCCTGCAGAAAGATACCAACAGGATATTTGAAAGGAAAGCTCCTAGTATTTTAAGCCCCAAACAAACAACAACAACAACAACAAAATCCAAAGTAGTTAAGTTGCTGGGAATCACATGAAGACAGTGAATCAGGCAGTAAAAAAAAAAAAAATCACTGGTGGCAACCAACTTCAAAGGAAGGCAGGTCATCCGGTTTGTATTTTGGAAAAACCTTTTCCCATACTCTGTGGTTTTATTCAACCATGTTAAGTTGAGTTGAAGCCCATGCACAATTCCCCATGCCCAGAACCCTTATATTAACCACTTAAAATCCAAGCCTAACTGATCTGGAGCCCCAAAGACCAGCTCCTCATTTCAAAAAATTCAGTATTTTTCCCATCCCTGTTCCCTGCCATTTTGACATGTGAAATTTCATATACTCTCTAACCTTGGACATATTAAACAGCATGTATGCTCTTATCTTCCAAAACTCTAATTACCAAACACCAACAATTAAACCCCCCAGGCCCAGCAAGAAATGGAGCATTTGATCACTGAGTTGTCTCCCAAGATGTATGCACAATGCAAATAAAGACTGAACTCAAGTTTTAGCCTCAAAATAAATTTCCCTTTTACCATGCTATGGTAAAGGACTTAGGGATGTCTTTACTTCACATTTCATTTTTTAATGATACTTTCACTGGATACAGAATTCTTGGTTGACTTGCTTTTCTCTCAGCATTATGAATATGTCATTTCACTGACTTTTGGCCTCCATTACATTCTTTTTTTTTTTTAAGAGGTTTTTTTTTTTTTTTTTGGTTGCGTCAGGTCTTAGCTGCTGCATGCAGGATCTTCGTTGAGGCAAGCGGGCTCTTTGTTGCAGGGTGCGGGCTTCTCTCTAGTTGTGGCGTGCAGGTTTTCTCTTCTCTAGTTGTGGCATGCGGGCTGCAGGGTGCCTGGGCTCTGTAGTTGTGGCGTGCGGGTTCCAGAGTGCATGGGCTCTGTAGTTTGCGGCACACAGGCTCTCAAGTTGAGGCACGTGAGCTCAGTAGTTGTGGCATGCAGGCTTAGTTGCCCTGTGGCATGTAGGATCTTAGTTCCCCAGCTGGGGATCGAACCCATGTCCCCCGCACTGTAAGGCAGATTCTTTATTACTGGACCACCAGGGAAGTCCCAGCCTCCATTATTTCTGATGAGAAGTTCATGATCATATTATTTCCACTGTATGTAATAAATTGTTTTTCACTTTCAAGATGTTCTCTTTGTTTTGGTTTTCAGCAGTTTGACTACATGTCTAAGAGTGTGTTCTCTTTATAGTTATCTTACTTAGCAGTTCACTGAACTTCCTGGATTTGTATATTCATGTTTTTCATTAATTTTGGAAAGTTTTTAGCTATCTTTTCTTCAAATGTTTTTTCTGCCCCTTTCTTTCTCACCTCCCCTTCTGAGACTATCATTACATATATGTTGGAATATGTGACATTGACCCAAAGGTCTCTGAAACTGTTCATTTTGTTCAATCTTTTTTTCTTTTTTCTTCAGATTTAATGGTTTCTATCGAGTTATTATTTAGTTCACTGATTCTGTCTTCTGTCATCTCAAATCTGCTATTGAGTCCAGCTGGTGAATTTTTCATGTGCATTATTGTACTTTATAATTTTAGAATTCTTTTTTGTTTCTTTTGCTTGCTTGCCTGCTTGTTTCTATTTCTTTATTGAGATTTCCTATCGTCTAACTCAGTATATTTTACTTCAGTTATTTAAGCATAAGTTCCCTTGATTCTTTGAATATACTTATGATGGCTGCTTTGAAATCTTCATCCATTTGATACAATGTCTAATCTTACCAGAGTAGGTTTCTTATACTCCCCCTGAGTATGAAATGTACTTACGTGATATTTGCATATCTAATAAGTTTTGGTTGAAAAATAGACATTTTAGATAATATAGTAACTCTGGATTATATTTTTCTTTAGTAAGGACTGTTGTCCATGTTGTCTTGAGTTTTCAAATTTATTAAGAAAACAAAATTATCTGTTCATTGCTTCAAGAATCTACAGAAATGTCCTTCTTTACATTTTTGATATTTGTTATTTTTGCCATTTCTCATTTTTTTCTTGATCAGTAACATCACAAGGTGGTCAACTCTATTCTGTCTTTTAAAGATAGATCTATACAGATAAATAAAATAGAATAGGTTTATTTTTATTTTTGAATTTGTCTGTTTCTCCCTGTAGTTTTGTCAATATTTGCTGTATATATTTGTGGAGCTGTGCATAAAAATTTTTAATTATCATATTATTATGGTAAATTAAATTTTTAAAAATGTTAAGTGAGAGTGACTGTTTATTTCTAAATCGCATTTTGTCTTAACATGTTTTATTTGTAATTAAAGTAGCTATTCCAGCATTTCCACCAATGAGTAGGTTTTGATAAATCATTGTTACTTTTCAAACATGGTAAAATGTTAAAATCATAATTTTAAAGATATAAGAGATCTGTGAAAGCAAAGAGGATTTTATGTACTAAATTCAAAAATGGGGAAAGCCCTTCTAATGTGAGTTTACACTGCAAGCTGCTTTCTTCTAAATGGGCATTTAGCAAGTCAGGGCAAGAGCTAAAGATTAGGTTTTTCATAGGCAGACAGATTATTCTAAGGAAAAGAAGAACTAGTGGAGCTTTCAAAGGTCACACAGTCTATCATAAGGGACTTAAGACTAGGGGAGACCAAATTCATTACTGGTTCTTTATGTGTGCTAGAACAGGCAAAAGAACAGAAGTCTGGGTTGAAGAGACAGAATAAAATTTGCAGTCTTCTGATGCTTAGGAGCCAAAGTCACACTAGAACAAGGGCTGGCAACAGAGTACAAGCCTCTTTCTCAAGATATTTGCCAAGTCTTGAACCCGAATGCCATAGGAAGCTAAAGAGTAAGCTGAAAATTTGTAAAGGGTAGGACTTCCTGGGAGAAAAAAAGAGACCCTCAGGCACTCAACCAAAAACTCAGAAGGGCAACATGAAGAGGATGCAGAGCCACAAAGGCAGAGTGGAATCTCAGTCTTCCTGTGCTTAGTAGACAAACTCTCACCAGCAGGACGAGTCCACAGCGATATAGCAGGTCTAATAATAATAGCTATGTGAGAGAAATTCATATACTTTACAAGAGTTAACATCCTAGGCAACTAAACCAGAACTACTTCTTACAAGAAATAACTGTTCTTCCATTTCTGCTTCCAGTAAGGTATATATGTATACACACATAACACACACACACACAATGCTAGGTAGCATGATTTAGTAAATCATTAACTATGATTTGGGCTAAAATTTATTTATTTGGGGGGTAACTCGTTCTAGCTGTTATTTCATAGCTAAGTATATTCTGGTCTAAAATTTTAGTTTAAAATCCCAAATACATAATTATTAAAAAGTCACTTAGAGCTTCTTTTATGATGAAGCTTGTCAACTTAATGAAGTGACTTAAGAAGACTTGAAGGATACTTTCAATCAAAGTTTCAAATCAAAATCTTTAATCAAATATATATGGTGAAAAAAATTATAGGCCATAAATGTAGTGAAGTTTGCCTGAATATGCAGAAAACTTTGATTAAAGCAATTTACCAATATGTTTATCCAAGTTGTTTAATTTTGGATTTACAGAGAAGAAAGGCATCTCAGATGATAATCAAATTATCTTTGTTCTGCATATTGCAAATTATAATTACAAACATGTTACCCTTGCCATTTTTCAGCATTCTTAATATTCATCATTCTAAACATATACCTCTTTAAATATATGACTTAGAAAAGAATGTTATTTTAGAAATAAAAATATTTTAATATAGATGTGACATAACGTTAATTGTAAGTGATAGTCAAAAATAGGAAGTATAGATTTCATTTTCTGTATTCTCCCAGCACAGTGAAAAAGACCCTTTATCCTAATGCTGATTTACGAAAGAAACTACAATTGTCAGCTATACCATGATACTTCAAGGCCCAGTAAAGAATAACAAAAACTGCTGATGGACAAAATCATGTAGGCAATAAAACCATTAATTTCACTTAATTTCTCCAAATAACATTATACAATTCACATTTAAATCACAAATTTCTGGTTGTTTGCTGTACATTTCCACATCATTATTCTCACGTAGTCTTAAGATAAAACTCATTATCTTCTCTTCCCCAACTACCTAACCATCTATCCTTTCTCACCTGCCTACAATAATTCCTCATCTAGCCAGGACTGAAAATAGAAAGCTGGCTCTCACGTTTCTTCACCCTTCTCCCCCATATCTAAAAATCAATGCTCTCTTTCCTTTACTACCAAAAAGATCCTGGTAAGTGCTCTAAAATACTACTTGACAACTGTATTAACTGCCTCTTTAACCTTTAGGTCTTTCAGTCTCAAATCACTGGCATCCCAGTAGCAAATAAGTTATTGTACTGAAACATGACAGACATCTGCTGGAAGTATTCATTGGCTCCTGAGTGTCTATGGGAAAAAATTCAGGAGATTCTCCTTGGTATGCAAAGCCTTTTTAAATTGTGAAGGCAGTTTTACAATTTTAAAGCTCAGTTAAAATGGAACATGAAGCATTCTTGATCGCTCTAGCTAGAATTGATATTCTCTATTTTTTAATTCTTCTATTACTTATAGTTTATATAGACACATAAACATATAAAAAGCATTACACATTATACATTAAACAAATACACCATATCTACTTGAATCTTTCTTTCTTTGTCAATATAAGAGCAGAAAGAGAATAAAGCCATCTGATGAGAAGGAAGGCAAAGTTTCCGCAGATAGGATTCTATGTACCCTACGTATTTGCAGATTAATTTTTCTTTTATTCTCTCAAATTAAAGAAAACTGACAGTAGGAATACAGGAGGCTAGGGGATCCCCAATAACACTGGAAATCTAGGCCATTTCATGCTTTCTGTTTTACCATACTTAGATTGTGACCCTCATCCTAACGTTCTCAAGATTTTAGCCATAGCATTCTCATTTCGGAAATGAAGAGAAAGGACAAAAGGCAAAAATTGTGTTTAACAGCTGAAACACTTTCCAAGAGGAACTTTCCTAGAAGCCAAACCAGTAACTTTTGCTTTCTTCCCATTGGTTAAAACTGTGTCAAATAACCATTCTATAGCTATAAGGGAACTTTAAGTAGTTGTTTTACCTGGGAATGTTGTTCTTCTAAATAAAATTGGGTTCTGTTAGAAAGGAAGAAAAAGAATAAACACGGGGTAGGCAGCTAGTAATCTCAGTCATAATAGCTGCCTTTGAGGGCACTAGAACCATAAAAAATTAACTCATTTCTAGAATACTATCAGGATATTAGACTATATAAAAAGCTATTTTGACCCATGGCTTATTAACTTTGTTGTCTAATTCTTGCTCATCTTTGGGTCTCAAATCTTCCCTGACTCCATTTGCTCTTGCAATAGGCTTTCAGAACACACAGCTCTTAACTTTGTAGCCATTGTTACATTTGCAATTAAACAAGTCTTTAATTATTTTTTTAATATCATTCATTCCCATAGAAAGGTAAGCTTCTTGAAGGTTCAGGAAGCATCTGTTTTGTTCATCATTGTATCCTCAATGATGGCAAGTGCCTGGCACACAGTAAGTGATCAATGAACTTTTTTTAATCAATGAGTAGATATATGGGCTAATGAATGAGTGAATGAATCTATGAGTATCTGTCTACCTCGAAGCTTTCCCTCTCATGTGTGGCCTTATCACTGAGTTTCCCCATAAAAGTAGGGCTGACACTATGCCGCGAAAGTATTTTCAACCCCTACAGTGCTTAAATTTGCCTCACATATAAGCAGTTCTTTATAAAATGTCTGTTGTGTAAAACTGTTCAAGTATACTGCTTTCCCTAAAGATGCTCCAGTTTCTGGCAAAGACAAATGTAATTTATAATCTCAGCAATGATGCAGAAGTATGGATATTTCCATTCAAACTGATCAAGGACTAACTTTCACAAAATCGTTACAGTGTGTCTCCAGGTAGTTAAATTTGATTAATATTTTATGTGAGATGTATTTCTTTCTCTTTGCTATCAAAAAAGTAGACTTTTACTTTTGATGCTTGAGCTTTTCATGATTACCTTTGACACTGGTTTTACAGAAAAAAATGTATATCTCATCAGATTAAAGTAAAACATGTGAATAGAAATGGCCTTTCTCTTCCTGTAAATGCTAATGCTACTGAGTTACGGAAAAAGCATAGATTATTACTAGTTATACTAGCTCTGATTGACAAGATACCATTTCTTCAGTTTTATCAATTCAACAAAAATCCAAAAGCAAATTATTTTATAACTTGAATGTGAAAGGGAAGAAAGTTAATGTAAATGATTCTTTAAAAAGAACATAATTGCTCCCAGAGCCAGTTGAACAGATGTGGATAAGACACTAAAAATCATCTTGATAAACTTAGAAAACTTACAAGAGGTAAAATCTGAATGTGATTTGTGAGGGAAGTGTAATTTGAATAATAGAGTTGTGAAAATTGTTCATTAACCCTAGAGAAACAGCTAAAAGAAAGAGTCCCGGGACTTCCCTGGTGGTCCAGTGGTTAAGACTCCACGCTCCCAATGCAGGGGGCATGGGTTCGATCCCTGGTCGGGGAACTAAGATCCCACGTGCCGCAGGGAATGGCCAAAAAAAGAAAGAAAGAATCCAATCAATTTGTTATGTTTAAACTTTGTGAAATCATATAACCCTTATTATCATCTACTTATGCTCAGTATGGCAAGAATTACCCATTGTATAAAAAGAGGAATCATTTCAAGGTAGTGCTACTGAAATACCTTAGAACTTGAAGTCAGAATTGCTGGGTTGTATTCATAACCTTATTATTAGCTTCAAGAAGGCCCTCAAAGATCTCACCCACTCATCCAAACCCCTCCCACCATAAAGCATGCTGAAGGTCATGTTCAGAAATATTTAGCGGGTCACTGTGCAGGAAACATGTCTTTTTCTCTTCTCCTCTTATGAGATTGGCAGTAGACGAGTCATAGAACTATTCATGTTTGGAAGTTGCCTCCACCATCCATAGTAAGCTAAGAGTGGGCAGAATGATCCAGGCTGGCTTCCGGTAAGCTATAAATATCTTAGCATCCCATTACCTACTCCAAAAATAATTATGGTTATATCTAGAGAGAGAAGAGTAAAGATGATGAGAGAGGGGAATAAACTATGAAAAAGATGAAAAGAGAGAAGAGAAAGCTAGGTGACTAAGAAAAAGAAGGTCGGAATAGGAAATAAAGATTGTCTAGACAGAGAGAGAGAGGGTGAGATAAGGAGCTCTGGTAATGTTAACCATACACAAAAATAACATTTTATGACACATCAGTTATAGATCTCAATGTCAAAAGACAAATTATACATCTGAAATTCTGGAAGCCCAATTATTCTCCCCTAACGTTCCTATAAATATCTTTCCTGATTAATGAAATATATTTTAAATATCCTGTCTTCTTCCAGATCTATGGTGCTTATGTGACACTAAACAATTGTTCAGGTTATCTTATATTTGGTGACAAATTTAGTAGCACATTTCTTAGTAACACTAAATGTTTGTTAATTGAGTAAAGAAACAAAACAAGCAAAATTAAAATTAGATGAAAGGGCCTCAAGGGTGCTATTGCTATTTTCCAGAGTCGTGCATATAAAGATTACAGTCACATAAATACATCCAAAATATTATTTAATTTCATGAGGAGTCAAGAAAATGATCATCTAAAATAAAAATGTTAATATCCTTATTTCTTCCTTTCCCTTCTTTTAAAGAATTTGATACACTGTTTCCTCTATAAAGAAAATGCTACTTAAGTGATACTATTTTTAAATTCTACCCTAACACACAATTGTAAAGCAATTATACTCCAATAAAGATGTTAAATCAATCAATCAATCAATAAATAAATGCTACCCTATCTTATAGCCTACAAACAAAAATTTACTGAGTCTTTACTAAGCACTGGCCTTAGTATACACCAGTAGTAAAGATTGTGGACTCTGAAGCTGTGTTGTCTGAGGTCAAGCCCTGGCTTGGTATTTTTGCTAACCATATGACTATGGGTAAATCATGTGTCAAAATTTCCTCATCCATAAAATAGGTATAAGAATGATAGTTCCCACCTGTTAGTGTTCTTATAAGGATAAATGAGTTAATATACGTGCAATACAGAGTGCCAGGCACATAGGTGAGCACTACTTGAACATTTAGTAATTATTATATTTCGTTATAAATTTTAAGTTCCTAATATCTCATGTATTTAGGTAGCACTTGATTTTTTCCCAAATAACTACTACAAATACTATTTGAAAGTAATATATTCTTCAATGTCATAAATAAATTTAATTTTAGAACATGCAGTTAAAAAAAAATCAGTGTATCTATTTCACATGACAAAATGTACAAACACTGACATGGTACTGTAACTTGCTTATGGGTCAAATTTAACAAGTATCTACATTAGACATAAAAAAATAAAACTCAGCACAAAAGCCTCTATCATTTATTAACATTACTGAGGAAATGTCATGCTAAAATAATATTGTTTTAAGCTTTCCCATGCATTTTAGGGTGTCACTTATTGAACAATTTTCAGTGTTTTTGTTATAGTTATTGGGAATCTACATTTTAATATATTAAAGAAAATGTAAATTTTCTAGTCCCAGGTTCTAGTTTTGTGAAACACAAATATTTTCAATACCTTAAAGATATGACTACCTTGAGAAGCCTAAATTTCTGATTTATAAAATCCATAGTCCATATTAATACCTGTACAATAAAAGAGAAGGTCAACTAAGCACATACAAAAGCATGTGAAAAAGAAGACAAGTGTAAGAGAAATAAAAGTTTGTGATTTCAGTTTGGAAAAGCATCTGATTATCATCTCTCATGAAGTTACTCCAAATTTTCCAGGGAACTTATGGCATATATAGAAAAGAAAGAAAAATATAATAAAATAAAAGCAAAATGAATTTAAAAAGTCAATAAACCAGAAAAGAAGAAGAATATCTGATAACTTAAATCATATGGTCCTGAATAGCAAACAAAAATTGGTAGACAATACTTACTTTGTTTACTTGAAATAAATAATACCAATTCTCATAAACAGAGAAGAGATACTGTATCCTGCCTCCACTGTCTGTTCCTGGCTCAGAGACCTAAAACCTATATCACACAAACTGTTTGATAACGTATGGCTCATCCTTGATGCAATCTTTGATACAATCAGGTATTGTTTTATTTTCCCTTCCCAATCACTACATTCCTGAATTTTAAATAACGTTCTCACTGTAAAAGTTTGAAATATAAAGTAAAAAAGAAAGTCCCTCTCCCACTAACCTGCACAGTCCCACTTGCCAAAGATCACTCCCATATTATTCTACTGTAGTACTTTAGCCAGCCTTTATTGATGATCACTTAACTCATGTCCACTTTTGCATTGTTACAGACAGTGACATAATAAATGAAAACATGTATATTTTATGTACTTCTATGCAAATGTCTATAAGATAAATTCCAGAAAAACTGAATTGTTAAGGCAAGGGATATGCGTAATTTAACCTTTGGTTGAAATTATCAAGTAGCTTCAGAAAGGTTTTATCAATTTAAGCTCTCCGAATAGTGTATGTGTTTCCCCTACCCTTGACAACACTATTATCTTTTTAAAAACCTCCCAAATGAGAAAATATATTTCCTTTTAAAAAAACTGTATTTCAAATGAATTTGAGCAGCTTTTCAAGGATCTATTAGATATTTATACCTCATTTTGTAATTGAGTTCTTCATCCTTTTGCTTTCTTTTATAAACTCTTGCATATTAAAAAAAAAAAGACGCTTTGTCTTCCATAAGTGTTTAAAATATTATTCCTAGCTTATAATTTGCCCTTTGTATTTATAGCATCTGTTATATGGTTTGGAAATTTTCAGAGCTTTCTTTATTTCCAATAAGGTGTTTTGGAGTACTTTTTATTTAGTTTTGCTATAGTAAAGTGTTCAACTTCTTGAAGTTGCATTTACCTGATGTTTCTATTTTATAGTTCCTATTTCATGCTTTGTTCAAAAAGCCCTTTGGAATCAAGGATTATTTTTTAATCCAAATTTTTCTTTAATTTAACATTTAAATCTTTAATAAAAATTTTGCTTTATAAGAAAAGTAACCAACTTATGTTCCTATAACTATTTGAAACTTGTCCCTCTCAAGTTATACAAGTAACCAATAGACAATAGGGAAACCAGCCACTGAACATGGCATTTGTAGGAACAACCATCATAAAAGCAAAACATTATAGTCAGGGATAGAGAGAAAGTATTCTGTTAGTAGTGCTTAGCACTGTAGTTTTCCAGGAACTCCACAGGTTCAAAGTACTTTAAAAAATAGGCTGGGGAGGTGAAGGGATGGTAGGAATTTAATCTGGCAGAGTTGCTCTAGAAAAATGCCTACTAGTCATTGAAAGTTGATCAATATAAATATAAATCAACTTGAATGACAGCGGTAGCTTAGATGATCAACCATAACTCAATTCCATAGTAAGCAGGGTTAAAAGAAAGCCACAAACCCTAAATGTTGATGTATAGTGGGTTTAGATTGTTTTTTCCTTATTTGAGATGTTTAAAATGTATGGCAGCATGTGAGATTGATAGGACAGGATGGTAAGTGTGAAAGTCTTATTCTGTTATTCTCTGTTTCCAGAGGTTTGAAATATTTCCTAAACCAAAGATTTAAAATGGTGTGTGGAGAGACCTTCAAGATGGTGGAGGAGTAAGACACGTGGAGATCACCTTCTTCCCCACAAATACATCAGAAATACATCTACATGTGGAACAACTCCTACAAAACGCCTACTGAACTCTGGCAGAAGACCTCAGACTTCCCAAAAGGCAAGAAACTCCCCACGTACCTGGGTAGGGCAAAAGAAAAAAGGAAAAACAGAGACAAAAGAATAGGGATGAGACCTGCACCTCAGGGAGGGAGCTGTGAAGGAGGAAAAGTTTCCACACACTAGGAAGCTCCTTCACTGGCAGAGACAGGGGTGGGGGGGAAGCTTCAGAGACACAGAGGAGAGCGCAGCAACAGGGGTGCAGAGGGCAAAGTAGAGAGATTCCCACACAGAGGATCGGTGCCGACCAGCACTCACCAGCCTGAGAGGCTTGTCTGCTCACCCACTGGGGCGGGCAGGGGCTGGGAGATGAGGCTCGGGCTTCGGAGTTCAGATCCCAGGGAGAGGACTGGGGTTGGCTGCGTGAACACAGCCTGAAGGGGGCTAGTGCGCCACAGCTAGCCGGGAGGGAGTCTGGGAAAAAGTCTGGACCTGCCTAAAAGGCAAGAGATCATTGTTTCGGGGTGTGTGAGGAGAGGGGATTCAGAGAACTGCCTAAATGAGCTCCAGAAATGGGTGCGAGTCGCAGCTATCAGCACCGACCCCAGAGACGGGCATGAAATGCTAACGTTGCTGCTGCCGTCACCAAGAAGCCTGTGTGCAAGCACAGGTCACTATCCACACCTCCCCTCCCAGAAACCTGTGCAGCCCACCACTGCCAGGGTCCCGTGATCGAGGGACAACTTCCCTGGGAGAACACACAGCACACCTCATGCTGGTACAACGTCATGCCGGCCTCTGCCACCACAGGCTCGCCCTGCATTCCATACCCCTCCCTCACCCCGGCCTGAGTGAGCCAGAGCCCCTAATCAGCTGCTACTTTAACCCCGTCCTGTCTGAGTGGGGAACAGAGGCCCTCAGGCGACCTACACAAAGAGGCGGGGCCAAATCCAAAGCTGAACCCCAGGAGCTGTGCGAACAAAGAAGAGAAAGGGAAATCTCTCACAGCAGCCTCAGGGGCAGCGGATTAAATCTCCACAATCAACTTGATGTAGCCTGCATCTCTGGAATACCTGAATAGACAACAAATCACCCCAAAATTGAGGCAGTGGACATTGGGAGCAGCTGTAGACTTGGGGGTTGCTTTCTGCATCTAATTTGTTTCTGGTTTTATGTTTATCTTAGTTTTTAGAGTTTAGAGTTCACTAGTATTTAGTATTCAGTATTTATCTTAGTATTTAGAGTTTATTATTATTGGTAGATTTGTTTAGTGATTTGGTTACTCTCTACCTTTTTTTTTATATATAGATATATATTTTTTTCTTTTTCTCTTTTTGTGAGTGTATATGTGTATGCTTCTTTGTGTGATTTTGTCTGTATAGCTTTGTGTTTACCATTGGTCCTAGGGTGCTGTCTGTATTTTTTTTTTTTTTTAGTAGAGTTTTTAGCACTTGTTATCATTGGTGGATGTGTTTTTTGGTTTGGTTGCTCACTTCTTTCTTTCTTTCTTTCTTTTTATTACTTTTTAATTTTTTATATTTTTAATAATATCTTTAAATTTTTTATTTTAATAATTTTTATTTATTTATTTTTCTTTCTTTCTTTCCTTTTCTCCCCCTTTCCTTCTGAGCCATGTGGCTGACAGGGTCTTGGTGCTCTGTCCGGGTGTCAGGCCTGTGCCTCTGAGGTGGGAGAGCCAAGTTCAGGACATTGGTCCACCAGAGACCTCTTGCTCCACGTAATATCAAATGGCAAAGCTCTCCCAGAGACCTCCATCTCAACACTAAGACCCAGCTCCACTCAATGGCCAGCAAGCTACAGTGCTGGACACCCTATGCCAAACAACTAGCAAGACAGGAACACAACCCCACCCATTAGCACAGAGGGTGCCTAAAATCATACTAAGTTCACAGACACCCCAAAACACACCACCGGATGTGGTGCTGCCCACCAGAAAGACAAGATCCAGCATCATCCACCAGAACACAGGCACCAGTCCCCTCCACCAGGAAGCCTACACAACCCATCGAACCAACCTTACCCACTGGTCACAGACACTAAAAACAACAGGAACTACGAACCTGCAGCCTGCAAAAAGGAGACCCCAAACACAGTAAGTGAAGCAAAATGAGAAGACAGAGAAGCACACAGCAGATGAAGGAGCAAGGTAAAAACCCACCAGACCAAACAAATGAAGAGGAAATAGGCAGCCTACCTGAAAAAGAACTCAGAGTAATGATAGTAAAAATGATCCAAAATCCTGGAAATAGAGTGGAGAAAATACAAGAAACGTTTAACAAGGACCTAGAAGAACTAAAGAGCAAACAAAGAAAGACGAACAACACAATAAATGAAATTAAAAATTCTCTAGAAGGAATCAATAGCAGAATGACTGTGGCAGAAGAACAGATAAATGACCTGGAAGATAAAATGGTTCAAATAACTACCACAGAGCAGAATAAAGAAAAAAGAATGAAAAGAATTGAAGACAGTCTCAGAGAACACTAGGACAATATTAAACGCACCAACATTCGAATTATAGGGGTACCAGAAAAAGAACAGAAAAAGAAAGGGACTGAGAAAACATTTCAAGAGATTATATTTGAAAACTTCCCTAATATGTGAAAGGAAATAGTCAATCAATTCCAGGAAGTGCAGAGAGTCCCATACAGGATAAATCCAAGGAGAAACACGGCAAGACACATATTAATCAAAGTACCAAAAATTAAATACAAACAAAAAATATTAAAAGCAGCAAGGGAAAAGCAACAAATAACATACAAGGGAATCCCCATAAGGTTAACAGCTGATCTTTCAGCATAAACTCTGCAAGCCAGAAGGGAGTGGCAGGACATATTTAAAATGATGAAAGGGAAAAACCTACAACCAAGATTACTCTAACCAGCAAGGATCTCATTCAGATTCAACAGAGAAATTAAAACCTTTACAGACAAGCAAACGCAAAGAGAATTCAGCACCAGCAAACCAGCTTTACAACAAATGCTAAAGGAACTTCTCTAGGCAGGAAACACAAGAGAAGGAAGAGACCTACAACAACAAACCCAAAACAATTAAGAAAATGGTAATAGGAACATACATATCCATAACTACCTTAAATGTAAATGGATTAAATGCTCCAACCAAAAGACACAGACTGGCTGAATGGATACAAAAACAAGACCCGTTTATATGCTGCCTACAAGAGACCAGGGGATGGAAAAAGATATTCCTAACAAATGGAAATCAAACGAAATCTGGAGTAGCAATTCTCATATCCACCAAAATAGACTTAAAAATAAAGACTATTACAAGAGACAAAGAAGAACACTACATAGTGATCAAGGGATCAATCCAAGAAGAAGATATAACACTTGTAAATATTTATGCATCCAACATAGGAGCACCTCAGTAAATAAGGCAAATGTTAAGAGCCATAAAAGGGGAAATCAACAGTACCACAATCATAGTAGGGGACTTTAACACCCCACTTTCACCTATGGACAGATCATCCAAAATGAAAACAAATAAGGAAACCCAAGCTTTAAATGATACATTAAATAAGTTGGACTTAATTGATATTTATAGGACATTCCATCCACAAACAGCGGAATACAATTTTATCTCAAGTGCTCATGGAAGATTCTCCAGGATAGATCATATCTTGGGTCACAAATCAAGCCTTGATAAATTTAAGAAAATTGAAATTGTATCAAGTATCTTTTCTGACCACAACAGTATGAGACTAGGTAACAATTACAGGAAAAAACCTGGCAAAAATACAAACGCATGGAGGCTAAACAATACACTACTTACTAACCAAGAGATCACTGAAGGAACCAAAGAGGAAAGCAAAAAATACCTAGAAACAAATGACAATGAAAACACGATGACCCAAAACCTATACGATACAGCAAAAGCAGTTCTAAGAGGGAAGTTTATAGCAACACAATCTTACCTCAAGAAACAAGAAGCATCTCAAATAAACAACCTAATCTTACACCTAAAGCAATTAGAGAAAGAAGAACAAAAAAAAAAACCAAAGTTAGTAGAAGGAAAGCAATCATAAAGATCATATCGGAAATAAATGAAAAGAAATGAAGGAAAAGAGAGCAAAGATAAATAAAACTAAAAGCTGGTTCTTTGAGAAGAAAACAAAATTGAAAAACCATTAGCCAGACTAAGCAAGAAAAAAAGGGAGAAGACTCAAATCAACAGAATTAGAAATGAAAAAGGAGAAGTAACAACTGACACTGCAGAAATACAAAGGATCATGAGAGACTACGACAAGCAACTATATATCAATAAAATGGACAACCTAGAAAAATGGACATATTCTTAGAAAAGCACAACCTTCCAAGACTGAACCAGAAAGAAATAGAAAAAAAACAGACCAAACACAAGCACTGAAATTGAAACTGTGATTAAAAATCTTCCAACAAAAAAAGCCCAGGACCAGATGGCTTCACAGGCGAATTCTATCCAACATTTAGAGAAGAGCTAACACCTATCCTTCTGAAACTCTTCCAAAATACAGCAGAGGGAGGAACACTCCCAAACTCAGTCTACGAGGCCACCATCACCCTGATACTAAAACCAGACAAAGATGTCACAAAGAGAGAAAACTGCAGGCCAATATCACTGATGAACATAGATGCAAAAATCCTCAACAAAATACTAGCAAATAGAATCCAACAGCACATTGAAAGGATCATACACCATGATCAAGTGGGGCTTATCCCACTTGATAAGGTGCAAGGATTTGTCAATATACACAAATCAATCAATGTGATAAACCATATTAACAATTTGAAGGAGAAAAACCATATGATCATCTCATTAGATGCAGAAAAAGCTTTTGACAAAATTCAACACCCATTTATGATAAAAACCCTCCAGAAGGTAGGCATAGCGGGAACTTACCTCAACATAATAAACACCATATATGAAAAACCCACAGACAACATTGTTCTCAATGGTGAAAAACTGAAACCATTTCCCCTAAAATCAGAAACAAGACAAGGTTGTCCATTCTCGCTGTTATTATTCAACATAGTTTTGGAATTTTTACCTACAGCAGTCAGAGAAGAAACAGAAATAAAAGGAATCCAAATCGGAAACAAAGAAGTAAAGCTGTCACTGTTTGCAGATGACATGATACTATGCACAGAGAATCCTAAAGATGCTACCGGAAAACTACTAGAGCTAATCAATGAATTTGGTAAAGTAGCAGATTACAAAATTAATGCACAGAAATCTCTTGCATTCCTATACACTATTGATGAAAAATCCGAAAGAGAAATCAAGGAAACACTCCCATTTACCATTGCAATGAAAAGAATAAAATACCTAGGAATAAACCTACCTAAGGAGACAGAAGACCTGTAGGCAGAAAACTATAAGACACTTCAGAAAGAAATTAAAGGTGACACCAACAGATGGAGAGATATACCATGTTCTTGGATTGGAATAATCAACATTGTGAAAATGGCTATACTACCCAAAAGCAATCTACAGATTCAATGCAATCCCTATCAAACTACCAATGGCATTTTTCACAGAACTAGAACAAAAATTTCACAATTTGTACGGAAACACAAAAGACCCCAAACAGCCAAAGCAATCTTGAGAAAGAAAAACGGAGCTGGAGGAATCAGGCTCCCTGACTTCAGACTATACTACAAAGCTACAGTAATCAAGACAGTATGGTACTGGCACAAAAACAGAAATATAGACCAATGGAACAGGATAGAAAGCCCAGAGATAAACCCACACACATATGGTCACCTTATCTTTGATAAAGGAGGCAAGAATATACAGTGGAGAAAAGACAGTCTCTTCAATAAGTGGTGCTGGGAAAACAGGACAGCTACATGTAAAAGAATGAAATTAGAACACTCCCTAACACCACACACAAAAATAAACTCAAAATGGATTAAAGTCCTAAATGTAAGGCCAGACACTATCAAACTCTTAGAGGAAAACATAGGCAGAACACTCTATGACATAAATCACAGCAAGATCCTTTTTGACCCACCTCCTAGAGAAATGGAAATAAAAACAAAAATAAACAAACGGGACCTAATGAAACTTAAAAGCTTTTGCACAGCAAAGGAAACCATAAACAAGACGAAAAGACAACCCTCAGAATGGGAGAAAATATTTGCAAATGAAGCAACTGACAAAGGATTAATCTCCAAAATTTACAAGCAGCTCATGCAGCTCAATATCAAAAAAACAAACAACCCAATCCAAAAATGGGCAGAAGACCTCCAAAGAAAATATACAGATTGCCAACAAACACATGAAAGAATGCTCAACATCATTAATCATTAGAGATATGCAAATCAAAACTATAATGAGATATCATCTCACACCAGTCAGAATGGCCATCATCAAAAAATCTACAAACAATAAATGCTGGTGAGGGTGTGGAGAAAAGGGAACACTCTTGCACTCTTGGTGGGAAGCTAAATTGATACAGCCACTATGGAGAACAGTATGGAGGTTCCTTAAAAAACTAAAAATAGAGCTACCATATGACCCAGCAATCCCACTCCTGGGCATATACCCTGAGAAAACCATAATTTAAAAAGAGTCATGTACCACAATGTTCACTGCAGCTCTATTTACAATGGCCAGGACATGGAGGCAGCCTAAGTGTCCATCAACAGATGGATGGATAAAGAAGATGTGGCACATGTATACAATGGAATATTACTCAGCCACAAAAAGAAACGAAATTGAGTTATTTGTAGTGAGGTGGATGGACCTAGAGTCTGTCATACAGAGTGAAGTAAGTCAGAAAGAGAAAAACAAATACTGTATGCTAACACATATATATGGAATCTAAGAAAAAAAAAAAAAAAAGGTCATGAAGAACCTAGGGGCAAGATGGGAATAAAGACACAGACCTACTAGAGAATGGACTTGAGGATATGGGGAGGAGGAAGGGTAAGCTGTGACAAAGTGAGAGAGTGGCATGGACATATATACACTACCAAACGTAAAATAGAGAGCTAGTGGGAAGCAGCCGCATAGCACAGGGAGATCAGCTCGGTGCTTTGTGACCACCTAGAGGTGTGGGATAGGGAGGGTGGGAGGGAGGGAGATGCAAGAGGGAAGAGATATGGGAACTTATGTATATGTGTAACTGATTCACTTTATTATAAAGCAGAAACTAACAAACCACTGTAAGGCAATTATACTCCAATAAAGATGTTTAAAAAAAAAACAGTCAACCTCTTTTGCAATGAAGAAATTTACTTCATAAAGTAAAAGCAAATATCAAAAGTAAACTCCATCCTCTCATCAATCAAAATAAAGGAGTCATTTTAAAACTGTGAACATGTGAAATGAAAATTAGTTATTTAAAACTCCACTGGAAACACTTTATGAAACCCGTTAGTCCCTGGGGTTACCAATTCATGCAATGATCATCTTAATAACTTATTTTTGTTTGTCATTAATGTGTTTTTCTCTTTATTTTTATAACATAGATCAATTTGTTATCTCCCTAAGTAGTTTTTTGCAACTTTGTTAATGTATACTTGACATACAGTAAACTTCACATATTTAAACTGTACAATTTGACAAGTTTTGGCATGTCATCTGCATGAAATAATCACAACAATCATGATAATAAACATTTTTTTTCCATCCTCCAAAATTTTCTTGTGTTTCTTTGTTACCCTACCTTCTATCCACCCTACCTTCTACCCACATTCACATGTAAACTCTGATCTACTCTCTGTGACTATATGTTACTTTCCACTTCTAGAATTTTATATAAATAGAATCATATATTGTATAATGTTTTGTTTCTAGCTTCCTTCACACAGTATGATTTTAAGATTCACCATGTTCTTGTGTATATCTGTATTTCATTCATTTAAATTTCCGAGTAGTATTACATTTTATGGCTATCCTAGTCTGCTTATTATTCACTAGCTGATGAACATTTGGGCTGTTTCCAGTTTGGGGTTAATAATACTGGTTTTGGTTAATAACACTGCCATAAACATTCACATACATACCTCCCATTTCTCTTGAATAAATACTTAGGAGGAGAATGTCTGGGTCAATGGCAAGTGAATTTTAAACTTTTGGACTTTTGAAGGAAATGCCAAACTGCTTTCCAAAGTGGCTGTATATGATTATCTCCTTACAAACTTACTTATATTGCAACTACATCGATCTTGGTATATATTTTTCTCTGAAGGTCACAAACCTTTAAAATGCTTAGCTAAGAAAAAAAAGATCAGAATCTAATGACTTTTAAGGAAAAAAGGAAAAAAATTGAGAATTCATCATGAATTAAAGTATAGGTAGAATATACATATAAATGGAAAAAGGAATTGTCCCAGATAATATAAAAAATACAAATTATATTCTTCAGAATTTCTTTTTAAAGGCATTGATTCTACTTTTGGATGAAGTTCTTCCAGAGGAAAGATCATAGTTATCTTTATATCCCAAATACTATCACAGTGATTGGAACACATCAAGGTCATAATAGTGTTAATCATGAACTTAGATGAGCTAATAAAGGAGACAAATGGACAGAAATTATAATATGTATAAAATATTAAGAACTTATAAGATAAAATGTTTTATACCACAATTGGGCTCTAATATATCATTTGTCTTACTTCTATTTCCTAGCATTAAGTTTTCAGACCAAAACTGTTTTGTCTTTCTTTAACTTCAGTCTTGTAAGTATACAACAAAATTTTATTAAAATATTTGAGATATGACACATTAGAAAGAGAATGACAACTGAAAAAAAATAAATAAAAGACACTTTGAGAAACAACCTTATATAGAAGATAAAGAAAGAAATTACGTAAGAATGCAAGTAAAAAGTTAACTTCATTAAAAATTTAGCTGATACACAGTTCATCTATTTCACTGTGGTAAGCCATCAAAATAATTATGATTCTGTGAATGCAATCTAATCTCAGGCGAATGCGAAAAAGTCTGTCTTCCAATTAGCACGTTAGTGGGACTTGCCTAATTAAATCAGTTGAATACAAGTAGAAGAAAAGCCCCCTAAGTGTGCACTATGAGACTCATATGAAGAAACAGATGTAATCATGAATTTACAATGCACATTAGGAAATTGTTGGCAAGTGTTTAATATGTGATCTTTTGTTCTTTGTATAGAGCAAATCAAAGGTATAGGAAAGGTCTTAAACCCTAGGGAAATGCTGAAATGTGCAAATTCAGATTTTAAAAGTCTACTCTGTTAAAGCTTCTTTTATAATTAAGCAATGATGTCTTAAAAGCATACTTCTAGAATTGGATGTGGGACCATAAAAATGGGTAAATTAATTTTCTAAATATAAACACCATATTAGAAGGTAATTAGAAAGTCCTCAGAGATATTTATCATTAAGTTACATGCTGCTTCCTTTGTTTTCCACTGTGTAGGGAACTGCTTTACTTGTCTTTGAATATCTTTTCCACACTAATCCTTACATACATGTAAAAGTTAAGGATATCTTACTGTATGGAAGTTTTAAAGTATTTCTTTAAAAAAAGTCTTATAAGTTTTTTAAGAGAAGATAAAACAATTAGTAGAATGCATAAAATCTCATTTTTCCTTTCAATTATTATATTTAATATTTCAAAAAAGTTTGCATTTCATATAGATGAGAATTAGGGATGTACTTACTTTCTTCAGAGAGACTCCTGTATTCTCTTAATATGGTAAAAAGTAAGAAAACAGAAAAATTTTGGACTAGGACACAGCGGCATTTGAATAAAACAATTTCATAAAAGATCTTTTGCATTTTGTATCAATGGCATCAGATTCATTGAGAGCTTCTATTTCTATAGGTACACTTAAAAAGAGAAGAGAAGAGGAAAAAAAAGCAGAGATGGCAAAAGAACTGGTTAAGATACTGAAAGTATGTCCAAACAAATAGGAAATAGCACAGATGTAAGAAGATTATCATGGTACATCAGCAAAAATAACAAGATATATTTCACTAGGAAGCAGCAATAAAAACCTGAGAAGAGAATCAGGATTCCTGATTTCTAGTTCAGGGTCTGTTACAATGTAACTGGAACACTAGGGGAGCCCCAGAGTCAAATACTCCCACAGCAAAAATGACCTTGGTGGCTAAGAAGGTATGTCTCTTAAGAACTGATCATATATGAGGTAGGTAAGAGGTCGACATTACTAGCTATAGAGTTTATAAGAAATGCAAATTAGCCACTTGAGCTAAAGTACAATACTGTTCTTTTCTCGATGTTCCGGCATTTTTTGCACACTGGGAAGAGAAGTCTTCAGGGAGAAGGGAATATGCTCAAGTTAAGAAGCAGGGATGAATCTACAACACACTTAAGAACAAATGTGGAATAAGTCCACAAACACTTCTGTTACCGGTTCAGAAGGATGCCAGTGATTTTTGTTAACATAATTTTAATATTTAACCGCTTAAAATGTCCTTTTTTATTGTTATCTTCAATCTGTTATCCTATAAGGGTTATACTTAAAAGGAAATGGTCTATTTAGTAATTTGGAAGAAAAAAAGAAAAGCAAAACTGAAGAGTACACCTGGACTCAGCCACAAAGAAGATCCAGGAAATAAGGAAAGCGTATAAATAAGTTTAAAAAAAAATCTGAGGTCCAGTGCTCTGGGTCTGCTTAAAACCAGAAAAGAGAGCAAAACAGGTAGAGCAAGTTTGAGAAGAGGGCTTTAATCTTAAAAATTAAAAGACAAACACAAAGCTTTTCCTCTGACAGATGTCATCTAAGACAACTCTCTACTTTTTTCAAGAAACCTCTTTGCAATATTTTCTATGTCACTTAACATTTTGCTTCTTAATTTTCTCATCTCTTAAAGTAAAAATGTTACTTTAAAAGTTTCCTGAAATCCCTTCCATCTCTAAAATGCTATTATTTAAGTAGTGATTCTTCCCTCAAATTCTCATTAAAAGGACTTTGTGAATGCATTTTCTATACTTTTGTATAATATTCTTGAAATAGGTAACCATACTCATAAATGAGCAAGCAAGAAAATACCCTAGAGCTTTAAATATTCCTATAGTTATAAATCAAGTGACTTAAGAGAGTCTTTGAAAAATGACATAAAGGGAAAAATATTCTGGCTCATTTAGTATGAAAAATGACATTCAAAAATAAATGGTATGGTTTAAAAGAGTGACTTTATCAGAGAGGCTTCAGACAAAAATATTTCCTCAAGTACACCTCATAATTCGATATCCTGAAAACCTTTGACTTTTATACTTCTCCCATTACTGGCTTCAGCTATCACTATCTAACACACAGATTACCGAAATAGTATCCTAATAGTACTCCATCATAATCTCCAAATCTATTCTCTTTTAGTTAGTCAGACAATGTTTTTAATGTCAAAACTGACTTTCAGCATCTATTTAGGATGTAGGAAGCTGGAATGAGTGTCATTTCCACCCTAACAATAACAAAAAGCCAATTTATATGACTAACATTTCTTAACCCATTAAAGAGACAAAGTTACATGGTATAAAAAGGTTAACCAAAAATTTAAAGAAAGACAGCTGTCCCCAAGAAAAAACATGTTACAGCATTGATTTATCCGGGGTGGAGCATGGAGGGAAGATGGGAAATAAAAGCTGGTATGAAAAAATTTTAATGAATTGCTTAAGGCTAAGTGTGGGCTGGCATGAGAGTATCGAATACAGGGACTTACAGACACAAGGGGAGTTAGCACCCACTTGCGGGCTCTACACTATGGACCATGTGCTCACAAGAAATACTGGGGACAGGGAGGGAAACTAAAGAAAGCATCTCTCATGGTACAGACCTGGGGGAAGAAAGTATCAATAGTAGTAGTTGTCATTGTAGAACAGGCCAAAGCTCTACCCAAAACGTTCTTTCATATGAGACAAAAGCCCTAAGCTGCTAGAAGGGCAGGTAAACCCTGCTCTTCTAGGGCACAGGTGAAGAACTATTATGGCTGGAGGAATGAAACAGGAAAAAATAAATCCTCTCCTCTGGGATAGGCAGGGGCAGAAAAATCACAGGATTGCTGCAGAAACTCAAAATGACTGTGAGAGATCCACCCAGATACTGGTACCTGGGTCTGTCTAAGGCTGAGGCTGATTCAGGACACTATAGAACATCCATCCCATGCCCCGCAACACCACTAGCAAGACCTCAGTAACAAGCAACATGAGGCATAGCCTAAAAGGAGGGTAGAACAGAAATAATGAGGAAAAATCTTCTGGAAGCCAATATTCACCCAAAACAAAAGGTAACAATGGAGTAACATGAAGCTAGCAATGCACTAAGGTAAATCCTAGCAACACAAAACCTCAAACCAACACAATTCCTGACAAGACTAGCACAAGCCTCTGCACTAAGGCCTATAAGAAGAAAAGGTATGGCAATCTAGGGAAAGTTTACTTTATTCTCTCCTCTTCTACATCATGTCCAGCCTTGAACCAAAATTTATGAAACACAAATGGAAAAAAAAAAACCACAACACAGTCAAAACACATACACACACACCCACACACACAACTGTCAAGAGAGAAAGCGAGAAAGCAATCAACAGAACCAGACACAGACATGATTCAGATGTTAGAACTTTCAGAAAGGGAATATAAAATAACTATGATTAATGATAAAGGCTTTAGTGGAAAAGGGGATAACAGAATAACATGCACAGACTCATGGGCAATATCAGCAGAGAGATGAAAGTTATAAGAAAAAAATCAAATAGAAGTGTTAGAAATGAAAAACACAGAAACAGAGATGAAGAATGCTTTCTATTAATTCATCAGTAGATTTGACACAGGCAAGGAAAGAATTAATGCATTGAAAATAGGCCAATGGAAATTATTCCAAGTGAATTACAAGAAGAAAACAAAAGGTTGAAAAAGAGAACAGAATCCAAGAGCTGTACAATATCAAATGGTCTAATATATATGTAACTGAAATCTTAGAAGGAGGAGAGAGAGAAGAAGAAGGGGCAGAAGAAATATTGAAGAGACAATGACAAAGAATCTTTAAAAAGATAATGATCAAAGAACCTCAGAGAATACCAGTCAGGATAAATAAGAGGAGAAGGATGAAGAGGGGGGAGGGGTGGAGAAGGGGGAGAGGGAGGTTCTTTTCATACTCACAGGTATTTCAAGGAGTCCACAATAAGTGCTTGAAGAGACTGAACCAGTTTGGGACCAATAAACTCTTTCAAAACTAACCAGCCTATCATGGTCAGAATTGTGTTCCCTCAAAATTCATATGTTGAAGCCCTAATTGTAGTACCATAGAATGTGGCTTTATTTAGAAATAGGGCCTTTAAGGAGGTAATTAAGTTATAAATGGGATCAACAGGGTAGGCCCTAATCTAATATGACTGATGTCCTTGTAAGAAAAATTTAGGACACAGACTACAACATAACAGGTATCATGCGAAGAAACCAGAAGGTCATCTACAAGTCAAAGAGAGAGGTCTTAGAAGAAACCAACCATGTCAACACCTTGATCTCAGACTTCTAGCCTCCAGAATTGTGAGAAAATTAATTTCTGTTGTTAAGCCACCCAGTCTGTAGTATTTGTTACAATAGCCCTAGCAAACTAATACACATTCAAAGCTTCCTTTTGGGACTCAGTTCTACACTGAGTAGGGAAAGAACAATAGAAGGAAAGAAAAGAGAAGGTACCAAAAAAAAAAAAAAAAAAAAAAGGAGGGGGTTCAGAAAAAGAAAAATGAGGGTTATGAGAGCCAAGAGATCATAGAAAAGACAAGGCCATAGTTCTGAACATTTCACAAAAACAACTAAAGAGGAAGCTTTAGTTATAAATTAGCTCTCCTGACCCACCTCTCCCTTTTATAAGTTCAAGAAAATAACTTGATTGTGATAGAAACCAACACAAAGATATTATAAAAGAAAACAAGATGCAGAAAATCTTCCCTACAGACAAAGGCAGCACATTCAGAAAGACATGTGTACAAAACAATTTAAAAACCTAACCAAGTATATCTTTCTGGGTTTGGTCAAGAAAATAAGAGCTACAAAAATTACTACAGAAATGCAAAGTTTAATAAGGGAATTAGGGCTTACATCAACGTGGGGGCGTCTAGAGACTCCCCCACAAGACTTCAAGTCTCTAGTCAGAGAATTGAAACAACAGTCACCAACAATTTTAGCCTGGAACGCTAGAGTTGATGAAGAAGCCAGAACTCACAGAAAAATCTGAGAAATTTTGAACTTTGTGACCCTGCTTAACTTAATTAGCCTTCTGTCTTACGATCTTATGTTCTAATCATGATCAGCAAAATAAGTGTGTTTTTGCTAGTTGAGTTTTGTCACTAAAGCAAAATTATAAGCATGCCACAAGAAGAGGAACACACTATATACAATCTGAATGTTTTGAAATGAGAAGTTTGGAGACTGAATTTTTTTTTCACTTTTATCTGATGTTCTGCCATGTTATTTAAATAGGATACTATACCAATAATAGTAATCGTGATAATAATAATAATAAATATTGTGAAATTCAGAACATTCATGCTAAGATATGTGAAAAGTAATGAAGCATTAAAAAAAGTGCTGTGTTGTTACTGTTGTTATTTCTGTTATTATTATTATTACCAGCAACTTGTATGGTACCTTCTTGAGTTAACATATTGATTTCAACAGCACATGATCACGGTTGCTACCACTCCTTTCACTGGCTGCCTCCAGTGGCCTTAGGTCTTTTGAAGTGTGTTGATTACATCAGTTAGATGTATGCAGTATTAAATAGGTGGAAGACTGTTGGTTTTAAATATTGTCTCCAAAAGGGACCACCACTATCCTCACCTGGCATTACAGTTTGATTTGCCTTTGTTTAAACTAAGCTTCCGAGTCTGTTTCACGTACTACAGGGTTCTGAGTAGATGCCAACCTCTCTCAAGGTAATGTCACAAAGGTTGCAAGGAATCCTCAGTGTCTGTAGTTCTGATTCCCAAGAGGAACACTTGACCTCCTCCTGGCTGTAGTTCTAGAAGTAGGATATATTTAGAGATCAAAAAAACTGACTTTGTGTGGGAAAGGATATCTTTCCTCATAATGCTAGGGATTGGTTTGACAATATAGGGTAAGTCTATGTTGAAACCAAAACCAATTGAGATAACTTTGAATGTCATTGATGTACCTGGGAAACCACTCACATATAAACCATAAACATCTATTAACTCCTGTTCAGAGAAAATACAGCCCAAGAATTCCAAACAGAATCTCAAAATACCTTTACCATCTTTGACTTGGACCCAGAGCCAGTGCTGCAGCTGGAGATTAAGGACTAGCTTGAGTCAGAGATAGTGTAAAGTCAAACTGGGACAGCATATTATGAATTTACCCATGAAACCTCTTAGGCTAGAAGGCCAGGAAAGATGCTGTCATATGTACTTGATGTGAATTAAAATGTTTTCCAGGCCAAGTGGCATCATCATATACTTAAATTGGCCAAGACTTTATTTAGATGACTGTCTTCTATTTATTACCTTCCTGGTAGAGGCTAACATTGCAAGTACTACAGGTATAATTTTTTAAAGTGTCAACTAAATAATTTAGATTATAAAATACAGTTTTCTCCTTTTGAGCTTGTGTTGTCCATATTATGTGTCAATTTTTTCTTTTATCAGACCCACTGTGGATATCAGGTGACTTATCTTCACATTCATTTAGAAAATCTGTTGGGGCTATTCATAAAAAACTGAAGTATCTCACAGTTTGAAAGATGGATAATATTTTTAACAGATGTCAACTTGTATCTGCATTAAGTTTAACAGCATTAATATAGTATTTGTTCAAGTAGTTTTTAAGTTTTACTGTCTTACTTTAGTCTCCTGAGTCCCCTCAACCAATTCAACATCTGTAAACTTAACACAGTGCTCTTTATAAATTAGAAAGTAATGGGAATTTGGAAAGATTTGGGGATGTATTGTATAATACAGATTAAGAAATTTGACTTCTATAGACTATTATTATTTTTGAGTTGTCAAATACTATACTCTTTTGTTTATGTGATTAATGTACTTAAAATTGTTTATATTTATATTTGTGAGACTATAATTTTATTTTATATAATACATTAATCTAAAGTTCAAGGTTTTTTATTAAAGAAACTTTTTCTCAAGGCATGAACATTTGAAAAGAAGTATTTTGTAGCTGACTTTAATTATCTAGACTTCAGCGAGTGCCAGTATTAAAAAATTAAAATCAAACATAATGGCTATAAATAGAAGAAGCTTTTTAGTCATATGGTCTGAAAGTAGTTTAATATTTCCATGCTGGGCACCCTTTTGCCAAATTTAATGAAAATCAGCATGATGTTGTAGCAGTTAGTGTTTGAATTCTGCTGTTATCTTCATGAGTACCGAAATAAGAGAGATTCAGTTAGCAACTAATAAGCTAGTATTATTTTTATCACATTCCCCTCTGAATCAGAAGCTGGCATGGGCTTTCAGTAAGTTCTTTCTCTTTTGATGGTACCCTTGTTTTCTCTGAGAGTGTACTGGATCAGAATTGCTAACTAACAGTTTAGAAGCTTTATTCCCAATTCAGTGAATATTCAGTTCAATGAATATTAGTGTCTAGTTGCTCTGAGAGATGAAAAGCAGAACTCAGTGATTTGACTTGCAGCCTTCTGTGATGAATCCATGAAAAAGATATCCTTATGTCAATGTTTTTATTCCTTTGTCTCCATTACTGCAATGAAGACAGAGTAATATTATTTTTTTAAAGATAGATTCTTTAATGTTGGGCAACAGTAGTTTTCATTGAGAATAACTGAACTCACAAAAGATCCAAAATTCCTGGATGAGGTTTCTAATTGACCTACCTTTCAGCACTTTCACCCTTGGGGCTGTCAACTGTGACCAGAGGTGGAGTGACATTGTATTAACAAAATAGCTTCCACTGGATGAACAGGGGAATACGGATAACTCTTGGAGCCAGGATGCTGATAGACAGTTCCTTGAGCATCCACTATAGATGCTCCTGCCATCCTTGGTTGGCACCAAATTCAGAGACTGCTCCTGTTGACCTTGGAACCTCCAGCCCCCATGGTCTTTATGGAGTCATGATTCTGCATCGACCACACATTGGTTAAAGACAGAAGTGGGTGTCTTCTGAATGTTTATGAGACACCACTCCTACCAGGGAAGGCTGGATGCAGGGTCATACACAGCTAGGAGTCCACCTCCTAACTGACCCAACCCTGGCATACCCACACTCCTCCAGGAGTCCATGGAATACCATACAGGAACACTTGGACACATTGCCCTCTGTGTAGGTATAGAATTCCTTTAGCTGAGGAGAAATGTTCCCCCCCACTCCTCAAAACACACACACACACACACACACAGAGTACCATTATCACACATGTGAAGGGCCTGCCTTCCTGAGACTGTAGCTTATGGTTGGCTAATGGCTCAACTGCTCAGCCCTCAGCCAGCAGGCCCTGTCAGCCTACCAAACCTGGAGCTGCCTAGCTAGCTCCAAATGACATTGCATATTCTACCATCCAGGCAGTTAGGTAATATATCATCTCCATATAAAAGGCCCATGTCAACAGAGTATTATTAAATTTTCTTAGCTTTATGTAAAATATTATTTTCCTCTTAAGCTAATTTTATCATTCCTATTTTGGATATCATTTTTAAGATTAATTTTATTTTTTTATTGAAGTATAATTGATTTTCAATGTTTTGTTAGTTTCAGGCATACAACAAAGTATATCAGTTATACATACATATACATACATAACACTTTAAAAAAATTTTTTTCCCATTATAGGCCATTACAGAGTATTGAGTAGAGTTCCCTGTGCTATACAGCAGGTTCTTATTAGTTATCTATTTTATATATAGTAGTGTGTATATGTCAATCCCAATCTCCCAATTTATCCCTCTCTCCCTTATCCCCTGGTAATCATAAGTTTGCTTTCTACATCCATGATTCTACTTCTGTTTTGTAAGTAAGTTCATTCGTACCCTTTTTTTTAGATTCCACATATAAGCAATATAATATGATATTTGTCTTTCTATGTCTGACTGACTTCACTCAGTATGACAACCTCTAGGTCCATCCATGTTGCTGCAAATGGCATTATTTCATTCTTTTTTATGGCTGAGTAATATTCCATTGTATATATGTACCACATCTTCTTTATCCATTCCTCTGTTGATAGACATTTAGGTTGCTTCTGTGTCTTGGCTATTGTAAATAGTGTTGCAGTGAACATTGGGGTGCATGTATCTTTTTGAATTATGGTTTTCTCCAGGCATATGCCCAGGAGTGGGATTGCTGGGTCATATGGTAGTTCTATTTTTAGTTTTTTAAGGAACCTCCATAGTGGTTGTACCAATTTACATTCCCACCAACAGTTTAGGAGGGTTTCCTTTTCTCCACATCCTCTCCAAATCTACAAACAATTAAGGTCCCTAACTTTAATTAAGTCTACAAAGTCTGTTGTGCTATGTAATGTAGCATATTCATAAATTCCAGGGATTAGGGCATGGATATCTTTGGGGAACCATTCTGCTTACCATAGGAAGTCATTGCTCTAATCTAAGAAAAAGACGATTGTGATCTAAACTAAATTAGGGCAGTGGAGGAGGAGAAAAGTAATTAGACCCAAGAATCAGATCAATAAGACTTATTAAGTCACTGGATGTGAAGAATAAAGGAGGATGTGTAGTCTTTCCCCTAAAATTATCCTTTACTCTTAGTTCTTTCAGGAATATATATTTACAAATCCCTATCTGTCCATATGCCAATGTCTCCCCATTCGTTTTGGCTTTTTGAGGCTTTGTCATTGAGCTATACTTACTATTTTCTTGCCTGTTCCTGTGGATTAACAAAATATGAGAGTCTCCAAGGATCCTTTGGATCCTTATACTAAGTAACTAAAGCTGTTACAAATGTAATTGTCTTACATTACGACTATCTGAAAAAACAATTCTTTGGAAGCACTACTTTTATGTTAATCTGTTAATGTAAAAGATCTTTGCTTCTTTTTATATTGCCAGCCGAAAGAAAAGAAATTACTAATCAGGATAACAAGAGCTCAGTTTGGACTACTTTCAAACTTCAAATGAAAACAGCATCAGTAACAGTAAAAAAAAAAAAAAAAAAAAAAAAAAAAAGAATCTAAGTTAACATTCAATCTTATGAGCACCCTGCAGCATTGAATAGCAGTATCATATTATTATATGTATATAAAACAATAGAAGAATCTAAAAAAGTAGTTTTACACTGTACAGAGAATTGTGCAGTATAACTAAATTTGAGTAGAGAATTTTTCCAAAGTATCTTTTATTTCAGTTGTATTATATATCACACAACTATTTATTGCAACTTCTTTCAGCTGTAAAATTACCACTTTTGTATATTTTTTTCTTTCCAACATGAAAAGAACAACAATTATGAATTATTACAAATTAAAACTTCACATTCATTATTAGACAAAGAGTTTGTATTTGGGAAATTTATTTAATGTAATAGAACTGCCATCACAAGTTTTGCTTAATTAGACAGACAGACAGACAGATGGATGGACAGACTGGTAAGCAGGCATGCTATTAACACTGTATTTTAAGGAAACTGGGTCAGATCTTTATAAAAATTCTGATCAAGAGCTTTAGCTGCTTAAAATTAATTTAATAATAATTCAGCAAGCACTTTTAAGCTCAGGATATCCTTTAACCAAATATATTATAGAAAAAGCACAGAAGCATAAAATAAAATATGTACTCTGGTAGAGGAACTTAGAAAAAGATTACTCAACAGAAGTGAGTAAGCAGGAATCTTGGGTCCAGGAATTGAATAAATTCACTGGGAATGTATTACATCATAGAATAAAAAGAAATGGAGTCTCAAAAATAGAACAGGTGTTGGTCAAGGTACTGAGACATCCTAGTAACTAGTCCTTGACCAAATACATAGACTGCTTTCCTCAAAAACAACAATGTAGGCACAAATGAAGAGTCATCATTAAAATGGAGAAACATCAGCTTGACTTTGGTAGCTGCAACATGAGCATCTTGACAGCAAACAGGCTGTTTCAGCTCCTTGCTGGGATGTAGGGAATATGAGATCAGAGTAACAATATCCTACAAATAGGTGGAGTAGCACTAACAGCAACAATTCATGAATTTTAAGAAAGGCCAGTGCATGCAATCTTTAGGATATTCTAAGAAGCACTGAGAGAGTCACAGCAGCAATTTGGAAAAAGGATGACAGCCCAGGAGTGGGATTGCTGGATCATATGGCAACTCTATTTTTAGTTTTTTAAGGAACCTCCATACTGTTTTCCACTGTGGCTGCACCAATTTACATTCCCACTTATGGTGTACTATGGTTCCCTTTTCTCCACACCCTCTCCAGCATTTATTATTCGTAGACTTTTTGATGATGGCCATTCTAATTAGTGTAAGGTGATACCTCATTGTAGTTTTGATTTGCATTTCTCTAATAATTAGCAACGTTGAACATCTTTTCATGTTCCTGTTGGCCATCTGAATGTCTTTGTGGAGAAATGTCTATTTAGGTCTTCTGCCCATTCTTGGACTGGGTTGTTTTTTTGTGTGTGTTTTTTTTGTCTGGTTGGTTTTTGTTTTGTTTGTTTGTTTTGTTTATGTTATTGAGCTGTATGAGCTGTTTTTATATTTTGGAAATTAAGCCCTTGTTGGTCGCATCATTTGCAAATATTTTCTCCCAATCTGTAGGTTGCCTGTTCGTTTTGGTTATGGTTTCCTTTGCTGTGCAAAACCACTCAAGTTTGATTAGGTCCCATTTGTTTATTTTTGTTTTTATTTCTTTTACCTTGGGAGACTAACCTAAGAAAACATTGCTATGATTTATGTCAGAGAATGTTTTGCTTATGTTCTCTTCTAGAAGTTTTATGGTGTCATGTCTTATATTTAGGTCTTTAATCTATTTTGAGCTTATTTTTGTGTGTGGTGTGAGGGTGTGTTCTAACTTCATTGACATACATGAGGCTGTCCAACTTTCCCAATACCACTTGCCAAAGAGACTGTCTTTTCCCCACTGTATATTCTTGCCTCCTCTGTTGAAGATTAATTGACTGTAGGTGTGTGGGTTTATTTCTGGGCTCTCTATTCTGTTCCATTAATCTATATATCTGTTTTTGTGCCAATACCATGCTGTTTTGACACTTATAGCTTCGTAGTATTGTCTGAGGTCTGGAAGAGTTATGCCTCCAACTTTGTTCTTTTTCCTCAGGATTGTTTTGGCAATTCTGGGTCTTTAGTGGCTCCATATAAATTTTATGATTATTTGTTCTAGTTCTGTGAAAAACGTCATGGGTAATTTGATAAGGGTCACATTAAATCTGTAGATTGCTTTGGGTAGTATGGCCACTTTAACTATATTAATTCTTTCAATCCAACAGCATGGGATATCTTTCCAGTTCCTTGAACCATCTTCAATTTCCTTTATCAATGTTTTACAGTTCTCAGCCTATAAGTCTTTCACTTCCTTGGTTAGGTTTATTCCTAGGTGGGTAGTTTTGACATGATTTTAAACGGGATTTTTTGTTTGTTTGTTTGTTTTTTTACTTTCTCTTTCTGATATTTCATTGTTAAAGAAATGCAGCAGATTTCTATATATTAATCTTGTATCCTGCTATCTTGCTGAATTCATTTATTAGTTCTAATAGTTTTTATGTGGAGTCCTTAGGGTTTTCTAGAGTATCATGTCATAATATTTTTAACTTTAGCCAACCTAATAGGTGTGTAGTGGTATCTCACTGTGATTTCTCCAGTCCCCCGGTGATTTTTTGACACTTAATATACCTGATAATAAATCCCTTTTTGCTTAAAATAACTAACATAGTTTCTATTGTCAGCAACTGAACTGTACCCAGTACATCTTGGATATCAAAAGCACTGCCAGTTTGAAGGATAACAATAAGAAGCTAAAGATAGTGGTAACAGTAACTTGGAGAGAGTAATGGTTTCTTTTCTAATGCTAAAAAAAAAAAATAAAAGAGCAAAGATATGAAAGTAAGAGTAATCCCAAAGTCTCAGGAGTATCATGACTGTGAAAGGGAAGATTAGGAAAAGTGAGATAGCCAATGAAAATTTTATTGGAAAATATGCCATCTCTGTAGAACCAAAGAAGGAAGAATATGAGTTTATCTCCAACAGAACAGAAATATCTGAAGATATAACTGAACAAGATCCCAGTGTAAGGCCAAAACAGCAGGATGGTGGTGAGAATGGGAAAATATAAAATAGAAATGACTGACAAAATTGGATAAAATGTGGGCAATCTAACACACATAAGAGTAAAATATATCAGGGAAGACAACTCTGAGCATTAAAAACTCCAGGGGAAGCCAGTCATATAGGGGCACCCACACGTTGTGAGATTTAACTCCAGGAGCTCTAGCAAGTCCTACAGTAAATAGAAGAGAAAAAAAAATCCCCTTGGTCTTCTTGCAAGTGCAGGGGAATAGGAACCATTTTGAAATACCTCAGAGCACTCTATTCTTCTTAAAAAGACCTGGCCTCAGGGAAAACTACTTAACCACAGCATAGCCTTCTGGGGGTATTTTCTGAGCCTAACTAACCTAGGGAAGGGAAATACCCAACTCTAGCCCACTCAAGCCATCCTGTCACACCTAAAGGAAGAGAAAAAATGAGAAATACCTGTGAAGTTCACAGCCCAGAGGCTTAGGCTTACTAACAGAATGGGACCTAATCATAGGACTATAGAATGCCTCCCCACACACACCTCACAACCACATTACTAAAAGCCTATTCACAGCAGTTCCTTCACCCTGCACATAATGTCCACGCTAAAGAAAAAATTGCAAGGCATACCAAAAGGCAAAAAAAAAAAAACCAATTTGAAAAGACAGAGCAAGAATCAGAACCGGACATGGCAGGAATGTGATGAACTATCAGATCAGGAATTCTGAACAATGATTAATATGCTAAGGGCTCTAATGGATAAAATAAACATCACAGAACAGATAGGCAACATAAGAAGAAATGGAAATCCTAAGAAAGAACCAAAAAGAATGACAGAGATAAAAACAGAAATAAAGAATGCATTGGATAGGCTTATTAGTAGACTGGACATGGCAGAGGAAAGAATCTCTGAGCTAGAAAGTATATAATAGAATCTTCAAAAACTAAAAGTAAGGAAAATAGACTGACATTAAAGAAGCCAAAGAAGAGATCAAAAACTAAGATACAAATGAGAAAAACAGTACTACATACCGAAATCTCTGGGATGCGGCAAAAGAAGAGAGAAGTTCATAGCAGTACAGGCCTACCTCAAGAAACAAGACAAATGCCAAATAATTCAACTTTACACCTAAAGAAACTAGAAAAAGGAGAACAAATGAAGCCCAAAATTAGCAGAAGGAAGAATATAATAAAGATCAGAGGGGAAATAAATGAAATAGAGATTTAAAAAAATAAATAGAAAAGGTCAATGAAATTAAGAGCTGGTTCTTTAAAAAGATAAACAAAATCAACAAGCCATCAGCTAGACTAACCAAGAAAAAAATAGAAAAGGCTCAACTAAATAAAATCAGAAATGAAAGAGAAGTTACAACTGAAATCACAGAAATACAAAGGATCATAAGAAATTACTACAAACAATTCCATGCCAAAAAATTGAACAATCTAGAAGAAATGGATAAATTTCTAAAACCATACAATCTTCTAACATACAATCTTCTAATCTTCTAATCTGAATCCTGAAGAAACAGAAAATCTGAATAGAACAATTTATAAGGAGATTGAAATAGTAATCAAAAAGCTCCTAACAAACAAAAGCCCAGGACCAGATGGCTTCACTGGCAAATTCTACAGAGCATTCAAAGAATTCACACTTATCCTTCTCAAGCTCTTTCAAAAAATTAAGAGGAGGGAAAACCTTTCAAACACATTTTACAAAGTCAGCCTTACCCTGATACAAAAAACGAGATAAGGACATAAGAAAAAAAATAAAATTACAGGCCAATATTCCTAATGAACATAGACACAAAAATCCTCAACAAAATAATTGCACACCAAATCTAGCAAACCATTAACAGAACCATACGCCACAATCAAGTAGTATTTATTCCATGGATGAAAGGATGGTTAAACATCCACAAATCAATCAAAGTGATACATCACATTAACAAAATGAAGGATAAAAATCACATGATAAACATATATAAAGAAAACATATAACTCAATAACAACAACAACAAAAACCCTATTAAAAAACAGGCAGAGGATCTGAATAGAGATTTTCCCAAAGAAGACATACAGACGGCCAACAGTCGCATGAAAAGAAGTTCAACTTCACTATCAGGGAAGTGCAAATCAAAATCACAATGAGATATCACCTCATACCTGTTAGAATGGCTATTACTGAAAAGATAAATAAATGTTGGAGAGGATGTAGAGAAAAGGGAATCCTCATACACTGTTTGTGGGACTGTAAACTAGTACAGCCACTATGGAAAACAATATGGAGATTCCTTAAAAAAATTAAGAACAGAACAACCATATGACCCAGCTCTTCCACCTGTGGGTATTTACCTGAAAAACATAAAAATACTAATTCAAAAAGATATATGCTCCCCTCTGTTCACTGCAGCACTTTTACAATAGCCAAGATATGGAAACAATCTAAGTGTCCATCAATGAATGAATGGATAAAGATTTTATATATATACATAGCAATAAAGTGAGTCATGTGAATTCTTTTGGTTTTCCAGTGCATATAAACGTTATATTTACACCACACTATAGTCAATTAAGTGTGCAATAGCATTATGTTTAAAATAACAAAGTACATACCTTAATTTGAAAATACTTTATTGCTAAAATCTGCTAATAATCACTGGGCCTTCAGCAAGTCATAAATTTTTGGTGATGGAAGGTTTGGAGTACTGCGAGAATTACCAAAATGTGACAGAGACATAAAGTGAGCAAATGCTGTTGGAAAAATGGCACTGATAGATGCTCGACACAGGGTTGCCACAAACCTTTAATCTGTAAAAAGGTCAGAGTCAGCGAAGGGCAATAAACCAAGGTATGGCTGTATGATTATGTATATCATATATACATATATATGTCATATATATATATACGTCACATATGTATATGCTTATGTATGCTTAAATATAACTGAAATAAATGACAGCAATGACATAATACACAGGAGGAATAATTTACACAATGGACAGTAAGAGTAATTTGGAATTTGCTTTTGACATTAAAAATAAATTCTTGATCTGACAAAATTTAAGTCTTCCCTCTCTAGATGCTAAAAAATTTCAAATGTCAAACGTTTGGCAAACTATTTACAAATAAAGGAGAAAAAATGAATTGGATTAATAATCTGACACAACTCAAGAAAACCTCTTTTAACAACTCACTGAAACACAATAAATTTAACTAGTCCAGAAGATGGTGGAGGAGCAAGACGTGGAGATCACCTTCCTCCCCACAAATACATCAAAAATACATCTACATGTGGAACAACTCCTACAGAACACCTACTGAATGATGGCAGAAGACCTCAGACTTCCCAAAAGGCAAGAAGCTCCCCACGTACCAGGGTAGGGCAAAAGAAAAAACAGAGACAAAAGAATAGGGATGGGACCTGCACCTCTGGGAGGCAGCTGTGAAGGAGGAAAAGTTTCCACACACTAGAAAGCCCCATCACTGGTGAAGATGGTGGGTGGGTGTGGGGGAAGCTTCAGAGACACAAAGGAGAGCACAGCAACAGGGGTGCAGATGGCAAAGCGGAGAGATTTCCGCACAGAGGATTGGTGCCGACCACCACTCACCTGCCTGAGAGGCTTGTCTGCTCACCTGCCGGGGCAGGTGGGGGCTGGGAGCTGAGGCTCAGGCTTCGGAGGTCAGATCCCAGGGAGAGGACTGGGGTTGGCTGCGTGAACACAGCCTGAAGGGGGCTAGTGTGTCACAGCTAGCCGGGAGAGAGTCCGGGAAAAAGTTTGGACCTGCCTAAGAGGCAAGAGACCATTGTTTCGGGATGCACGAGGAGAGGGGATTCCTTCCATCTGGCCACAGAAGGCAGAGCACCACCTAAACGAGCTCCAGAGACGGGCACGAGCCACGGCGATCAGCTCGGACCACAGAGACAGGCATGAAATGCTAACGCTGCTGCTGCAGCCACCAAGAAGCCTGTGTGCAAGCACAGGTCACTATCCACACTCTCCCCCTCCCCGGGAGCCTGAGCAGCACGCCACTGCCAGGGTCCCGTGATCCAGGGACAAATTCCCTGGGAGAACACATGGCACGCCTCAGGCTGTGGCAATGTCAGGCCAGCCTTTGCCACCGCAGGCTCGCCCCACATTCCAGTTATAACTACCGTACCCCTCCCTCCCCTCCCCCAACAGCAAGCGTGAGAGGGACCCCCCTAATCACCCGCAGCTTTAACTCCGTCCTGTCTGTGGGGGGGAACTGATGCCCTCAGGTGACCTACAAGCAGAGGCTGGGCCAAAACCAAAGCTGAACCCCAGGAGCTGTGCAAACAAAAAAGACAAAGGGAAATATCTCGGTACAGCCTCAGGACCAGCGTATTAAATGCCAAAATCAACTTGATGTACCCTGCATCTGTGGAATACCTGAATACACAAAAAATCAACCCAAAATTGAGTGGCGGATGTAGGGAGCAACTGTAGACTTGGGGTTTGCTTTCTGCAACTGACTTCTTTCTGATTTTTATGTTTATCTTAGTACAGTTTTTAGCACTTGTTATCAGTGGTGGATTTGTTTATTGGTTTGCTCGCTCTATTCTTTTTGTTAATAACTTTTTTATTTTAATAATTTTTTAAATTTTTTAAACTTAATTACTTTATTTTATTTATTTTTTTCTTTTTTTCTCCCTTTTCTTCTAAGCCATGAGGCCCACAGGGTCTTGTTGATCTGGCTGGTGTCAGGCCTGAGCCTCTGAGGTGGGAGAGCCAAGTTCAGGACATTGGACAACCAGAGACCTCCCAGCCCCACATAATATCAATTGGCGAGAGGTCTCCCAGAGATCTCCATCTCAACGCTAAGACCCAGATACACCAAACAGGCAGCAAGCTCCAGTGCAGCACGCCCCATACCAAATGACTAGCAAGACAGAAACAACCCCACCCGGTAGCAGAGAGGCTGCCTAAAATCATAATAAGGTCACAGACACCCCAAAACACACCACCAGACGTGGTCCTGCCCACCAGAAAGACAAGATCCAGCCCCACCCACCAGAACACAGGCACCAGTCCCCTCCACGAGGAAGCCTACACAACCCACCGAACCAACCTTACCCACAGGGCGCAGACACCAAAAACAACGGGAAGTATGAACTTGCAGCCTGCGAAAAGTAGACCCCAAACACAGTAAGTGAAGCAAAATGAGAAGACAGAGAAGCACACAGCAGATGAAGGAGCAAGGTAAAAACCCACACGACCAAACAAATGAAGAGGAAATAGGCAGTCTACCTGAAAAAGAATTCAGAGTAATGATAGTAAAGATGATCCAAAATCTTAGAAATAGAATGGAGAAATACAAGAAACATTTAAAAAGGACCTAGAAGAACTAAAGAGCAAACAAACAATGATGAACAACACAATAAGTGAAATTAAAAATTCTCTAGAAGGAATCAATAGCAGAATAATGAGGCAGAAGAACGGATAAGTGACCTGGAAGATAAAATAGTTCAAATAACTACCACAGAGCAGAATAAAGAAAAAAGAATGAAAAGAATTGAGGACAGTCTCAGAGACCTCTTGGACAACATTAAACCCACCAACATTCGAATTACACGGGTCCCAGAAGAAACAGAGAAAAAGAAAGGGACTGAGAAAATATTTGAAGAGTTGAAAACTTCCCTAACATGGGAAAGGAAAGAGTCATTCAAGTCCAGGAAGCTCAGACAGTCCCATAAAGAAGAAATCCAAGGAGAAACATGCCAAGACACATATTAATCAAACTATCAAAAATTAAACACAAAGTTGTTTGGCTTGAGGTGACCCAGCACTGGCGCCTACAGCCTTTTTGCTGAGGCTAATGGCGGACTCTGGGAGGGCTTAAGCTGAGGAGTACTTCCCAGAACTTCTGCTGCCAGTGTCCTTGTTCTTGCGGTGAGCCACAGCCACCCCCTTCTTCTGCAGGAGACCCTCCAACACTAGCAGATAAAAACAAACTGAGAAGTCTGAGAGCCTCTTTCTCAGAGGAGACAGATTATAAACCTATGAAACTGAGAAGCAAGAAGAACTACAATCCTGCAGCCTGTGGAACAAAAACCACATTCACAGAAAGATACACAAGATGAAAAGGCAGAGGGCTATGTACCAGACGAAGGAACAAGATGAAAACCCAGAAAAACAACTAAACGAAATGGAGATAGGCAATATTCCAGAAAAACAATTCAGAATAATGATAGTGAAGATGATCCAGGACCTCAGAAAAAGAATGGAGGCAAAGATCGAGAAGATGCAAGAAATGTTTAACAAAGATCTAGAAGAATTAAAGAACAAACAAACAGAGATGAACAATAGAATAACTGAAATGAAAACTACATGAGAAGGAATCAATAGCAGAATAACTGAGGCAGAAGAACGGATAAGTGACCTGGAAGACAGAATGGTGGAATTCACTGCTGAGGAACAGTATAAAGAAAAAAGAATGAAAAGAAATGAGGACAGCTTAAGAGACCTCTGGGACAACATTAAACGCAACAACATTCACATTATAGGGGTGCCAGAAGGAGAAGAGAGAGAGAAAGGACCCAAGAAAATATTTGAAGAGATTATAGTCAAAAACTTCCCTAACATGGGAAAGGAAATAACCACCCAAGTCCAGGAAGTGCAGAGAGTCCCATACAGGATGAACCAAATGAAAAACATGTCGAAATACATAGTAATCAAATCGGCAAAAATTAAAGACAAAGAAAAATTATTGAAAGCAGCAAGGGAAAAATGACAAATAATATACAAGGGAACTCCAATAAGGTTAACAGCTGATTTCTCAGCAGAAACTCCACAAGCCAGAAGGGAGTGGCATGATATACTTAAAGTGATGAAAGGGAAGAACCTACAACCAAGATTACTCTACCTATCAAGAATTTCATTCAGATTCGATGGAGAAATCAAAAGCTTTACACACAAGCAAAAGCTAAGAGAATTCAGCACCACCAAACCAGCTCTACAACAAATGCTAAAGGAACTTCTCTAGGTGGGAAACACAGGAGAAGAAAAGGACCTACAAAAACGAACCCCCCCAAAATAAGAAAATGGTAATAGGACATACATATCGATAATTACCTTAAATGTGAATGGATTAAATGCTCCAACCAAAAGACACAGGCTTGCTGAATGGATACAAAATGAAGATCCAAATATATACGGTCTAAAAGAGACCCACTTCGGACCTAGGGATACATACAGACTGAAAGTGAGGGGATGGAAAAAGATATTCCATGCAAATGGAAATCAAAAGAAAGCTGGAGTAGCAATACTCATATCAGATAAAATAGACTTTAAAATAAAGAATGCTACAAGAGACAAGGAAGGACACTACATAATGATCAAGGGATCAATCCAACAAGATATAAGATATATAAATATATATGCACTCAACATAGGAGCACCTCACTACATAAGGCAACTGCTAACAACTATAAAAGAGGAAAACGACAGTAATGCAATAATAGTAGGGGACTTTAATACCTCACTTACACCAATGGACAGATCATCCAGACAGAAAATTAATAAGGAAACACAAGCTTTAATTGATACATTAGACCAGATAGATTTAATTGATATTTATAGGATATTCCATCCAAAAATAGCAGATTACACTTTCTTCTCAAGTGCGCACAGAACATTCTCCATGATAGATCACATCTTGGGTCATAAATCAAGCCTCAGTAAATTTAAGAAAATTGAAATCATATCAAACATCTTTTCTGACCACAACGCTATGAGATTAGAAATCAATTACATGGAAGATGGTGGAGTAGAAGGACGTGCTCTCACTCCCTCTTGCGAGAGCACCAGAATCACAACTGGCTGCTGGACAATCATCGACAGGAAGACACTGGACTTCACCAAGGATGATACCCCACGTCCAAGGACAGAGGAGAAGCCACAGTGAGACGGTAGGAGGGGCACAATCAGAGTAAAATCAAATCCCATAACTGCTGGGTGGGTGACTCACAGACTGGCGAGCACTTATACCACAGAAGTCCACCCACTGGAGTGAACGCTCTGAGCCCCATGTCAGGCTTCCCAACCTGGGGGTCCGGCAACGGGAGGAGGAATTCATAGAGAATCAGACTTTGAAGCCTAGTGGGAATTGACTGCAGGACTTCGACAGGACTGGGGGAAACAGAGACCCCACTCTTGGAGGGCGCACACAAAATAGTGTGTACATCGGGAACCAGGGGAAGGAGCAGTGACCCTGGGGGAGACTGAACCAGACATAACTGCTGGTGTTGGGGGGGTCTCCTGCAGAGGCGGGGGCTGGCTCTGTTTCACCGTGGGGACAAGGACACTGGCAGCGGAGGTTCTGGGAAGTACTCCTTGGCGTGAGCCCTCCCAGAGTCTGCCATTAGCCCCACCAAAGAGCCCGGGTAGGCTCCAGTGTTGGGTTGCCTCAGGCAAAACAACCAACAGGGAGGGAACCCAGCCCCACCCATCAACAGTCAAGTGGATTAAAGTTTTACGGAGCTCTGATAGCCACAGCAACAGTCAGCTCTACCCACCTCCAGAGCCTCCCATCAAGCCTCTTAGATAGCCTCAACCACCAGAGGGCAGACAGCAGAAGCAAGAAAAACTACAGTCCTGCAGCCTGTGGAACAGAAACCACATTTACAGAAAGATAGACAAGATGAAAAGGCAGAGGGCTATATACCAGATGAAGGAACAAGAAAAAACCCCAGAAAAACAACTAAATGAAGTGGAGATAGGCAACCTTCCAGAAAAAGAATTCAGAATAATGATAGTGAAGATGACCCAGGACCTTGGAATAAGAATGGAGGCAAAGATTGAGAAGATGCAAGAAATGATTAACAAAGACCTAGAAGAATTAAAGAACAAACAAACAGAGATGACCAATACAATAACTGAAATGAAAACTACAGTAGAAGGAATCAATAGTAGAATAACTGAGGCAGAAGAACGGATAAGTGACCTGGAAGACAGAATGGTGGAATTCACTGCTGCGGAACAGACTAAAGAAAAAAGAATGAAAAGAAATGAAGACAGCCTAAGAGACCTCTGGGACAACATTAAATGCAACAACATTCGCATTATAGGGGTCCCAGAAGGAGAAGAGAGAGAGAAAGGACCAGAGAAAATATTTGAAGAGATTATAGTCGAAAACTTCCCTAACATGGGAAAGGAAATAGCCACCCACGTCCAGGAAGTGCAGAGAGTCCCATACAAGATAAACCCAAGGAGAAGCACGCCGAGACACAGAGTAATCAAAGTGGCAAAAATTAAAGACAAAGAAAAATTATTGAAAGCAGCAAGGGAAAAACGACAAATAACATACAAGGGAACTCCCATAAGGTTAACAGCTGATTTCTCAGCAGGAAACTCTACAAGCCAGAAGGGAGTGGTATGATATACTTAAAGTGATGAAAGGGAAGAACCTACAACCAAGATTACTCTACCCGGCAAGGATCTCATTTAGATTTGATGGAGAAATCAAAAGCTTTACACACAAGCAAAAGCTAAGAGAATTCAGCACCACCAAACCAGCTCTACAACAAATGTTAAAGGAACTTCTCTAAGTGGGAAACACAAGAGAAGAAAAGGACCTACAAAAACAAACTCAAAACAATTAAGAAAATGGTCATAGGAACATACATATTGATAATTACCTTAAACGTGAATGGATTAAATGCTCCAGCCAAAAGACACAGGCTTGCTGAATGGATACAAAAACAAGACCCATATATATGCTGTCTACAAGAGACCCACTTTAGACCTAGGGACACATACAGACTGAAAGTGAGGGGATGGAAAAAGATATTCCATGCAAATGGAAATCAAAAGAAAGCTGGAGTAGCTATACTCATATCAGATAAAATAGACTTTAAAATAAAGAATGTTACAAGGGACAAGGAAGGACACTACATAATGATCAAGGGATCAATCCAAGAAGAAGATATAACAATTATAAATATATATGCACCCAACATAGGACCACCTCATTACATAAGGCAACTGCTAACAGCTATAAAAGAGGAAATTGACAGTAACACAATAATAGTGGGGGACTTTAACACCTCACTTACACCAATGGACAGATCATCCAAAATGAAAATAAATAAGGAAACAGAAGTTTTAAATGACACAATAGACCAGATAGATTTAATTGATATTTATAGGACATTCCATCCAAAAACAGCAGATTACACGTTCTTCTCAAGTGCGCACGGAACATTCTCCAGGCTAGATATCTTGGGTCACACATCAAGCCTCAGTAAATTTAAGAAAATTGAAATCATATCAAGCATCTTTTCTGACCACAACGCTATGAGATTACAAATGAATTACAGGGGAAAAAACGTAAAAAACACAAACACATGGAGGCTAAACAATACGTTACTAAATAACCAAGAGATCACTGAAGAAATCAAAGAGGAAATCAAAAAATACCTACAGACAAATGACAATGAAAACATGACAACCCAAAACCTATGGGATGCAGCAAAAGCAGTTCTAAGAGGGAAGTTTATAGCTATACAAGCCTACCTAAAGAAACAAGAAAAATCTCCAGCAAACAACCTAACCTTATACCTAAAGAAACTAGAGAAAGAAGAACAAACAAAACCCAAAGTTAGCAGAAGCAAAGAAATCATAAAGATCAGAGCGGAAATAAATGAAATAGAAACAAAGAAAACAATAGCAAAGATCAATAAAACTAAAAGCTGGTTCTTTGAGAAGATAAACAAAATTGATAAGCCATTAGCCAGACTCATCAAGAAAAAGAGGGAGAGGACTCAAATCAATCAAATCAGAAATGAAAAAGGAGAAGTTACAACAGACACCGCAGAAATACAAAGCATCCTAAGAGACTACTACAAGCAACTCTATGCCAATAAAATGGACAACCTGGAAGAAATGGACAAATTCTTAGAAAGGTATAACCTTCCAAGACTGAACCAGGAAGAAGCAGAAAATATGAACAGACCAATCACAAGTAATGAAATTGAAACTGTGATTAAAAATCTTCCAACAAACAAAACTCCAGGACCAGATGGCTTCACAGGTGAATTCTATCAAACATTTAGAGAAGAGCTAACACCTATCCTTCTCAAACTCTTCCAAAAAATTACAGAGGAAGGAACACTCCCAAACTCATTCTATGAGGCCACCATCACCCTGATACCAAAACCAGACAAAGACACTACAAAAAAAGAAAATTACAGACCAATATCACTGATGAATATAGATGCAAAAATCCTCAACAAAATACTAGCAAACAGAATCCAACAACACATTAAAAGGATCATACACCACAATCAAGTGGGATTTATCCCCGGGATGCAAGGATTCTTCAATATACGCAAGTCAATCAATGTGATACATGATATTAACAAATTGAAGAATAAAAACCATATGATCATCTCAATAGATGCAGAAAACGCTTTTGACAAAATTCAACACCGATTTATGATAAAAAACTCTACAGAAAGTGGGCATAGAGGAAACCTACCTCAACATAATAAAGGCCATATATGACAAACCCACAGCAAACATCATTCTCAATGGTGAAAAACTGAAAGCATTTCCTCTAAGATCAGGAACGAGACAAGGATGTCCACTCTCACCACTATTATTCAATATAGTTCTGGAAGTCCTAGCCACAGCAATCAGAGAAGAAAAAGAAATAAAAGGAATACAAATTGGAAAAGAAGAAGTAAAACTGTCACTGTTTGCAGATGACATGATACTATACATACAGAATCCTAAAACTGCCACCAGAAAACTGCTAGAGCTAATTAATGAATATGGTAAAGTTGCAGGATACAAAATTAATGCACAGAAATCTCTTGCATTCCTATACACTAATGAGGAAAAATCTGAAAGAGAAATTATGGAAACACTCCCATTTACCATTGCAACAAAAAGAATAAAATACCTAGGAATAAACCTACCTAGGGAGACAAAAGACCTGTATGCAGAAAACTATAAGACACTGATGAAAGAAATTAAAGATGATACCAACAGATGGAGAGATATATCATGTTCTTGGATTGGAAGAATCAACATTGTGAAAATGACTATACTACCCAAAGCAATCTACAGATTCAATGCAATCCCTATCAAATTACCAGTGGCATTTTTTTACAGAGCTAGAACAAATCATCTTAAAATTTGTATGGAGACACAAAAGACCCCGAATAGCCAAAGCAATCTTGAGGGGAAAAAACGGAGCTGGAGGAATCAGACTCCCTGACTTCAGACTATACTACAAAGCTACAGTAATCAAGACAATATGGTACTGGCACAAAAACAGAAACATAGATCAATGGAACAAGATAGAAAGCCCAGAGATAAACCCACACACCTATGGTCAACGAATCTATGACAAAGGAGGCAAAGATATACAATGGAGAAAAGACAGTCTCTTCAATAAGTGGTGCTGGGAAAACTGGACAGCTACATGTAAAAGAATGAAATTAGAATACTCCCTAACACCATACACAAAAATAAACTCAAAATGGATTACTGACCTAAATGTAAGACTGGACACTATAAAACTCTTAGAGGAAAACATAGGAAGAACACTCTTTGACATAAATCACAGCAAGATCTTTTTTGATCCACCTCCTAGAGTAATGGAAATAAAAACAAAAATAAACAACTGGGACTTAATGAAACTTCAAAGCTTTTGCACAGCAAAGGAAACCATAAACAAGATGAAAAGACAACCCTCAGAATGGGAGAAAATATTTGCAAATGAATCAACGGACAAAGGATTAATCTCCAAAATATATAAACAGCTCATTCAGATCAATATTAAAAAAACAAACACCCCAATCCAAAAATGGGCAGAAGACCTAAATAGACATTTCTCCAAAGAAGACATACAGACGGCCATGAAGCACATGAAAAGATGCTCAACATCACTAATTATTAGAGAAATGCAAATCAAAACTACAATGAGGTATCACCTCACACCAGTTAGAATGGGCATCATCAGAAAATCTACAAACAACAAATGCTGGAGAGGGTGTGGAGAAAAGGGAACCCTCTTGCACTGTTGCTGGGAATGTAGATTGATACAGCCACTATGGAGAACAATATGGAGGTTCCTTAAAAAACTAAAAATAGAATTACCATATGACCCAGCAATCCCACTACTGGGCATATACCCAGAGAAAACCGTAATTCAAAAAGACACATGCACCCGAATGTTCATTGCAGCACTATTTACAATAGCCAGGTCATGGAATCAACCTAAATGCCCATCAACAGACGAATGGATAAAGAAGTTGTGGCACATATATACAATGGAATATTACTCAGCCATAAAAAGGAACGAAATGGAGTCATTTGTTGAGACGTGGATGGATCTAGAGACTGTCATACAGAGTGAAGTAAGTCAGAAAGAGAAAAACAAATATCGTATATTAACGCATGTATGTGGAACCTAAAAAAATGGTACAGATGAGCCGGTTTGCAGGGCAGAAGTTGAGACACAGATGTAGAGAACAGACATATGGACACCAAGGGGGGAAAACTGCGGTGGGGTGGGGATGGTGGTGTGCTGAATTGGGCGATTGGGATTGACATGTATACACTGATGTGTATAAAATTGATGACTAATAAGAACCTGCAGTATAAACAAAGAAACAAAACAACTAATACTAAACTTTCATTGGGTTATTTGTATGGAAATATGTTAATATAAATGTTTCAGACATTACATGAAATTTCTAAAAATCTTATATGTTCTGGTATGATGTTATAAGTCATAATCCTAGTTATTACTTTAAAGTGTATATCTCAGAAATAACTAATTTTCTTGTCAACTGCATTATTATGAACTTTCATTAAATCTTTAACCGTGGTCATTTTTAAGTCTTTTGTCATTTACAGACAGTTCTGGGTGTACTCTGATGCTTTTGTAAATATGTTCCTATAAAAGGGTTTCATCTTCAGGAAATTCATGGAAAAGACTCTGACAAGTACAGGTTCCTGGTACCTGACTGTACTGCTGAACTGAATGAATAAGCATTTTCAGAACTCTAATGAAAAACTGATGAGCTCATAAAAGTGCTAACAAAAGATCAAGATGAAAAAAAAAAATTAATTACATGGGACTGAGTGAACTGAGGATGATGAGTATAATTTTTGTGACTTTCTGTTTGAATTTAAAAAAAGAAAAAATCCCACAAGGACTCAGAGGCAAAGAATATACAAATCAATTTTCACTGCAAAGTAAAGGAGCTGTTACAGTGGAGGATTACTGGACTGAATGTCAATATTATGACATAGTATGAGTGTGTTTCATGTTTGGTAATTGCAATCATTGTTGCTTTTGTTGTGGTCATCCATGTACAATGCTTGGTGTCAGTCTATTTATCTCTTGTAAAAATAAAATACAGTGTGTGTGGGGGAAAAAAAAAAGAAAGAAATCAATTACATGGAAAAAAATGGAAAAAAACACAAACACATGGAGGCTAAACAATACGTTACTAAATAACCAAGAGATCACTGAAGAAATCAAAGACGAAATCAAAAAATACCTACAGACAAATGACAATGAAATCACGATGATCCAAAACCTGTGGGATGCAGCAAAAGCAGTTCTAAGAGGGAAGTTTGTAGCTATACAAGCCTACCTGAAGAAACAACAAACATCTCAAATAAACAACTTAACCTTACACCTAAAGCAATTAGAGAAAGAACAAAAAAAAACCCAAAGTTAGCAGAAGGAAAGAGATCATAAAGATGAGAGCAGAAATAAATGAAATAGAAACAAAGGAAACAATAGCAAAGATCAATAAAACTAAAAGCTGGTTCTTTGAGAAGATAAACAAAACTGATACACCATTAGCCAGACTCATCAAGAAAAAGAGGGAGAGGACTCAAATCAATAAAATTAGAAATGAAAAAGGAGAAGTTACAACAGACACCACAGAAATACAAAGGATCCTAAGAGACTACTACAAGCAACTCTTTGCCAATAAAATGGACAACCTGGAGAAATGGACAAATTCTTAGGAAAGCACAACCTTCTGAGACTGAACCAGGAAGAAATAGAAAATATAAGCAGAGCAATCACAAGCACTGAAATTGAGACTGTGATTAAAAATCTTCCAACAAACAAAAGCCCAGGACCAGATGGATTCACAGGTGAATTCTATCCAACATTTAGAGAAGAGCTAACACCTATCCTTCTCAAACTCTTCTAAAATATAGCAGAGGGAGGAACACTCCCAAACTTATTCTATGAGGCCACTATCACTCTGAAACGAAAACCAGACAAAGATGTCACAAAAGAAGAAACCTACCGACCAGTATCACTGATGAACATAGATGCAAAAATCCTCAACAAAATACTAGCAAATAGGATCCAACAGCACATTAAAAGGAGCATACACCATGATCACGTGGGGTTTATCCCACTTGATAATGTGCAAGGATTCTTCAATATATGCAAATCAATCAATGAGATAAACCATATTAACAAATTGAAGGAGAAAAACCATATGATCATTTCAATAGATGCAGAAAAAGCTTTCAACAAAATTCAACACCCATTTATGATAAAAACTCTCCAGAAAGTAGGCATAGAGGGAACTTACATCAACAATAATAAAGGCCATATATGACAAACCCACAGAAAACATCGTTCTCAATGGTTAAAAACTGAAACCATTTCCACTGAAATCAGGAACAAGACAAGGTTGCCCACTCTCACCACTATTATTCAACATTGTTTTGGAACTTTTAGCCACAGCAACCAGAGAAGAAAAAGAAATAAAAGGAATCCAAATTGGAAAAGAAGTAGTAAAACTGTCACTGTTTGCAGATGACATGATACTATACATAGAGAATCCTAAAGATGCTACCAGAAAGCTACTAGAGCTAATCAATGAATCTGGTAAAGTAGTAGGATACAAAATTAATGAACAGAAATCTCTTGCATTCCTATGCACTAATGATGAAAAATTTGAAAGAGAATTTAAAGAAACACTCCCATTACCATTGCAACAAAAAAATAAAATACCTAGGAATAAACTTTCCTAAGGAAACAAAAGACCTGTATGCAGAAAACCATAAGGCACTGATGAAAGAAATTAAAGAAAATACAAACAGATGGAGAGATATACCATGTTCTTGGATTGGAAGAATCAACATTGTAAAAATGACTCTACTACCCAAAGCAATCTACAGATTCAATGCAATCCCTAGCAAGCTACCAATGGCATTTTTCACAGAACTAGAACAAAAAATTTCACAATTTGTATGGAAACACAGAAGACCCCGAATATCCAAAGCAATCTTGAGAAACAAAAACGGAGCTGGAGGAATCAGGCTCCCGGACTTCAGACTATACTACAAAGCTACAGTAATCAAGACAGTATGGTACTGGCAGAAAAAAAGATATATAGATCAATGGAACAGGATAGAAAGCTCAGAGATATGGTGACGTATGGTGACCTTATCTTTGATAAAGGAGGCAAGAATATACAAAGAAGAAAAGACACCCTCTTCAATAAGTGGTTCTGGGAAAACTGGACAGCTACATGTAAAAGAATGAAATTAGAACACTCCCTAACACCATACACAAAAATAAACTCAAAATGGATTATAGAGCTAAATGTAAGGCCAGACACTACAAAACTCTTAGAGGAAAACATAGGCAGAACACTCCATGACATAAATCACAGCAAGATCCTTTTTGACCCACGTCCTAGAGCGATGAAAATAAAAACAAAAATATACAAATGGGACCTAATGCAACTTAAAAGCTTTTGCACAGCAAAGGAAACCATAAACAAGATGAAAAGACAACCCTCAGAATGGGAGAACATATTTGCAAAAGAAGCAACTGACAAAGGCTTAATCTCCAAAATTTACAAGTAGTTCATGCAGCTCAATATCAAAAAAACAAACAACCCAATCCAAAAATGGGCAGAAGACCTAAATAGACATTTCTCGAAAGAAGATACACAGACTGCCATCAAAGACATGAAAGGATGCTCAGCATCACTAATCATTAGAGAAATCCAAATCAAAATTACAATGAGGTATCGCCTCGAACCAGTCAGAATGTCTGTCATCAAAAATTCTACAAACAATAAATCCTGGAGAGGGTGTGGAGAAAAGGAACCCTCTTGCACAGGATATGGAAGCAACCTAAGTGTCCATCAGCAGACGAATGGATAAAGAAGATGTTGCACATATATACAATGGGATATTACTCAGCCATAAAAAGAAACGAAATTGAGTTATTTGTAGTTAGGTGGATGGACCTAGAGTCTGTCAAACAGAGTGAAGTAAGTCAGAAAGAGAAAAACAAATACTGTATGCTAACACATATATATGGAATCTAAAAAAAAAAGGTTCTGAAGAACCTAGGGGCAGGACAGGAATAAAGACGCTGACGTAGCAAATGGACTTGAGGACACGGGGAGGGGGAAGGGTAAGCTGGGACAAAGTGAGAGAGTGGCACGGACATATATACACTACCAAATGTAAAGTAGATAGCTAGTGCGAAGCAGCCACATAGCACAGGGAGATCAGCTCGGTGCTTTTTGACCACCTAGAGGGGTAGGATAGGGAGGGTGGGAGGGAAACCCAAGAGGAAGGGGATATGGGGATATATGTATACATATAGCTGATTCACTTTGTTATACAGCAGAAACTAACACACCATTGTAAAGCAAGTATACTCCAATAAAGGTGTTAAAAAAAAAAAGAAACATTTAAGGAAAGACACCAATCTTACCCAATTTTTCCAGAAAATAGGAAAAGAGGCAACACTTACCAACATATTTTACGAGGTAACCATAACCATGATATCAAAGCCTGACACTGAAATTACTAAAAAGAAAATTAAAGACCTATCTATCCCATGAACAGAGAAACAGATGTCCTAAATAAAATATTAGCAAGTAAATTGCTGTAACATATAAGAAGGATACTACATCATGAACAGATGTGGTTATTCAATATATGCAAAAATGAAATCATATTCAAAAAGTAATCAATGTAATATACTACATGAAGAGACTAAAGAAGAAAAATCATGAATATCCCAATAGAAGTTAAAAAAAAGAAAAAATTAGTACTATCTAATACATATTCCCAACATAATTTCTTATTAGCAAGCCAGACACAGAAGAGAACTTCCTTAAATGAAAAAGTTTATCTTCTAATTACTGTTAATATTATACAATATAGTAAAATGTTGAAATGTTTTCCCAGAAACAAAATAAAGATTTTCATTCTCACCAGTTTTACTCAACATTCTACTGGTGTCAGAACCCATATACTGAAACGTGATAATCATCATCATCAACATCATTATAAAATGCATAGGGATTGCGAAGTTATTTTCCTCAGATTATATGGTTTTGTATGCAGACAATCTGAAGTAAACTACATATAAACTATTAGAATGAATAAGTGAATTTGATATAAGTGTATTAGATATAAGACCAATATGCATAATCCATTGTTAAATTGTAGAACAAACAATTCAAAAATAAATTTAAGAAAGATACTTATAGCTTAGCACTAAAAAATAATCAAATATAGGAGTCTTAGCTCCAGTTAAGATGGAATAAATACTATCCCCCTTGCTCTCCCACTGAATTCATCTAAGAACCCTAGGCAGAATACATGAAACAGCTATCTAAAAACTGTGAACACTAAATAGGAGACATTCAGTTCCAGACAAAAATGGAATAAGCACTTTCTACCCTAATCCTGCAAATTAAAACTAAAACCCTAGATCAAATACAGCTCTTAGAAAACCTTGAAAAGTGGAGAAAATAAAGTGGACTCTCTAAGAACCTCAGGACTCAAAGGAAGACCTGGCAGTTAATTCCCTGTTTTTGTTTTTGTTTTTTTCCTCCTCTACATCCTAGCCTAGACACAGTGCAGCTCATACCCTGGAAATGCGAACTGACACAGGGGGGATTAAAAAAAAAAAAAAAAAAACAAAGCCTCAAGAAAACCCTATTTTATCTAGCCAAAGAATGAGAAAGAAGAAATCCCTGTAGGACTTTTGGCTATACTCACTCTACTTCGTAGAAACACCACAAAAGAATCTGCACCCCACCTCTTCCCCATCAGATGTTGTGGAGACTGTCAGGCAGAGCCCTGTGGAGCATCTATGCACTGCCCTGAAGAATGATACCTCTCCCGCTCCCCACCTGGTGCTGTAGAAACTACAGGGCAGAGCCTTGACACCCGACTCCACTCTCTACTAAGCAAAAGACAAAAAGGAAGCACCTCACCTCCTCCAAGGCAGAGAGTGGCAGGAGGTTGGTAGATTACAGAAAAGAGGTAGCTGAAGAAAGGAATTGTTTAAACCTGGGCATGGAGTCCTGGGTACACCCCCAATTGGCTCATGGATGAAACTATCATGTGAACAATTGTCCAGGCTTCAAGTTGGCCACTGGGTAGCATACAAACAGGATGAAACAGAATACCCTACAAAGATTTTAAATACTAAATTGACATTTAATTGACTAAAACGACAACCTAAAAACGTGGCCCAGGATGTGTGCCCTAAACCCAAATAAATTGACTGTGCTAAAATAGAAGATTTAAGTAGGAACCAGAATTTCATAACACAATACTGAAAATGTCCAAACACAATCCAAAATTACTCATCATATCAAGAGACAAGAATATCTCAACTCAAATGAGAAAAGATAATCACTGGATGACAACACCAAAATGGAACAGATGCTGGAATTATCTGACAAGCAGATACCATACAAAAGTACAAACAAGCAATTACCTCATTCTTGAAACAAATGGAAAATTAGAAACTCTTGGCAAGACTCTAGAATATACAAAAGAACTAAATGACAATTTTAGAATGGAAATACAACAAATCTTAAAAAACTCAGTGGATGAGGTAAATGAAAGAATGGAGATGACAAAAGAAAGAATCAATGAACTTAGATCAACAGAAATTATCCAAACAGAACAACAGAGAGAAAACGATTTTAAAAGAATTAACAGAGCCTTAGGGATCTGCAGGTACCAAAAGGTCTAACCTTTTTGTCAGAGCCTCTAAAGGAGAAAAGAAAGAGTGTAAGGATAATATATATCTTTGAAGGAACAATGGCTAAAGTTTCCAAAATTTGACAAAAGATAAAAACCAACAGATTCAAGAACCTCAAACAAGACAAACTCATGTAAATCTAAACCCAGATAATCATAATCAAATTGCTAAAAACTAAAGACAAAAAAATCTTCAAATAGATCAGAGAGAAATGATACATTACTACTGAAGGAACACCAGTTCAAATAAGAACTGATTTTTCTCATCTGAAAGCCATTCATCTGGTTTCCTTTCTGTTCCTCAAATGTATCAAGTCTTTTGCTCCTCAGGAGTCTGATACTATATGCTCCTTCTGTCTAGTTCAATCTTCCTCAGCCTCTTCTCACCATTGGATTCTTCTCATTCTTTAGATCTTAATTCAAATGTCATTTCATGTTTCTCCCAGAGAAATATTCTGGGAGTATCAACCCACCCCATATTTCTGACACTCCTCTCTTTCACAGCATTCTATTTGTTCTCTTCCTGACTCATAACACCAACAAAAATATCACATCATGTAACTTTTTTACTTATGGCCGTTATCCCCTCTGCACTAAATATTAGTTCCATGAGGGCAAAAATCTTCTATGCCTTGTCCAAGCACCTAGAATTACTCATGATAGACCCTTAATAAGTAAATGTTGAATGTTTGAATTAATGAATGAACAAATGAACCAGTGAATAAGTGCTTGGAATTAAACTAATTAGAAAGTAAGGGAGGGCGAACATTGAGTAAAATTTAGTGTAAATCATAGGATATTCCAACTCAGTTTTCAACTTGTACTTGTCTTGACATTGTATGAGAGCTTTAAAAAACATGGATACTTGGGCTCCACCCCACAACAATTAATTCATAATATCTAGGGGATGGGGACTTGGCATTGGCATTTTTAAAGCTCTCTAGCTTATTCTAAAAAGCCTTTTAAGCCAGGGCCAAGAAACACTGGCCTAACCAGTTATATAGTTTGGATCTACTAGCAAATAGAGAAATCTAGCTGTAATAATGATCCAATAATACAATTGTAAAGAGGAAAGGGGCAAACTTTATGATAAAGCTTGAAGCAATAATAGCTTCTAATAAATAACTCTTACCAAAACAAATTCACACTGGTATGTACTGTCTAAGAATACTGACAACACAACAGATATTTTACAATGATGTTAAAAATAAGCTTCACCCTGAAGGAAATTTGTGCTATTTAGGCTTCAAGGAAAATCCATATAGTCATGACACAAACAGGAATCAGAAATGAAAGAGAATAAATAGCTGTCCTGGGAAGTTAACAAATGCATCTTTTTTTTCATCTCTCTCAATCCACTAAACTAACTTTAAGACTCAGCTCAAAGCTTAATTCCTCCAAAAACTTCTCTGACTAATTTCCTCGCTTGAGTTACATTTTAGGATACTTTTATGCTCTTTGTCTGGAATTAGAGCAAATGAAGACATTACAATAATTAATTGGATTTGGATCATTGAAATGAAAAATACTAATTAGAAATCCAAGTGCAGCTATCAGATAGGCAACTGGACATATGTCTGAGGTCAAGTGAGAGGATGGACTGTACACATAAAAGATCTACTGTGTCCTTGAACTACAGAACAACTTCTACTCCTTGATGGCGTAATGACAGCAGTATAGTTTTAAACTCTCAATTAAGATTTTAGTGCATGATAATAAGTAATTCTAAGTATTTAATATTCCTAAAGGTCATTAATAGTGGGCCACACACCTACACATTATGGATTAAATAATAAAAATCCTCATTCAATATGGGGGCATCATCTTGTTTTTAAATGAAACAAATATCAGACAGAATCAATGGGTTACAAATTTTAAAGCTTCTTGTACATATTTACATAAAATCCAAATTTTTCTACACAATCTTATGCTAAATTTGAAATTTAAGTGTGAATATTTTAAATGTAATGAGCAAATTTAAATGAGCAAGTTGAAGACAAATTTTAACATTTACAATAATATTTTTTTTAGGTTGCTTCCTGATTTTGAGTTTTTATTTTAATCAAAAATAACATAAAATTATAATTGCAAATCTAGAGAATGTTCAAGCTCAAACCAAAACTGTACTTTTAGGGGGCTCACCATCACTATAAAAAAAAAAGAATTAGCACATCGAACTAACCTAAACAAAGTACAGAGAGGATAAGTCACCAGGAAAATAAAGCACTAGATCAGGAAGGGATTTTGGAAATAGAAGAACAAACTGAGAAAATCTGAACACATATTCAACACTGGCAAACAATTAATGACTTTCACATTTTGCTTCATTTTTATCTCACCTGGCTAAGAAAAATTCAAAACATAATGTTGGAAAATTAAAACAGTATACATGGTATTTTATATAAATACAATAAATTTAAGATTTAAAAAGTATATTCATAGGGGGGTAGGGGAGGAATGGATTGGGAATTTTGGATTAGCAGATGCAAACTTTTATAAATAGAAAGGATAAACAACAAGGTCCTACTTTGTAGCACAGGAAACTATACTCAATATCCTGTGATAAACCATAATGGAAAGGAATATGAAAAATAATATACATATATGTATAAATGAATCACTTTGCTATACAGCAGAAATTAACACATTATAAATCAACTATACTTCAGTAGGGGTACCTTCAAGATGGCAGAGGAATAAGACGTGGAGATCACCTTCCTCCCCCAAAATAAATCAAAACTACATCTACATGTGGAACAGCTCCTACAGAACACCTACTGAATGCTGGCAGACGACCTCAGACTTCCCAAAAGATGCCCTCAGGCGACCAACACGCAGAGGCGGGGCCAAATCCAAAGCTGAACCCCAGGAGCTGTGCGAACAAAGAAAAGAAAGGGAAATCTCTCCCAGCAGCCTCAGGAGCAAGACAACGAATCATCTCAAGATTGAGGCGGTGGACTTCGGGAGCAACTGTAGACTTGGGGTTTGCTTTCTGCATCTAATTTGTCTCTGGTTTTATATTTATCACAGTTTAGTATTTAGAGCTTATTATCAATGGTAGATTTCTTTAATGATATGGTTGTTCTCTTCCTTTATTTATTTTATATATATATAATATTTTTTTCCTTTTTCACCTCTTGTGAGTGTGTATGTGTATGCTTCTTCTTGTGATTTTGTCTGTATAGCTTTGCTTTTGCCATTTCTCCTACGATTCTGCCTGTTCTTTGTTTGTTTGTTTGTTTGTAGCATATTTTTAGCGCTTCGTAACACTGGTGTATTTGTTTTTTGGTTTGGTTGCTCTCTTCTCTCTCTTTTTTTATTACTTTAAAAATTTTTATTTTTAATAATTTTTTTCTATTTTAAAAATTTTATTTTATTTTATTCTTTCTTTCTTTCTTTCTTTCTGTCTGTCTTTCTTTCCTCCTTTTTTCTTCCTTCCTTCCTTCCTTCCTTCCTTCCTTCCTTCCTTCCTTCAGTCCTTTCCTTTTCTCCTGAGCCGTGTGGCTGACAGGGTCTTGGTGCTCTGGCCAGGTGTCAGGCCTGAGCGTCTGAGGTGGGAGAGCTGTTTTCAGGACATTGGTCCATTAAGACCTCCCAGCCCCACGTAATATAAAACGGCAAAAGCTCTCCCAGAGATCTCCATCTCAACGCTAAGATCCAGCTCCACTCAATGACCAGCAAGCCACAGTGCTGGACACCCTATGCCAAAAAAACTAGCAAGACAGGAACACAGACCCACCCATTAGCAGACAGCCTGCCTATAATCATAATAAGCTCACAGACACCCGAAAACACACCACCAGACGTGGTCCTGCTGACCAGAAAGGCAAGAGCCAGCCTCACCCACCAGAACACAGGCACCAGTCGCCTCCACCAGGAAGCCTACACAACACACTGCACCAACCTTACCACTGGGAGAAGACACCAAAAACAATGGGAACTACGAACCTACAGCCTGGGAAATGAGGACCCTAAACAGAGCAAGTTAAGTAAAATGAGAAGACAGAGAAATACACAGCAGACGTAGGAGCAAGGTAAAAACTCACCAGCCCAACCAAATGAAGAGGAAACAGGCAGTTTACCTGAAAAAGAATTCAGAGTAATGATACTAAAAATGGGCCTAAATCTTGGAAATACAATTGAGAAAATAGAAGAAACGTTTAACAAGGACCTAGAAGAACTAAAGAGCAAACAATGATGAACAACACAATAAGTGAAATTAAAAATTCTCTAGAAGGAATCAATAGCAGAATAACTGAGGCAGAAGAACGGATAAGTGACTGGGAAGATAAAATAGTGGAAATAACTACTGCAGAGAAGAAAAAAGAAAAAAGAATGAAAAGAATTGAGGACGTCTCAGAGACCTCTTGGACAACATTAAACGCACCAACATTCGAATTATAGGGGTCCCAGAAGACGAAGAGAAAAAGAAAGGGACTGAGAAAATATTTGAAGAGATTATAGTTGAAACTTCCCTAATATGGGAAAGGAAATATTCAATCAAGTCAAGGAAACGCAGACAGTCCCATACAGGAGAAATCCAAGGAGAAACATGCCAAGACACATATTAATCAAACTATCAAAAATTAAATAAAAAGAAAAAATATTAAAAGCAGCAAGGGAAAAGCAACAATTAACATACAAGGGAATCCCCATAACGTTAACAGCTGATCTTTCAGCAGAAACTCCAAGCCAGAAGGGTGTGGCAGGACATATTTAAAGTGATGAAAGGGAAAAACCTACAACCAACATTACTCTACCAAGCAAGGATCGCATTCAGATTCGATGGAGAAATTAAAACCTTTACAGACAATCAAAAGCTAAGAGAATTCAGCACCACCAAACCAGCTTTACAACAAATGCTAAAGGAACTTCTCTAGGCAGGAAACACAAGAGAAGGAAAAGACTTACAATAACAAACCCAAAACATTAAGAAAATGGTAATAGGAACATACATATTGATAACTACCTTAAATGTAAGTGGATTATATGCTCCAACTAAAAGACATAGACTGGCTGAATGGATACAGAAACAAGACCCGTATATATGCTGTCTACAAGAGACCCAGTTCAAACCTAGGGACACATACAGACTGAAAGTGAGGGGATGGAAAAAGATATTCCACACAAATGGAAATCAGAAGAAAGCTGGAGTAGCAATTCTCATATCAGACAAAATAGACTTTAAAATAAAGACTATTACAAGAGACAAAGAAGGACACTACATAATGATTGAGGGATCAATCCAAGAAGAAGATATAACAATTATAAATATTTATGCACCTAACATAGGAGCACCTCAATACATAAGGCAAATGCTTACAGACATAAAAGGGGAAAATGACAGTAACCACTGATAGGGGACTTTAACACCCCGCTTTCACCTATGGACAAATCATCCAAAATGAATATTAATAAGGAGACACAAGCTTTAAATGACACATGAAACAAGATGGACTTAATTGATATTTATAGGACATTCCATCCAAAAACAGCAGAATACACTTTCATCGCAAGTGCTCATGGAAGATTCTCCAGGATAAATCACATCTTGGGTCACAAATCAGGCCTTGGTAAATGTAAGAAAACAGAAATCATATCAAGTATCTTTTCTGACCACATCACTATGAGTCTAGATATCAATTACAGGAAAAAAATCTATAAAAAATACAAACACATGGAGGCTAAACAATAAACTACTAAATAACCAAGAGATCACTGAAGAAATAAAAGAGGAAATCAAAAAATACCTAGAACCAAATGACAATGAAAACACAACAACTGAAAGCCTATGAGATGCCTCAAAAACAGTTCTAAGAGGGAAGTTTATAGCAATACAATCCTATCTCAAGAAACAAGAAACACCTCAAAAAAACAACCTAACCTTACACCTAAAGCAATTAGAGGAAGAAGAACAAAAACATCCCGAAGTTAGCAGAAGGAAAGAAATCATAAAGATCAGATCAGAACTAAATGAAAAAGAAATGAAGGAGATGATAGCAAAGATCAATGAAACTAAAAGCTGGTTCTTTGAGAAGATAAACAAAATTGATAAACCATTAGCCAGACTCCTCAAGAAAAAAAGGGTGAACACTCAAATCAATAGAATTAGAAATGAAAAAGGAGAAGTAACCACTGACACTGCAGAAATACAAAGGATTATGAGCGATTACTACAAGCAACTATATGCCAATAAAATGGACAACCTGGAAGAAATGGACAAATTCTTAGAAAAGCACAACCTTCTGAGACTGAACCAGGAAGAAATAGAAAATATAAACAGACCAATCACAAACACTGAAATTGAAACTGTGATTAAAAATCTTCCAACAAACAAAGGCTCAGGACCAGATGGCTTCACAGGCAAATTCTATCAAACATTTAGAGAAGAGCTAACACCTATCCTTCTCAAACTCTTCCAAAATATAGCAGAGGGAGGAACACTCCCAAACTCATTCTACAAGGCCACCATCACCCTGATACCAAAACCAGAGAAAAATGACGCAAAAAAAAGAAAACTACAGGCCAATATCATTGATAAACAAGGATGCAAAAATCCTCAACAAAATACTAGCAAACAGAATCCTAGCACATTAAAAGGATCATACACTATGATCAAGCGGGGTTTATCCTAGGAATGCAACGATTCTTCAATATATTCAAATCAATGTGATAAACCATATTAACAAATTGAAGGATCAAAACCATATGATCATCTCAATAGATGCAGAAAAAGCTTTCGACAAAATTCAACACCCATTTATGATAAAAACCGTCCAGAAAGTAGGCATAGAGGGAACTTACCTCAACATAATAAAGGCCATATAGGACAAACCCACAGCCAACATTGTTCTCAATGGTGAAAAAGTGAAACCAATTCCACTAAGATCAGGAACAAGACAAGGTTGCCTACTCTCACCACTATTATTCAGCATAGATTTGGAAGTTTTAGCCACAGCAATCAGAGAAGAAAAAGAAATAAAAGGAATCCAAATTGGAAAAGGAGAAGTAAAGCTGTCACTCTTTGCAGATGACATGATAATATACATAGAGAATTCTAAAGATGCTACCAGAAAACTACTAGAGCTAATCAATGAATTTGGTAAAGTAGAAGGATACAAAATTAATGCACAGAAATCTCTTGCATTCCTATACACTAATGATGAAAAATATGAAAGAGAAATTAAGGAAACACTCCCATTTACCACTGCAACAAAAAGAATAAAATACCTAGGAATAAACCTACCTAAGGAAACAAAAGACCTGTATGCAGAAAACTATAAGACACTGATGAAAGAAATTAAAGAAAATACAAACAGATGGAGAGATATACCATGTTGTTGGATTGGAAGAATCAACATTGTGAAAATGACTATACTACCCAAAGCAATCTACAGATTCAATGCAATCCCTATCAAACTACCAATGGCATTTTTCACAGAACTAGAACAAAATTTTCACAATTTGTATGGAAACACAAAAGACCCCGAATAGCCAAAGCAATCCAGAGAAACAAAAATGGAGCTGGAGGAATCAGGCTCCCTGACTTCAGACTATACTACAAAGCTACAGTAATCAAGACAGTATGGTACTGGCACAAAAATAGAAATACAGATCAACAGAACAGGATAGTAAGCCCAGAGATACACCCACGCACATACGGTGAACTTATATTTCATAAAGGAGGCAAGAATACACAATGGAGAAAAGACAGCCTCTTCAATAAGTGGTGCTGGGAAAACTGGACAGCTACATTTAAAAGAATGAAATTAGAACACTCCCTAACACCATACACAAAAATAAACTCAATATGGATTAAAGACCTAAATGTAAGGCCAGACACTATCAAACTCTTAGAGGAAAACATAGGAAGAACACTCTTTGACATAAATCACAGCAAGATCCTTTTTGACCCACCTCCTAGAGAAAGGGAAACAAAAACAAAAATAAATAAATGGGAGCTAATGCAACTTAAAAGGTTTTGCACAGCAAAGGAAACCATAAAGAAGACGAAAAGACAACCCTCAGAAGGGGCGAAAATATTTGCAAATGAAGCAACTGACAAAGGATTACCTCCAAAATATACAAGCAGCTCATGAAGTTCAATATCAAAAAAACAACTCAATCAAAAAATGGGCAGAAGACTTCAACAGACAGTTCTTCAAAGAAGATATACAGATTGCCAACAAATACATGAATGAATGCTCAATGTCATTAATCATTAGAGAAATGCAAATCAAAACTACAGTGAGGTATCACACCTCACACCAGTCAGAATGGCCATCATCAAAAAATCTACAAACAATAAATGCTGGACAGGGTGTGGAGAAAAGGGAACCATCTTGCACTGTTGGTGGAAATGTAAATTGATACAGCCCCACTATGGAGAACAGTATGTAGGTTCCTATTAAAACTAAAAAGAGAACTACCATACGACCCAGCAATCCCACTACTGGGCATGTACCCTGAGAAAACCATAATTCAAAAAGAGTCGCGCACTACAATGTTCATTGCAGCTCTATTTGCAATAGCCAGGACATGGAAGCAACCTAAGTGTCCACTGACAGATGAATGGATAAAGAAGATGTGACAGATATATGCAATGGAATATTACTCAGCCATAAAAAGGAACGAAATTGAGTTATTTGTAGTGAGGTGGATTGACCTAGTGGCTGTCATACAGAGTGAAGTAAGTCAGAAAGAGAAAAACAAATACCATATGCTAACACATATATACAGAATCTAAAAAAAAAAAAAAAAATGGTTTTGAGGGACCTAGTGGCAGGGCAGGAATAAAGATGCAGACGTAGAGGATGGACCTGAGGACACAGGGAGGGGGAAGGGTAAGCTGGGATGAAGTGAGAGAGCGGCATGGACATATATACACTACCAAATGTAAAATAGATAGCTAGTGGGAAGCAGCCGCATAGCACAGGGAGATCAGCTCGGTGCTTTGTGTCCACCTAGAGGGGTGGGACAGGGAGGGTGGGAGGGAGAAGCAAGAGAGAGGCGATATGGGGATATATGTGTATGTATAGCTGATTCACTTTGTTATATGGCAGAAACTAACACACCATTTTAAAGCAATTATACTCCAATAAAGATGTTAAAAGAAATAAAAAATAAATTTAAAAAATTAAATAAATAAAAATTATACATTAAAGTTGAAGAAAAAACCCTGTACTTCAGTAAAATAATTTTTTTTAAAGTATATTCCTATTCACGTAAAGATATATCTTACAAGCTATATTGATACAGAGGTTAGAAATACTCTAACCTCAAACAGCCTCGGACCTCAGAAATCCTAGGCACAAAAACACTACAACTAAACTAGGTGAAAGTTATAATGTAAAAGACACATCCATTCTCTAAACTTTTATGTAGACAATATCAAATGTTTCTTTTAGACTATATATCAATTTGACAAGGATTTCATCTCTTTTTTCGGCTAATTAAATATTTCAAAATTATATACGTCTATTCTTCTTTTGAGATAGGTACATGAAAAAAGAGCAGTCCCTGATTTATATTCTTTCTTTTTGCTGTCGTTTTGTTTTTAATTTTTTACTTTTTTAAATTAATTGTTAAAGCAATTTTAAAATTGATTTATGTTCTTTCTTAAATGTAAAAGTATATGCTGAGAACCTACTGTGTACCTAGCATGATACCAAACCTTGAAGGGCAACAATGAAAATATAATCTCCACCTTTAAGAAATAAATAATCTGTATAAATCAAGACATGCATATATAAAGACAATAAAAAGCAACCTCATAGCAATGTTCTTAAATAAATGTGCAACAGAGTGATCCAAAGTGAAATTTAGATTTTTAAAAGGTATTCTTGGGTAATGTTGTTCATAAGAGGCTTATTAGAAGACTGAGGAAAAAATACTAAACTCCTATTTTATGTCCATATTTTCTGTCAAAAAGTAACTTTCCTAATGAAAATTAAAGTTCATATATTGGTTCATAAATAGATTTCAAAAACTTAAAAATAATTGTCAGAGATAATCAGGATGTTCCAAATAAAGTTAAATCTGCCCCTCCTAATGAGTTGTCCCTCATGGTATTAAGAGAGCCAGCAGATGAAATAGTGTGCATTGTTAAGAATATTTTAATGCATTAGGGAAAGCTCTACAGATATCACAAAGTGGTGATGGGTCATTCTTTTCACATATACAAGCAAAAAATTGCTGATTCATAAAGAAAACATTCAAATTGTTAATAGACTGAAACAATTGAGTATATTCTATTTCATAAAGAAAACATTTAAATTGTTAATAGACTGAGACAATTGAGTATATTCTATTTCCATGATGGAAGCAAGCTTGAAATCAATAACAAATAGGAAAAAAAAGCTAACTTCATGGAAGTTAAACAATAATCTTCTAAATAGGTCAAAAAAGAAAAAATGTGAATTAAAGAATGTTTTAAACTAAATGAAAATAAAAAACAACATAAAATGTTGGAAATAAAATGTGGAATACAGCTAAAGTGGTGTATGAAGGAAATTTATTGCCTTAAAAATACATATAATGAAAAAGAAGAGAAGATGAAAATCACTGATTTATCTTCCATCTCAAGATAATAAAAAAAAAAAATCAAACTTAAGGGAAGCACAAAGAAACTATAAAGATAATCAATGAAATAGAAAATAAACACATAATAGAGAAAATCAACAAAGTCAAAGGTTTTCTTTAGAATTATAAATACTGATAAACTCCTAGTAAGTGATTACAGAGCGAAGGAAGAAAGGAAGGAAGGAAGGAAAGGAAAATACAAATTACCAATATCAGGGGGTAAGGAAAGGGCATCACTATAAATCTTATAAACAACAAAAAAGGAAATATTACAATCAACTTTAAGAAAATATTTTTGACATTATGGAAGAAATGGATATATTTTTTAAAGTTGAGTTAATAAAAGGAGAAAAAAAGAAGAAATATAAAATGTAAGTGGTCCAATATGTATTGTGTTTAAAAATGAAGGTTTAATTATTAGTTAAGTATGCCAAAGCCAACAGATCAGTAGATGACTGCCACTGAAAAGAGAGTTTGTTATACTCACATGTCCCAGGAGGAGGAAGCATGCCATGCCATATGGGGCCACACAGGGAAACATCAGGTTGGTCAGGAGGCATGTTCGAAGAAGTGAGGGGAAATGATGGGTGAGAGCCTTTACTGTGGTTTCCACAGGAAGGAACAGGTGAGGCAGAGTAAGCAGGCTTAGGATTGGCTAGTTTGAATAATTTCAGCAGGCTCTGGGGCATAAGGAGGTGTTTTAATTGTCTGGTACCTGGCCCTGGGGTGCTTAGAGCAGAAGAGTAGTGGCTCCAAGTATGAGAGTCCCAGAGAAGAGGTTGTTGGTAGTGTAAGCTCTGGATTGGCTAGTCTGCACAGAAAAGCCATGTTTGCAAAACAGTCATTTGCTATTTCTATTAATTGCCTAATGCTGGAAGGGGCAGTCTTCCCAGGGTCAACGAGGCCCAGATGCCAAAGCATCAGAAACACGTGATTAGTAGATAAGGGAATTGAATCTTTTCTTAAAAACCTTCCCACAAATAAAATATCGGGTCCAGAAGGTTTTAACTGTGAATTCTTACAAACATTTAAGAATGAATAACTTGACCTTGCAAAAAATAAATAAACTCTTTGAGAGAATTGGGGGAAAAAGAACACTTACTCTTCTTTTAAGAATCCAGCATAACCTTGACTCCAAAACCTTAAAAAACTCACTGCAAGAAAGGACCTCATTTGTCCTCCTGCCAATATTTCTTTTGCCAACACTGCCCTCCTTGGACTTACAGAATGGCTTATTTACTCTTAGCGTATTCTAAACAACATTATTTCTGTCAAGGAACTCATTTCAGCAAAAGAAATGTAGTAACGGGCTTTTGCTCATAGTATTCACCATGTGTAACATACCCTCACCACTTAAAAGCAGCTGATCTAAAAGAATAGAAGGGGCTGCTGAAAACTCAATTATGATGCCAACTGAGAGACAAGACCTTGAAAGGACAGCATATATGATGCAGAATATGCAATATACATCAATTACCTCTTCTCATTGTTTCACCTGATAACACACTCACAAAATTTTTGCCTCTTACCTCCATAACTTTGAGCTCGACTCATTTACAAGCCTTGATTCCCAAGGGAGGAATGCTTCCACTTAGAGACACAGCTCTGGCTCTACAGAGTTGAAAGTTAAGATTGTCAACTAGCGTCTGGGGCCACCTGTGCCACTGAAACAAGGTAGAGGTTACTCCACTGACTGGGGTGATTTGTCACAATTAACAAGTAAAATCTGAGTTGCTGCTACACGGGGAGGGCAGGAAGAAATCAGAGTGTTCTCTGGGATTCCTCTTAATACTTCTATCTCCAATATTAAGAACTGATGGAAAGTTACATCAACTAAAAAAAAGAAAAGGAAGGATCACTGAGGATTCGCAGCCTTCAAAAATGAAGATTTGGTCATCTACCAGACAACAAACCCTGAACAGTTGCCGGCCAAAAGAACATGGAGAGGGTGATAGAAGGAAGAAGTCAGAAATATCACCTACAGCGTTGGACCAGTTAAGAATGAGGATTGTGGCAGCCATTCATATAAATTTCCGTGTGTGTGTGTGTGTGTGTATACGTATGCGTTAACAATTATACTTGCATTTTCCCTCTTTGCCTTCACCTTTTTATTTTCTAAAAGTTTTACTGAAATTAACAGTGTATGATTTAGCATTTAGGTAACAGTTAACAACTGTAACTTAACAATATATAACAGTATTTAGGTAACAAAATATTAGAGAGACTATGACTAAATTTGCCCAGAGATGAAGACAATCACTGTTGGAAACTTGTATCTCCTCATTTTGCACACTGAGAAAATTTTGTCATATGAAAGACAGTTGTACTGTTTTAGGCAGAAACATAGAGTGGTTTGGAATATTACATGTAAGTCCAAATATGAGTAGAAAGATGAACCTGGATGCTAAGTAGTCAAAGTGGTGAAATGTACCAGATTTTAATCTGTTGTCCCAGCTCTGAATCTGGAAATCTGCAAACCCTGTTTATGCTTTGTCAGAAGGCTCCCTGTTGGGCTTGGCCAACAGAAGTTGCTAGAGGGTCTTTACAAAGGCTGGCAGAAGAAGGGATTTCTTCCACTGGATCTGCTTCTTCATTCCCAAAGCAGCAGTTCCTTCCCATAGTAGCAAATGAATCTAGTTGCAAGTTTTCCAACATGTTTCTGCTTTAGTTTTTTCTTCTGTTACTCTGTACCCTTTCAAACTTTACAACATGAGTACTTCTTCCCATTATCTCTCTTCTTTATACTCCTCCACATATCTCTGTCCTTTTTCCTTTCCCCTCTTTTACTATTTTTCTCTCAATGTCATTTTAACTTACAAGAAAATGTTAGAGTTTTCCATATTTGTTCCCTGAATACTGGTGATGATGATACTAATATAATGATACTTAGTAGTTACATTTTAAATTTACGTGGTAGAAAAATGCCTTTTCTCTTAGACATTTGTAATAATAGAATGGAACTATTGTTTGCCCCTAGAAATGCCAATAGAAAGACTATTAGTACATATTTTTGTATATAATGATGATCAGTTAACTGAAAAGTTTAATATTCTGAATTGGTCAAAAGATGACTATGAAAGCCATGTCAGTGAGATCAGATTTCTGTAAATAAATACAGCACTGCAGGCTATAGCTTTCTTCATCAGTGGAGATAATTTTGAAAGAAAGATGAATTCTTAAACATTTAAATATACTGAAACAAGGTTTATAACTCATGAATATGTGCATCCTAAGTAAGATAGACACTTGAAGTCAATTTCTAAATGTCATGTTTCATTAGTCATGGATTTATTATATAGAGGCTTCAATGGTATTAATGCCATCACTACACCATGTGTAGGATTGCATATATAGTCATACTGGCATCAAGGACTTAAATGATGGAGTTAAGGTCTTGACTAGTCATCTCCATATCACTTTTAACATGTTTTCTGTCGTTTAATTCTCACATAAGCTATAAAACAATGACTGGTTGATATAAAATGTAGGAATCAGATTGCGATGAATGCCACAAATAGTTTGTCTCAGAGGTTATGTAGAATATGAGTCATTTTGCTGTTGATCACTTTAAATGAACATGGTATCTTCAAAGTTAGGACAGATTTCATCCTCAAAACACAGTAAAGTGCAAAATTTTTTATCAAAGAGTAAAGATAAAATCATTTCTTCATCCACCTGCCATGCAGGGGACACGGGTTTGAGCCCTGGTCCAGGAAGATCCCACATGATGCGGAGCAACTAAGCCCCTGCGCCACAACTACTGAGCCTGTGCTCTAGAGCCCATGAGCCACAACTACTGAGCCCATGAGCCACAACTACTAAAGCCTGTGCACCTAGAGCCCGTACTCCGCAACAAGAGAAGCCACCGTAATGAGAGGCCTGTGCACCGCAACGAAGAGTAGCCTCTGCTCGCCGCAACTAAAAAGAAAGCCCGCGTGCAGCAACGAAGACCCAATGCAGCCAAAAATAAATAAATTAATTAAAAAAAAAATTTCTTCATGAAGTTATTATTTACTTCTGATATTTATGTAGGGCAATTAAAAATAACTAATATAAAACTGCAGAACTGCATCCTTCTCACAATCTGTGTAAGTACTGACAGGCAATTGTACACAATCAAAAAGCAGGCTACTAGAATCTGGTTTCTCATAGTGTATTTTGCTTAGCAGTTGCCTTCACTATTCTTTCTGTGCTTTGATGAAGATGGCATCCAGCAGCACTTGTTCTTGCTGTTTGCATATCAAAGCCATTTTCTGAACTAATGAAGTTAGACAATTAAGTGAAAAATTTATAGACTTTAAAATGTAACGGAAGAACAGGAAGTATGTAAGTGCACTGTGACCGACTCACTCTTCAGTGTGTCAGAAATCATTTGCCTAAAATCCCTTACTTGCAGTAAGAAAATTCACTTTAATGTTCTCTCCTCCACCAGTGGTTAGGTGAATGATAAGATACCAACAAGCAAACTAACAGCCAATAAAATAAACATTTAAAACTATGTAAAAATCTAAGAAATTTTCATAGCTGTTCCAGTGAGATACTGTAAGGAAAGAAAGACTGAGGGTAACAGAATATAGGTTTTAGTCAGAATAATTTTGACTCTTATGGATTTCAGGTGAAATCCATTTCTAATATACATATTTTTTTTTTACTATCTCCAGGATCCCAAAGATCTGTGCCCCAGGCCCAGGGGACCTTTCTTTTGAGCTCCTGAGACCTAGCACCAGCTGAGCTGTGCTCCTCTTCAGAAACTTGAATCACATTAACAAAAGGTCTCTCCAAGCTTTCAAGTTTTAATAATTCCAATCTATTCCCTTTGTTTCCCAGGCCTAAGGATGGTGGCATTGCTTGTTACTACTTCCATGATACCTTAGTGTTCCCTCTTTGCCTTTCTGAGTTCTGCAATATCCACAGTTCCTTGTATTACTTTATTTCAAAATAACTAGTGTGGTTCTGTCTCCTGACTAAACCCTGAGTAATATAGGCCCTCTTTGCCTAAATATATCATTATAACTTTTCTGTCTGCAGCAGCTACCCAGTATGAGGAAAGAAGGCACCCTCCCAGGCTTTCAGATACGAAGTGGAATTCATACTTCAGTAATTCTGGGATTTCTTAACCTGAGTCTGCATGTATTCCACCACTACTACACAACCCCCAGTCTGACCAGAGTTCACCCACAATGTGGGAGAGCATGAAGTTGGCCTCATGCTCACATCTCAAATCCCTTGCTTTGCTACCTTTCTCTATCCTTTTCTAGCCTTCCCATCTAGGAAGGGCTTTCTCATTCACTGTAGCAGGAAAATCCCCTTATCCTGCAATTTCCCTATTCTCTTTCTTACAGTAATATTCTTATAGTTCTGCCATCACCATGAAAAGAACATACTCCAGCTACCCCACCGGTCCCGAGAGCCACCCCAGTCAAATGGCATCATGAATCAGAGCTTCCCCAGCAAACCTGCAGCCTGAAGTAAGCTTCTCTGGCAGACCTGCAAACTTGTCAGTAGTAAATGCTTTTTATTATATGCTACTAAGATTTTGAGTTTGTTTATTATCCTTAAATAGCTACTTTATATAAAAGTTGGACCTCTTAGCCAAACTCTAGTTCTGGAATATTTAAAGGAAAGTGAAAATTAGAAAACACTTCCCATTATAAAGCCATGGCCCCCACAACTACTGCCTCTGAAAAGAACTTCAAGAAATGTTTCCAAAGTAAAAAACTGAACATTTATTCTTTCTGCCTCTTTGCATTCCTGACATAGCAATACCATGCAAAACAGAGGGTGCCTCTGGTTGAGGAAGGTGAATGTCACTTACAAAGAAGTGTAAAAAGCAAAAGACATTACCATATTTTAATAGAAGCTCCTTATTCATATTATGAAATAATGAAAAGAGAACATAGGCTTTGAAGTGGGATTTACTTAGCTCTGAGCCGTAACTTTGCCATTAACAATTTTTATAGCTAACTTACTTACAGCTTACTGTGGGTAACACAATGAAATAAGTGTTGCAAGCAATAATATACTTTGTTCTTACTATGACCCTATCAGGTTATGCCTACTTAATTTATTATCACTATTTAATATTTGAGGAAACAGATTTAGAGACTAGAAAAGCATTTCTCTGATGCCAAAGCTTTTGCTCTTAAACTTTATTCAGGGATGATATTCAAAATATTTAACAAATCAAATGAATATAAACTAATAGATAAATAAATATATATATCAAAATTTATTTTTAAAATTCCCTTCATTCTCAACTCTAAGTATTATAAAACTATATATCAAGTGATAAAAGTTGTAGTGCAACTGTTCAGCAAATAATTCTAATATATTTCAAGTCATTTGTTAATTTTTATAAAATGTTAGTATAATTTTTTGTTATATTTTTTGAGACCAATTGTCACTAATCAAATGAGGCCCCTTTCTGAGCCATGCCTCAATATAAGAAAGTACATCAAATTCTTCCAGTGATTTTTCCACTAAATAGTCATTAGTTAATTTTTGGTCTCAATAACTAGAGGAAAGTTATTAACTTCACTACTGTTTCACAATGCTGAATCCTCATCAGTTTCTGCTAAACAGAAATTGCATTTCAAAAAAAAAAGTTCTATCCCTTATAATAATGTCTGAGATCTTTACAGTCATATCTCTTTTGCTTTAAGTCACAAAAATCATTTACTATATTGTCATATTTATTTTAGTTAAGCCTAATTCTTCAACCCAGAGGGGAGTAACACAGAAAGACCCTTAAAAGAGTGGATTCTATTGATGGACTGCCTCGGTGTGAATTCTGACTGCCATTTAAAGACTTTAAACTCAGTTTCCACATTTTTAAAGATGGCCATTATTATAGTACTCAGATGAGGTAATATACATTTGAAATGGTCCCTGGCATAGAACAGACACATTATAAGCATTAGCTCTTATTTTTATTAATAAAATTAATTTCATTAATATCTGTAACAGACAGGTATTTTGTGTTAACAATTCACCCCATTAAATGAAGGTGAAATGTAACAGGATCTCAGGGGTGATTCCCCTAACACACATTCAACACCAAAAAGTTCAACACTAACAATCTTCCTTAAAGTCCTTTGGTGTGTATGAAGGGGAGATTTATTTGCATTTCACTCCTAACCTGCCTAGGTTGCCCTCTGGAGTCTTAACTGTATTAAGAATATTTTTGAGACTAATCACTGTGAGAGAGTCTTAGGCTCTCTTTCTCTGGAGGTCTCTGAGGCTATACAAATTAAAACTCAAGGTCACCTAGTTTGGCAAATGTCCTCAGGGTAAGAGTTGGCTTCAGTGCTCTACTTGCCACTCTGGGCCCCTCCTTAACTTAGCCTGTGTACTCCTCTCTTTCTAAATCATGGAAGCAGTCGTGAATATGTTTTGCTTCTATTTTATCTAGAATTTTGGTTGTTTGCAGAGAATGAGTCAGTACAGGCACCAGTATGTCATAATGCCATTCCAAATGCGTGCTCCTCATTAACTCAGGAGTATTATTTTTACTTTTGTTTTAAAATAATATCTTCACATCATGAATAAAAATCAAATCATATACAAGTGTCTAAAATAAATGGTAAAATTGTCCTCCTTGACCTCTCCCTGGTTCCATTCCCAGAAATAATTCATTTTAATAGTAATTGGGCTTTTTTCAGTTTGAGGTGTGTGGGGTTTTTTTGTATTTACCATTACAAATTTAATATAAGGACTTATACTGTAATTTGTCAATTTTTGACAATATCTGTTAACTCCACACTATGAAATAAGAGATCTGCTATATTTCACTGCCTCCTACCTTTCACCTCTTGATTTTATTATTTTATTAATGATATTAAGATTTCTAATATTTATACTGTTGTACTATAATTAAATCTTCTGCAATGTGTATAGATTGATTTCAAATCAGCAATATGAAAACAGCATTTAGAACATCATGATGATTCCCCACTGAACCAACTAGTGCAGCCAAACACATAGAGAAGTAAATAAAATGCTGTGGTCACAAAACCCCAGACTCTTGAAGAATGTCCCAAGCATGAACTAAAAATGCCTTCTTTATTAATTTGTTTCCACTTTGCTCTACTTCACCCAGAAATGCTGAGTTTCTATTCTTCTCTATGTTTATATCACCTTTCTCTTATTTCCTTTTTTTTTTTTTTTTTTGCTAGAGCATCTTCACATATGGGGTTGTGAAGGTACTAAACTTTCCAAGCTCTTGCATGTCAGAAAATTATTTTCTTGATTCATTTAATTGAAATTTTGGGTAGAGGCAGAATTCTTTATCCAAAATTATTTCCTCTTAGAAATTTTAGAAAATATCCCACCATTTCCTAGTTCTGAAATGTCTCTAATGCTGCTGAGAAAGTGTTGATGTCAGTATGTTTCTCATCCCATTGTAGGTGACCCAGTTACTTTTCTCTGTGGAAGCTTCAAGGGTATTTTCTTTATTTCTAGTCTTCTGAAAACGCAAAAGAATGTGAGAAGAATACATGTCTTTGAAAATTTGTCCTCTATGGTATTTTGTTGAGCTCTTCTAATTGAAGACGTGTTTTTTCCATTCAAGATAACTTACTGTTTTTTACATCAAATACTCCCAACTACCATCCTAGCATTCTGCTCCTGGAACGCCTAATAATCAGATGTTTGGCTTGTGTCTAGCCTCCATTAATATTTTCAATCTCTTCGTCTTTTTATATTCAACTAATGCTTATATCATAGTTTTAAAATAAATTATTTCATTGGGACCTTGTAAAAAGAAAGGAGATGTATATATATGCTCTGTCTTTCACATGAAACCAGAAGTCTGGATTTTTAAATATTTTTATGTAAAACTTTTATGTAACATGTTGAAAATTAAACTATATGCTCTCCTTCAAGATTGCAGCATATCCATATATATAAAACATAAATATATAGGAGGTAAATTTTCTAATATTTTTATTTGATATGAAAATTATAAAATTAATTGCATTATTTTAAAAGTTTGAGATCAATAATTTGAAGTTTTCACTAGATACATATCATACACCCACATGTTTGAAGGGTATTCTCATTTATAGAAGGGATTCAAAAACCAAAGAATTTTATGTGACTAAACTATTTCGCTTCTTGGGTAAGCTGAGTCCCAACCAATCCTTTTAAATGCAAGTGTTTCCTGAGGGAAAAAAAAGACAATGGTATCAAAAAATCTACAAACAGTAAATGCTGGAGAGGGTGTGGAGAAAAGGGAACCCTCCTACACTTTTGGTGGGAATCAAACTGGTACAGCCACTATGGAGAACAGTATGGAGGTTCCTTAAACAACTAAACATAGAGCTACCATATGATCCAGGAATCCCACTACTGGGCATACATCCAGAGAAAACCATAATCCAAAAAGATACATGCACCCCAATGTTTACTGCAGCTCTATTCACAATAGCCAAGACATGGAAGCAACCTAAATGTCCATCGACAGAGGAATGGATAAAGAAGATGTGGTACATATATACAATGGAATATTACTCAGCCAATAAAAGAGTGAAATAATGCCATTTGCAGCAACATGGATGGACCTAGAGATTATCATACTAAGTGAAGTCAGAGAAAGACAAATATCATATGATATTGCTTATATGTGGAATCTAAAAAAAGGCTACAAATGAACCTATCTTATGCTTATCTACAAAGCAGAAATAGAGTTACAGATGTAAAAAATAAACTTATGGTTACCAGAGGGTATACAGGGGGGGAGGGACAAATTGGAAGATTGGGATTGACACATACACACTACCATATATAAAATAGATAACTAATAAGAACCTACTGTATAGCACAGGGAACTCTACTCAATACTCTGTAATGGCCTATATGGGAAAAGAATCTAAAAAAGAGTGGATATACCTATATGTATAACAGACTCACTTTGCTGTACACCTGAAACTAACACAACATTGTAAATCAACTATACCCCAATAAAAATTATAATAAATAAATAAATAGATAAATAATAAAAAGGAATTTCCAGATGCAGTGAGAGACAAAGATAAAAGAGGAAAATGTAAGTTAGGTAAAAACAATTGGTAGGCAACTCATCTTCCTTAGAACAGATCTCTATCATCTTTTTTCACTACAAACATAAAGTGTAACTTATACATGTGCATTCCTATGGGTACCTTCAGAAATTTGCATTGTTTTTTCCTAGTAGCTACTATATTACAAGAGAAATAACTACAAATCCATACTAAATATTCCTAAGCTAAAAAGCATTATATTAGTAATAAATTACTTATGACATACTTCACAATGGATCCAAAGGTGTGTATAACAATGATTCACTTGAGAAACACAACACAACCCTAAAATTCCTCAAGATGAATAAATAATCTACTAAAACAACACATTTATTTAACAATTATGAGAATCTCTTAAATGTCAAGACACTGCTAGATGATTCTAAACTGTCTTTTGAACTTATAGCTACAAAGTCTCATAGAACCTGATGCTAATTTTGACTCCATCTCTCAGATTCAGTCAATTAATGTCTCAGAAAAAAAATAAGTCCCTTCCTTAATGACTCTCATCAAATTAACCTAATTCTTATGATTTCCTAGACATTCACAGCTGTATTAACTTAACTAGCACTGCATTTGTACTTCATTTACATGAGTTCTTCCTAATCTTGTACCATTTACTTCACCATTGAAAACACTGTAAATGAACTCTTGGCATTGTGTACCTAGTAGAATTTTAGTTCAGCAATTCTGCTTCTCAGTTGACTGGCTACATTTTAAGACCTGGTTAATGATCCTGTTTTGGTCATTTGTTACTAATAATATCTTATAATAACAGTCCAATTTCTATAAAAATTTATTTTAACAATACCTGTACACATAAGTCTAACCTTTTATCTTTAAATTTCACTTTGATCGTTTAATAAGTTTAATCTGAATGAAATAGTTAAGTATACAGTTTTAAATTTCACATGCTTTACTTATTTCAATTTATTCAATATTATTTATAAAAAATAAAAATTGAGGTAGCAAAATTCTTATCAACACAATTTAAAATACAGATTAACAGGGATAAAAAATGTCACTGAAAAGTCTTAAGTCTCAAGATAGATTCAAACTGAAAAGGGAAAATATTTGCACTTATGAGGAAACTGAGTTGAACCTAAAGTAAACAAACCTTCCACTTCATATACAACACAAGTTGAGTTTGTCTATATGGCCTAATGAATGCTCTCTGACCCTTAAGGAGATGTTCCACATAATATTTTTCTCTCAGAGAAATGCTAGACTTCTGCTTTAGCTTCAAGAATTTCATTGGACTTTAAAAATATGGAAGTATCATACTAGCTGAAGATATTACGGCAGGCTACCAGGTACCTGTCTCAGGTCCTAATATAATGTTTATGTTATTCAGTCTCCTCCATGATTCCTAGATTACAAATACATTTGGTCATAGAAAAGCCTTCTTACCGTATCTGATACTTTAGTAGTTCTTTCTGTTCTTGACGAGAAAGCAGCATATCGGTTAGTCAAGTTAGGTAGTTCATCAGAAATTCCACAGACCTGTGAATTCCAAAAAAATATTTTGAAAGAAGAAGTATATCATTTATTTTATTTTTATCAATACAAAGGTCATGATTAATAAATTTGCAATAAGCTCATTAATATGGCTCTGTCACTAAATAGAGATATACATATATTTATTTTAAAAAACTTTTAAATGGAATATAGTAAAAGACATTAAATCAATGAGATATTAAAATGGGGAAAGGGTTGATTACATGAACCTCTACGAAAGTAAGATGGATCTGCAGACATTATTTAAACATATTAGGGGCAAGTTATTAGCTATACTCTAATGTCAAATTCAGAACCAATTCTTGTCCTGATTCATAACTAGCAGGTTGTAATATCAAAAATATATAAGATATTTGGTCAATTGTACAGTATTATTTGTTAATAACTAATTATTAATACATGAAATAGAAATATATTAACAATAACTATTTAAATTGATTATGTGGCAATCCTGGATTAATAAATTTTCTAAGCAAAATGATCCACACTCTCTTAAACATCATAATTACTTATATGCAGTGAAGATGCAAATTAATAGGCTAGAGGAAGCTGATAATCTAAAAATTTAATTAGCAATTAGTTAATCCTTGTGATATTATACTCCTTCTGATTTATTATACAATTTAGCCATTTGTATTCATTTAATAATTTAAACCATATAACCAACAGTAACATTCTTTGTATATACAAAAAGGATGAGGATTTATTTTCCCATTTTTATACACTTCACTGTTTTTATTTCAGAATTTGATATTCATATTTAATACTTCAGGATTTAACACCTAGAAGAATAGCTAGGTATTTCTTTCTTTGTTCTTTTTTTTCAGGAACATTGATCTACTAAAAAATTCATCTCTCACATACTGTATCTTTGAAACTATATGCTTCACTACCCTAAATGCTGAAATTGGTGCTTCTCTTTTCCTCATGTTTTATTCCTACATAGCCACTCAAAAGAAAATAGGTAGATTCTATCACTTTCACAAACAGAAAAATCACGGTTTCACATCATGTAGAAATGTGAGATCCTTCAAATATAGAGCATATGAGCCATCATTATTACTTCATGTGATTTTTAAATTTATTGAAGCTGAAAAATAATTTACTTTCATAATAATTTTATTATTATCATTTATGTGGTATTAGAAATTATGAAATAAGTTCAAAAGCGTTTTGCAATTTTTACTGTTTAGGATAGAAATTAACAAGCTCAAGAAATGACTTTGGCTTTAGAGGGAATGAGTAGTTTGCAGAAGACCACATTTTTTCCAAATAAATCCATATAAAATATAACAAAATAAAATCCAGATTTTTTATTTGTTATAAATATGATTTATTTGTTATAAATCCAGACAAAATACAACAAAATTCTATTTTTAAAGTCTTCATAGGGCTATGAATGCTTCCAACTCTATGAACTGCCAGTACAGACAAGGGGGGCTAAGATTCTGAAGAAGATAGAACCTCTGAAAGTTTAGCGATCAATCTGCAGATGCTTTATTCCTGTAACATTTGCTGACAAACAGGCAACAGAGAAAGAATCTGGGTTTAGACCTGGCAGAGGGTTGCCATTAAGGAGCTGGAACATAAGCTTGTTGTGGTCTTGTTGGGCCACATAACAAAATTGCAGATTTGAGGAGCCTCAAAATACATGATCTGTTTCCCTATCAAGATGTTTGCAAAGGGGTGAGGAGCAAGGTGACACTAAAACTCTAAGTTAAAACTCTGAAACACAGAGTCATTAAAGATTACAGTTCAGAACACGGGGGTGGGGATGGTTAAACATGTCAGGCTCACAGTTGAAATTCCCAGAGAACAATACTTTATAAAAATGAACAAAAAAGAGGTAAACTAAGCCCTAGAAAAAGTGTAATAGCCACAGCCATGATTAAATTAAGGTGATCTCCTTTGACTTCTACCTGCTTTGCAGAAAAAAGTATGAAATCTCTCTAGCAGAAGATAACACCATTAAAGTCTCTATTATATATAATATCTAGCACTCTATTAAAAATTATGGGACATGCCAAAAGACAGACATGCATGATCAAATATCAAGAGAAAAAATCACAGAAAATAACAACAGACCCATAGGTGATCCAGATATTGGAGTTAGCAGACAGAACTTTAAAATAACTATGATTAATTTGTTCAAGAAAACATAGGGGGAAAATTTTTGAAAAAAAATGCTTGAAATCATGGAGACTTCCTCCTGAAAAGTGAAATCATAAGAAATAATTAAATAGCCACTCTAGAACTGAAAAACAGAATATCTGAAATTAAGAACTCAATAGAATGATTTAATAGCATTTGAAACAATTGAAAAAAAAATTTTGTGAATTCAAAGATAGCTCTGTAGAAAATACCTAACTGAAGCACAAAGAGAAAAAGGAGGCATAATACAGAGGGCTTATAAGACATGCTGGGGGTATGGGGCATAGGTGTAACATATATATTTATTAGTGTCCCAGAAAGACAAGCAGGAAAGAATGTAACAGAAGAAATATATGAACATATAATAGTCAAGAATTGTTTAAAATTGATGAAAGACATCAATCCAGAGATTCAAAGGCTCTGCAAACCTCAAGCAAGTAAACATACCATATCACCCAGCAATCCTACTCCTGGGCATATACCCAGAGAAAACCATAATTTGAAAATATACATGCACCCCAATCCAATGTTCATTGCAGCACTATTTACAATAGCCAGAACATGGAAGCAACCTAAATGTCCATCAACAGAGGAATGGATAAAGAAGGTGTGGTACGTATATACAATGGAATATTACTCAGCCATAAAAAGGAACAAAATTGTGCCATTTGCAGGGACATGGATGCACCTAGAGACTGTCATACGGAGTGAAGTAAGTCAGAAAGAGAAAAATAAATATTGTATAATATCACTTATATGTGGAATCTAGAAAAATGGTAAACATGAACTTATTTGCAAAGCAGAAATAGAGACATGGACGTAGAGAACAAACATATGGACACCAAGCAGGGAAAGGGGGGGTGGGGTGAATTAGGACATTGGGATTGACATATATACACTACTATGTATAAAATAGATAACTGAGAACATACTGTATAGCACAGGGAACTCTACTCAATGCTCTATGATGACCTAAATGGGAAGGAAATCGAAAAAAGAGGGAATATATGTATACGTATAGCTGATTCACTTTGCTGTAAAGCAGAAACTAACACAACGTTGTAAAGCAATGTTGAATGAATAAAAATTAATTAAAAAAAAGAAAACCACACTCTTGACACATAAAATACAAAGACCAAATAATAATAATAATAATTGCTTTCAAAAGAGAAACAATAAGTATGACAACTTACTTCTCAATAGAAATCACATAAGGCCTAAAGCAATGGAATAACATGTTTAAAGTGCTGAAAGAAAATAACTACCAACATAGAAATCTTTGTCTCCAAAATAAAAAATGACATAGGGAGTTTTTCAGGCAGAGGAAAAATGATTCCATATGGAAATGCAGAAAGAAATGAAGCACAACAGAAAGGTTAAATGTGTGAGGAAATATTGACTATACGAAAAAATAATATTCAAAGAGTTTAAATATAAGGAAACTTAAAATATATGACAATAATTAAACAAAAATAGGAGATAGCAAAACAGAGCTAAAATGTTCTAAGTTAGCATTATTGGGAAAGTGGTAAAAGTAATCCTTTTAATTGGACTGCAAAAAGTAAAGGATGTATATTGTAATTTTTATGGTAACTACTAAAAGAATAGTAAAACAATGCATAAGAAAAATGTAATAGAGGTAGATGAAATGGAAAAATATAAAATATTTGATTAATTCAAAAAAGAAGGTGAGGTAAGAAAAAATGCTAAAACAAGTGGGCTGATAGAATATATGAAATAATATGGTTCATATACGCACCAACATATCAGTAATCACATTAACTATAAATGGATTAATACCACTGTTAAACACAAAGTTTATCAGACTGGATTTTTAAAACTCATATGTTTTTAGGGTGTATCTTTCACTCTTGATTATAGTTTCTCAAATTTTATATAAACTACTAGTGTCTGAGTTATACCTATGGGTAGTTTTTAATTGTCAATAATAATAACAAGACTTACTGAGTCCTTTCCATGTGCCAGAAGCTATTTAAATTATTTTACATGTACTGACTCATTCAGTATTCATAATAATGTTTTGAGGTATGTTCTATTATGATCTCCATATTACTAAGGCATAAAGAGTTCAAATAAATTTCACAAGGTCAGTGACAAAGCAAGAAAATATTCTCACAAACTCTGCCACCAGAGATCATGCTCATAATCACTGTGCTATACTGTCTCAATATCTGCAATAGACAATAAAGACTATTTATAATGAGGGCTTTTTAAAATTTTTTCTTGAAACAATTTTAATAATTTGTTTTATCTAAATATAATGTTACTCAGAATAATGAACTTCTAGTACATTTTAAAAATATACAAGTATTCTAAAAAGTACTAACATTCGTTATGCATTTAAAATATACTTATATCAACACTTAAACATGGTTAAGATGGTAAATTTAACATTATGTGTTTTCTACCACATGATAGATAGACAGACAGATAGATATCACACTATAAAAAGTTAAAGAAAAAACATGTCAAAGGTTAATGACAGAAAAAAAATACTCAAAATTAAAATCTAGCAATTTAGAAAATCTAGCTATCTAGAAAAACGAAGATGTTTTAGAGTGTGTATGGACATGTTAAACTTGTTCTTATGTTTGCATCTCAATAATAAACTGGTGAATTTAACAGAAAAGAAATTAAATTGACAGAAACCAGAGTGCTATTTTGGGGAGGCTATCATATGTAATTCTGGGGCCTCTGGGAGCAAAAAATATTTTTTTTAAAATGTCTACAAGTTAAGGATATATAGATGTAAGAACTGTGAAGAGTCTGAGAGTTTTGTCTACCTCAAGCTAACTAGTTAACCTGCCACAGTTTCTCTGATGCTGGCAAAAGACATGAGATTCCTGATACAGAAACAAAGGACCTTATTCCTCATACAATAATACAGAGCATGAGAGTCAGCATGCTTGCTTCTTTCCTCCTTGCCCTCAAATCCTAATGAAGGCAAGGCAGATGGAGCAAAATGGATACTTGTACAAAGCAATGGGCTTTGTTTCAGAAGAAAACCTGTGAGCTTAGGGAACCTGAATCTTTCATAATCAGCAGTAAGCATGCCTGCCCTCTGCTTGAGAGGAAGACACTATCTCTATCTTCCAAAGCTATTTGCTATACAATCATCCTTGAAAAGACAGTCATAAACAAAGATGGGCAGAAATACAAAACAACCCCAGAGAATTCTCTCTTAATAAGGAAGAAGAATAAAAATAGATTTTAACACAGAAAACAAACTTCTTTAGGAATGTTTACCTAGGAAACAAATCTCTGAAAAAAATAAGTTTCAATAAAAATTAGAAACCTGAAAAAAATTAATGTCCAAAAATATAAAAATTAATCCCATAAATACAAAGTTGACATATAATGAAACATAAAAGAGTTAATGTGCCAGTAATTCAGGAAATCAAATGTCAAATTAGTTACATAACAATTCCTACCTTAAAATTGTTAATCATACTTTCTTCTAGTTTCTTTTGTTTTCATTGTTGTTGCCACTTGTTCTCATCTTAAAATTGTACTGTGTATCTTAAAACAATACTAAACCAAAATATAGTAATTAATTCCACTAAACTGAAATCTGAGGATATGCAAAATACAGTGACATCAAAGAGGCAGGGACAGTGGGGTGGAAGCAGGGAGAAAATGTGATCAATGAAAGATTTCCAAGGAGGGTGACATATGAACAATATATGGAGAATGAATAGGGCCTGGAACCTACCAAAAAAGATACCCTACATCCAAAGACAAAGAAGAAGCCACAACGAGATGGTAGGAGGGATGCAATCACGATAAAATCAAATCCCATACTCGCTGGGTTGACAACTCACAAAACAGAAAACAATTATACCACAGAAGTTCTCCCACGGGAGTGAAAGGCCTGAGCCCCATGTCAGGCTTCCCAGCCTGGGGGTCCAGCAATGGGAAGAGGAGTCCCCAGAGAATCTGGCTTGGAAGAAAAACAGGATTTGACTGTGGGACTTCCACAGGACTGGGGGAAACAGAAACTCCACTCTTGGAGAGCGCACAAAAAGTCCTGTGTTCACCAGGACCCAGGGGAAAAAAGCAGTGACCCCATGAGACTGGGCCAGACCTACCTGCTAGTATTGGAGGGTCTCCTGCAGAGGTGGGGGGGGCGGCTGTGGCTCACTGCAGGGACAAAGACACTGGCAGCAGCAGTTCTGGGAAGTACTCTTTGGTGTGAGTACTCCCGGAGGGCACAATCAGCCCCACCAAACAGTCTGTAGGCTCAAGTGCTGAGTTGCCTCAGGCTAAACAACCAAAAGAGAGGGAACACAGCCCCACCCATCAGACAAGCAGATTAAATTTTTTACTGAGCATGGCCCTGCCCACCAGAGGGACAAGATCCAGATCTACCCAAAACCAGTCCCTCCCATCAGGAAGCTTGCACAAGCCCCTTAGATAGCCTCATCCACCAGAGGGCAGACAGCAAGAAGACTACAATCATGCAGCCTACGGAATGGAAACCACAATGACAGAAAGTTAGACAAAATGAAATGGCAGAGGAATATGTCCCAGATGAAATAACAAGATAAAACCCAAGAAAAACAAGTAAGTGAATTAGAGATAGGCAATCTTCCAGAAAAAAGAATTCAGAATAATGATAGTGAAGATGATCCAGGATCTTGGAAAAAGAATGGAGGCAAGGATCAAGAAGATGCAAGAAATGTTTAACAAAGACCTAGAAGAACTAAAGAACAAACAAATAGAGATGAACAATACAATAACTGAAATGAAAAATACACTACAAGGAATAAATAGCAGAATAACTGAGGCAGAAGAATGGACAAGTGACCTGGAAGATAAAGTGGTGGAAATCACTGTCACAGAACAGAATAAAGAAAAAAGTATGAAAAGAAATGAAAACAGTCTAAGAGACCTCTGGGACAACATTAAATGCACCAACATTTGCATTATAAGGGTCCCAGAAGGAGAAGAGAGAAAGGACCTGAGAAAATATTTGAAGAGATAATACATGAAAAACTTCCCTAACATGGGAAAGGAAACAGTCACCCAAGTACAGGAAGTGCAGAGAGTCCCAGGCAGGATAAACCCAAGGAGGAACATGCCGAGACACATAGTAATCAAATTAACAAAAGTTAAAGACAAAGAGAAAATATTAAAAGCAGCAAGGGAAAAATGACAAATAACATACAAGGGAACTCCCATAAGGTTTCAGCTAATTTCTCAGCAGAAACTCTGCAGGTCAGAAGGGAGTGGCATGATATATTTAAAGTGATGAAAGGGAAGAACCTACAACCAAGAATACTCTACCAAGCAAAGCTCTCATTCAGCTTTGATGGCGAAATCAAGAGCTTTACAGACAAGCAAAAGTTAAGAGAATTCAGAACCACCAGACCAGCTTTGCAATAAATACTAAAGGAACTCCTCTAGTTGGGAAAGAGACCAGCAACTTAAAACAAACTTGTACATACATAGACTGCTATACCAAAACCACATGGGAACAGCAAACCCAAAAACTATAATAGACACACACACACGAAAAGAAAAAGGAACCCAAACACAGCACTAAAGATGGCCATCAAACCACAAGAAAAGAGAACAAAAGAAGAAGGGAAGAAAAAAGACCTACAAAAACAAACACAAAATAATTAAGAAAATTGCAATAGGAACATACATATCAATAATTACCTTAAATGTAAATGGATTAAATGCTTCAACTAAAAGACAAAGACGGGCTGAATGGATACAAAAAAAAAAAAGACCCATATATATGCTGTCTACAAGAGACCCACTACAGACCTAGGGACACATACATACTGAAAGTGAGGGGATGGAAGAAGATATTCTGGTATTCCATACAAATGGAAATCAAAAGAAAGCTGAAGTAGCAATACTCATATCAGACAAAAAAGACTTTAAAATAAAGACTGTTATAAGAGACGAAGAAGGACATTACATAATGATCAAGGGATCAATCCAAGAAGAAGATATAAAAATTGTAAATATATATGCACCCAACATAGGAGCATCTCAATATACAAGGCAAATACTAACAGCCATAAAGGGAGAAATCAACAGTAACACAATAACAGTGGGGAATTTTAACACCCCAATTTCATCAATGGACAGATCATACAGACTGAAAATCAATAAGGAAACACATGTCTTAAATAACACATTAGACCAGATGGACTTAATTGATATTTATAGAGCACTGTTTCCAAAAACAGCAGAATACACATGCTTCTCATGTGCACATGGAACATTCTCCAGGACTGACCACATGCTGGGCCACAAACGCAGCCTCAGTAAATTTAAGAAAATTGAAATCATATCAAGCATCTTTTCTGACCACAACACTATGAGATTAGAATTAACTACCAGAAAAAAACTGTAAGTAACATGAACATGTGGAGGCTAAACAATATGATACTAAATAACAAATGGATCACTGAAGAAATCAAAGAGAAAATTAAAACTACCTAGAGACAAATGAAAATGAAAACACATGATCCAAAACCTATGGGATGCAGCAAAAGCAGTTTTAAGAGGGAAGTTTATAGCAATACAATCTTACCTCAGGAAACAAGAAAAATCTCATATAACCTAACCTTATACCTAAAGCAGCTAGAGAAATAAGAAGAAACAAAACCTAAAGTTAGTAGAAAAAAAGAAATCATAAAGATGAGAGAAGCAATGAATGAAATAGAGACAAAGAAAGAAATAACAAATATCAATGAAACTAAAACCTGGTTCTTTGAAAAGATAAACAAAATTGATAAACCTTTAGCCAGACTCAACAAGAAAAAAGGGAGAAGACTCAAATCAACAAAATTAGAAAAGAAAAGGGAAAAGTAACAACTGACACCAGAGAAATACAAAGGCTCGTAAGAGACAACGACAAGCAACCATATGCCAATAAAATGGACAATCGGGAAGAAATGGACAAATTCTTAGAAATGCACAACCTGCCGAGACTGAACCAGGAAGAAATAGAAAATATGAACAGACCAATCACAAGCACTGAAATTGAAACTGTGATTAAAAATCTTCCAACAAACAAAAGCCCAGGACCAGATGGCTTCACAGGCGAATTCTATCAAACATTTAGAGAAGAGCTAACACCTATCCTTCTCAAACTCTTCCAAAATATAGCAGAGGGAGGAACACTCCCAAACTCATTCTATGAGGCCACCATCACTGTGATATGAAAACCAAAGATACCACAGAAAAAGAAAATTATAGGCCAATATCACTGATGAACATAGATGCAAAAATTGTCAACAAAATACTAGCAATCCAAATCCAACAATACATTAAAAGGGTCATACACCATGATCAAGTGGCATTTATTCCATGGGTGCAAGGATTTTTCAATATCCTCAAATCAATCAGTGTGATACAGCACATCAACAAATTGAAGAATAAAAGCCATATGATCATCTCAATAGATGCAGAAAAAGCTTTTGACAAAATTCAGCACCCATTTATGATAAAAAAAAAAACTCTCCAGAAAGTGGGTATAGAGGGAACATACCTCGACATAATAAAGGCCATATATGACAAACCTACAGCTAACATCATACTCAACAGTGAAAAGCTGAAAGCATTTCCTCTAAGATCAGGAACAAGAAAAGGATGTTCACTCTTGTCACTTTTATTCAACATAGTTTTGGAAGTCTTAGCTATGGCAATCAGAGAAGAAAAAGAAATAAAAGGAATCCAAATTGGACAAGGAGAAGTTAAACTGTCACTGTTTGCAGATGACATGATACTATACATAGAAAATCCTAAAGACACTACCAGAAAACTACTAGAGCTCATCAGTGAATTTGGTAAAGTTGCGGGTTACAAAAGTAATACACAGAAATCTGTTGTAGTTCTATACACTAACAACAAAAGATCAGAAAGGGAAATTCAAAAAACAATCCCATTTGCCATCGTATCGAAAGGAATAAAATACCTAGGAAAAAACCTACCTAAGGCGGCGAAAGACCTGTCCTCCAAAAACTATAAGATGCTGATGACAGAAATCGAAAATGACACAAACTGATACAATGATATACCATGTTCTTGGACTGGAAGAATCAATATTGTCAAAATGACTATACAACCCAAGGCAATCTACAGATTCAGTGCAATCCCTATCAAATTACCAATGTCATTCTTCACAGAACTAGAACAAAAAAATCTTAAAATTTGTATATAGACACAAAAGACCCCAAATAGCCAAAGCAATCTTGAGAAAGAAAAATGGAGCTGGAAGAATCAGGTTCCCTGAATTTAGACTATACTACAAAGATATAGTCATCAAAACAGTACAGTACTGACACAAAAATAGAAATATAGATCAATGGAACAGGATAGAAAGCCCAGAAATAAACCCATGCACCTATGGTCAATTAATCTATGACAAAGGAGGCAAGACTATACAATGGTGGAAAGACAGTCTTTTCAATAAATGGTGCTGGGAAAACTGGACAGCTACATGTAAAAAAATGAAATTAGAACATTCTTTAACACCATACACAAAAAAAAGCTCAAAATGGAGTAAAGACCTAAATGTGAGACCAGACACTATAAAACTCTTAGAGGAAAACACAGGCAAAACACTCTCTGACATAAATTGCAGCATTATCTTTTTCAATCCATCTCCCAGAATAATGGAAATAAAAACAAAAATTAAAAAATGGGACCTAATAAAACTCAAAAGCTTTTGCACAGCAAAGGAAACCATAAATAAAATGAAAAGACAACCCACAGAATGGGAGAAAATATTTGCCAGTGATGTGACTGACAAGGGATTAGTCTCCAAAATTTACAAACAGCTCATGAGGCTTAACATCATGAGAACAAATGACCCAATCAAAAAATGGGCAGAAGACCTAAATAGACATTTCTCCAAAGAAGACATATAGATGGCCAAGAGGCACATGAAATGATGTTCAACATCGCTAATTATTAGAGAAATGCAAATGAAAACTACAATGAGATATCACCTCACACCAGTCAGAATGGCTAGCATCAAAAAATCCACAAACAATAAATGCTGGAGAGGGTATGGAAAGAAGGGAACCCTCCTACACTGTTGGTGGGAATGTAAATTGGTACAGCCACTATGGAGAACAGTATGGAGGTTCCTTAAACAACTAAACATAGAACTACCATATGATCCTGCAATCCCACTCCTGGGGAAGCAATGTACACACTGCTTTATTTAAAATGGATAACCAGCAAGGTCCTACTGTATAGCACAGGAAACTCTACTCAATACTGTGTAACAACCTAAGTGGAAAAAGAATTTGAAAAAGAATAGATACATGTATATGTATAACTGAATCACTTTGCTGTACACCTGAAACTAACACAATATTGTTAAGCAACTATATTCCAATATAAAATAAAATATTTTTAAAAAGAATGAATAGGAAATTTCTAGGAGAACTAGACATATATTCTGCCCCATATCATGAGAGAGATTTTAGCAAATCTTTGAGGATGAAAATTTGTTAATGGAGGCTGAAAGGGCAGTGAAGAAATTTTTGGAGACTGAAAAAGGGGGCTCCATATTAATTAATAATGTAATGTTTTAAAAAATGTTACACACAGTGCTTAATTTGACTCAGCACAGGAGACCTGATTTGGCCCTGGCATGGACAAGATTGACAGACTGATAGATGTTCCTCAATTCTATGGGGGGTGGTCACAGCCATTCTTAGTTGGTAAAGCAATTTGTCTGGTTAATTCTAATCACAAGACTCTGGCATGCTACTTAGTTATGCAACACCCAAGAAGTGGGCATCTTCCAACTTCTTAGAGGGACAAGTGGTGTTCAGCCACCCAAGATTTAAGCAAATAACGAGTCTCTGATGCCCTTAAATATCCTGGTTTGCATGCATACTACACTAACTGCTTCAGCATGGGCCTACCCTGAAACTGCATGTACAGGTAACCCGTTGAAGCTCATTCATGACGGAAATCTGAGGGATTGAAATTATTCCTGAAGAACAAGGAATTCCCAGTAAGGGCCAAAAGCTTGCATTGATTGGTTTAATGAGGCCCTCAAATCAGACCCTGGATTGGTCTATACCTTGGTGAGAGCTGAGAAGGGAGTCCAACTAGGCTCTTTAGAGGAAGTAAAAGCTGTAACAAGGTTTCTATAGATGAACCTGCAGAAGCATCATTAATGAACCTTATCGCCTAAAGGGACAAAGGAATGCTGAGTCTTCTGTCCTCCCAATGCATGAGAATAATTGCACAATGACATGATGTATCATGTTGTATTTAAGGAACTTTAAGTGAAGGTAAAGGTAAGGGAGTGAGAAGCAAAAATTAAGGGAAATTATGGCAGCAGTGAGAAATGAGGCTAGAGAGCTAGACAGACACCATAAAGGGTATTGTATTTATTTTAAAAATAATTGTTGTCAGTCAAGTTTTTATTAACAAAGCAGTTAGCATGTGTTCATTAATTTTGTGTTATCTTAAAGGCATTTTTGAGCTTGGAGTGAAGGGAAATTATGGCAATGGTAAGATAGGAGTTTAGAAAACTAGGTAGACAACAGATTATGAAAAGGACATTGTTCTTAGACTTAAATTTCTTCCTATACCTGATAGAAGGCACAGAATTTTAGGCAAAGGGAACTTATTAAAAGGCAGTACCATGACATGACATGTTTTAGAGAGATATTACTTCCAATCATATAGCTAAATTTGCATTATTTTTTCTCAGCTTGATGATAGTTTTAACTCATGTGTGTAGTGAAAACATTTAAGATATACTCTCTTAGCAAATTTCAAGTATACAATGCAGTATTATTAACTATAGTCACCACACTATACATTAGATCTCCAGAACTTATTCATCCTGCATTGAAACTTTGTATCCTTTGACCAACATGTCCCCATTTCCTTCACCCCTCAGCCCTTGACAACCATCATTCTACTCTGCTTCTACGAGTTCTATTTTTTTAGATTCCATATATAAATGAGAGCATGCAGTATTTGTCTTTCTGCATTTTGTTTATTTCATTATTTGATTTAGCATAATGTTCTTCAGGTGTTCTTCATCCCTGTTGTTGCAAATGGCAGGATTCCCTTCTTTTTTAAGGCTGAATAGTATTCCCCTCTATGTGGCGTGTGTGTGTGTGTACACACACACACACCCCACATCTTCTTTATCCATTCATCTTTCTATAGACACATACATTGATTCACATCTCAGCCATTGTGAATAATGCTGCAATGAACATGGAACAGCAGATAACTCTTCAATATACTGACTTCATTTCCTTTAGATATATAATCACAAGTCAGATTGCTGGATCATATGGTAGTTCTATTTTTAATTTTTTGAGGAATCTCCATACTGTTTTCCACAATGGCTGTACCAATTTACATTCCAACCAACAGTGCACAAGGGTTTCCTTTTCTCCATATCCTCACCAACACTTATCTCTTGTCTGAGAATGCCCATTCTAACAGATGTGAGATGATATGGCATTGTGATTTTTATTTGCATTTCCCTGGTGATTAGTGATGTCGAGCATTTTCTCATATACCTGTTGGCCATTTGTATGTCTTCTTTCAAGAAATGTCCATTCACATCCTTTGTCCATTTTTAAATCAAACTATCAGTTTTCTTACTATTGAGCTGTTTGAGTTTCTTATATATTTTGGATAGTAACGCCTTATCAGATGTATGGTTTGTAAATATTCTTTTCCCATTCACTCATTGACTGTTTCCTTTACTGTACAGAAGCTTTTTATTATATTTTGATGCAATCCAATTTGTTTATTTCTGCTTTTGTTGGTTGTGCTTTTGGGGTCATATGTAAAGAAATTATTGTCTAGATAAGTGTCAAAAAGCTTTTTCCCTGTGTTTTCTTCTAATCGTTTTACAGTTTCAGGTCTTACATTTAAGTCTCTAATTAATCTTGGCTTGATTTTTTTATATGGTGTGTGATAGAAGTCCAGTTTCATTCTTCTGCATGTGGATATCCAGTTTTCCCAGCACAGTTTATTGAAGAGACTGTCTTTTCCTCATCAAGTGTTCTTGGAAGAAAATATATGGATGTATTTCTGAGGCTCTCTATTCTGTTCCAATGGTCTATATGTCTGTTTTTATGCCAGTAAAAAACTGTTTTTATTACTATAGCTTTGTAGTGTATTTTAAAATCAGGTAGTGTGAGGCCTCCTGTTCTTTTTGCTCAAGATTGCTTTGGCTATTTGAGATCTTTTATGGTTCCATATAAATTTTAGAATTTTTCTCTATTTCTGTGAAAAATTCCATTGGACTTTTGATAGAGATTGCACTGAATCCGTATATCATTTGGGTAGTACGGACATTTTCACAATATTAATTTTTCCAATCCATGAACATGGGCTATCTTGCCATTTATTTGTATCTTCTTCAATTTTTTTTATCAATGTTTTATAGCTTTCAAGTGTACAGACCTTTCTCTTCCTTGGTTAAATTTATTACTAAGTATTTTTCATTCTATTGTAAATGGGATTGTTTCCTTAATTTCTTTTTTGGACAGTTGTTGTTAGTGTGTAAAAATGCCACTGATTTTTGAATGTTAATTATATCTTGCAACTTTACTAACAACAATTTTAAATTGTGCAAGAATTTATGAAAATCTCACTTTGTGAAATTTTAATAATTTTTGTTTAAATAAGAAAAACCTTTATTCGTTTCCATTTTTCTGATATGCCTATAAATCTGCAGCATTACTAAAAGATTACTGATAATGATTTCACAGCTGTTCTTTCATTACAATGAGATGTATTTCAGATACAGCTAAAGTTTTTAACTAATTTAAAGCACTAGGGTGCTTACTTTAATAGCAAATATACTAAAGTTGGAACAATACAGATATTATCATCCTGTGCAAGGATGACATGCAAATTTGTGAAGCATTTCATTAAAAAAATTTTTTTAAGTACTAGGGTACTCTTACATTACCACCATAGGTATATTAGTGTTCCATTTCCTATAAAGCATGTGTGTCTAACACTTTCTGGGTTGATAATCATTTTCTCTGATAGGAGAGTCCAATCCAGTTTAGTAATTCAGTGGCTCTGCTATCCCTATATCATCTACACAACACCTACAGGATTCTTGTATCTTCTTAGCAATTCTTTTGCCAAACCAAACTTATACAAAGTCATTTTAATTTTCTTTAGCATTTTTTACAATAAATTGTTCTTCTCTTTAAACTTCCTAGATTATACTTCTATGCCTCTCTCTTGTATTCATTTATTCAATCATTACTTCCCAAGTGTGTACTATAGTATGGACACATTTCCAATGTTTTGTACATGCCCTTTTATGATCTGGCAGCTATGTTCAAACTTCCCCAGTGTTTAACATCTGTTTATATTCTCTCTATAGATTATCTACCTATCTATTCTTTCTATATTTTCCACCTGAATTGTTAGCTACTTTAACTTTTCTATATATGCATTCTCCTAAGCTTTCTCAAATTCTTCAGGAATGAGAAAAAATGAATAATTATATACACAAACATTAAGATGTCCTTTTAAAATCTGAACTCTAAAAGGTTTAATGTGTAGCCAACTGTATTGTCAGAATTTTACTCATGAGAGTGGCTTCCTGTCAACCTGTTAGGCTATAATAATTATATGAGTAAACTTCTTACTCATATAATCTCTGATCTCAGGAATATTTGTTTTCTGCTGATCATTTTGAAATAGGGATTTTCTACATTTCTTGTATATGTCTAACAATGTCCAGAATCTCTTCTTTGACAATTCTAAACTTTAAAATAACAGAATAGGAGTTCCTCTCTTGGCTTCCACTACTTTCTGTAAAGGTAAGTTGTCAGCAAATCAAATACATGTAAAATGTTTGGCTTTCAATGAAATGAGAAATCAAACAAACCCTTTTATATTTACCCACATGGTTATCTTTGATACTCTGCATTACTTTATACAGATCCAGATTCCATCTGGTAACATTTTTCTCTGCCTGGAGGACTTCCTTTAACATTTCTTACACTGTAGGTCTTTTACAGGTAAATATTTCAGCTTTTATATATATGAAAATGTCTTCTTTTTTATGGAGGTAGAATTGACATACAACATTATATTAGTTTCAGGTATGCAACATAATGATTCGATACTTATACATATCACAAAATGTTTACCACAATGTCAGGTTAACACCCATCACCACAAAGATTTTTTTCTTGTGGTGAGAACTTTTAGATTTACTCTCTTAGCATCTTTCAAATATTCAATACAGTATTATTAACTATAGTCACCATGCTGTACATTACATCCCCATGACTTATTAATTTAAATTAATTTAAATGGAAGTTTTTAGAAAAGCTTTTCATTTTGTTTTCATTTTTGAAAGATATTTGAGCCTGCAGTAGAATTATAGGTTGACAATTGTTTTCTTTCAATACTTTAAAGATGTTGCACTGCTGTCTTCTGACTTGCATCACTTCCAACATGAAATGTACTGTCATTTTTAACTTCATCCCTCTTAATGTCATGTATACTTTTCCTCTGGCTGCTTTTAAGAATTTTTTTTCTTTTTTACCATTTTATTCAATTTGATTATAATTTGCCTTGCATAGTTTCCTTGATATCTTTTGTGCTATGGGTTTGTTGAGCTTCATGGATATGTGGTTCTAGTTCTCATCGAAGTTTGGAAATTTTCAGCCTTATTTCTTAAAATTATTTTTTGTGTCCCCTCACTCTTTCTTTCCCTTCAAGGATTCCAGTTACACATTTAAGCCACCTCAAACTGTCCCATAGTTCACTGATACTTTATTGATTCTTTTTTTATCTTTTTTTCTCACTGTACTTCATTTGAGATATTAACATTTTCTATTACTGTCTTGAGTAATAATTTTTCAGTCTGAACTAACTAATCTGCTGCTAACTAGTGTACATTTTTTCATACAGTATATCAATACTTGCCATCTCTAGAACTTTAATTTGTGCCTTTCTATTTGTGCTATTGCTCTACTTAATATGCTCAATGTTTCTTCTACCTTCTTGAACATATAGAATATAGTTATAATAACTGTTTAATGTACTTTCCACTAATTTTGTCATCTGTATAACTTCTGGGCCTCTTTCTATTGATACTTTCCTGCTCCTTTGCATACCTAGTAATTTTTTTTTTTATTGAATGCTACACTCTGTGAATTTTACCTTGTTGGGTTCTGGATATTTTTTAATTCCTATGAACATTCTTGAGCCTTGTTCTGGGAGGCACAAATTCAGTAAGCCAAAATATATATATATAAAAGATGAAACTAATGGAGAAAAAAAGAAACTGCCATTCATGGATGGCATAAAAGCACTTGAGGAAATTTTTTTTAAAACTAATAATAAATTAGTAGGATTAATCATTTAATTTAGCAAGAAGTATGAATCATTGGTAAAGCAAATCTTTAATAAAGACTATTTCTTTACACCAATAACAGAAAGCTAAACAATGAAAATATTTAAAAGATAACATTTTGATAGCATTAAAAAACATCAAATACTGAGGAATAAATCTAATAAAGATGTGTAAGACGTCAACATAAAAATTATAACACTGCAGAGAGCATTTAAAGAAGCCCTAATTTAAAGGAAGCCTAAATTTACTTTGAGAATATAGTGGCCCAATCAAAAAATGGAGATAAATATTTAAAGAACTACATATGAGATCTCCAAAGAGATAAAGAATAAGATCTACTTTTAAAAAAGAAATTACAAACATAGCTGTGAACCAAATTAATTTTTGTTCTTATGCCATAAATGACCATATGTAAATAATTTCAATAATAATAGTATGGCTTATAATAATGAGGTATATGTATCACAGGTAATCCTGTAAACCCTAAATTCTTGGTAATAGATATAAATAATATAATTTTGGTATCCACATATTACCTTATAGCCAGCAGGCCCAGGAGTAGGAAAAACTTCTTTCTGAACCAGGAAAAGAGTCCGAGGAACAGAAGATCCAAATGCACTTTTCTTTTGTTTCTTCAAGCAGGTATTGCTAAAGTTGTCAATTAAAGTATTGTTTTGGATATTATAAAACCCAGGACCTAGAATTATGAAGAATATCATATGTAAGAATAAGCACACTTTTAATTCTTTTAAACTGAATAACTTTATTATTTATTTTACTTTATTTATTGAATGAAAGATTCTTTAACTTCTATAGTGCTTTACAATTTTCAAAAATTTCACACACATGATTTCATATAATCCCATAATAACCCTTTTACTTTTCCCCGCCCTTGTATTGTTCCTCCCCCCTTCCCTCTCCTCACTGGTAACCACTAGTTTGTTCTCTATATCTGTGAGTCTGCTTCTTTTTAGTTTATTCACTAGTTTGTTGCATTTTGTAGATTCCATATATAAGTGATATCATACAATTTGTCTTTCTCTGTTTGACTTATTTCACTTAGCAAAATACCCTCAAAGTCCATCCATATTGCTGCAAATGGCAAAACTTCATTGTTTTTTATGGCTGAGTAGTATTCCATTGTATATATACACCATATCTTATTTATAAACTGAGTAACTATAAATTAAGTAATTTTTTAGAAAGAATTCTCATATATTGCTGGCAGGAATGCAAACTGCTTTGCCATTCTGACAAACAATTTGTCAATTTCTTATAAAGTTAAACATATACTTACCATATGACCCAGAAATCCTACTCCTAATTATTTCCCCAAGAGAAATAAAAACAACCCAAATGTCCATTAGCTGGTGAACAGATAAACAAAATGTGCTACACCCAAACAATGGAATAATACTCAATAATAAAAAGAAAAAATAAATGCAACATGAATGAACCTCAAAAACATCATGTTAAGTGAAAGACGACAAACACGAAATCCTAAATAATGTGTAATTCCATTTATATAAAATTCCAGAAAATGCAAAATCATAGAAACACTAACAGTTACTTAGGGCCAAGAGTGGGGGTACAGATTAACTGCAAAATGACATGAGGAACTTTTTTTTTTGGAAACCTAGATGACCTTAGGTATGGCAATGACATTTTATTTTATTTTATTTTTTTTTTTAATAAATTTATTTATTTATTTATTTTTATTTTTGGCTGCGTTGGGTCTTCGCTGCCACTTGCGGGCTTTCTCTAGTTGTGGCGAGCGGGAGCTACTCTTCATTGTGGTGCACGGGCTTCTCATTGCGGTGGCTTCTCTTGGTGCAGAGCACAGGCTCTAGGTGCGGGGGCTTCAGTAGTTGTGGCACGCAAGCTCAGTAGTTGTGGCTCATGGGCTCTAGAGCGCAGGCTCAGTAGTTGTGGCGCAAGGGCTTAGTTGCTCCGTGGCATGTGGGATCTTCCCAGACCAGGGCTCAAACCCATGTCCCCTGCATTGGCAGGTGGATTCTTTACCACTGCACCACCAGGGAAGTCCTGAGAGAACGTTTTAAGAATGATGGAAGTGTTCTAAAACTTGATTATATAGTGGTGATTACCTGACTATGTACATTTACCAACACTCATCAAAATGTACACTTAAAATGAATTCTTTTTATTGTGTAAATTATACTCAGTAAAGATGGAAGGAAGGGAGGGAGGGAGGGAGGAGGGCAGGAGGGAAATTCTTGATGCCAAAAAGTATTGAAATCTTGATGTAACAACATTAAAAATCAATTTGGAACAGAAAAAAATCACCTATCACCCATTCTTCCTATCATAGTATTTAGTTATTTTAATTTTTGCCTTTTACCCTTTAGTGTACATTTATAACCAGGAATATTTTCTACAGTGACAATCTGAGTGAATAACATTTCTTTTTTTTCATTCAAAATAATACAAACAACTTTCTTTGCCATTGATAAAAGTTTTTATCAAGACATTCAAATATTTGAAACAAATATTTGTATATGTTTTATAATTCAGTATTTTCAAGAAATCAGTTCCAGTGAGCAGCAATATTCATAAAATGCAATATCAAATACTTGAAAGAACACCTGATTTGGTTGTACTCATGTTATCTGGAATCTACTAAATTAGATCTGCAACTAAATACGTATGAACCATCACTTAAATCTCATTTGTTTTTCTGGGCTTCAAGTTCCTGTCTGAAGATAATAGGAATTGACTAGATCAGCTACTCAAAATGTGATCTGTGAACTGCTGCCCATCCAAGAACAATCTACAATAAAAGGAGCTTACAACTAAATGTAAATTGACTCACTAAACGTTTTATAACTAGTCTTTCTCCATGAAGGAAGCATTGTGTGGATTTACATTCTGGTGCAATCTCCTTTCTCATTGTAGGCAGGAAACAAACAAATGGGCATGAGGCTAGATGATACTTTAGGTTCCTTCTGGTTTAAAAGTGATCAAGGCATTCTACGCAGTCAAATCCTCTGTACTCCTGATACATGTAAGGTTTTTCTCAAAGAAGCTGCCCACAAACTCTTCCCAGTTTTTCAAATATTCTAGTTCTAAAGTCTATTCCCCAAAAGTCTGTCATGACAACGCTCAGAAAACCTAAATGCCAATACATCTTATTTCTGATGTCTTCCAACATTCCTCCACTGATAATGCTTGGGAAAAATATAAATAGAGAGCATAATGAAAACTATTTGGGCCACCACTGAAGGGACTTAAAATACAAATATCTTAGATTTGCCTCTCTTCTGGCGTGAGAGGACAACATAACATGTGACAAGTGAGCGTAAGTACTTAAATATAGGGACCTCAAGGTGTATGCATTTCAGGTACTACCTTGTTAACGTTCTGATTTGAAAAGCCACCCTGATCATTATAATTCACTTACATTAAAGGTTTTTTATGTTCATTTTTCCAGTTATTAAGTGTAGAAATGCCCAGGAACCCCAGAGTTAGACAGTTTAGGATGCCTTCGAACAGTAACCTGCCACAGCTCTGAGCCATATATTAGGTGGTTGAATCTGTTCTATGACTGATTTGTGATTCTAAGTCATTACTGTACACTAATATCTACATGGGAAAAAGAAAACACACGAAGGCTATTCTCACTGATTCTTAAAATATGTAAGATCAGGATTAGATTTTAGAGGTCATCATAATTAAACTTTATCCTTTAAAAATAAAATAACCTTTGGGGAATTTATAAAACTTTATTTGTGATACATTAGACCATCAAATTGAAAACAAGGCCCAAACTTAAGGCAGTTGGGTGACTCAATAAATTGATATTTTGAAATAATTTGTATTTCAGATTCATGATAAACACTACTGAGCTAGGCTCATCTGGGGTAGTGCCTAGCACCTATATAAGACCTCTCCAGAATGGCAGTCTTAGACTAGTCAGATTTCTATCTAGAAGCTCAGGTCTCCAAAATCAATTGTTTCTATAGGCCCAGGTATATGCTGTTAAGCTTATGACTTTGCCTGAGAAGTGCTAGAATATCACTTCCACTGCATGCTACTGGAGAATAAAGCCACCAGACTAGCCAAGATTGAAGACGTAGAAGAATAATACTCAACCTCTCAATGGCATAAATAGTAAATAATTTTATACCATGAGTACAGCATTACTATAAGGAAAAATTACCGTGTCAAAACTTGGAGCAATAGTTTGGGATCAGGCAATGGGCCAGAAGCTGAAACAACTCAAGACTTAGAGAAATGGCCTTGAGGATACAGTTGGTAATGGCTTAAAGAGAGTGATAAAAATGTTATGGAGGTTAGAGAAAAGATAATTTGTATTCTATAATGGCAGAAATTTTGGCAAAACTAATACTTGGGGTAGTGAAGAAAACACCTAATAAAATAGTGGATTCTAGCTAAGGAAATTTCTAGGCAAAATATCAAAAGTGCCAACTAGTTGCTTTTAGCTGTGTGTGGGAAGGTATAGTTAGAAAGAGATAAGCTAAAACTGCTCAGTTTTCAAGCAGAATTTATAGGAAATAAAACAAAACCAATCTTTTCTGAGTTTGAAAGTAAAATTGTTTTTCATCCCCAGTCTCTCCACACAGCAAAAAGCTCTCAAAGCAAGAAACACCCTGAGACCAAATCCAGGGTTTAGCTGTAAGACCTTTGTTAAGACCTCAAAAAGATTTAAGATGGTATCTCATAGAATCTCTCAGTTAAAGAAAAGAACATCTAGGAATTTTAAGGCCATGTGTCATAGACCCTCTAAGCTAAAACAACAGTGCTCCTAAGAATCTAAGAGTACGGAAACACAGCAACACTAAAGGTGACCCAAAGTAGACAAAGGTTTTTCTAAGAAGTACATGTGAGCTTGGCTTTTGTCCAGTGTATTTGATTATAAATTAATACAATAATAAACCTACAAAGTTTTAATAAGGAATGAACCAACTTGGAATGAAACAAACAACAACAGTACAAAATGAAAAGTGGCTCATAGACCCCAGATCTCCCTGGGCAGGAAGCAGGCTGAGAAAGCTGAAAACACAGCCTATTTCTTATAGACGAGGAAGGATGTTTCAAAGGATGAAACCAAGAGCCTAAAAGGTAAAACAAAGCACCACAGGAAATCTTACTCCCAGGGAGCCCAACTGAGCCCTAGCTAAGAAAATAGCAACATGTGCCTGCTTGAACTTCAGAATTGCTATAGGCCTGTGACTTCTATTGTCACTGAGCAGGACCCCATGGGGCCTTCTCAGGACAGATACCCTCACCCAATGCCCTCTGCCTGTCTCTTATCTGTAGAAAACTAGCCTCCTAGGCCTTCCCCAAGTTCCAAAGGATAAATTTAATCAGAGAAGGGAGAAAATGCAGAAAGAAAGGAAAACAGTCAAGCAAGACAAAATAATAATACTTTAGCCATTAAACAAAGTCAAGCACTTTTAGTTCCTCCTCAAAGGCTATAGATAACATTCTGAGCCATGTCCTTTGAGCTGTTTTGCAGATACTGAAACCTCCACCAGGCAGAAGAAGTTAACTGTATGCTGCCCACAAACAGGTAGACCCCAGATCGGTTGGAAACAGAAGGTTGATGATGTTGACTCCCGATTATCTCACAACTAACCCATCAGAAGAATGTCCATGAGCTGATCACGCACCCCACAATTCCCCTCCCTCACCCTGTCTTTAAAAACCTTTCCCTGAAAGCCATTGGGGAGTTTGGGCCTTTTGAGCACTAGGTACCTGGACTCCTTGCTTGGTGCCCTGCAGTAAATGTTTCACTTTCCTTCACCACAACCCCGTGTCAGTAGATTGGCTTTACTGCACACGGGCAAGTGGACCCAAGTTTGATTTGGTAATATTGTGGGCCTCCAGTTTTCTCTCTTTTTTGAATAGGAGTTTCTAGTATTATTATCCTATCTCTCTCCCACCACTATGTGTTGAATATATGGAGGAGATAACTTGTATCTGTAGTTCACAGCTCTTCTGATAGAGAAGAGAGATATACAAGATGATCTGAAGTACCACACCCAAGAATCCCCACCTGCACCTACACCTGACTTAGATAACAAGATCCTGGTCTTTAAGATTAGACCATACTTGCCTGAGACTTTGGAGGCCTTGAGAAGGCATGTAGGAAAAATGAAAATATTTTGTAGCCAGAGGGTAATCTATAGCAGATTAAAGATGGCCACAAATTCCTTGCTACCCCTGTCATTGAAAGATGAAGTTTCATGTCCTTCTTTTCAATATAGGCTATGCTGTGCCACTTGATTGACTAACAGAAAGTGATGTCCTGGAATTTCTGAGGGTAGGTCATAAGAAGCCTTGCAGCTTCCTGCCAGGTCTCATGGAGCCCTGAGCTACCATGTGAAAAGAACAACTACCCTGCGGCAGCAATGCTTGAGCTATGCATGCACTCTGAATAACAGTCCCATCTGAACTCTGCCTTTTAGCAGTCCCACAGATCAATGGGATATGATAGAAAAAGTCTGTTTTTTTAAGCCACTGAGTTTTTTATACATCAGCAAACAACCTATGTGTTAGTCATCATATGTTATTTTTGTGTTATAGTTTTAGATTACCCACTGTATACTAGAATACCCACTGAGAATACTAGAACATGTGAGTGGACATCCCCAAAATAAAATTTTAACAAAACTGAATATCATAAGTTATATTACTGGCAGTGACCACATAATTAACATATATGTTCACCCACCAAGGGAAAATTAGGAAATTTATTGAAAAAAGGAAAACAATAGAAAATTACAACTAAGAGATGTGACAAGTTAAATTAAAATCTTACTAAAACTGTACATTATTTTATCTATCTGTGTTTGGAGTAGAGTCAATGCTTAAAAAAATGTTGACTTAAAATGACAACACCACCCATAGAACAGAAAATTGTACTTTCTGGTGCATCCATTTTAAGAATATTAAGTTGCATAAAGCTAAAGAGTAGATACATATGAATTCATGGCTAACCTGGCATTTTCTCTGTCCTAGAGTCTTGTGTGAATCGAGCAGCACTTTGACCAAATGAGGTATTTTTCAGTCCTGGTGTTTTCTTCAAGGGCTTGAAAGCAGTTCGAGATTCATTATATGCACCAGGAGCTGGGGTGATTGATTTCATAGGGACAAACCTCTAGTGAAGAACAAGAAAATATGCCAGTGAGAAACTATGGTACGTTTTGATATTTTGTGAGTTAAAAGCTGCTTTCTTAGTAATATAACATCTGGAGTTTATTTCTTAATGGAGTGAAGAAAATGTAGATGAGTTAAGATCTTATATCTATCAAAACATAAAATATATACTTTTAGAAAAATCATCTATATATTAATACAGTGATGCATTATGTACTTCACTAAGCCAGAAAGACTTTTCAAAGGAAATCATCTCAATATGAGATTCAGATGATAGTGTGTGGACAATCTTCACATCTAAAATATTCTGCAAGTTAAGATAATAAAGAAAAACTACATGATGTAACATGGTTTCTTCTATGTAATAAAATTACACAAATTGACAAAGTTCCTCAACATATATATTCAATGAACTCAACAATACCATTAGCTACCTTAAGAAAAAAATCTTAGATTCAAGTGGTATATAAATCCACTTTAACTTATAATATTAAAGTTATTATTTTATAAACTTATAATCAGCTTACTTATAAATTTATAATATTTAACTGATTGATATTAAATATGCATGTATCTATATGTAAATTATGAAATCTTATGAAATATAGCATTGAATAATCTATTTTTTTAACTTTTTTATTTAGAATTAATTTAAAAATTGGAACGTTCAAATTTATGAATAAAAATAATGCAGAAAATACCTGTGCAATGATTACCCAGATGCACCTGTTAACATGTTATGCCATTCACTTTTTTCATTTGCCCACTCTATTTCTGTCTTTCTGTCTGTTTGTATGTCCATTCCTGCCTCTCTCTGTCTCTCTACACACACACACACACACACACACACACACACACACAGCACGCATATATATAGAACCATTTAATGGAAAGTTATGTGTGTTGTGGCCCTTTATCCCTAAATACTTTAGTGTGTATTTATTAAAAATAGGGATATTTTCTTACATGTATTTTCTTAAATGTATCAATGATATAAGACTTTTATCTAATGTACCATTCATATTCCAAATCTGTCAGTTGATCTAATTATACCTCTAATGCATTTTTCCCCTCTAATACATAACCTAGTCTAGGCTCAGATATTGCTTTTAGCCTCCTTTCATGTAGGAACATTTCCAAAGCCTTCTTAAATACTATCTTATTATTTAAATGCTGAGTCAATGTTTTTAAATGGTAATACTCAACCCTGGCTGCATACAGAATTACTTGAGGAGTTAAAAAAAGTATTGGTGCCTGGGTCCTATTCTGGACCAGCTGAATCAATCTCTGGGAGACAGGAAAGAAAGCAACTGGGTATCAGAATGTATTAAAATTTCCCAAAATATTCTAATATGCAGCAAGAGTTGAGAACCATTATTATAAAGGAAATCTTATGTTTTAAAAATTAATAGTTGACGACATAAGAAAATTCAATGCATTTAAATAAAATACCAGACAACTCCTTAAGTCAAGACTAAAATAAGTATCCCAATAACATAACATGTCTTTAATCTTATAAACCAAAAATTGTGTTCTAAGTCCACCTTGTTAATTTCATTATTGCTTTTTCAATCATAATCATTAATAAATCTATTCATATTCAGCTAAACACTAACACTACCCCTAGCAGGCAGTCCTGTTGGTTTTAACTCCTCCATATCTTTCACCCCAGAACCATGATTCTTTTCCTCATGGTTCTCTTAAGCAAAATTGATATCACATTCTTTTTCATTTCTGAAAATATATTTAAAATATTATAATTGGCGCCAAGTAATGTCACATTAGGACTATATATCAGATGAACAGGAATAGCATAAAAACTGAGAGTTCTAGTTGTAAAAATGGTATTTTTAAAAATCAAGGGCACACACACAATATCCCATTCCCTCACATCCATTCTGTGTAGTACCTTAAGTACTATCAAGTTGCTCAAGGCAAAAACCTGCTGTTCATTCTTGATTCTTCCTAGTCCCTCACCACAACATCTAACCCATTAAAAAGTCATGTTAACTGTGTCTCCAAAATATACCTGCAATCTATCTATTTGTCTCCAAGGAGTTGCCTCTTAAGTACAATGAAACTAAAGTAGCCCGCTGTAGTCATCTGAAGGTTAATAACCTTCCCAAGTTAAATAAGATAATCAGAGTTTTACATAGTACAATTGGTTAAATATCACAACGACTTGATCTGGCCACTGCGACATTATAAAGGTTTGCTAGTATTATAATGTTCTTGCCTTAGGAATATCTTAGATACCTTCAAGTCCCCTCAATATAGACCTTGGAGAACGGGATTACTGTGAAATAGACTCTCACATCACTAATAAAGGCCCCAGTGGCAGTTTTAGATATAATTTACAGCTAGGCTCCAGAGAGCCTTCAGAACCTTCTCCAAAAGATATGCATGTCCTCATAGATTACACGTCAACACTTCATATATTCATTAGTAAAGTATATTTTAAAACCCAGACTAAAATCTCTTATAAGCTAAACTGAACTTCCACATAAGCAAATTTGCTTAGTAGACAATGTTTAATAAATAATTTCAATTTGAATATTTATCTCTGCATATTATTGTTAATATTGTAATCTTAAGTCATTTCCTTTTACCCACATTTCTGGCAATATGATTTGCCCAGGCTGCATCTGTTCCTAATTTGCTTAAATACCACTTTTCTTTTTATAACCTCCCTAACACCACTGGATTTGTTGCTGGCATCGCATTATACTTATTATACACTAAATATGAAATAACTGTAGAACATTACCCGGGATTGAGAAAGAAAAGCAGGTGATGCACCATTTACGTTTGATGACATACTTTCATTCTTCTGAAATTGACTTTTAATGTCATATTTTCCTGGCCCTGGTACTCCCTAAATTACAGAAAGAAAGAAATACATACTCTCATTAAGAAAGCATCTACAGCACCTAAGGGAACAGTTGGCTAAATATCTGAACAAAAGCTACAGGGCTTTTAAGTGACATTACCAAAGCACTTCATTAAAAAGCAAGCCAGAACAAACTTCTTAAGAGCAACAGCAACAACAACAAAAAAAAAAAAAAAAAAAGGAAATTTTCCTTAGCAAAGCCTCCCAGAAACCTGAAAAGACACTACTTGAAACTTTGCTGCCCCCTACTGATACAGCTCATAAAAAAATTATCTAGTTCTTCACGTGATTTAGACACTACAATGAATAAAAGTAGTTTCTATATTTCTTCCATTTAACTTTATACAACCAGCTCGTCTCTAAAAAATATTTTACTGTCTTTTCAAATTTCTGTTAATCAGTAGACTGCTTTGTTTCCAACAAATAAGCTTTAGGATATATTTTATTTTAACTACAAATGTTAGATGTAAGACATTAAGTTTTTAACTAGATATTTTACAATAGATAAAAATTCAGTAAACATTGGGATTGAGTTTTAATTATCTTGCTAATAAAATGTAAATATATATATAGAAGTACTATTTAGTCATCATCAAATATTTTAACTACCTTGATAAAGTACCTTTCATAGTATAAAAAAGATAGATTTAAATCTTCTGCTTCATATAATATCTCCCCTACTTTTCTATAGTTGAAAGAATTATTCCTTAATTTATGAATTAAATACTTGGCTTATAACTTGGATGTATAATGAAATTCTATCAGCAAATCCTATCACCTATATCATAACAATATAGGCAAATCCAACCATGTCGCTCCACCTCCACAAATACTCTGATCCAAGCCACGATCTCTTACCCAGATTACTGTGAAATCTTCCTAACTGCCTCCCTTGCTTCCACCATTGCCCATCTTCAGTCTGTTTCCAACACAGAAACTAGTGATGGATCCAGTTAAAACCCTTGGTCAGATTTCACCACTCCCCTTCTCGAACCCATCCAATGGCTTCCAATCTCACTTCTGGCAAAAAACCAAGGTCCTTAATATGAAATGAATTTCACCCCCAGACACACTATTACCACTCTAACCACCTATCCTACTACTCTCTCCACTCATTCACTCTGTTTCCCAAAAAGATCAGTCATATATCCACCTCAAAACTTTTGCACTTACCATTCTCTTTGCTTGGAATGTTCTCCTAGATAGCTCCAGGGCTCACTCTTTCAATTCAGTCAGTTCACTACTCGAGGTTACCTTCTCAATGACTCATTTCCAGGCCACCCAACATAAAATTTTGTTGCCTCCCCCAAACAATTCCTGTCCCCTCTCCTACCTATTTTTCAACCTTATTGTTTTTTACTATCCAAAATATGATTTCCTGCTATGTTATAAGCTCCAGAGGACAGTTGTTTTTTTGTTTTGTTTTGTTTTGTTGGCTGCTGTATCTTTAGAGTATAGAAGAATAGCTGGGGCATAGTAGGCACTCAGTAAATACTTGTCAGAAGAATGGATGAATGCATGCATTGCATTTTCACTGACCATATAACGATTTTAGAGATACGTTCCTCTGGGAACTAATGTGCCCCCAAATAAGAGCATTATCCATTTCTAATTATAATAACAAATAATAATAATTTGAACAATTCTTTAGGAGAAATTCTTATACAGAAATACCTCTTCTTATAAATAAATTATATTCTAAAAATTTATGCGAAGTCCATGTTATGTTGTCTCAAATGAACAAATTTATGCAATTATTTGAGAGCTGATAGAAAAGATTCACTTTGGTCATGCATGTAAGATTGTTTTTTACCTATGAACTTGTAGATAGTCACACTTAGAAGAAAAGAAACTTCTGCATAATTCTGTGTTTATATAAACCTATGAAATATGTATCAAATACAGAAATATGGATAAATATTCAAATACATGATGGTAATCTGTTTTCTTGAACTTTTCAGATATGGTATATCTATCTTCTCTCTGTATAGGAAGGCATGATAAAAAATTATTAGCTACTGACAAACAGGGACTACTTTCCTACTGTTTTCAACAGTTGTCTAAGTGGTCATTACTATGGAGCATAGGGAAAAGACTAAGTGTGAATAATGAGATAAGTGAATATACTTAGTCTTGAGAACTATTTCGCATAAAAGACGAAATGAAATTTTGACCCCTTCAGTGAACACTTCCTATTCCTTTTCTTCTGTTTGTCCATAAAGTTCCTAATATTACTGAACTTTGCTTCACTAAAATAAGATAGAGCAGTAAAATCAGGTCCTTACTTCTAAAAAATTAGACTTAGGATTTAATAAGCCAATTAAAAATAAGCTCCAAAATAGGATTGTGAGACACTGACCACTGAAAGGCAGGTCTCCGTTTACGACAATATAAAGAAGATAAAAAGACTTTACAAAGACCAAACCCTAGGCACAGGCTGAAAATGCTGTAATATTTATCCTGCTTTTCCACATTGTGATCAACAAAACACCTGCATTGATACCAACCTATTAAGTACATGGCCTCCCAGTGTCTCATCTGAGATCTGGTGAATTAGAATCTTGTTGGGCCCAGGAATCTGCACTTTGACCAAGCCTCATAGAAGATTCTCATTCACAATAAAGAAACACAGCTCAGCCAAAAAGGGGTCACTACTACAGCCTTTTTTGCTAAGCACGTCCATCTTAAGGTAGAAGGCCCAGATCTTGAAAGTATCCTACCTTGGGAACAGAAGTTAAAGATTATTGAGGCATGTTGTTTATGGCATTTTTTCATGTGCAAGCTAATAAAAATGGGCCTGTCTTTAAAAACTAGGATATAATCATTCATTTGATCAGATGGTGTGCAGGAATTAAAAGCTTCCTGGTTAATGCTAATGTGCAGTCAGGACTGAGGCCCTAAAACAGTTTAAAACTCACACTGCTGGGCCTCATCCAGGTACAGTCACTTTCCACTGGTTCCGTAACTGCCATTTTTCCCTAGAGTTTCAGAGTCCCCTTCACGTCAATAAGGACAATAGTGACACCAGGCTGCCAGGTATTTCTTTCAGCTCACATTCTATCATTTAAATTCTGTAATCACATTTTTAATTTTCAAATTATCTTTCTTATTCTCTAAATCTTCTTTATTCACACATGCATTATCCTCCATGTTTCTGTGGATATTAATTATAATTTTAATTATTTATAATTTTGTTCTATTATCTGTTTCCTTTGAGTTTCACTGATGTTGGCTTTTTGTTTGTTTGCTTTTGTGTTTCACATTGGAGGGTTTCCTCAAATGTCTGTCTGGTGATCCCTTGCTCTTCATTCAGACGTAAGGGTGAGTCCCTAACAAAATCTGACTGAAAATTTCACACAAGAATAGATGTGACCTGAGGGACTTCCCTGGCGGTCCAGTGGTTAAGACTTTGTCTTCCAATGCAGGGGGTCCATGTTCGATCCCTGATCAGGGAGCTAAGATCCCATATGCCTTGCAGCCAAAAAACCAAAACATAAAAACAGAAGCAATATTGTAAGAAATTCAGTAAAGACTTTTAAAATGGTCCACATCAAAAAAAAAAAAAAAATCTTAAAAAAAAGAAAAGAACAGATGTGACTTGAAATCTATTGTACTTAATTATGTTGTGATGGAATCACAACTCAGCCTTTGTATTAGCAGGCCCCCAAAGGTCAGTCTTTTCTCAAGTCTGGATGACAATTTAGGTGAGTGGGAAAGCTGCCTGGAACTCTCTTCCCATTTTGTATATAAGCTTTTACTTAAACTCTCCATTTCGTTCCTGCCTTTACTTTTAATTATGAAAAATTAAAAACAAACAAACAAAAAAAAAACGGAGAGAATAGTACAAGAAATTTCCACATACACATCACCCAAGGTCAGTAATCCTCAACTCACGTCCATATGTGTTTTCTAACCCTCATAGAAGATTCTCATGCACAATAAAGAAACACAGCCTCCCCAATTCTCCCAACCTCCCCAATTCTCACTCTAATGATGCAGAGGCAAGTCTAAACTATCATATAATTTCATCAATGAATACTTCAGAATGTATCTCTAAAAAATAAGGGACTCTTAACATAACCACAAAACCATTTTTCTATCTTAAAAAACATCAGCAGTTATTTAATTCATCTGAATTTTTATTCAGAGTTCAAGTTTTTTGTGACTGCCTCAAATTTATGTGTATATTAAATATGTGTGTATTAAATATAGAAATATATAAATAAATATTATACGTTTGTGTATTTTAATCAGAACCCATTTAAAGTCCATACTTATAAATGGTCAATACCCCAGTATCTCAGAATGTAACTGAATTTGGAGATAAGGCCTTTAAAGAGGTCATTAATTTAAAATGAGGTCTTTAGAATGGGCCTTAATTTAGTGTGGCTGGTGTCTTTACGAAAAGAGGAAATTTGGGCACAGATGTGAGCATGCACAGAGGAAAGACCATGGGATGAAGACAGCCATTTACAAACCAAGGAGAGAGACCTCAGAAAAAAATCACTGCCCACATCTTAATCTCAGACATCTAGCCTCCAGAACTCTGAGAAAATAAATTTATTTTCTTTATGCCACTCAGTCTGTGGTACTTAGTTATGACAGTCCTAGCAAACTAATAGAGGGAGGAAGCTATGACATAAGCATGGATTCAATACATCTTGTACAACTAGAAGCCCTTCTATCTCTTTCTACAAAAACTATAAAATATAAAGAAAATATACCGGCAAAGGCTAAGAGTCGTGGTGGTAGAAATTTTGAGAAGGAAAAAATCGGCTTTACCACACTTTTAACACATATTATCATAGTTCGATAATATTAATTGAATGGATGGGACTATAAAGATGACTGATGAATACCATCCATAACTTTTGTCCTTTCTGTATCTCTTTCAAATACAGAAGATACTTTTCAAGAACTGATATTTGCACATAATGGAATAGCATGCATATAGCACCTAACACTATGCCATGAACTTAAACTGATTATTTAAATACAGAACTCAAAATAAAAAATATTAAAACTGAGGATATTATAATGATTACCAAATGAGTTTGATGTGGTAGGATACAGAAAGAAGTCTAATTTTAAGATTTTCATTTGTTTCTACATGCTTTAGCTTCACATCTAATTTAACTGTTGCTAGTTATTCTAGTATAATTTTAACTAAGTAGCCTAATTCTAAGGCTACATCCTCCTATATCCAAGCTATAACGCAATAACATTGCAGAAAAGGTGTAAAGAGGGGGGAAAATTAAGATTTTTTTATTACCATCCATTCAGATATCACAAAAAGTTTTTATTTTTGCTTAGAGGCTTCTCTTAGTCTATAAAACTCGCTTCTGCAATTAACACTTCCTTAGATAATGTTTTTAGTTCTCCCTATCTGTAATCCTTCTTACAAATAAAATGAAGAAACCTTAATTCCCTATATTTACTGAGCACCACTGTGTGGCAGGCACTATACTTTGATAATACTCCATTGTTATCTTTAATCCTTAAAAAATCCTGCAAGATGCTATACACTAATGATGAAAAATTTGAAAGTGAAATTAAGGAAACACTCCCATTTACCATTGCGACAAAAAGAATAAAATACCTAGGAATAAACCTACCTAAGGAGACAAAAGACCTGTATGCAGAAAACTATAAGACATGGGAGGAGCTTCAAGATGGCGGAAGAGTAAGACGTGGAGATCGCCTTCCTCCCCACAAATACATCAGAAATACATCTACATGTGGAACAACTCCTACAGAACACCTACTGAATGCTGGCAGAAGACCTCAGACGTCCCAAAAGGCAAGAAACTCCCCACGTACCTGGGTAGGGCAAAAGAAAAAACAGAGACAAAAGAATACGGATGGGACCTGCCCCTCTGGGAGGGAGCTGTGAAGGAGGAAAGGTTTCCACACACTAGGAAACCCCTTTGCGGGAGGAGACTGCGGGTGGCGGAGTGGGGAAGCTTCGGAGCCACGGAGGAGGGCGCAGCAACAGGGGTGCGGAGGGCAAAGCGGAGAGATTCCCACACAGAGGATCGGTGCCGAGCAGCACTCACCAGCCCGAGAGGTTTGTCTGCTCACCCATCGGGGCGGGCGGGGGCTGGGAGCTGAGGCTCAGGCTTCGGAGGTCGGATCCCAGGGAGAGGACTGGGGTTGGCGGCGTGAACACAGCCTGAAGGGGCTAGTGCACCACAGCTAGCCGGGAGGGAGTCCGGGAAAAAGTCTGGAGCTGCCGAAGAGGCAAGAGACTTTTCCTTGCCTCTTTGTTTCCTGGTGCGTGAGGAGAGGGGATTCAGAGCGCCGCCTAAACGAGCTCCAGAGACGGGCGCGAGCCGCGGCTATCAGCGCGGACACCAGAGACGGGCATGAGACGCTAAGGCTGCTGCTGCCGCCACCAAGAAGCCTGTGTGCGAGCACAGGTCACTCTCCACACCGCCCCTCCTGGGAGCCAGTGCAGCCCGCCACTGCCAGGATTCAGTGATCCAGGGACAACTTCCCCGGGAGAACGCACGGCGCACCTCAGGCTGCTGCAACGTCACGCCGGCCTCTGCCGCCGCAGGCTCGCCCCGCATCCGTACCCCTCCCTCCCACCGGCCTGAGTGAGCCAGAGCCCCTGAATCAGCTGCTCCTTTAGCCCCGTCCTGTCTGAGTGAAGAACAGACGCCCTCAGGCGAACTACACTCAGAGGCAGGGCCAATCCAAAGCTGAATCCCAGGAGCTGTGTGAACAAAGAAGAGAAAGGGAAATATCTCCCTCCAGCCTCAGGAGCAGCGGATTAAATCCCCACAATCAACTTGATGTACCTGCATCTGTGGAATACCTGAATAGAAAATGAATCATCACAAATTGAGGAGGTGGACTTTGGGAGAAACAACGTATATATTTTTTTCCCTTTCTCTCTTTTTGTGAGTGTGTATGCGTATGCTTCTGTGTGTGATTTTGTCTGTATAGCTTTGCCTTTACCATTTATCCTCGGGTTCTGTCTGTCTGTATTTTTTTTTTTTTTTTTTTTTGAGTATAGTTTTCAGCACTTGATATCACTGGGGAATTTGTTTTTTTGGTTTGGTTGTTCTTTCTTTCTTTTTTTTTAATTACTTAAAATTTTTTTTTAATAATTCTTTTTTGTTTTTTATTTTAATAACTTTTTAAAATTTTATTTTATCTTTTTCTTTCTTTTTTTCTCCCTTTTATTCTGAGCCGTGTGGATGACAGGCTCTTGGTGCTCCAGCCAGGCGTCAGGGCTGTGCCTCTGAGGTGGGAGAGCCGAGTTCAGGACACTGGTCCACAAGAGACCTCCCAGCTCCACATAATATCAAACGGTGAAAATCTCTCAGAGATCTCCATCTCAACGCCAAGCCCCCCTCCATTCAACGACCAGCAAGCTACAGTGCTGTACACCCTATGCCAAACAATGAGCAAGACAGGAACACAACCCCACCCATTAGCAGAGAGGCTGCTTAAAATCATAATAAGGTCACAGACACCCCAAAACACACCACCAGAGGTGGTCCTGCTGACCAGAAAGAAAAGATCCAGCCTCATCCACCAGAACACAGGCACCAGTCCCCTCCACCAGGAAGCCTACACAACCCACTGAACCAAACTTAGCCAGTGGGGTCATACACAAAAAACAACGGGAACTACGAACCTGCAGCCTGCGAAAAGGAGACCCAAGACACAGTAAGTTAAGCAAAATGAGAAGACAAAGAAGCACACAGCAGATGAAGGAGCAAGGTAAAAACCCATCAGGCCTAACAAATGAAGAGGAAACAGGCAGTCTACCTGAAAAAGAAATCAGAAAAATGATAGTAAAGATGATCCAAAATCTCGGAAATAGAATGGAGAATATACAGGAAACGTTTAACAAGGACCTAGAAGAACTAAAGAGCAAACAAGCAATCATGAACAATACAATAAATGAAATTAAAAATTATCTAGAAGGGATCAATAGAATAACGGAGGCAGAAGAACGGATAAGTGACCTGGAAGATAAAATAGTGGAAATAACTACTGCAGAGCAGAATAAAGAAAAAAGAATGAAAAGAATTGAGGACAGTCTCAGAGACATCTGGGGCAATATTAAATGCACCAACATTCAAATTATAGGGGTCCCAGAGAAGAAGAGAAAAAGAAAGGGACTGAGAAAATATTTGAAGAGATTATAGTTGAAAACTTCCCTAATATGGGAAAGGAAAGAGTTAATCAAGTCCAGGAAGCATAGAGAGTCCCATATAGGATAAATCCAAGGAGAAACATGCCAAGACACATATTAATCAAACTATAAAAAATTAAATACAAAGAAAAGGTATTAAAATCAGCAAGGGAAAAACAACAAATAACATGCAAGAGTATCCCCATAAGGTTAACAGCTGATCTTTCAGCAGAAACTCTGTAAGTCAGAAGGGAGTGGCAGGACATATTTAAAGAGATGAAAGGGAAAAACCTACAACCAAGATTACTCTACCCAGCAAGGATCTCATTCAGATTTGAAGGAGATATTAAAACCTTCACAGACAAGCAAAAATTAAGAGAATTCAGCACCACCAAACCAGCTTTACAACAAATGCTAAAGGAACTTCTCTAGGTAGGGAACACAAGAGAAGGAAAAGACCTTCAATAACAAACCCAAAACAACTAAGAAAATGGTAATAGGAACATACATATCGATAATTAACTTAAATGTAAATGGATTAAATGCTCCAACGAAAAGACAAAGACTGGCTGAATGGATACAAAAACAAGACATGTATATATGCTGTCTACAAGAGACCCACTTCAGACCTAGGGACACATACAGACTGAAAGTGAGGGGTTGGAAAAAGATATTCCTTGCAAATGGAAATCAAAAGAAAGCTGGAGTAGCAATTCTCATATCAGACAAAATAGACTTTAAAATAAAGACGATTACAAGAGACAAAGAAGGACACTACATAATGATCAAGGGATCAATCCAAGAAGAAGATATAAAAGTTGTAAATATTTATGCACCCAACATAGGAGCACCTCAATACATAAGGCAAATACTAACAGCCATAAAAGGGGAAATCAACAGTAACACAATCATAGTAGGGGACCTTAACACCCCACTTTCACCAATGGACAGATCATCCTAATGAAAATAAATAAGGAAACACAAGCTTTAAATGATACATTAAACAAGATGGACATAATTGATATTTATAGGATATTCCATCCCAAACAACAGAATACACTTTCTTCTCAAGTGCCCATGGAACATTCTCCAGGACAGATCATATCTTGGGTCACAATCAAGCCTTGGTAAATTTAAGAAAATTGAAATCATATCAAGTATCTTTTCTGACCACAACACTATGAGATTAGAAATGAATTACAGGAAAAAATCTGTAAAAAATACAAACACAAGGAGGCTAAACAATACACTACTTAATAACCAAGAGATCACTGAAGAAATCAAAGAGGAAATCAAAAAATACCTAGAAACAACTGACAATGAAAACACGATGACCCAAAAGTTATGGGATGCAGCAAAAGCAGTTCTAAGAGGGAAGTTTATAAAAATACAATCCTACCTTAAGAAACAGGAAACATCTCAAATAAGCAACCTAACCTTACACCTAAAAATTAGAGAAAGAAGAACAAAAAAACCCCAAAGTCAGCAGAAGGAAAGAAATCATAAAGATAAGATCACAAATAAATGAAAAAGAAATGAAGGAAATGATAGGAAAGATCAATAAAACTAAAAGCTGGTTCTTTAAGAAGATTAAAAAAATTGATAAACCATTAGCCAGACTCATCAAGAAAAAAAGGGAGAAGACTCAAATCAACAGAATTACAAATGAAAAAGGAGAAGTAACAACTGACAATGCAGAAATACAAAGGTTCATGAGAGATTACTACAAGCAACTATATGCCAATAAAATGGAAAACCTGGAAGAAATGGACAAATTCTTAGAAATGCACAACCTTCCAAGACTGAACCAGGAAGAAATAGAAAATATGAACAGACCAATCACAAGCACTGAAATTGTAACTGTGATTAAAAATCTTCCAAAAAACAAAAGCCCAGGACCAGATGGCTTCACAGGCAAATTCTATCAAACATTTAGAGAAGAGCTAACATCTATCCTTCTCAAACTCTTCCAAAATATAGCAGAGGCAGGAACACTCCCAAACTCATTCTACAAGGCCACCATCACCCTGATACCAAAACCAGACAAAGATGTCACAAAAAAAGAAAACTACAGACCAATATCACTGATGAACATAGATGCAAAAATCCTCAACAAAATACTAGCAAACAGAATCCAACAGCACATTAAAAGGATCATACACCATGATCAAGTGGGGTTTATCCCAGGAATCCAAGGATTCTTCAATATACGCAAATCAATCAATGTGATACACCATATTAACAAATTGAAGGAGAAAAACCATATGATCATCTCAATAGATGCAGAGAAAGCATTCGACAAAATTCAACACCCATTTATGATAAAAACCCTCCAGAAAGTAGGCATAGAGGGAACTTTCCTCAATATAATAAAGGCCATATAGGACAAACCCACAGCCAACATCGTCCTCAATGGTGAAAAACGGAAACCATTTCCACTAAGATCAGGAACAAGACAAGGTTGCCCACTCTCACCACTATTATTCAACATAGTTTTGGAAGTGTTAGCCACAGCAATCAGAGAAGAAACAGAAATAAAAGGAATCCAAATTGGAAAAGAAGAAGTAAAGCTGTCACTGTTTGCAGATGACATGATACTATACATAGATAATCCTAAAGATGCCACCAGAAAACTACTAGAGCTAATCAATGAATTTGCTAAAGTAGCAGGATACAAAATTAATGCACAGAAATCTCTTGCATTCCTATACACTAATGATGAAAAATCTGAAAGTGACATTAAGAAAACACTCCCATTTACCATTGCAACAAAAAGAATAAAATATCTAGGAATAAACCTACCTAAGGAGACAAAAGACCTGTATGCAGAAAATTATAAGACACTGATGAAAGAAATTAAAGATGATACAAATAGATGGAGAGATATACCATGTTCTTGGATTGGAAGAATCAACATTGTGAAAATGACTCTACTACCCTAGGCAATCTACAGATTCAGTGCAATCCCTATTAGACTACCACTGGCATTTTTCACAGAACTAGAACAAAAAATTTCACAATTTGTATGGAAACACAAAAGACCCCAAAGAGCCAAAACAATCTTGAGAAAGAAAAACGGAGCTGGAGGAATCAGGCTCCCGGACTGCAGACTATACTACAAATCTACAGTAATCAGGACAGTATGGTACTGGCGCAGAAAAAGAAATAGAGATCAATGGAACAGGACAGAAAGCCCAGAGATAAACCCCTGCACATATGGTCACCTTATCTTTGATAAAGGAGACAAGAATATACAATGGAGAAAAGACAGCCTCTTCAATAAGTGGTGCTGGGAAAACTGGACAGCTACATGCAAAAGAATGAAATTAGAGCACTCCCTAACACCATACACAAAAGTAAACTCAAAATGGATTAAAGACCTAATTGTAAGGCCAGGCACTATAAAACTCTTAGAGAAAAACATAGGCAGAACACTCCATGACATAAATCACAGCAAGATCCTTTTTGATCCAGCTCCTAGAGAAATGGAAATAAAAACAAAAATAAACAAATGGGACCTAATGCAACTTAAAAGCTTTTGCACAGCAAAGGAAACCATAAACAAGATGAAAAGACAACCCTCAGAATGGGAGAAAATATTTTCAAATGAAGCAACTGACAAAGGATAAATCTCCAAAATTTACAAGCAGCTCATGCAGCTCAATATCAGAAAAACAACCTAATCCAAAACTGGGCAGAAGACCTAAATAGACATTTCTCCAAAGAAGATATACAGATTGCCAACAAACACGTGAAAGAATGCTCAACGTCATTAATCTTTAGAGAAATGCAAATCAAAACTACACTGCAATATCATCTCACACCGGTCAGTATGGCCATCATCAAAAAATCTACAAACAATAAATGCTGGAGAGGGTGTGGAGAAAAGGGAACCCTCATACACTGTTGGTGGTAATGTAAATTGATACAGCCACTATGGAGAACAGTATGGAGGTTCCTTAAAAAACTAAAAATAGAGCTACCATAGGACCCAGCAATCCCACTACTGGGCTTATACCCTAAGAAAACCATAATTCAAAAAGAGTCATGTACCACAATGTTCATTGCAGCTCTATTTACAATAGCCAGGACATGGAAGCAACCTAAGTGTCCATCGACAGATGAATGGATAAAGAAGATGTGGCACATGTATACAATGGAATATTATTCAGCCATAAAAAGAAAAGAAATTGAGTTATTTGTAGTGAGGTGGATGGACCTAGAGTCTGTCGTACAGAGTGAAGTAAGTCAGAAAGAGAAAAACAAATACCGTATGCTAACACATATATATGAAATCTTAAAAAAAAAAAAAAAAAGGTCATGAGGAACCTAGGGGCAAGACGGGAATAAAGACGCAGACCTACTAGAGAATGCACTTGAGGACACGGGGAGGGGGAAGGGTAAGCTGGGACAACGTGAGAGAGTGGTAGTGTATATATGGACATATATACATTACCAAATGTAAAATAGCTAGCTAGTGGGGAGCAGTCGCATAGCACAGGGAGATCAGCTCGGTGCTTTGTGACCAGCTAGAGGGGTGGGATAGGGAGGGTGGGAGGGAGGCAGATGCAAGAGGGAAGAGATATGTGGATATATGTATATGTATAACTGATTCACTTTGTTATAAAGCAGAAACTAACACACCATTGTAAAGCAATTATACTCCAATAAAGATGTTAAAAAAAAATGCTGCAAGATAGACAACATTACTCAAGTTTACCCAACTGGGAAAATAAGATCCTAGAGATTAGGGAATTTACCTCTAACACAACTAGTATGAATGTAAATAAAACTAAAGCCTCTTTATTCTTCAAGGAGTATTACTACAAAAGTGTCATATTACAGAGATCATGAGAATACTGGTTGAAAAACTATTAAATTTTCATTAACCTATTATATAGTAACATGTCCTGTTTTACATTTTATAACATAATTCCTTTGGTTGTCCATTCATTCTTTTCACAGATAACTGAATTGCCTGATATGTGTTAGGTATGTGCTAGGTTCCTGGATGTATAACAAGACAGAGCTCTGCACTCATGAAGTGAAAATTCCAGTGAGAAAGACAGACAAATAACAGTTAACAGATAAATAATTATAAATTGCAAATAGCGCAATTTGTATAAAGAATACAAAATGCTAAGTTAGAAAGTAACAATGGTAGGCAGACAGGAAAGACTGCTTATACTGAAACCTAAACACAAGAAGGAGCTTATACTGGAAAGAACGGATGGAATAGCATTCCTATTACAGAAAAGCATTTGCAGAGGGAAGATTGGTCAGAACAGCATTCCTGGAAGAGTGAAAAGCATGTGAAAAGGCTCTGAAGAGGAGTTTACATCTAGAAGTAAAATTTCTGGGTCCTATGGTAATACTATATTTAGCTTCTCAAGGAATCATCAAACTGTTTTGCATAGAGGCCACACCATTTGACATTCCAACTAACAATGTACAAGGGTTCCAATTTCTCCCCATCCCCACAAACACTTGTTATTTTCCATTTTTTATTACAGAAATCCCAGGAGATATGAAGTGGTCTCTTGCAGTGATTTTGATTTGCATTTCCCTACTGACTAATGGTGTTGGATATCTTTTTGTGTGTTTATTGGGCATTTGTATATCTTCTTTGGAGAAATGTCTATTCAAGTCTTTTGTCCATTATTCAATGGGTTGTTGCTCCTTTTGTTGTCAGATAACATTTTAAGATGATAAATCTGACTGCCTGTGAAGACAAAAGAAGGGAGTAAGATTGGAAGTGGAGGTACCTGTTAGGTGGCTATTTCAGAAGTCCAGACAAGGTAATGCTTTCTTGCTTTCTTTGACTAAAGGGTAGTTCTAGTAATGATAATGCAATAATTATAACAACAAGAATAATAACAGTCATGACAGATTGTCTACAAAGATGGCCACCAAAAATTCCTCCAATCCCTATATATTCATGCCTTACCTCCCGCCAGAAGATGGAGTCCATTTCCCTCTATGAATCTGGGCTGGCCCTGTGACTTGTTTTGACAAAGAGAATATAGGGGAAGTTAGATAGCACCATTTCCGAGCCTAGGCCTTAACAGGCATGACATGTTCTATATTTGCAGTCTCAGAGCTCTAAAGCCTCAACACAAGTCCAGCTACCTGGAAGGAAAGTGAGGTCCAGCCAGCTTCCAGTCATTACAGCCAATCCAGCTAAGATGTCTCACATATGAATGAAAGCATCCATCTTGGATATTCTGAAATGCAGCCAGATGAGTGATCCCAGCTGATACCATACGGCTCAGAAAAACTTGTCAACTGAGTCCAGAAAACCCAGAGAATCATTGTACTATGAAGGTTAATTCCAGCAGGCTTGGAACTGGTAAAATATCTTCTGCTAAAATATCTACAAGGCACTGATCCCCGGTCAAGATTAACAGTCTTGCTTTGCAATTATAAAACTCCCACGAGTTTCAGGGTGGTTTATATCAGCTAGCATTGTTAGCATTGTTCATTGATAACAGTGAGATTGCTGGTTTGCACCTAGCCTCAGTGAGACTCCTAGAGGGTTCTACAGTTGATGTTGCTTGTATAACAGAATATGCCTATATGACCAGTAGAGTATAAGAAATCCTGACAAGACTCCACTTTGGGCTCCCAGGTTCTGAGATGTCCACACATGTGTCAGTGGTTTCTGATCCAAAACAGAAAGCATGTCCTGGTATGGCCTTAGGGAGGGAAGACAATTAGAGCTCACTCCTGGCCTCTCTGGAACCCTTGCAGCCTTTGATTACAAAGAGTAGCTTAATGCCGTTGCTATTTGTATTCTTCTATTGCAGTAAACTGTAAATTTAAGCATCGTCATTTGGGGCCCTGAGTCTTTAGCAATTGAACCCTATTTGTAACTATTAGTGCAATCATGGAAATCACAAATAGTTGTTGTTTTAAGGCACTACATTTTAGGGTGATTGGCTAAGCAGCAATAGGTGACCAAAACAACAGCTAACATTTACTGAGTACATACTCTTTGTCAGCATTATTTCAATTCACAGACAAGGAAACTGTGACACAAAGAAATTATTTCCAAAAGCAACATGGCTTGTAAGTAGGTGAGTCAGATATCATTGGTTGCTAGCACAATCCCAATTTCCAGCCTCCCTTCCCATAACTATCTGCCAGATGGGGTGGCCTTGTGACACTGTCCTGGCCAATGAATGTAAGCACTTGTCAGATGGAGAAAATAGAAGCCAGAGCAGGGTTAGAAGAAAGACAAGTTCAATTTTGAAATGTTAGTTTTGTAGTTCTTGTAAAACATCAAGATGGAGGTGTCATATAGACAGTAATTCGTGGAAGACTGGAGCTCAGTGGAGAGTTCAGGGTATAAATACATACTGGAAGTGATCTGTGTATTTGGAAGTGATCAGTATATACGGGTGGTACCTGAAGTCATGAGGCTAAAAGTTGTTTCTGGCGAAACTGTGTAGAGAAAGGAGACAAAGGGCTAAGAATATTATGTAATATTTATGTGATCTCAGTATTATATTAATTTTAATATTATATTCTTAATATCACTAATCTTTTTAATGGCCCATATGAATTTATGAATCATTCTAATCTTTCAACTTAATCTAGTAAGTTTTAGAGCATTTGCTGTATTCTTCAGCTAACATCTAGATTGAATGTTTCAGTAAGACTGATGATTGTACCATTTTCTAAAGCTAATTAAAATATATTTATTCTAATTTCTATAAACAAGATGATATCCAGCATCCTTTTTCTATTATATCATCTTATAGTAAGGAGAAGCAAATTTACAAGCAACTTAAAATGAAGGTTTGCAACTTAAAATATTTTCAGTATGCTTACATCAACAAAACATTTGCTGTATGATTACAATTGGCACTATCTTCTTAGTAAAACAAAATTGAATTTTAATTTAAAATTGAATATATTTAATAAGTATGCCCCAGATATAGTTAACTCTTTAAGTCACCCAGTCATAATGATTGATTGGACAGAGCAATATGTAACTTTGACTTGGGAGTATAGAAAAGAATATGTGTCTATTGTGTTCATTTTCATAATTGCAACATAAATTGTGGTTCATTTAGAAAGCATAATGCCCTCTTTGTTTCTGATCTCAGGAAGCATACATACTCTATGTGATTCTTTTAAGAACCAGTTAAATTTAAACAGAATTAAATCAGATAAGCATGGTAAGGAAAACTCAAAGTGAACAAAAAAGATTTGAAAAACTTTATGTTAATCAATAATAGTATTATAAGTATCACTGGGTCTCAGATACAGCACTTAGGTTATACACCATTGAAGTGAGAAAATTAAATAAGTGACTGGAAGTGCTCTGTAGAACAAACCATATACTAGTTAGTTTACCATATTTTCAGCAACAGAAATAGAAAACAAAAGTAGCTTTACCATGTAAATCTAGACAAATATATCAGGAGAAGCAGAATTCAAATATGAGCTACTAGGCTTGACTGTACATTGGAGTAGAAGGTTATTTTACACAGTTTCAACCATTCCAACATGAAATTGAATAAAGCTGATAAAAGCTACATAAGATTCCTTAATACAGCTGCTGAAATAACAGTTCATGTCAACACTGATATTAGTAATTCAGTTGCGTCAAAAATTTAATAGAGCAAATCTGAAGCTACACTACCAAGTTCTAAGCTAGAGTAAATATGAGTAAATATGGCTATCCTGAAAAATGTCACCACAATAATCAAGAATTACATGAGTTCTGTGTTCAAAAATTGTCACTAAGAGAAAACATATAAAAATAATTTATATAGTTTTCCTGTAATTACTATATCCTATATGGTGGAGTATCTAGTAGCAGTCAAGATTTATAATGCTTATTTCAGTAAATTAGTGCTATGTAAATGTTCAGAGTTCATTAACATTTATTACTGTGCAATGCAACATGAACTTCTGCATAGAGTTACTTAATAGGAGTGTATTTTTCCTGCTCCTTAAAAACCCAAATTCCTCTTTTTAAAGAAACAATACTTAATGAATAATACACAATTGAATACATCCAAATGAAATAATGTGAGGGATTATAAATCTTAAATCAAGCTAAAGGACCCATATAAGATTAATCGGTATTACACTCACAAGGATGGAGAATTCAAATGCCTGCTGGGGCCAGGCAGGCAAATGAGTATTGAATGGAAGATGGTGCACTGAAGATCACTCACCCTCACCACCAGGGGCAGAATTTAATCAGCCCCAACTGACTGTTGTTAGGTTGGGGTTTTTGTCTTTTTCATTTTTAAAGAAAGCTGAAAATCTGGATTTGTATATGAAATTCTACAGGTTGCAAATGTTGGTAACTAATTCAATTTTTTATAACTATGAATTTGCCATAATCCACTTGTAGATTAAATTCAGCCCACCTAGCCACTAGATTCCATTCTCTGCTCTTAGTCTATATATAGCTTAGTCTAAGCATAAATGCATTAGAATATATCTCACTATATAAATTTTTGCATATACCTCCAGATCCTGCAAAATCAAAGCCCAAAAGAAGTTTGATAAATGAGTTGGAGTTTTCTATGCCTCTCTGTAGTATCATCATGATGAAATCATAATTACAAGTGATTAGCAGAGACGTGATCTTTACACAGACTGATAGTTCTGAAATTAGGATTACCTAGGTCTGAAGGAATCTCTGAAATGCTGTGTAGGAAAGAAGAGCAATCACTCATATTTACTTTCACTAGATTATTGTGCAGTGACCAGACTATGGAGTCACATCAGAGGCATTGCCTATACCATGAAAGACTGATTTTATCTTCACAATTCTCATTGTTATGAGATAGATGATCTAACTTCCTGTTATATTCACAAGTTAGTGAACACAATAAATTAGTATTGTCCATACTTCTCTAAGAAGTGTATGGAGGATATGTTGGTGGCAATCAGAAAATGAAGTGTGAAAGTAGGCTCAGCAGGACAGATTTATAGACCCCCTGAGAAGATATGGTCATAGATCAAGTCAACAAGCAGTGAAAGAACTAGAATAAGAACTTTCTCTTACTCTGTGTGGTGGAATATCAATATGAATTTCATATGGATGGAGGGTCAAGAAGATAATGGGGAAATTCTGATTCCCTAAATTAAGATACTTGTAATTTCCTAAGAGCATTGGGCTTCCCTGGTGGTGCAGTGGTTTAAGAATCCACCTGCCAGTGCAGGGGACACGGGTTCGAGCCCTGGTCTGGGAAGATCCCACATGCTGTGGAGCAACTAAGCCCGTGCGCCACAACTACCAAGCCTGCGCTCTAGAGCCCGCGAGCCACAGCTACTGAGCCCGTGTGCCACAACTACTGAAGCCCACGTGCCTAGAGCCCGTGCTCCGCAACAAGACAAGCCACCGCAGTGAGAAGCCTGCGCACCGCAACAAAGAGTAGCCCCCGCTCGCCGCAACTAGAGAAAGCCCGCGCGCAGCAACGAAGACCCGCAGCCAAAAGTAATACATTAATAAAATAAATAAATTAAAAAAAAATTACCTAAGAGCATTGAAACAAACAAGACATTTAATACTCCAGGTGAAGGAGATTCCCCATCTATAGCTTCAATAGTAGTATTTCTTAAAGTTTGGCACCTACACACTCCTTAATAGGTAATCAGTGTGCATGAATATCATCAGTTTTAGGTAATTTTTAAAATGTGTTTCTTACTTTTCTTGACAACAAAAACATTATTTTTTAAATTAGCAATAAAATAAGTTTTATTTCAATGAGCAGGATAATATTATTTGCAGTCTTTCACAAAGGTAGCTTTATGCAGCTCAATGGTGGATAGCTTAATTTATAATTTAGGTTATATTTGCCATTGATCTCTCATGCTGGCTTCTGCTAAACTGGAAATTTTAAATTCACAATCATAGATCACTGTAAATGGCACCAAGTGTTTAGTGGCTGCCAGATAAGTCTAGATTTTCATATTAACACAAATGGCCCAGAAATTATGGAGAGATGGCTCACTGAAGACTACTTTCTGGACTCAAATAGATGATAAGTTCTAACGTTCTATAGCCAAAAGCTGGAAGGTTGGATGTTTCAACTTTGAAGACAACAGTAAGTGTATTTCTAATCCACTCTTGTTTTCAGTTCTCAAAATTATTTCTTCATGCTCTGCTGCAACATTTGGATGTGGTTTATATATTAGCTAAATAATACAACATCACTTTCTTTCTCCAGACTAAAAAAGACATTAAGCTAGGAAAAGATCCACATGTCAGTCTCAAGCTATTTGTATTTCAGTTTGTCTTTAAAAATTCTGAGAAAATACCCTCAACACTAAAAAGCACAGTATTTTGGCTGGGAAATGATGAGTTCAGACTACTCAAGTTACTAAAATATGCCACTTGAAAAGACCACATGAAATCATAATGGTCTTTACTGGCAGTAAATTTATATTTTATTCAATAGCTCATATGATCATCTGTCCCTTGTCAACATTCTTACTTCAGTGTGATCAGTTATATCCATTTCTCATTTCTTCATGATCCACGTGTAAAGTATACATGTACACTGACTGCAACTTGAATACACTCATACTTTTCACTTTTTATTTCAAATCCAATTTAAAATCAAAAAGCTAACTGTTGATTACCAACTGTTTTCTATGAACAAAGCATAGTACGGATTGCCACTCAGGTGGAATCTCTTTTATTTACATAACACTCTCCCATGTTACGAATATGGTTGCTGCTATGCATTGCTGATCCCAATGCAAGTTTTCAAGTCCACATGTCCCATACAATTAGATCAAAGAAGCACCACTTCTCCCTTTGGTAGAGTTTTCAAAGATAAATAAACTAAATGTTGCCAAATTCTTCCCCACATATATATGTAGCACACATAAGCAAGAGTTGATTCACATTCTGCAAATCAGTAGTTTAAAATAAGCATAAACCAAAATATCTATACATGTTTGTACAGATATTAGTACATGTTTATAGGTGCTCTTCTACACATGTGCTACTGATATTATATGACATTTGACTGTTATCATTTAATGAAGGAAATTTCACTTTTACTGCGTTTTCTCTCAGCATAATTATTGTCTTTGACTTTTCAGCTTGTTTTATAAGAATATCAGGTACAAGTGTATCCAGCCACAAATAGCAACAAATCCAACACTGCCTTTAAAAGTAAACTTTTATTTGTCTCATAAAGCAGTAAGTCCAGAAATAAACTATGTAAGTACTGATTCAGTGGCTCAACTATGTCAGTACCCAAGTCAATGGGATTCTCTTGAACATTTTCTCATTTGGTACTTCATGGTTATAAAACAACTACTGTAAATTCATTACTCCATCTACATTCCAGAAAGTATAAGAACAAAAAGAAAAGGGCAAAGAATAAAGAGGCTGTCCTTTATTATTCAGTTGGATTCAATGGAATTTGAGGATTAATTAATATAGCTGGCAAGCAATTGATACAAGGACTCCTGGAATTGTATGTTAGCAGGGCTGTGCTTCCTTGCCTTAACCAGCTTCTAAAGGCTGTCCCTGTCCTTGGCTTGTGGCCTTGCGTCACTCCAACCTCTGCTTCCATCATCACACTGCTTTCTCTCCCTCTGCTTCTGTTGTCACATTGCTTTCTCTGACTCTGACACCCCTCTGTCCCTCTTAAGAATCCTTGTGATTATACTGGGCCCATCTGAATAATCCAAGATAATATCTCTACACCAAGATCCTTAATCTCATCTGTAAAGTCTCTTTTACCATGTTAACATATTCACAGGTACCAGGGATTAGGACTTGAGCATCTTTGAGGACACATTATTGTTTCTACCACAGTCAGCCCTGTGGTCCCCAAAGATTCACACCCATCCCACATTTAAAATGCATTCACCCCATTCCAACATCTTCAAAAGTCTCCGTCAATTATGGTAGCAACTCAGAGTGTGAAATCTCATCTAAATCTCATCAACTCAAAAGTCCCAAACTGCATCATTTAAATCATATAAATCCGGTATGAATGAGACTCTGGATATGCTCCATCTGGGGCAAAGTTCCTCTCTGCCTGTGGACCCGTAAAACTTGAAAACAATTTATCAGCTCCCCAAATACAATGGTGGGACAATCAGAGGACACCAAACATAGACATCCCCATTCAAAAAGGGGGACAATAGAAGAAAAAAAGGAGTCAGCCATCCCAAGGAATTTCAAAATCCTGCCAGGCAACTTCAATAAGATCTCAAGCTCTGAGAATAATCCTCTGTGGCTCATAACCCAGCTTCACCTTTGGGGGGTGGGGGGCAAGGCTCCACCCTGGGAGTCAACCTTCCTTTTTCATAAAGGGTAGTATGTGCTTCCAGCCCAGTAGTTTCATCAGCCTGTTTCCTACTTATAGGATCTGGCATCCACAGCATTCTTTCAATTCTCTTTCTCTCTGTCCCTTTTAGTCCAAGGTGGCATTGTTCTTGTGGATGTAAACTTCTTAAGAACCATTGTGGTGGGGCTCCCACGTCTGATACAGGGATTCACTCCACACAAGAGGCTCCTCCACAGGTCTTTCCTAAATTATCCCATCTCTATTTTTCACTTCTGTTGAGATGGCTGAAGGGTCACATACCTACTCTCTTAGAAGAGTCCTCTGTGTCCTCTAAATACTCAGATCCTTCTAAGCAGAAGATTATTCAGCCACAACCATGGCTTTCTCTACAGAGCATGCTTTCCAAACAGTGAATCTCCTACTTTTAGTGTCTTTTTCAATCTGGATATTCAAGGCTGGATATTTCTTAAATCATAAGTCCTGGTTCCTTTAGCTTAATAGTTCTTCCCTCAATTTATCTTTTTCCTCTCACATTTTACTATAAGCAGCAAGAAGAAACCGGAGTGTACCTTCAACACTTTGCTTGTAAATCTCTTCATCCAAATATCCAAGAACATCTCTTACAAATTCTACTTTCCACATAATTGAGTAGGACACAATTCAGCTAAGCTTTCTGCCAGTCTATTACAAGGATTTGCTTTCCTATAGTTCCCAATACCACGTTCCACTTCTCTTCTGATCCCTCACTAGCAGTGCTTTACTGTCCATAGTTCTACCAACAGTCAGTTTATCATGATTTAGGTATTCTCTAAGATGATACAGGTTTTTTCTGCCATGCTTCTCACTTCCTTCTGAGCCCTTGTCAGAAGATTCTTTAATATTTATATTTCTACTAACATCTGTTCAAAGCAATCTAAGCTCTTTCTACCATGTTTCTCAAAATTCTGCCAGCCTCAACTCTTCCATCACACAATTCCAAAGCCACTTCTACAGTGTTAGGTATTTGTTACAGCAGCACCCCTCTTCCAGGTACCAAAATCTATATTAATTTCCCATTGCAGCCCTAAAAAATTATGATCAACTTAGTATCTAAAATACACACATTTATTACTTTAAAATTATGTACATCAAAAGTCCTAAAATCAAGGTGTTGGCAGAGCTGCATCCCTCCTGGAGAATCTAGGGGAGGATTTGCTTCCTTATCTTTCCAGTTTTTAGAGGTTACCTACATTTCTTGGTTCATGACCCTGTAATGCCCCAGCCTCTGCTTCCATCACTAAATTGCTTTCTGTGACTCTGACCCTCCTGCATCCCTTTTATAAGAACCCTTGTGATTACATTAGGACTGACCAAATAAGTCAGGATAATTTCTCCATCTCAAAACACTTAAATTAGTTCATTCTGCAAAGGGCTTCCACCATGTAAAGTAACATATTCATAGGTTCTAGGGATTAGGACATGGGCATCTTTGGAGGGTTATTATTGTGCTTACTACACAAGGCTTACCTCCTTGGGCCCTTTTTCTCCCTCAACCATATCTTGCTTAGTAAATTTTTAGTGCTTCAATATATTAAAGCAGATTTTTAAATTCACATTTTAAATTGTCCTTAACTAGAGAATTCATCCAAAATACACTAATCTTAGTGCATTTTCTTAGTAAATTATTTTTTCAAAACCCTGTGCAAAACAACAAGGTCCTACTGTATAGCACATGGAACTATATTCAATATCTTATAATAAACTATAATGAAAAAGAATATATACATATATAAAACTGAATCACTTTGCTGTACACCAGAAACTAACACAACATTGTAAATTAACTATACTTCAATCAAAAAAAAAAAAAACCTGTGTAAATAATTCAGTACCTCAAGATTCCTGTCATTAAAAACATTTTACTCTAGCGTTTTAATTTTATTGAGGCTGGATTTTAAAAGTATGTGCTCCTAAGTTTTAATTCTAGAGTGCTATGATCTTTGCATATATTCACTTCATTTACTTCTCAATCATTATGACCTTAAAATTTATTATCTCATCCTACAAATGAGAAACCTAAGCATTAAATAAGTTGAACAAGTTGCCTTAGGTCACATAGTTAGTAAGGACCAAAAACCACCCCCCCCCCAAAAAAACAGGAATTAAACTTTTCAGCGATATTAATAAATTTATCTTATTTTTAAAAATAGATATTTTGAATCTTAGAAGTTCCTTATTTCCTGTGGAGATATAGATGTTACAGAACTTTATTTCACCTATGTCCAGTTGTTATGGCCTCTCCTTGTTCTGGGTTTGATTTTCTCTTCTTTTTCTATTTCCTAAAGGTGGAAATTGATTTCATTGATTTTACTCATTTCTCCTTTTCTAATGTAAAGGTTAATTCTACATATTATCCACTAAGCACTGTGTTAGCTCCATCCCACAAATATTGATAGGTTGTGTTTTCACTTTCATTTAGCTCAAAATATTTTCTGATTTCCCTCATGATTTCTTCTTTCTTCCCAAGGTTTATTTAGAAGTGTGTTGCTTAAAACAGACATATGGATCAATGGAACAGAATAGAGAGCCCAGAAACAAACCCACACACCTACAGTCAATTAACCTTCGACAAAGGACGCAAGAACATACAATGGGAAAAAGACAGTCTCTTCAGCAAGTGGTGTTGGGAAAGTTGGGCAGCTGCATGTGAATCAATGAAATTAGAACACACCCTCTCACCATACACAAAAATACACTCAAAATGCCTTAAAGACTTAAATATAAGACATGACACCATAAAACTCCTAGAAGCGATCACAGGCAAAACATTCTCTGACATAAATCATACAAATGTTTTCTTAGGTCAGTCTCCCAAGGCAATAGAAATAAAAACAAAAATAAACAAATGGGACCTAGTCAAACTTACAAGCTTTTACACAGCAAAGGAAACCATAAACAAAGCGAAAAGACAACCTACAGAATGGAAGAAAATATTTGCAAACGATGCGACTGACAAGGGCTTAATTTGCAAAATATATAAGCAGCTCATACAACTCAACAACAAAAAAACAACCCAATCAAAAAATGGGCAGAAGGCCTAAATAGACATTTTTCCAAAGAAGAAATACAGATGGCCAATATGCACATGAAAATATGCTCAACATCACTAATTATTAGAGAAAAGCAAATCAAAACTACAATGAGGTACCACCTCACACTGGTCAGAATGGCCATCATTAAAAAGTCTACAGATACACTTTGCTGTACACCTGAAACTAACAAAACATTGTAAATCAACTGTACTCCAATAAAATTTTAAGAAATAAAAAAAAAATAAAGTCTACAAATAACAAATGCTGGAGAGAGTTTGGAGAAAAGGGAACCCTCCTACACTGTTGGTGGGAATGTAAGTTGGTGCAGCCACTGTGGAAAACAGTAAGGAGGTTCCTCAGAAAACTAAAAATAGAATTACCATATGATCCAGCAATCCCACTCTGCAGCATATATCCAGACAAAACTATAATTCAAAAAGGTACATGCACCCCTATGTTCACAGCAGCACTACTGACAATAGCCAAGACATGGAAACAACCTAAATGTCCATCAGCAGATGAATGGATAAAGAAGATGTGGTACATATATACAATGGAATACTACTCAGCCATAAAAAGAATGAAATAATGCCATTTGCAGCAACATGGATGCAACTAGAGATTATCATACTAAGTGAATTAAGTCAGAAAGAGAAAGACAAATACCATATAGCACTTATATTTGGAATCTAAAATATGACACAAATGAACCTATCTGTGAAACAGAAACAGAATAAGGGACATAGAGAACAGACTAGTGGTTGCCAAGGGGTAAGGGGTTGGGGGAGGGATGGAGTAGGAAGTTGGGGTTAGCAGATGTAAGCTTTTATATATAGAATGGATAAACAACAAAGTCCTACTGTATAGAAAAAAAGTATTTGCTTTATTTCAACTTAAAAGTTAGCACCTTTAAACAGAGGTTTTATTAAAAGAGGTGAAATCCAAACGAAACAAAACAAAAACCACTGTAATTGCTGTATCTGTCTAGGCGGATGCTTTGCTCATAGTACGTGTGCATATAAGTTCAACACCGAGCCCTGTGCCAAGGAGGTGGGGCAGAGACGAGACTGAGGGAAACCAGGGCACTTGCTTGTTAAAAAGTTTACTCAAGAGATGAGCTTAATAAACAAATCAGGGGAAGGGGAGGCAGAAAAGACTTCCTTCTGGTTTTGCTCACTTTTTAGGTCCAGGAGTCTCTACTCATTTCTGTTACAGAAATGACTACTGATAATACTGGAAATTATCTTAATTATGTTCATTGCATTTTAAAAATATTAAAATGTGTATTTTTTCCATTTGAGATGCTTTATTTGAGCCCTGCAGTTTTATTCATACTAGCTGGCTTGTTCAGTTGTTCACAAATGTCTCTCCACCTGTTAGACTGGAAGCTCCTTGGGGGTAAATTTCCACCTTCTCAACTCTCAAGATGCTTTGTTTTTCCTCTTCCCTGTAAATCAACCACGGATATCTTTGGACAGTGCTCTGATGCTGCCAGTTCTGGAGGTATTGTTTGGTATTAAAAATTGCTGGAAGGCAGCCAGTTTCCCAGAGAGCAAAAATAAGCCAGCATCTGAAATTGTCAGCTAGACATTATTCTTGTCATACTAGAACTCTTGAACCCTTTGCAAGGAATTATAAGGAAAATGCAAGGTAACCAAGTCTTCAGGGGTGCATGCCAAGGTGCAGATGCAAAGAAGGCCCTCTTTGTTTGCTGCCCCACCACCATTGCTTATGACATCTGCTAACAGACCTGGAAATCGGCACTCCCATGGGCTGTGTGTTTTGGAAAACATTCTAGTAACACCACTGTCTCTAGAACGTCGAGGAAATAAATGCATTTCAAAAACAGCCCATGAATAAATACAATCACGCACTCTTTAAATAAAAGGTGTGTTGCTTAATTTCCAAATATATGAGGATATCTTTATGTGATTGGTTTTGGTTAAATCTGTTATGATCAAAGAGGATACTTTCTATGATTTCAATACTTTTAAATATATTGAAACTTGTTCTTTTTCCCATAATATGGTCCCTCCTGATGAATGTCCTATGTGCACTTGCAAATTTGTGTATTCTATGTTTTCAGGTGGTGTGTTCTACAAATGTCTAACAGGTCAAAATGGCTGACAGTACTATTCAGGTCTTCTATAAACTCACTGATGTTTTGTCCCCTTGTTCCATCAACTATTGAGATCAGAGTGGTGAAATTTCTAGCTATAATTATGAATTTCTCTATTTCTCCATTCTATTCTGTTAGTTTTTGCTCCATGTATTCTGAATCTCTGCTTCTACATGCATATACATTTAGGATTACTGCACCTTCTTGATGACCTCCTTCTTTTTTATTAAGAAATGTCCCTCTTTTTCTTTGGTAATATTCCTTGTTCTCATATCTACTTTGTCTGATATAGCCACTACAGCATCTTCTGTTGGTGTTTGCATGGTATATCATTTTCCATTCTTTTATGTTTAACCTATATGTATCTATATAATCAAAGTATGGTTCTTAGAGATAGCATAGTTCTTTCTTGCTTTTATATCCATATGACAATCTCTGAATTTTAATTTAAATGTTTAGACCATTTGCACTTAAAATAATTATTGATATGTTGATATGTTAATATATTATTGATAAATGCATATTCTTTCTATATTCTCTATTTGTACCATCTGTCCCCTGGTGTTATTTTTTCTCCTTTCCTGCATTCTTTTGGATTAGTTGAATATTTTTAGTGATTCTATTTTATCTCTACTACTGACTTATTAGCTATTCCCCTTTGATTTCTTTTTAGTGGCTGCTCTAGACATCTTTAACATCATAGTCTACCATCAAATAATAGTATGGCACTACATGTATAGTGTAAGAATCTTATATCAGTACACTTCAATTTCTTTATTCCTTCCTTTGAGTTATTATTGTCATACATTTTGCTTCTATATATGTCATAAACCCCCTAAGCATTATTATTAGTTTTGCTTTAGACAGCCAATTATCTTTTAAAGAGATTAAAAGTTTGAAATATTATTCATATTGATTTATGTATTTACCATTCCTGGTACAGTAGTAGTCAGTGTCAAAGGAATTTGAGCATATACAAATTATTTTTATCTTCTGGACATACCTGAGTCTTGTATCTTACATGCCATTTACACGTCATAATAATTACTGCTAGACACACCAACCTAATGGCTATTTGGTTGGAAAACACTCAGTTCGTGATGGCAAACTTAGGTTACATGGTCATCTGCTGTCCCATGATTAGGCATTCAGTTTCTATCAAGGCCCAGTAACAAGCCAGAGCTATTTCTCATTAAGAAAATAGTTATCTGCAGAAGAGAAAATAGAACTGCTGGAAAGACCAAGAGGTATATACTCTTATTCTCATATTGTTACTTGCCAGAAGTTTTCTACAGCATCCCAGTTTGCAACACATACTTCAAGTATGATCAAATCTGCTGAATCATAAGGTCCAAGTGAAAGAGTAGCTTGCAATGCAGACTGGACTTACTATAGAACCTTCTCTTGCTCTGGTTCCCACTCAAAACTAGCAGACCTATCAGTATCTTAGTAGCTGGGCCAAAGTAACACTCTCAAATGTGATACATATTGCTCCCCAAAACCATAAAGGCTGGCCAAGAGTTGTGCCTCTTTTTCATGGTAGGGAGTGAAAGAAACAGCAACTTGTCTTTCACTTGGGAGGGGATATCCTGACATGACCCAAACCACTAGACACCCAGAAACTTCACTGAGGTAGGAGGCCTCTGAAATTTTATGGGGTTTGTCTTCCACTTTCTGGTTTATATATGTCTTCCTAAGGCATATAAAGTTCTTGCTACTTCCTGCTCATCAAATCTAATGAGCATAATGCCATCAATAGAGTGAACCATGATGTTTTGCTCCAGTAAAGATACTGTATCTGGGACAGCAGCTTCAACCTGCATCATAACCTAAAGAAGTTTATGATGATCCACAGTCATTCTCCAAAATTCATCTGACTTCTCCACAGATCAAATAGGATAATTACGTGGAAATGTAATAGATGTCACTACTACTGAATCTTTCAAGTCTTTTGATGTTGGCACTAATCTCTTCAATTCCCTAGGAATTCACTATTGCATCTGGCTTAATACCTTGGAAGAGAAGGGAATTTCCAAGGGCTTCCACTTAGCTCTTTCTTTCTACCATAATGGTCCATAATCCATATGTCAGAGAGCCACTGTGTGGATATTGCCGGTTCCTAAGTATATCTATTCCAATCACACTTTCAGGAACTGGAGTTATAACCACAAGGTAAATCTGTGGACAAATTGTACCCTCTAGGAGTCTAACTTCAGCTAAAACTCCACCTATCAACTGACTAATATAACCCCCACTTTGACTGTTGAACCACAGTGGCATTTTAGTCCCTAGAAATTAGCATCAATTTAAAGCCAGCAACTAGTATTCTTCACATTTTCCTTTTCCCTAGGGTACTCAAGTAATTGGACCCAGACTTCATTGTAAAAGGCTTGAAGGAGGATTCAGAGTATATACTTGGGGCAACGTTCTGATCCTTCTTCAGGGGGAGCTCTGAAGGTACCTGCTTCAGTTGGTACTGCATCATAACCTCCACAAGTGACAGCTCAATTAATTGTGATGCCACCGCATGCCATAAGTTACTAGTACAGAATTTCCCATTGCAAGGAAATCGACACTGCTCAGGAATAAGGATATGACCAAATCAATCCCCAAATCTCATCTTTGTTGGTAGATCTTTTGGGACTCCTTGCTAGTATTGATTCTGGATTGGACAGGGTCCAGTCGAGAGACAGAAGTCATGTTAGTAATTTGAACAGGGAATATTTAGTATAAAGAATTATCAACTAGTAAAAGTTAGTCCACTGAAACTGAACTTTCAGTTATGCACTGAAAGTAGTAAAAGAGGCCTCTAAGGAATATAGTAGTTGCTCATGGAAGAAGCATTTATTACCTCTAGGACTGAGGGAGAGTAAACAAGGAAGGAACTAAGAATTTGGAAGAAGGCAACCCCAACAAACTAAAGCTGGGATTCTGACCTAATTGGAGACGGTGTGGCTGCAGCAAACTAGAGGGGTGGAAAAGTATGTTAGGGTGCCAGAGGACTGGAGCTGCTTCATAAGAAGCTGCCCACTGGGGCACTGGTGAGCCAGCACTGGTCCTCCAGACACCACTCCCTGGTGCATGGGTAGGCTAAAGCTGATCTCCAGGAAGCTGTCTACTGAGGCAGTAAGAGGCTGAGGCTGGTTCTCAGCCTGCTGGGTGCCTGAGAAGACAGTGGAGAGTGAGCACCACTAGTCCTGCACACTGCTGGCATCCACGTTATCGAAGGAAGAAAATGCACGCCAGAATCAGGAAGAGAAGACCCTTCCTCTGCTATTTCTAGCTCTGTCCCTCCTATACATCTATTGGCAAAATCTAACATTACGCCAGTTGGCAAAGAAGAAATGTTCACCTATCCAATTCTAGTACCACAAAGCAGGGCAAAAAGAAAGTAGATTTGGAGCTGTGAGACAAAAACTGTATAACTGGCATATGGAGCCAAGAGGGGGAGCCTGATGAATATCCCTTGTTTTGAAGCTAAACTACTGGAGGTACAAGGACAAATTGTAAAACATTATCAGTAAGATATTTTGATTCGCCTCTCTCCCTCCAAGAGATGAAACACCTTTTGTCAGAACTTATGGCACAGAACTAAGCCAAACTAGAAGAAAATCCTGTCTTAAAAACTCTCGTATTAAAAAATAGGACACCAGAATTACAGATGTAAAGTTAAGACTGCAAAACGGGACATGCAATCATCCTAGAAATAGACCAAAAACTTACAATAATTTAACATGTGATGAAAGTAGCATCTAAAAATGGTGGGCAAAAATAGATTAAAGGTCTGTTGTTGGTACATTTTAGTGGCCTTCCGGGGAAAAAGACTGATTTTTCCTGAAAATGAATCAAAATATATTTCTAATAAAGTCATAAAAGTACTAGAGGAAACGATGTGAAAAGTATTTTAGAACAGGAGAGTAAGAAAGGCATTTTAAATTATGATGTAAAACTCAAAAACCATAAATGAGAACAGTGAAATCTGACCAGGAAAATATCAAAAAACATCTGTACTACAAAAATTAACATAAGCCAATTCAAATGACAAAGTGGGAGGTAATATTTGCAACTCAATCACTAAAAGGTAAACTCTAGTATGAACAAACTTCTTATAAAACTATAAAAAAAAGAAAACCTAATTTTAAATAGACGAAAACCAAAAGATGTATACAAATGGTAGTTAGCCACATGAAAAGCTACATAATTTCTCATAATAAGAGAAATGAACTGAGACCCCATTTCCACCTATAAAATTAACAAAGATCCAAAATTTGGATACATACCACTTTGCTGAGCATGGAGGAAATAGGAGTACTCATATATTTCTGGTGAGAGGGTAAGTTAATACAATCTCTGTGAAAGGCAATTTGGAAATATCTATCATAATTACAAAGGCATATATCCTTTCAAAAAGCAATTCTAAATTTCGGAATTATCCTACAGATAGAATTATACATCTATGAAGAAGCAAATACAGGGTTATTAATTTCAGCATTGTTTGAAGTAGCAAAAGACTGAAAACAACATGATTTTGCATCAGTATGGAACCAACAAAGTTAATCATGATATATAAGTATGACGCAACGTTATATAACTCTTTTTTTAAAAGGATACTCTTTGTGAACTGATATGAAAATATCTACATTTATTGTTAAATTTTCAAGAAAAGTTTCATAAGAGCATCTAGAATCTGTTACCATTTTCGGTAAAAACAAACACAAAAAAGTAAAAAGTGTGTATTTTTATTATGTATGTGCATAACATTTTTCAAGAAGTGAATGCTGGAAACTAATGTAAGTGGTTTACTTATTGGGGTGGGTTTTGAGATATGGACAGATAGGGAAAAGTGGTAGGAAGTAGACCTTTCACTACGTGCATTTTTTAAATATGTATTGATTTTGAACCATACGAAATGTATTGTCTATTCAACTTCCTTTTAATTTAAACTATTTTTACAAAGAAGTTAGAAGGAAAATTAACAACATAATGAACCCCATTTTTTTTTAAAAAAAAGGAAATTGATGTAAGAGAAAATACTTGAGATAATCAAAGATCCAAAAGCTGCTGCTTTGGAAAGATTAATGAAACATATTTTTAATAACTTTTTAAGAAATTCTGAGATTTAAAATGTTAATGAAGCACAGATTAACCCTGAGCTTAAAGGTGAATGGATATGTGATACATAAATAGGCTGAAAAAGTTTTCCCTGAAGAGGAGGAAACTCTCACAGAGACTAGAGTCCCTGTAACACTGCTATTCAATGAAATGTAATATCAGAATCATTAGAATGACTCTCCAAAAATATACAAGTGAGGCCCCTACCAACCCTACTGACTCAGAAGCTAGGTATAAAGGTTTCTTTTTTAATGCATGATTCTACTGAACTTCCTAGGTTAAGACCCACTTCCCTGGGGAATGTACAGAGCAAGGGGGCAGAAGGAGTAATCCTCAAGGTTGGAAAGGATGAAGCAATATATTATAGTCTGGCCTGGTTTCTCATGGCTTTCTCTTTTAACTCACAAGATAAAAGAAGATAAAATAAGTACAAGAATGTACAGAGGAACTCTAGATTCTTGAGAATAATGAGACTCTGTCCTGGATAAAAGTTCATATAATTTGAGATAGCAGTAAAGCAATTAATCCTAGCTGAAGAACAAAGTTTCTCTTAAACTTGAAATGGAAAGACCAAGTAAAGTTATATGTAGGCTTTCTGATATATAATAAAGCAAGAGAAAGCACACATAAGTTTTGAGTTCTTTTTTCCCTTAAAGCAGAATTTGTGGAAACTTAAACAAATGTTAAATAAAAATTGAGTTCATGGAGTACTCTCCATGTCTCCTATGGCTACTGGACTTGGAAGTTTTAGAATAAAATGGATCTGGGTCAGAATATCAGGCCCCTCATTTTCCTCCGCTTTAAAATAAGGATAATACTAAAAGGAACCAAGACTCCGTCAAGAAATGGCAGATTACATGTCTTATAGGGATGAGCTTGGAACATTTTATTATACCAGAAAGAAAGAAAGGGATCAAAGCTAGCTTTAAATAAAAAGTCGAATTAGGCTCCCAACTGCCACGGATGGAAGATGTTGGCAGCAATAAGAATATTGATTAAACACACGTAATACGTTCAACTCCATGAATTCATAATGATATTTTTTTAAAAATCATTGGTCACCATTGGAGGATGCTAAGCAACAACACATTATTTAGAAAATGGTAAATAAAAGGAATAAATCAAGCATTTATATTGACTTTTCTATATGAACTGTAACACAGCATAACCAAACAGTTGTGTGTATTTCAACTAATAAACAAGGTGGAAAATATAGACTATCACAATTTTGCAACTCCTAATAACTAGATCTAGATTATGATCATCGATGGCTATCAATATCACAAAAGAGAGAGAGGAGATACTATGTACCCCCTGATGGAAGTATACAATACCACCTATGAAGTAGTCTTGCTGAAAGGATTGAACATTAATATGATCAAGCCTCTAGTTCTACTTTGTAGAAAGTAAAAGACAAAGGAACATTAAAGGACACCATCAGGAAATACTCAGCAAAGCCAGACTATGGGAATTTAAGAGAAAGATAACCCTTTTCTCCAATAAATATATATAAAGAGATGGAGAGAAAGATTATATATTAAAAGAAAGTTAAGAGATACATCAACCAATTACAATGTATGAATCTTATTCAGATTCTCATTGAAACAATTTTTTTAAATGTGAGAGAGTTGAGAAAATTTGAACACCAAATGGCCAGTTGAGGCTATTAAATTATTTTCATTTTGTAGGTATAATAATGGGGTTGTAATTATTTTTAAGTATACATATTGAAATTTACATATTAGAATATATAATATTTGGGTTTTATATCAAAATATTTCAAGAGGGAGAATAAAGAGATAAATGTGATTGACCATGAGCTGAAAATTACTGAAGCTGGGTGATGGTAACTCATTATAACAGTCTCTCCACTTCTGTATATGTTTTAAACTGTTCATATTAACCTTTTTTAATAAAAACAATTTATACCCCCTCTCCCTCCCTGGCAAGCCTTGCTCAACCTGGCCAGGCTGCTTGCCAGTCTGGAACACCCCTCACCAGAGCTCCCTGCAGCCTCTGGCACCGACAGAGAAGTCAAATGAGACCTGGGTTCCTGCAGAAGCTCATCTGTAAGCTTTCAATCATGGGGCAGATCTGCTAAAAAAAAAATCATCAAAAAAAGTGATGCTAATGAAACAGAAAAATCCATACCAACATTTGAAAAAAAGGGGGTGGGTAGATACTTTAAGCCTTGAGGACTAGTATTATACTATGCAAAAACTACAAGGCAATCATTTTTGATGAGGTAGATCTGACAGATGCTAACGTGATTGAGTCCAACACCAAGTTTTGTGGTCAACACTCCACGTATACAGCTCATCTTACGTACTGATAACAAAAAAGACATGGAAGATTGGATTGAAAGACTGAAAAATGTTCAGAATGGGGAACATTTTGAGTCTACTCAGTACCACATGTACCATTTCTCAGGGACGTATAATTGGTATTCCCATTCATATGCCAGGCCAATGTATTGTAATTTGTAATTAAGAGGTTTAATCCAGGATCATATCACATAGACCAGGAGTTGGCAAAATTTTTCAGTAAAGGGCCAAAGAGTTATTATTTTAGGCTTTGTAGATCATATATGGTCTCTGTTGCATATTCTTTTTTTATTTTACAACGCTATAAAAAATGTAAAATCCATTTTTAGTTCAGGGGCCTTTACAAAAGAAGCACAGGTCTATAGGTTATGGTTTGGCCCATGAACCACAGTTTGCCAAACCCTAAGGATTGTCTTGTGAAGTGTGCAAGTTTAAAGTCCACAAACGTGCTATGCAGGCAACCAATAACGGTAAATGGACCACATAGTCATTGATTGGGAAGCACTGCATCAAGGATGAAGATGGGACAGCCATGCTGGAAGGAAACTTCCCTATGAGTGCCAAGTGTACAGTGAGCTACACTGTAACATCACGTAAACAATCATTACTGACCAAGTGTCTCCTTGACCTGTATAAAGTGTTGGCCTCACATCCTTCTTGCATCCTTCACCCCATCACAGGTCTTTGTTAATTCAAAGAGAGGGACAATAAAGGTATGAAGTTCTTAGAAGATTCAAATAACTGATGAATACTGTTTGGGTCTTTGCCCTAATTAACAGAAGATACCTTAGACAGCTCAGGCATGGCTAGACATGTGGAAGAAGTTCCCTCTAGCCTGCCAAAGTTAAAGTTGATTCTATCAAAACTGGAGCACCTGATTTATGTTGATGCTGCTTTATCATTCTTTGGAAAAACATTTTTCTGGCATGGAAGAAAAAGAACCACTAGATAAAGGTTTTGGAGGTTATGCAGATTCTCAAGGAGAAGAAGAAAGACAGGACAAGAGGCTTGATATCAGCATAGAGGTACAGAAGCTCAGGCTGTTACATATAAATGGGAAACAAATTCACATTTAACAAGTAAAATGATCTATAAAATGCATTCTCTTCCAAAAATTCCTGAAGTGAAAGAGGAGGATCTGATAGAGATCAAGATCCTTCATCTCCCAGCACCTCTTCTTTTTGGACAGGTGTGTAATTGTTTGATGCATTTTTTGGAGAGAACTTCCTTATTGCCCCTATTTCTTTATCTCTCAATGAGAAAGAAATTTAAATGTCCCTGAACTTGTCAAGTCAAAGATAGGGTTCACTGGCCTTAGTCTTTTGTACTAAAATTAAAATAGCTTGTTTTTTTTATTTTAAAAATATTCGGTATTCATGAATTCTCACACCTCCTTCCTCCTAGCCCCAAGAGATTACTAACCACTGTTAACATTTTGATAAACATCCTTTAAGACCTCTAAGCATATACATATGTATAATATAGTTTTAAATCGGTTTTACTGTTTTGTTAATGGCTTTTTAAAATTCAGTAATATGCTCTTGACATCTAGAATTCCACTTTAATAAATATAGATCTATATAAATAGTGAAAAAAATAAGAAAGGCCAACAATATAGACCTAATACAGGAGAATTAATAGAGACAAATATGTGGTAACTAGAAAGGATTAAATAAGATCATATATTTAAAATACCTAACACAGTGGTTATCACTTAGCAGACACTGAACTGATGGATCAATTCTGGAGAAGAATCTTTATACATTGATACATACATAAATAGGCATCACCTATTAAGAGACAGCTAGTAAATTCAGTGACCAAGTCCATTCTTTCCTCCCTAACCTCACTGAGGGAGGGTAACATTGTCTTATTCTCAGAAAGAGTACTCTTAAGTATATTTTACTTTTCAAGGTTTAGGCAGTACACAAGGACTGATGAAACATCAGCAAATAGTAGATCTCAAAGGCTGGTTGGTTGGTGAGTTTCTCTGACAGTCTCTTAAGCTAGACAAAAGACCTGAGGCCCACTTACACCAAACATTACCCATTTCTTACAACAAAATGATAACAAAGAACTGGGAAAAAATAAAGTGGTATAAAAATTCAGGTACATTAGTAAAATTTTAAAAACTTACTCTCTTTTAACCTGCAAAATATCATCAGAATAGCTGCCAAAAACGTCATTGATTTTGGCAAATGAGAACATGCTATTGGAGATCAGCTGTAAACACTTTATGAGAACCCACCTGCTGGTAATCACACTTTGAGAATCCTTTGCTTAGAATATAGGTACACAGCATCCCATATCCTTTAATATTCTGGTTTCTATATATATATATCTAGCAGGGACTTGACTCTACAAAAGCCATTAACCATACCTACATAACAACTTTAAGAATCAATCCCTAAGATACTTACAAAAGCAAATAATACAGAATCTAAATTAGAGTAAAATTAACACAGGTTCTTTTACTTTGGGCTTTTATTAGGTACCTGTGTCATAATGTATTTCCTCATCCCATTTCCTTCTATACAGAAGGAAAGTTTAGACAACCAATAATTTTATCTTTGTCCATCACACGAATTTTATGAATTGTCTTGAGACATAATCATGGAAGCACTGATTGATTTCCTTTGGCAACATTTTGTGATAAATACACTGTTCATTCCCCTGAAAGCTAAGGATATATAAATCTTTTGCATATATCTTATTTTTAAAAGTAAGCAAAGATAGTTATATATCTGATTTTTCAGGTTCTTTCATCTGAAACTTCATTTGTTTAATGATATGGATGTACTACGGAAGACTTTAATCACACTTGAATTTTGTAGCAGTTCTGTTTTTAAGCTCTGATCATGATTGTGCACATTCCTTTTTGTGAATTATAATTTCTCTAAATTATTTAGATAGCTAATTTCAGATAAAATGTATTATACACTTCTTTATCCTGAAGCCTCTAACTTGTAGCTAAATCCTTTCTCTGATCTGAGATAAATTCCTTATAAAAAACTAAATTTTTATGATAAAGAGGGACAATATCGCAGTTCCAGAATATGAATTTTTAAGATAAAAATAGCTTAGGTTATGCTCCTATTTTTATTTTTCACCATTTCTCATGATCATCATGTTCTCGTAAATTTCACGTATAACAGCAGATATTTAGCAGGAAATCAAATCAAAATGCATAACCTCATTCAACAGGATACCAAAAGCACAGGTGTTACTCACATAGTTTAATTTAGCACTTTACATTTTTATACAATTTACTGCAAAGAACCAAAATACAAATGAGGAAAGTTGTTCTTCAAAAGGAACAACACCCCTAAGCAGTTATGAATATAAAGAAAAATTACCTTTGCATTACTGTAAATTTGAACTATAATTGTAAGCAAAATTAATCTGCATAAGGGTTTATTTTGTTAAATATTAGTAAATGTGATTTCTCTAGATACTTAGAGCTCACAATTCTTTGGTAAGTTATCTTTACTCTATCCGCTAAAAGAAAAGTTTTGAGTCAATAGTTTTAGTAAAAATTTTCACTAATCTTAATAAATTTTACATTTACCATAGAATGAAATTCTTGTAACTGAGATCCATTTTGGAGCCTATCCAGAAGCTGTTAATTCTTGAAAATATTACCAAATCATTAACTTCAAAAATAATGAAGAGAGTGATATTTTGGTGCATGCTATTCTGTGATTTTATTGCAATTTTCTTTTGGTGGAGTTCTTTTCACAATGTTTTAGTGAGTTATAAATTTATTCATAAAATAAGGAATTAACAATTCTAGTAACTACCACATAGTGTTTAATAAATGTTTTCTTTAATAATTATGCACAAAATGCCTTGTAGTAAAAAATTTCTTGAGCCTAGGCCTAGGACAAGGCTAACTTCAGTGCTGTTCCTGGGACCTATGTTGGGTAGAGAAAGCTGGGACTAAGCTGAATCATAAAAGACCTGGGAGAAGACTGGATCATGGAAACCTGAAACAGCCAATGGGAGAATCCTGAAGCCAAGATGGCAGCCTGAAAACAATGCCAAATAAGGGGCACAAATGAGACTACTTATATAATTTTGAGGCACGGTGCAAAAGGAAAATGTCATATTGCTTGTTCAAATATTATTAAGAATTTCAAGATAACAATAGTCAAGCATTAAATCAAACATGGGGTCCTTCTGAATGTGATGCCCTGTGCAACTGTATTGGTTGCATACCCATGAAACGTGCCTTAAGTGCAAATACATACGGTAAGTCTATAAACAGGAGAACAAATAGGGAGGTCAGAAATTAGAAAGACCAAGATCAGCTCAGAGTTCATCACGTACAACAGGTCAGATTAAGTAGTTCAGCACTAAGTCTGTGAAGGACAAGAGAGTACTGGGGAGGACAAGTGACAGCTTAAGGCCTGCTCTTATACGATACTAGTTATTCAGCAAAGGATCATCTGCTGTGGCTTTACTTCATAGAATATTTGATATAATCAAAGCAGGTTTGCTCTGGGGTATAAATTTACATGAATGCCCTTACTAACCATACTCCTCTCACCAGATTACCCAGTAAAATTGGTTTATGTGGCATAAGGAGTCCAGGGCATCTTGTGGTATATCTCAACTCTCTATCCTTGATTATTCTTTGATTCTTTTAACAAATATTTACTTAGCACATTTTCCTAAGTGCTGCAGATAAAGTTAATAAAATAAAATGTCTGCCCTCATGGAGCTTAAATTTTAAACAAATATATAAATATACAATACATAATATTATATATAATGTTGACAAATGAAAAATGCTTCATGGGGGTAGGTGATTAGATTGGGTAGTCAGAGAAGGCCTCTCTGAAGAGGTAATATTAGAGCAGAAATTTGAATGAAATGAGGGTAAAGCATTTCAACAGTAAAGGTATTCCAAGCAGAAGTAATAATAAATGCAAAATAGTTGAAAACAGCTTGGTTTTTTCAAAGAAACCGAAAAAGGACAGCAGAATACTTAAGAGTAAGTCGGGGAAAAAGTGACTTAAAAGTAAGAATACTTAAAAGTAAGTCGGGAAAATAAAATTAAAGAGGTAGTCTGGGTCTATATCATTAAAGACCCTGTGGACTATGATTAAATGTATGAATTTCATTCTTAAGATGGTGGAAATCAGTAGAGGGTTTTGAGCAAGAGAAGTATATATATGATCTGATTTTATTTTAGAAAGACATCTCTGAATGATATGTATAGAATAGATTATATAGAGAGATCAATAAAAACTCCTAAGTTTCTTAGAAAAAGAAACTGGTACTATTTAATGACTGGCTTGTTGGATTGAATGGGAAAGACAGGTAGGAGAAATCAAAAGTTCTGTTTTGGACACGGGTGATTTGAGAAGCCTATCAGATATCTGAGTAGAGACGTTAAATACACAGTTTTTAAAAATATCTAAACTGTGAAGTCTGGTTGGGGAGCTAAGGTGGGCACACAAGCCTCAGAACCCATATTTGTGACTACTCTTATGAAGAAGGGGTGGGATCACACTTACTCAAGAAATGCCTCTGTGTGTGTGTCAGCTAGCAAAGCCAGGCAGGAGAACAGGGTGGCCTTACTTGATCTATATCTTCTGCTGCCTTGTTAAGATTACCAACAAAAATAAAGAAACTTCATAAAGTAACTTCTACAATGACTGCATGTTTTTAAAAGCTCAAGCCAAAAGGATAAAGTAAAATCTTGACTATAATTTCAGACTGCCTAGATCCCCTGGTTTACTGATGGTATATTTTTGAAATATACCACCAAAAATGAAAGAGACATGTTTGATAAAAAGAATATAAAAAATCACTGTACCATGTTTGGCTTACTAAACACTGTCATGTATTTTTCCCTGTTATAAATTTACCTGAGATCTACAGAATTAAAAGATATGGTGGGCCCTAGAAAACTAATTGGCCAAAAGACTATTCCAGTTAATTAGGGTAGAGAGTGAACATTAATGACCCATTGAATAATGCAAATACTGGTGGTCAAAAATGTGCTGACTGTCCTTGTCTATGTGAATGTGTTAGCCAAAGCACAGGGAGCAGACCATAGGCAAAGGATTAATAAAACCCTTTCTGCTTTGCTAGCTCTGTTCCCCTCATAACCTGAAAAGAGAGTATGTCCACTGGGTTGCTAGACAACATTATTTAAAGTAAAATGCTCCCTGATTGGTAAAATGTAACTGTACTCGGAGAACTATAAATACCTAATGGGGCAACATGGCTTTATCATTTGTACCTGGCATGTCCCTTGTGGGGATCCTGGAAGCTATTCCTATGAAGTAGTTAAAAGAGACAGTAGTTCCTGTGGGGCATGAGACTTTTTAACCAGGAAGAATATCACACCCTCCTGATACGTATCAAATCTCCTTGCACCTGAGCTATAATTCTGTGTGATTGCTAGAAGGACTCCCAGAGAAGAATTCCTGACACTTTCAGCAGGCAAGCTGTAGTTCCTATCCTTTATCCTTCTGAACAGATCGTGCCAAATATGGCCTAGGATAGTTTTGCAAGTCTGAATGTTTAGGTGAACCTAAGAAGAGGGTATTCAAAGCCCAAGATACTACCCTGACTGGCCATCAGTCTTTAAGAGCTATATAAAGCACGGTTAGATTTCTACAGGAGAGAATGCTCCAAGACTAGGATACAACATAAGGCCCTTGACCTGATACAGTATGTTTGGAGAGGCTGTGGAAGGAAATAATAGGGTAGTAATAGCTAAGGCTAGAGTTGGTTGAGATAGAGAAGCAAATAAATAATCTTTATTAGGCCATAGACTAGAGAACAAGAATAAGATCATAACCCTGATGGGGCAGTCCAAGAAAATCCTAAGGTTATAACTTCTAAGTCTGCTTTATTCCTAACACATCCCATATATTTCTGTATGTTTCGAGGCATGGCCTAGATAAGAGTTACCAAATGTCTCAGTTGTCACAATAAGTATTTGAAGGGGAACAGATGGTCCACTATGGCAGTGCCATGGTATTGGTGAACAGACACTGGCTCTGATTTCACCTGCTGAGGATTACAAGTGGCTATGTAAAACAGTAAATACCACCATCACCAGTCTCACCTTACCGGCACCCCTTTGCTTGCTAAAGAAATATGGTGAACTGTGTGGCCACAAAGTCCTCCATAAACAAAACCCAAATGGAAATGGCTTTGGAGGACATACAATAAAGATCCTTAGCCTACTAGATGTGGATAACTGATGTGTATACAAAATTCAAATGATGGAGAAACCAAGTCATTTCATATAATACAGGCTTGCTTTCTGTCACAACTGCTCCAAAGTATATTCTTCACAGCTGCCTCTCAGACTTCAAGCAATGCTTATTCACAACACACAACCTGAATCTCATATGGGATATTTCATTTAGTAGGGAACAGTACATGTGAAAATTATATATATGAGAAGCTATCATTCAGGAATCTTCCTATGAAGAATTTTCTCCCAATAAAAAAAGGTTAAATGTACTTGTTTCTCTTCTGAATGAATTTTTAAAAAAAACTAAAGAGCAGAGGTGTCAGTATCTGTTTCCATACTGAGTAACCAGAATTAAAGTACAACTTTGCTCCTTCCATTAAATACTGAGTTAGTCATTATAAAAGTATACACAACCATTTAATTTTGACAATCTAAGCAGACAATTCATAGGGAAAGAAATCGCACATACCTACTAGTCCTAATAAAGTTACCAACAATTTCCCAATAATAGACTACTCAAGGCAGATTTTTTTAAAGGAAAAATAAGATCATCATTGAGAAGTGGGATTCAGAGAAAATATATAATCAGAATCTAATAGGAATTTCCACGTTTCATGGCACAGACATAGAGCAAACCTGAAATAAATAAAAGGGTGACTTCAATACTTCCCTATTATGCTCCCCTGCTAAAACTCATGAACTAAAAATGTGGGTAACAATCCTTCTACTGGGTCTATGCTATTTTTTGAGGCACTCAGAGCACTACTCCACCCCACCTCTCTCCACTCAACTACACATCTCTTTCCCTGTCCACTGAATGACACATTTCAAAAAAATGTAAGTAACAGGGCTTCCCTGCTGGCGCAGTGGTTGAGAATCTGCCTGCTAATGCAGGGGACACGGGTTCGAGCCCTGGTCTGGGAAGATCCCACATGCCGCGGAGCAACTAGGCCCGTGAGCCACAACTACTGAGCTTGCGCGTCTGGAGCCTGTGCTCCGCAACAAGAGAGGCCGCGATAGTGAGAGGCCCGCGCACCGCGATGAAGAGTGGCCCCCACTTGCCGCAATTAGAGAAAGCCCTCACACAGAAACGAAGACCCAACACAGCCAAAAAATAAATAAATAATTAAAAAAAAAAAAAAGTAAGTAACAGAGATAGGGAATGTTATATCCTAAGATGTAATGGTCCCTAAACTAAAGATGTTTTAAAAGCCCTATGAAACATAGGGGCTGGAAATTGCCATTTTACATATACTCCAACCATTTAAACTGTCAATAAAATTATCTTAAATTTTCTGCACTCATGGGTAGAATAAAAAGATGTCATTTTGTACATAAAGTTGATAATAAGAGAAATAATGACTTAAAAAATTTTCAAAACCCTGAAAGCAATTATGAATAGGATTAAAACCAACAAATGTATATATTTGTCTAAAGAAAATGCTGATTCTTTCTCTTCACCTATAGTATGTGCCTAACTGAATCCTTTAAACTTTCCAGCATATTAACTGATTATGAGCCAAACACTAAAGGGAGATGTGCTTCAATGTAGAAAGAAAAAATCCTGCTATTCATAAAGAGGTAGTTCTACTTCCCCTGCAAATATAATCTCAAATCTTTGTTGCAGGTGACACTTCCTACTGCTGATTCAGCCACAGAGAGAAAGCTGTCTTTGCTTCAAGATCACTTTGTATGTTTTTGCCTTGAATTTTATTTTTTAGGAAATGAATTTGGTCACTCACATTTTATTTTCTGTTTCTATTAGCCTGATATATCCTTGTCCATCCTTTCATTTATAACCATTATACACCTTTGTGTGTGTGTGCCTCTAATAAGCAGGATTTAAATTTTTTTAAAGACTTTAAAAAAGTCTTTGCCTTTCATATAAGAGTTTAAACCATTTATATTTATTGCCATAATAGAATGAATTAATTCTGATTTCCATTTCCCATTTGCAATCAATTCAAGTTTGTACCACAGCAAATAATGGCCGTATCTTCACCTTGAATGTGGTTGAAGTTTCCAACCAACCATGGGCTTCGAATTTTCATTCTCCACAGAAATTTTAAAAATTAAATTCCCCATATGTTGGAATCATTCTATCAGGAACAAAAATCCATAATCCATCTAGCATGTAGAAATGTAGCTACTCTCAATTCCTGCTCTCGCTATGTTCCACATCAGTCACATCATAAAGAGCCACAATGTGACTATGGCTTCTGTAGGGGAACCAACCAAAATCAATTGCTTCACTCCTCAACTGTAAAACTGTTACAAACTAATATTCTATCATTTATTATTATATTCCTTCGTGTAAACTCCACTAAGAATTTGACTCTATTTTTTGATGTTTGACTGCTGACAGCTTTTAAAGCCTCACCTCTTCTTCTTCCCCTTCTGCCTACATCTGGGCAAGCTGATAAGAAAGCCTGGATGATCCCTCCTTCAGTCTTAGCATGAGTTTCAAACCCTACCAGCATGTCAGAAGCCCCAGCCTGGCCCCACCTGCTAACCAGAACAAAAACCCCAAGCCAACTTATTCAACATATAGTAGAAAAATCCGATTAAACAAAAAAAAAATTATAAAAGTTGAATTATAAAATTTAACTAATAACTCAGAAATGATCCAGGCAAGGAAAATTTGCCACCAAGTTCGATTAAATTATGAAATGCCAAGATTAAATTTATTTTATGAAAGAAATAATTCTGATATCATAATCTGACATATTTGTTATCACTACTATAGACTGATCTCACAGGTACAAAAATCCAAATTAAACACAGGCATCAACTGCATAACATCATTCCTTCCTAAAAATTAGATGTTCTGTGCTAAAACAACAACAATTATAATGCATTATACATCAACCTAAAACCTCTAACATTTTTTATGTAGTAACTAAAACCCTATAAAATGCCTATATATTTACCAAACTATGCTTAAGATATAAAATGTTAAAACATAGCTTCCTGACAAACAATTCACATAGTTATTAACAAACAGTGGCTTTGCATGTTTTAATATTCTCTTATCCTCTTATCCTGACAACACTGAAACCTTTGCTAATAACTTTTGTAGATTCACAAAACATCTACAGGTAAATTTTATATTCTACCAAAGTTGTATTTAGAATATGTCTAGACACTTTCCCTGCACATCATTTGTTAAAATTTTTGTATTGGGTATAGAGGATGCACATTCTATGACACTGCTGTATTCATAAATAAGAGACAGTGCCTACTGGGAAAACATTAACCCAGGAGATGTTCTGTGAGACAGCTGCATACTTGTAAAATTGATTCAACAGTATTTTACGAGAATCACCTAACATTACTCAAAAATTAAAGATGGCTTAATGTAAGAAAATCTCTCAGTAGGTTTAGTGAGATCCTCCACATGGTGACCTCATTAGATAACCAAAAATAGGCACTAAACACACTTTCCAAATTGAACAATATTGGAAAAGCAGGAATAAAGGATGTTTTAAATGATAAAGAATATTCATTTTGACCTAGAAGCCAATGCCATGCTGAAAGGGGAAAACTAAATTCATTCCCATTAAAAACAGAATATTCACATAAATATGGAATCTAAAAAAAAAAAAAAAAAATGGTTCTGATGAACCTAGGGGCAGGACAGGAATAAAGACCCAGAGGTAGAGAATGGACTTGAGGACACAGGGAGGGGAAAGGGTAAGCTGGGACGAAGTGAGAGAGTGGCATGGGCTTATATACACTACCAAATGTAAAACAGATAGCTAGTGGGAAGCAGCTGCATAGTACAGGGAGATCAGCTCGGTGCTTTGTGACCACCTAGAGGGGTGGGATAGGGCGGGTGGGAGGGAAACACAAGAGGGAGGGGATATGGGGATATATGTATATGTATAGCTGATTCACTGTATTGTACAGCGGAAACTAGCATAACACTGTAAAGCAATTATACTCCAATAAAGATGTTAAAAAAATAAAAAAATAAAAACAGAATAGTACAGGGAGATCAACTCGATGCTTTGTGACAACTTAGAGGGGTGGGATAGGGAGAGTGGGAGGGAAACACAAGAGGGAGGGGATATGGGGATATATGTATACAGACAGCTGATTCACTTTGTGGTACAGCAGAAACTAACACATTGTAAAGCAATTATACTCCAATAAAGATGTTAAAAAAAAAAAAAACAGAATAGGATGCCAGATACCACCATTATCATTTAATACTGCCTTGTAATTTCTGTTCAAGGCAGCAAAATAGCAAACCAAAGATAATGCTACAAAAGCCAGGAGCCAAATTACCATTTTGATGATAAGATTATACATATAGAAGAGCTAAGAAAATTATTTGAAAATCTCTTAGAATTAAGAAAAAGAGTTTTGTAAGGAAACCAGTTATTAGATAACTATTTTAAATAAAATCTTTTTTATATGCCACTTAGTTAGAAGTGTTTTTTTCACTTAAAAAAGTTTCATTTGTGCCAAGAAGGTACAACTCTTGTAAACAGCATTGTTACAAGTGTTTATAAACAATTCTCTGATAATATTACAAAAGAGCTATCACATCCCTCTCTAAAATGACACTCATCTCAAAGTTACAAGCTCTAATAAGATAATAAAAAAAAGATTTCTTCCACAATATCCCTGTCCTATATTAGCTGTGTGAACAATCTAAGCAGCCCAGAAACTGATCTTACTGAATATAAGAATTTAATACATGATAAATAAACATCACAAACCAAAAGATTATTCCAAATGGACTTTTGTTTGATTTATCCAGGAGCAGAGAGACTTTTTTTCACTATACTTGAACAAGGGACTGTGAGGCTCTTCAGTGCAATAGCCTCCTTGCCACTATTAGGAAAAATCCCATCTATGAAAACAACAAGTACAGAAGAAGAGGTTCTCAGAAGCAAATGAGACAAATCAGGTCCTGGTGCCATCACTGGAGCCTTAAACAGTGCCTGAGTCAGACCTACTCTAAAATGTACTGATAAATTCCTTTTCTATTTAAAACAGATTGAGTTCTCTTTATTGTCACCTGATATACCTACCAAGAAAAGTATATACCTTTAAGGAGTATGCAAAGTAAACAAACACATACTTGAATAACTCCAACAATACAGATAAGTCAGAGACTCGCTCACCACCAATCTTTCATTTAAACAACACAGAGCTACTTTGCCTAAATAACTGCCCCAATATCTAGGCTATTTCTTTTTTTTTTTTTTTTAATCTTTATTGGAGTATAATTGCTTTACAATGGTGTGTTAGTTTCTGCTTTATAACAAGGTGAATCAGTTATACATATACATATGTTCCCATATCTCTTCCCTCTTGTGTCTCCCGCTCTCCCACCCTCCCTATCCCACCCCTTTAGGTGGTCACAAACCACCTAGCTGATCTCCCTGTGCTATGCGGCTGCTTCCCACTAGCTATCTATTTTACGTTTGGTAGTGTATATATGTCCATGCCACTCTCGCTATTTCTGCTACTTAATCACAAGGCAATAGAGTTTAAATACAGATGCACTAAGAAGACCACTATTAGTTATGACACTGACGTATACTATTACACTGTATATTTAAGCTTTACGTTTTTATAACTGCAACTTTATCAGAATGAGTAAATTTGCAAATATATGTATCCATGTTTTAATTTGGATATCTATCTGCAGTTCAGTAAAGTACTGTATTATAGTGTGTTTCATAAGTAAAGAGAGGTTGGTATATCTTTCATTTTATTTAATGTTTTCTACTGGATTATGCTATGACTTAAATATAACTCAATGATTTGATGCCTCAGAGTCTTTAGCTACTGGGAAGCAAAACCATATGTATTTGAGTATATATATATTGTATTTCATACATATATCAAAGCTGAAGGAAGTTTGTTTCATATACCAAAAATATATCATTAATAATATAATCAAACATATTACCTATCTTAATATTTAAATGAATTTAGTGACTAACAATTTTTTTAAATTACACATTTAGTGAAAAATGTGATCCAACCTGATTCTCACAAAAGGCAAATTGTATATGGATATACAGTATGTTTTAATACAGAAGTTATTTGTCAAAATTTAAAGAGAAAGCCACACTTTAATATTTGTTCCATTTGGAAAAGTGCTTTTGTCACATTCATCTACCCAAATCTAACAAGAAAATATATCTTCATCTGTAGGAATACTGATAAAAGACATCAGAAATGGCAGCAAATATATCCCCTTTCTACTAGACCAATTATTAATGTTACCATTCATGGGTCAGGAAGATGTTACCCATAAATCACCTTCACTATTAAATGAGTAACACGTACTCAAATTGCCTAATTCAGTCTCTTCACCTGTAACTGTATAAGTGACTGCTTTATTTATTCACAAGCTTATTTTTTCTGACAATATCCGTTATGGTCCTTTTTATTGAATGTATAATATGTATTCAGAAACATGAAGAAATTTCATTCTTTTTTTGAGTTTAGCATTTATGGATGTCAAAAGGCTCAAAAAGACCCATAAGTTACACCAAAACATTAAGGAAATGTTTCCTTCTCTCCTCTCTCCTTTTTAGGAATCTCAGCAATCAATCTAGTTCACTGAGCCAAACATTCTCCTCATATAAAAACACTTATAAAATAGAAAATTAAAATTGCTTATTTGGTTATCACATAGAGAAAGGTGAGCTTTTTTCAGAAGGCAATCTCGAACTGTGTCTCAGACAAGTGCTTTCTGAATTCCATAATAAAAACACTAAAAAAAAAGAAATCACTGTGACCTGAAATAAACTTTCTGATTTATATTATTGACATAACTCTCATAATATTCAGTTACAAAGAAAATTTCAATCCAATGAGCCAACATAGTAATTTAGCTATTAAAAAATAAATAATTAAATGATTTAACCTTTTGAATCGTACTGCTTATTATACACCTGGAAACTAGAGAGCCTGTAAGTCAATATTTTCATTGTCTTTCAGCCAAAAATATCAAAAAGATTCTGCTGCTTCAGGAAGTTTTTAGAGCAGGAAAGGAGAGCAACAGCAAGTTATAAAATACATTCAACATATTATTTTATCACTTCAAAGTACCCATATCCATATAATCTCTATCTGTACTATATTACTTAGGTATAAAGTTAAAAGAAATGAGGGATAGGGCTTATATATTTTTGAAAGTTTTTCAACAATGAGCTCTGAAACAAAAGGGGTTTCCTGATAAACCTGTACCTTTCAACTTAGTTTTTGGGGTTGAAGCCTTGCTAATATTATGCTTTATTGGGTATTATGAAAAAGAATCTTTCTGTTCCTAAGCCTATAATATATTTTTTCTATCAACATCCAAAATTCTATGTGCCATTTATTATTGAAGTTAGAAGAAAACAAAAATAATTTTTAAATTTTTCACTTCTCTGATAAAGATTTTCCTGATGGTATGCTGTAAAAAAACCTAGGTCATCTCAACTTAATCTTAATTCCACAATAAGATGCTCATTTTACAAAGTATCAATAATTCGTAATCTTTTGTATATTTCCTTATGCGTATGTATGTCAAGAAATATCCAGGCTGTGCTCCTTTAACATCCTCTGCCCCTTGCCACCACAGGGCCTTTGATATTCTCTCTGCCTAGAATGTATGTCCCTTACCTCTTCCTCTAACTTCTGTTCTCCTTCAGATCTCACCTCAAACCTCACTTCTTAAAGGTGAGCCTTCCTTTCCTGATCTCTATGACTAGGTCACATTCCTCTATTTAAACTCTCCAAATCCTGATTATCTCTCCTCCCTAAGATGCTTTTTTTTTTTTTTGCTAGGCTGACTATAAAATCCCTGAGGAGAGACACTATACATACTTTTTGTTCACCACGGTATCTCCAGAGGTTAGTAGAGTACCTAGCATATACCTAGCATACAGCAGAAGCTTATTAAATATATATTGAATACATTATTAAATGAAGCACAAGTATTTGAAAATGGTCATTAATCTGAATGGCTCTTGATTTCATGGTAATATTAAAGTGATCTAAAGTCAAGAGAAGAATGTTATACATTTCTTCCCTTAAACATGTGTAAGGGTTTTTCTGGATCCAGATTCAAACAATGAGTTCCAGAAGTTGTGTGTGGGAGTATAAGAACAGTGAAAACCTCTACATGTTATTGCATTTCTGAATGAATAGAAACCAGTCATTTTTAAAATATTAGAAATATATGTGCAAAGATATGAATGTTTGTTCATTCTACTGCAATTGGTCATCTATGTAAGTATATCAATCACCATTTTTTTTGAAACACTTGCACTGAAATACTTTATTTTTCATCCGAGGAGAATTTAGTGTTCTACATAGATAAATTTCCAGATAATTGAAAAGTATTTTTAAATAATTGAACTTTTAAAATTTGAGTATTTTTAGCTATTGAGTAGTAAGTGTCTCAGAAGTAACTGATATGTAACTCTTCTGACACAGTAAATAGTTCTAGGGAGGTATTACAATTTTTGTGTATGTTGTTTATAAAGTTTTGCCTTCTTCCTACATGTCATGATGACTTGCTGTAGTCATGTGCTCCTAATCAGTTCTTTTGATTTGCTGTGGGATAGGATATCAAAGCAAAAAGTTCATAGACAAACACCAAAAGTAAGAGCAATAAGTTCTAAGGGTCTCTCATAATGAGAAAAAAAAAAAATGCATGAAATTTAGTAGCTAAAAAAATATTTGCTGCTTATCAGAAAAGAGATGAAGTTCTAGCTGTTGGGAGACAATTCTCCATGAATCTATCACATTTCCACACAACTAGAAAATTAACAGTCAATTTGCTCCAGAATTATCTTTTCAAGAAGACTGGCGTAAGCAGATGGCCCTGGAAAGATGAAAACAGTGACTCCTTGAGCAAATTTATTTATTTTCCCAGACAGCAAACATAGAGATCTCTCCCTCCCCTACAAGCATTCAAGAGTAATAAAGAAAAAAAATTCCCATTTCCTCCTTTCTGCAGTAAAATTGCTACACTCCAGGTTAATGAAGATAATCTCTCCTTCTCTGAAGGTAAAGATGGGAAGGTTTGCCAACAGGCCTCATATAAGATCAGAGTCTACACGTCAGGGTTTCTGTCCTGACATTTGGGGGATAATGCACCCCCACTGTGTGTACAGGCAAGACCTGGCCTCATTCAAGTTGCTCTCTGAGGATAGGTGATCAGGGATGAGAGCCAAGATGTTAACATTGCTGTTAAGTATTAACTGCCTAAATCCATTTATTTACTGTCTCCTTTAGAGGCTGAATCTATGGAAGAGTAGCAAGTCAACCTAGCAACTGTCACCACACTACTACTTAGAGACTTCTTGATCAACTTGACACTAGTTCTACCACTTACTAGTCCTATGATGTTGGACAAGCTATTTAATCTCTTTATCTCAAGTGATCTCATTTGCAAAATTTCTATAACAATAATTCCCTCAAAAGACTGTTGCAGGAACTTAGCTAAATGGCAGAGTAGAAAGACCCTGAGAACACGTACTCTCAGGGGCACACCAAAATTACAACCATTTATAGAACAATTATCAATGAAAAAGACCAGACCAGTAGGAGGGGCAGAGTCTTGATATAGTCAAGTCTCATGCCCCTGGTCGTAGAACCATAAATTGGAGAATAATTACAATTAAAGATGTTCTCCCCAAGAAGTTAAGGATCTGAGCCCCACATTAGGCTCCACAGCCTGGAATTCCTGCACTGGGAAGATAAGCCCCCAGAACATTTGGCTTTGAAGGCCAGTGGATGGCTGGGGGAAACAGAGACTCCGCTCTTAAAGGGCACACACAAAATCTCACATGCTCCAGGACCCACGGAAAAAGCACTAATTTGAAAGGAGCCTGGGTTAGACCTACCAGCTAATCTTGGAGAGTCTCATAGAGAGGCTGGAGGCAACTGCAGCTCACCTTGGGGACACAGACACTAGTGGCAGCTATTGTGGGTAGCTCATTCTACCATGTGGACACTGGTACTGGCAAACGCCATTGTATAATCCTCCCTCTAGCTTATTAGCCTCAGGACCCAACCCCATTCCCGCCCAACAGTCTGTAAGCACCAGTACTGGGATGCCTCAGGCCAAGCAACTAACTGGGCAGGGACAGCCCCACCAACCAGCTGACAGGCAGCCAGCCTTAAGACTCACTGAGCCCACAGCCACCCCTGGTCACAGCCCTGCCCATGAGAGGGCCCAGGACCTGGCACCACTCATCAGTATACAAGCACTAGACCAAGGACCCCCAGGACCCCACAGGTAGAGACCCCAGGAACAAGTTACACCAATCAGTGGGCAAGCACCAGCCCCAGAATCCCTGGAACCACCCACCACTGAGCCTGCTCTAGCCCTGGGACCAGTCTTACCCACTAGTTGGAGGACACCAGCCCCAGAACAACCACAGCCCTGCTGCCTGCAGACCCAGCCCACCCACCAGCAGGCCAGATCCTGACCTGGGACTAGTTGGACCCAGCCCCACCCACCAGTGAGCCTGCTCTAGCTCTGAGGCCACCTGGGGCTCCACAGCCAGCTGCCTCATGACCCAGCCCTGCCAACCAGCAGTTGGTAGGCTCTGCACAAGCACAGCCTGGCAACCAACTGGACCAGGGGCCAGCCATGCATATCAAATCACCCACAGTAGTCAGCTCACCACAACAGAAGGACCCACACAGGCCACATAGGGGGCACCCATAGAGCATATGACCAGCTCTGGTGACCAGAGGGGAGTATGCTGCTGGGACACATAGGACATCCCCTACAAAAGGTCACTTTTCCAAAGTCGGGAAATATAACCAACCTACCAGATACATAGAAGTAAAAAACAGCATGTTAGGCAAAACGAGGCACAGAGGAACATGTTCCAAACAAAGAAAGGAGATAAAACCCCAGAAGAAGAACTAAGTGAAGTGAAAATAGCAAATCTGACCAAGAAAGAGCTCAGGGTAGCCATCATAAAGATGGTCAAAGAACTCAGAAGAAGAATGGACGCACAGTGCAAGAAGTTAGAAGTTTTTAACAAAAAGTTAGAAAATATAAAGAACAACCAAACAGAGATGAAGAATACAGTAACTGAAATTAAAAATACAAGAAGGCATCAACAGTAGACTAAATGATACAGAGGGACATATCAGCGAGCTAGAAGACAGAGTGGTGGAAATCACTGATGTTAAGCAGAAAAAAGAAAAAAGAATGAAAAGAAATGAGGGCAGTTTAAGACCTCTGGGATAACATCAAGTACACCAATATTCTCATATAGGGGTCCCAGAAGGAGAAGAGGGAGAAAAGGGGGCAGAGAACATATTGGAAGACATAATAGTTGAAACCTTCCCTAACGTGGGAAAGGAAATAGGCATCTAAGTCCAGGAAGCAGAGTCCCAAACAGGATCAACCCGAAGAAGACCACACCAAGACACACTGTAATTAAAATGGCAAAAGTTAAAGATAAAGAGAGAATATTAAAAGTAGCCATGGAAAAGCAACAAGTTACATACAAGGGAACTCCCATAAGGCTATAAGCTGACATTTCAGCAGAAATTCTGCAGGCCAGAGGGAGTGGCATCATATATTTAAAGTGATAAAAGGGAAAATCCTACAAACAAAAACACTCTACCCAGTAAGGCTCTCATTCACATTTATTGGAGAGATCAAAAGTTTCACAGACAAGCAAAAGCTAAAAGAGTTCAGCACCACCAAACCAGTTTTACAAGAAATGCTAAAAAAGGGCACAACTAGAAACATGAAAAATACAAAATGAAAAAACTCATTGGTAAAGGCAAATATACAGTAAAGGTAGTAAATCAACCATGTTCAAAGCAAGTAGGAAGGTTAAAAGAGAAAAGTAGTAAAACCGTCTATATCCACAATAAGCAGATATAGGATACACGAAAAAATATATATGTAAAATATGATTCAGAAACATAATCATGAGGGGAGGAGAGTACAAATGATGGAGTGTTACAATGTGTTTGAAGTTAATAGATCAGCAACTTAAAACAATCAGATAGGTAGATAGATAGATAGGTAGATAGATAGATTCCTATATATAAACCTCTTGGTAGCCACAAACCAAAAATCTATAATAGGTACACACACACAAAAGAGAAAAGAATCCAAATATAACACTAAAGATGGTCATCATATCACAAGAAAAGACAGCAAAAGAAAGGAACAAAAAAGAACTATAAAAACAACCCAAAAACAATGAACAAAATGATAATAACATACACATCAATAATTTTTAAATGTAAATGGACTAAATGCTCCAACCAAAAGACATAGAGTAGCTGGATGAATACAAAAACAAGACCCATATATATCCTGCTTACAAGAGACACACTTCAGATCTAAAGATACATGCAGACTGAAAGGCAGCGAATAGAAAAAGGTATTCCATGCAAATGGAAATCAAAAGAAAGCCAGGAGAGCAATACTTTTATTACACAGAATAGACTTTAAAACAAAGACTGTTACAAGAGACAAAGAAGAACACTAAATAATGATCAAGGGATCAATCCAAGAAGAAAATATAACAATTGTAAATATATATGCACCAAATATAGGAGTACCTAAATACCTAAAGCAAATATTAACAGACATAAAGGGAGAAATTGACAGTAACACAATAATAGCAGGGGACTTTAACACCCCACTTACATCAACGGACAGATCATTCAGACAGAAAATCAATAAGGAAACATTGGCCTTAAATGACACATTAGACCAAATGGATTTAATTGACATTTATAGAGCGTTCCATTCGAAAGCTGCAGAATACACATTTTTTCAAGTGCACATGTAACATTTTCCAGGATAGATCACATGCTAGGCTAGTAAAACAAGTCTCTGTAAATTTAAGAAAACTGAAATCATATCAAGCATCTTTCCCAACCACAACCCTATAAGACTAGAAATCAACTACAAGAAAAAACTGCAAAAAACACAAACACGTGGAGGCTAAACAATATGCTACTAAACAATCACTGGATCATTGAAGAAATCAAAGAGGAAATAAAAAATACCTGGAGACAAATGAAAACAAAAACCCAATAATCCAAAATCCATGGGATGCAGCAAAAGCAGTTCTAAGAAGGAAGTTTATAGTGACACAAGCTTACCTAGGAAACAAAAATCACAAATAAATAACTTAAACTTACACCTAAAGTAACTAGAAAAAGAACAGAAAACAAAACCCAAAGTTAGTAGAAAGAAAAAAATCATAAAGATCAGAGCAGAAATAAATGAAACAGAGACTTAAAAATACAATAGAAAAGATCAATGAAACTAAGAGCCTGCTCTTTGAAAAGTTAAAATTGACAAAATTTTGGCCAGACTCATCAAGAAAAAAAGAGAACCCAAATCAATAAAATCAGAAGTGAAAAAGGAGAAGTTACAACTGACATCACAGAAATACAAAGGATCATAAGAGGTTACTAAGAGCAACTATATGCCAATAAAATGGACAAAAATTCATCTTTAATTTTTGCCATTTTAATTACAGTGTGTCTTGGTTTGGTCTTCTTCGGGTTAATTCTGTATGGGACCTTATGCGGACTGTGTGGATCCTTCTGTTGTGGCAGACTGACTACTGTGGGTGATCTGGTATGCATGGCTGACCCCCAGTACAGTTGGGTTGTCAGGCCATGCCTTGTGCAGAGGCTGCCAGCCACTGGTTGGCAGGGCCAGGTCATGAGGCAGCTGGCTGTGGAACCCCAGGTGGCCCCAGGGCTAGTGCGCTCACTGGTGGGCAGGGTCCAGGAGATCCCAAGACTGGTGCCCACCCACTGGTGGGAGAAACTCAGTCCTGGGGCTAGTTCCAACCCAATGGCAGGCAGAGCTGGGCCATGGGATCTGGCTGCAGGGTCCAGGGGTCTCAGAGATGGTGTCAGAACTGCTGGTGGGTGGGGCTGATTCCTGACACAGCTGGCTACAGGGTCTGGGGATGTCCTAAAGGTTGTGTTGGCCTTCTGGTGGGCGGGGCCAGGGACCAGCTAGTCCCAGGACTGGTATTGACCTACTGGGACGTGGGTTGGTCCTGCCACAGCAAACTGTGGGACTGTGGTTGTCCTGGGGCCAGTGTCCGCCCACTGATGGTAAGGCTGGTCCCAATGCTAGAGCAGGTCACTGATGAGTGGGGCTGGGGGCCTCAGGTCTAGTGCTGGCACACTGATGAGTGGGGCCCGGTCCTGGGCCATCTCGTGGGCAGGGCTGTGTCCAGGGGTGGCTGTAGGCTTAGTGCATCTCAAGGCAGCCTGTCTGCTGGTTGGTGGGGCTGTGTCCCTGTCCAGTTAGGTACTTGGCCTGAGGCATCCCAGTACGGTGCCTACAGGCTGTTAGGTGGGAGTGGGGCTGGGTCCTGAGGCTAATTAGCTAGAGGGAAGATTATACAATGGTGATTGCCAGCACCAGTGTCGACACAGTAGAATGAGCTCCCCAAAATGGCTGCTGCCAGTGTCTATGTCTCCAAGGTGAGCTGCAGTTGCCTCCGGCCAAATGCCATCACACTGGGGATTAGGTTTCAACATACGAATTTTGGGGAGACACGTTCAGTCTCTAGAAAATACTAGATTTTATTTGCCTATTTGCCTATTGACTCTTGCTTTCTCATAAGCACATATATTCTTGTATTTTAAATGTTTCTCAGTTTCAATTTCTAATACAAGTGTCAGTAGATACAACCCACATAAATAAAAGTTCTTTAGGGTCCTCAATCATTTTAAGAGTGTAAAGAGGTCCTGAAGCCAAAAAGTTTGAGAACCAGTGACCTACAACCTAAATGATAAATTAAGAGAGAAAATGATCAAACAAAAAGTGTTGCTACATCTATAGAACTACTTTTTAAAATATCACATAAATGAAAATACAGTTGACCCTTGAACACCACAGGTTTGCACTGCAAGGGTCCACTTATACACAGATTTTTTTCAATAGTAAATACTACAGTATTACACGATCCAAGGTTGGCTGAATCCACAAATGCCAACTGTGGATAAAGAGGAACTATGAATACAGAGACCCAAGTGGAAGTTATACACAGATTTTCAACTGTAGGGAGGGTCAGCACTGCAACCCCTGGGTTGTTGAAGGGTCAAGTGTAGTAAAAAATTAATTTTACAAGTTGTATTGATAAATCCTAAATGTCTAAATGTACCAATAAAATATAATAAAAATAAAACACAAAGCAAAATTCACTAATATTAAATATTCCCACTCTCCCAGGATGATATGGACTGAATTGTGCACCCCCCAAATTCATATGTTGAAGCCCTAACCCCCTCCCCTAGTGTGACTATATTTACATAGGGCCTTTAAAGAGGCAACTAAGGTTAAATGAGGTCATTAAGGGTAAGGGTGGGGCCCTGATCCAATAGGACTTGTGTCCTTATAAGAAGAAGAGATACCAGGGATGCAGGTGCATAAAGAAAGGCCATATAAAGAAAGAGCAAGAACGTAAACAACTGTAAGCCAAGAACAGAGTTCTCAGAAGAAACTAAACATGCCAACACCTTAATCTTGGACTTCAGCCTCCAGAATTGTGAGAAAATAAATTTCTGCTGTTTAAGCCACCAAGCCTATAGTATTTTGTTATAGCAGCCCTAGCAAACTAATACACAGGACTAAACTTTTTCATCTTATTCTAGTGGCCTTCTGTAACTTTTAACTATTTTAGTGAGATGGCAGAAAAAAGACATTGTGCAAGTCCCCACAACATAGTCCTAATTCTTTTATTCTCTTTGCTCCTTTGAAAACTTAAAACTTAATATAAGGGTAGTTTTCCTGAAATAAAATAAATTTTATCTCAGACACAGAGCTTGAATGTCATCTCAAATGTGATCCTGAAAAATCTATGTTTTTCCTCTCCCTAATTGTAAAACAAGTTGATCACTGCGAAAATGAACAAACTATCAAACATGAAGAAAACATTTACTTTTTAACAAAAAGTGGGGCACTGTGTTTGTAGTATACCCTTATTTGGCTTCTTAGGCAAAGAATATCTTCTAAGAATATTATAAAGGGAAAGCTAGCCCACAATTACTACTATTATTATCATCATAATTACCATCATTTAGGAGCCCTCATAATATTTTTCTCTTAAAAACTTACATGAAAGAAACCAAATTCATCACTAGCCAGCCTATCAGATTTAAGGAAAAAAATAATTCCTAGAATTGCTAAGTCTTCCACTTCCCCAGGACCCCAGCCTCCAGATTCCTAAAATCAGAGCACTAGATTTAAAATATTACTTTACAGTGTTATGGGAAAAGTAACCATTTCATAAAATAGTTTTCCTAATTCAGTGTTTTAAGTTTATACTCATAGCCTGCATTTGTGGTGACCGTGAACATTAATGAGCAAAGGCATCTCAGTAAATTAAAAAAAGCAGAAGTGCAAAGATAAATGTGCACAGTCAATATCTTCCCATCATTTACACCCAGGATATTACAACTAATGTAATCAATCTACCCTTACAAAAGTTTTTGCTGTCACTGAAAAAAATAGACAGTCTCAGATATAATTCAATACTAAATTTGCATACTTCAAGACTATAGACATGATTTTCCTTTTATTTAAACCAGTTAGATGGATCAAATATATATCTCTAAGATTTTACTATCTTAAATTTGGAATTTAGTATCATATGTTATAAGGTATAATCTTATTGGAACTCTACTATATAAATGGCAGGAAATCTTGAAATACATTGTATTTATGATGTAAAAGCATCATCAATAATAACCATGTCTATTACATACTATGTTTCTACTAAAGTCTTTCAATATACTATTAAATTCAAATAATCTGAATAAAAATTTATCATCAACTTATGTCTAAGTTACAATTCAATTGTATCCTAGCTTTCACAGAGGTTCAGAATAGTTATATTTTAAATATACATTTAAGGAATTTCCCTCTCCTCTAAAATAATATTTTTGCATAAACTTCACAAATATGAATCCACATGGGCAGGCTTTTGGTTAAAAGTATCTTAATATATCATCATTACTCAAAATATTTTGCTCACACCGTAGTAGGTAAATATAGATGTGTCCTATATAGGATGACTTTGCATGTCCTCCAGGTAGGCCCAGAGGGCAGTGTTGGCAATAATGACCCATCTGTTCACTACTGGCAACCAGAAAACTTCTAATGAAGACAGATGTGGGTCACCCTGTACAAGCAGGCTGAAGGGTGTTAATGAATCCACCTAATGGTCACTACCTGCCACTCTTAACTGATTGATGACCTAAAATGTTTATTTTGAAAAGCAGAGATGAGTATTTCACGTAGTCATCAGTCTTACCGGGACACTGCTTTCACTTTCTCTTACAAACTCATTCTTTACTACTTGTCTTTATCAATTCTTAGAAAATATTACAATTATTTATTAGACTCAGTCTTTTAAAATAACCTTGCTGCTAGCACTTTTGAGAAATTAATTCCTCCTAAATTTCTCTACTGACTGACTCACAGATATCAGCTCTATATGGTGATACAGCAACACTATATATATGAAACACAAAAGGTGATATTTTCTTTGATCATAAAATTCTTTAGGTACATTTATATATGTTATCATTGATATCAATCTGTCTAAAATGTTACTTTTTAAGGTATATTTTCAATACCTGCTTTGAAATAAAATTATGATTTCACTCCAGATTCCAAAAAGAATGTTCACTTATAGAGACAAATTCATGAAATATTTATATGCCCGTAAAAAATGTATACAGATGGTCATTTTACTTTCCGAAAGATGCTATGGGTAAGACTCAAGAATCATAATTTATGTAGTTGTTTTTCAGAATAAATCTGTATTACATTGTACCTAAAATCTTAAAGAAAATCTAATGCAGCCATAAATTGGTTCTTAGAAAAATTGGTACATATAAAAGGTGAATATATACAATCAAAAAGTGAAAACATACAACTTTTAAAAATACACATTTATGTATAAATAAAACTATGAGAAATATTATTTAATATAAAGTAATTGTTTAGATTAAGTTTGAAGGAGTATCTATAGTTTACAAACTATATTGCTATAAATTTCATTTTCTGCGTAGAGATTTAAAACAACCTGCTGTTGCTTCAGTCACAAATGGACAACTTAGTCTTATAGCAAATCTGTTTACTTGATTGGGAACTATGATTGACCTTCACTGAGATTACCTGTCAATCCTTAACAGTTAAAATTCATATGTGAACACATGCACACAACATATATAAACACACACACCACCCCAGTAAGTTACTAGAGAGAAAAGGTGTTCCTTTTAGGCTAATAAATCTAAAATATCCAATAAAAAATCAATGTAAATTTTTAAAAAACAGGATAGGACCACTGAAATAATTTAAAATGAGGCAAATTCAAAGTACAATTCTAAACACAGCAACAGCATAATCACATTATGAAATACAGCAAAGATTAGTTTTATGAAGCTTTATGAAGTTTTATTAGTTTCATATGAAGGCAGTGATGTAGTTATCACAATTTCTTCAAAAACAGTACACAAAGATGAATTACACATGGCTGCTTCTGTCCCTCAATTTTAGGGTATTACATTAGAAATTAGGGACTTTTTTTCAAACAGCAGCAATCAATATATGTAATAGCTTAAATGCAATAAGTGCTTTCACACACACGGTCTCATTTCTTATACAATCCTGTGAAGTAGGAATTATCATAACTCTCATTTTATAAATAAAAAAACTCTGAGAAATTAAGTTACTTTTCAACGTCCACACTTAATAATAAGAGATGGATCAAAATTTCACATCCATATTTTCTAACTCCTAATCTCCACAGTCTTTTTTTTTTCTACACTTCAAAGTTGAAAACGCGATCTACTTGATTTACACCATAACCACACCTTGTTTTATAGCAACACTTCACTTACCTAGGGGCCATTTATTCAGCTAGCATGGATATATGAAACAGAGTCTAAACACCAGAAAAAAGCAAAAGATATCTATGAGTAAGTATAAAAAAGTTCCCATAGCAGAAAGGTAAGATTATTGGGTATTTTTCATAGTCGAGTAGCTGGAATCTTCATTCAACTCCTGTTTGCTTATACTGTATTTCCTAACCTAACAATGTTTTAGTGGTCTAAGCTGCATAAAATCTTTCAAAAAAAAAACAAAAAAACAAAAACCAAGGAGACTACAGGGTCTCTACTAAAACTCACAAATTTAATGACAGGCTTAGTGTGTGACTTAATTGACAGGGTTGAGAGTGGGGTAGGTACAGAAAGTGTAGAGAGGGTATGGTATCCAGAAACAGACAGTCAAGGCAATGGAAGATCAGAACAAAAGAAGAGAGCTGAAAAAAAAAAAAAAAGAAGACGAGCTCTGAGAGCAATCTAATCCTGCCAAAAGTCTCTTCAAAGCTGCTCTGAATGGCCCACTTAAGCTTGCCACGGCACTTGCTCTGCAATATCTTCAAGATGTCTCCTGATATCTGATACCACAGCCCCCTGTACCATGCTCATGAAGACATGAGCTTCAGGGGCTGTAGTGACAGAATATTCCCACAACATCAAGAGTTCACCAGGAATGAAGATCCATTCTGATGTATGTGGAATTCCAGTTTAATTATAATCAGATATTCTGGTTTATTTATGCTATAATTGACTTAGGGTAATAGATTACTTGATGGATTTACAGACCAGAAAAGTATACTCTCTTGGAGCTGACAGTAGAAAGCCATTAATGACAGAGAAGAGTTGCAGAAATTTTCATGTAGCTTCTATAGTGTGAGGACAGAATTGAAACCTTTTGCTTTCCTAGCACAATCCTCTAATGATGCACAGAAATCCTAAGTCATTACAAACTACATTTTTTCCAAGACAAATTCCTGAATCTGTAAATTTAGAACTATCTCAAAAGACCCAGGAAATCTTAAATATCTTTTAATTTCTCACTGAAGGGGTTGGGATGTATCAAGGCTCAGAGATTTTGCACACAGAGGTGTGTACAGATATAAATGCATGTGTAGCAGTCTATCAACAAAGGAGGCCCACTACAAATGAAATGATAAACAGAGTTGGAAACATTGGAAAAACAGATTGGTGAGTTTGTGCTTTTGAAAAAAGAAAGTGAAGTGCAAGTTCAGTGGAGTGATATGTAATCTAGCCTTTAAAACATTATGTTCATCTTTCAAACATGCAGCCAACAGTGCATAAAAATGGGCCTCAATATGTTCACACTATTTGTGTTCTGTTCTCTTTGCCTAAACCACCTCTTATTTTTACCTACCTGATATTGATCTTCCCAGATTCTGAATTGTTTCCTCACTTTCCTACCTATAATCTAACCCCATTCTTCAGACCTTATAATCAGCTACCTTTGAATTTTCCCTGCCTTCCTTATCTACATTTTAGATGCTGCCATGGCCACTTTTATGTCTTTGCCCTGGCTCTCAATGCTGTTGCCCTCTACCAGTCCCCTCAGCAGGACTAAATACATGGTTGCAAAGTTCTCCTATCAGAGAATGTAAATCTTCTGTGGATTTTAATCCTAGTGAAAAGAATTTACTTTTAGATGAGTATTTAGGAATACCATAATTATTGTTTTCCAAACCATTGATACAAATATCATACTGCTATAAATTTCTCTTTACTGTGAACAGGTCAAGCAGATCTTTAGTGGAGTTTAATCCTTTTATTCATAGAAATTCTTGGAAAATATGAACTAATACACTATTATAATATGAAAAATATCCAAGACTAACAAGTGGAAACAGATTGTAGGAAAAAATACTGAAAAGGAAATGTTCATAGCTTATTGAATTCAAATGTCTATCAGATTTATCAATTCGTTCATCAAATACACAATGTGGTAAGTACCGAAGGACTGTTCTAGGAAGTGGGAATACCTCTGTGAACCAAAAAAAAAAAAAAAATCTATGCCTTCTTACAGATTACAATCTAGGAAGTTATATAAATCATACAATTTACATACACTGTAATTTACAAATATAATACACCCATTTTAAAGGTACACTCCAGTGAGTTCCAAAACTTCTATAACCATCACCATAATCAAGATATAGAATATTTCTATCACCCCAAAAAGTTTCCTTATACCACTTCCCAGACAATCCTTCTACTCCAGGCCACAGGCAACAGCTAATTTGTTTTCTGTTATAGATTGAATCTGCCTTTTCTAGAGTTTTATATAAATGGAATCATATAGCACTTTTTATGTCAGCTTTCTTTTGCTCAGGAGAATATTTCTGAGATTCACCATGAAGTTTTGTGAATGAGTCATTCTATGGGTAGTTCTTTCTATTGCTGAATAGTATTACATTGTATAAATATTCACTATTTATTTTTCCATTCACCTACTGATGAACATTGGGTTGTTTCCAGTTTGGAGAATATTCATAATAATGAATAAAGCTGCTATGAAAATATGTATATAAATATTTGGTGAACATATGTTTTCATTTCTCTTATGTAAATAACCTAGGAGTTGAGTTGTATCATAAGAGTATGTATATTTTAACTTTATAAGAAATTGTCAAAAATTTTCTAAAGTGGGTTATTATTTTACATTCCCACAATGTATGAAGAGTTCCAGTTGCTGCACACTGTCACCAGCACTTCATATTATCAGTCTTTTCAATTCTAGCCATTCAAATGAGGTTACATTGTGGTTTTAATTTGCATTTCCCTCATGTCCAATGATTTTAAGCAAATTTCTTGTGCTTATTTGCCATTCTTATACCCTCTTTTGCGAAGTGTCAATTTAAATCTTTTGCTCATTTTTTTGTGAGTATTTAGTCATATTATTATTCAGTTATAAGAGTTCTTTATATATTCTAGATACAATTATTTTGTCAGACAGGTGTATTGCAAATATTTTCTCCCAGTCTGGGCTTCCCCTTTCATTTTCTTGACAGTGACTCAATGAACAGAAGTATTTAATTTTGATGAAATACAACTTATCATTTTTTTTCTTTTGTGGTTTATGTTTTTGGTGTCCTGTCTAAAAAATATTTTCTTATCCCAAAGCTGTAAAGATTTTCTCCCATATTTTTTCTTCCAGAAGTTTTATAGTTTAGCTTTTACATTTAAGTCTATCATCCATTTTGAGTTAATTTTTATGTATGGCATAGGTATGACTCAAAGTTCATTTTTTTTAATATGGACATCTTGTTCTGGCACCATTCATTGAAAAGACTTTCTGATCCCCTTGAATTATTTTGGCACCTGTGTCAAAAATCACTTGATCATATATGTATGGATATGTTTCTGGCTCTCTAATCTTTACTATTGATCTGTATGTCTATCCTAATGCTGATACCGTACTATCTTTTAAAAAAATTTTTTTTTGTTTTTATTTTTTGGCTGTACTGCGCAGCATGTGGGATCTTAGTTCCCCAACCAGGGATCAAACCCAAGCTCCTTGCATTGGAAGCGCAGAGTCTTAACCACTGGAAAGCCAGGGAAGTCTCCAATACTATCTTGATCACTACAACTTCATTGTAAGTCTTGAAATCAGGTAGTGTAAATCTACCAACTTTGCCTTTTTTAATACTGCTTTGGCTATTCTAGGTCCTTTCCATTTCCATAGAAATTTTAGAATCAGCTTATTTTTTTTTTCCAAAAATATCTGCTAGGATTTTGATTGGGTTGATAGTAATACATTCAATGTGTAGATCAATCTGAGGATAACTGGCATTATGAATAATATTTAAACTTTCAATCTATAAACATAGTACACTTAACATTTTTTAGGTCTTTTTAAAATCCTCTCAGCAATGTTTTATAGTTTTAATGTATAGGCCTTGCTCATATTTTGATAAATTTATTTCTAAGTACTTTATATTTGGTGTTACTACTTTAAATAATGTTTTTATTTCAATTTTTAATTTTTCATTGCTAGAATATTGAAATGCAATTAATTTTTGTATACTGAACTTCTATTATGTGACATTTACACTCACTTATTAGTTCTATTAACTTTTTCTAGTTACTCATAATACTTTATTTCATTAGGTTAAAGAAAAAGGGAGTATAAGGAAATGATTCTGTACTTAGGTTCTTCAAGAGTATTAAAATTATCAAATCAACACAAATTGATCAATCATAATCAGTGGTTATCACAGTTCTCATGTTCCTTTTATAAATACTTTGTTCTAGTATAAAAACAAAATAATTTGGGGGCAGGGATAGGCAATGGCTCAGATGAACACAGAAAAAATCGTAAAACTGTAAAAATCCAATATATCACTTTGACTCAGTTAAGTTAAATGAAGGTATATCAGTAGGGTACAATCCAAAAGAAAACTTTTACATACTTTGACTTTAAATGTGCTATATTTTTAGTATTATTAAAAATAATAAATAACTATTTGAGTATTAGGTATTTAGCACCATAATAAGTACTCCAGTAAGCACATCTCCTTCACTGTTTAATTCTCACAACAAACTATGAGATACCCCTCACTTTACAGGAGAGCCTGATAACAGGTGAATAATTTGCCCAACGGCCCATTGCTAGCAAACATTAAAGTAGAACTCAAACCCAAGTCTGACTTCCATAAAGTCCATGCTATAGTTTTTTAGTGTTTGTGACTTCAACCCAAGAAGCATCAGAAAAGGCGTTTTTTAAAAAATATACAATGCAAGAAAAAACTCTCTGCCTTTTTGTATATTAAGAATAACAAGATTTAGCAAATAAAAAAACCTCTAAGTTCACAACAAAAATAATGTATTTCACTTCATTTTTTAAAGAACCTAATTAAATATAGGTCTATATCACTATCCAAACTCTCACTACCTGAATGCGAATATTTAAACAATGACTTGCCAAGCATCTTACCCAAAATTCAATACTTAAATAGAAACTTGTTATAATGAATCTGAAGATGCATGCCGGCAAAAAATGTGCCCTGCACAAATCTGGGCAGAAGTGACAGAGTGGTCTGCAGTCTTGTCTCAGCTGTTACCCTGATGAGATCACTACTGTTTTTTTTTTTTTTAGAGTGTTGTGTATTACTGCACTCATCATCTTCCCACTCCCCTCCACCCCTCCCCTGCTCCCCAGGATTAGCACTTCATTGGTCCCAGATTTTGCTTCTGCCAGGTGGCTGAGGATACAATCAAACCAGACAATTTAGAGACTTTTAGTATCTATAACAACTATTTCGCTGTTTATTTACATTACAGAATATGGTTTTTGCAAATTAAAAAGTAATATCTGACATAGAACAGTATTATTGTCTATTACATAAGAACGTACTAATGAGCTCAATAAATGTTGTTTTTTTCTTAATTAGATAACTGATGTTTTAAATACCCTGCTGAAATCCTTGTGTGGTTGTTATATAGCTGTTTAAGAGTGTTTTGGGAAACTGATGTAGGATTTTGCATGGGCTGGTTGTATTATTTTTTGTCACTTAAAATAACAGAACACAGCTTCCTGCTACCCAAATATTTGCTATCCAACATGTTTTCAGGAATGGATTAGATTTGAACAAGGGAGTTCTGTAAAATAAACAACTACTAGAATAAACAACCTGAAAAACTTTTCCACATCATCCTGTTTAAGAATGACTACTACAATTTATGTGGAATCTGGGTATTTCCAGCTTGCATTAAAAGTCCTCCATTATTTCCATCTTCAGCGTTCTCTCAGTACTCACTAAAACAACTGCACTTAAAGTAGTCACATTAGTCTACACACACATTATGTCTTCTACTCAAAATGTCCTCATTCACTACTCTCCATCAATCTGTTCTCCAATATTTCCTTTAAAAGCTAGCTTAATATAATTTTATTCCTTCATTCAATAATTCTTTTAATCTACCATGTGTTAGGGATTTAAATTCAGTAACACATAATCCTTCAAGAATGGCATAGTTTGGCAGACAATTACAGTATGATAAATGCCATGATTGAGGTATGCATAAATAACTAAGAGTTGAATCTCACAGAAGGAATGGGAGTCAGCCATATAAAGAGAAAGGGAGCAACCCAGGAGAAAGAACAGTTTATGCAGAGGGAGAGGGGTAGGGGATGAGGATGAAGAATGGTAAATTCAAGAATCTAAAGGTAGTTCAATACAACTAAAGTCCAGGATGCATATAGAAAAATTGTGATGTGTGCATTTGGAGAAGTAGTTAAGGGTCAGATTATAACAACACTGTATGTCATGATAAGAAATATTAAGACCCATATCACTCAGTATATCCCTGTATTTCACATACACTCTATTTTTAACCTTCATAGATTTATATCATTCATTCATTCATTCAGCAAATGTTAGAGGGAATACCATGTATTTTCTCTAATTGTTTCCTCTACGTGATTTGTGTCTCCAGTTAGGAAGCAAATAAAAACCAGGCTTTTTTTTTTTTTTTTTCAACTTCTGAAGTCCTAAGGCAACTAGTGTAATGCTAAGCACACAATACTCACTTAATAATTGCTTCTTGAATTAAAATATTAATAACCTGAGGAACCAAGATGGCGGAGTAGAAGGACGTGCTCTCACTCCCTCTTGCGAGAACACCAGAATCACAACTAGCTGCTGGACAATCATCGACAGGAAGACACTGGAACTCACCAAAAAAGATAGCCCACATCCAAAGACAAAGGAAAACCCACAATGAGACGGTAGTAGGGGCGCAATCAGAGTAAAATCAAATCCCATAACTGGTGGGTGGGTGACTCACAGATTGGAGAACACTTATACCACAGAAGTCCACCCACTGGAGTGAAGGTTCTGAGCCCCACGTCAGGCTTCCCAACGGTCCGGCAACGGAAGGAGGAATTCATAGAGAATCAGACTTTGAAGCCTAGTGGGAATTGACTGCAGGACTTCGACAGGACTGGGGGAAACAGAGACCCCACTCTTGGAGGGCGCACACAAAATAGTGTGCACATCGGGACCCAGGGGAAGGAGCAGTGACCCCGGGGGAGACTAAACCAGACCTACCTGCTAGTGTTGGAAGGTCTCCTGCAGAGGCGGGGGGTGGCTCTGTTTCACCGTGGGGACAAGGACACTGGCAGCAGAAGTTCTCGGAAGTACTCCTTGGCGTGAGCCCTCCCAGAGTCTGTCATTAGCCCCACCAAAGAGCCCAGGTAGGCTCCAGTGTTGGGTTGCCTCAGGCAAAACAACCAACAGGGAGGGAACCCAGCCCCACCCATCAACAGTCTAGTGGATTAAAGTTTTACGGAGCTCTGACCACCACAGCAACAGTCAGCTCTACCCACCACCAGTCCCTCCCATCAAGCCTCTTAGATAGCCTCAACCACCAGAGGGCAGACAGCAGAAGCAAGAAAGACTACAATCCTGCAGCCTGTGGAACAAAAACCACATTCACAGAAAGATAGACAAGATGAAAAGGCAGAGGGCTATATACCAGATGAAGGAACAAGATAAAACCCCAGAAAAACAACTAAATGAAGTGGAGATAGGCAACCTTCCATAAAAAGAATTCAGAATAATGATAGTGAAGATGATCCAGGACCTCGGAATAAGAATGGAGGCAAAGATCGAGAAGATGCAAGATATGTTTAACAAGGACCTAGAAGAATTAAAGAACAAACAAACAGATATGACCAATACAATAACTGAAATGAAAACTACACTAGAAGGAATCAATAGCAGAATAACTGAGGAAGAAGAACGGATAAGCGACCTGGAAGACAGAATGGTGGAATTCACTGCTGCGGAACACACTAAAGAAAAAAGAATGAAAAGAAATGAAGACAGCCTAAGAGACCTCTGGGACAACATTAAACACAACAACACTCGCATTATAGGGGTCCCAGAAGGAGAAGAGAGAGAGAAAGGACCAGAGAAAATATTTGAAGAGATTATAGTCAAAAACTTCCCTAACATGGGAAAGGAAATAGCCACCCAAGTCCAGGAAGCACAGAGAGCCCCATACAGGATAAACCCCAGGAGGAACACGCCGAGACACATAGTAATCAAATTGGCAAAAATTAAAGACAAAGAAAAATTATTGAAAGCAGCAAGGGAAAAACGTCAAATAACATACAAGGGAACTCCCATAAAGTTAACAGCTGATTTCTCAGCAGAAACTCTACAAGCCAGAAGGGAGTGGCAAGATATACTTAAAGTGATGAAAGGGAAGAAACTACAACCAAGATTACTCTACCCGGCAAGGATCTCATTTAGATTTGATGGAGAAATCAAAAGCTTTACACACAAGCAAAAGCTAAGAGAATTCAGCATCACCAAACCAGCTCTACAACAAATGCTAAAGAAACTCCTCTAAGTGGGAAACACAAGAGAAGAAAAGGACCTACAAAAACAAACTCAAAACAATTAAGAAAATGGTCATAGGAACATACATATCGATAATTACCTTAAACGTGAATGGATTAAATGCGCCAACCAAAACACACAGGCTTGCTGAATGGATACAAAAACAAGACCCATATATATGTTGTCTACAAGAGACCCACTTCAGACCTAGGGACACATACAGACTGTAAGTGAGGGGATGGAGAAAGATATTCCATGCAAATGGAAATCAAAAGAAAGCTGGAGTAGCTATACTCATATCAGATAAAATAGACTTTAAAATAAAGAATGTTACAAGAGACAAGGAAGGACACTACATAATGATCAAGGGATCAATCCAAGAAGAAGATATAACAATTATAAATATTTACGTACCCTACATAGGAGCACCTCAATACGTAAGGCAACTGATAACAGCTATAAAAGAGGAAATCGACAGTAACACAATAATAGTGGGGGACTTTAACACCTCACTTACACCAATGGACAGATCATCCAAACAGAAAATTAATAAGGAAACACAAGCTTTAAATGACACAATAGACCAGATAGATTTAATTGATATTTATAGGACATTCCATCCAAAAACAGCAGATTACACTTTCTTCTCAAGTGCGCACGGAACATTCACCAGGATAGATCACATCTTGGGTCACAAATCAAGCCTCAGTAAATTTAAGAAAATTGAAAGCATATCAAGTATCTTTTCTGACCACAACGCTATGAGATTAGAAATGAATTACAGGGAAAAAAACGTGAAAAGCACAAACACATGGAGGCTAAAAAATACGCTACTAAATAACCAAGAGATCACTGAAGAAATCAAAGAGGAAATCAAAAAACACCTAGAGACAAATGACAATGAAAACACGACGATCCAAAACCTATGGGATGCAGCAAAAGCAGTTCTAAGAGGGAAGTTTATAGCTATACAAGCCTACCTCAAGAAACAAGAAAAATTTCAAGTAAACAATCTAACCTTACACCTAAAGGAACTAGAGAAAGAAGAACAAAGAAAACCCAAAGTTAGCAGAAGGAAAGAAATCATAAAGATGAGAGCAGAAATAAATGAAATAGAAACAAAGAAAACAATAGCAAAGATCAATAAAACTAAAAGCTGGTTCTTTGAGAAGATAAACAAAATTGATACACCATTAGCCAGACTCAACAAGAAAAAGAGGGAGAGGAGCCAAATCAATAAAATTAGAAATGAAAAAGGACAAGTTACAACAGACACTGCAGAAATACAAAGCATCCTAAGAGACTACTACAAGCAACTCTATGCCAATAAAATGGACAACCTGGAAGAAATGGACAAATTCTTAGAAAGGTATAACCTTCCAAGACTGAACCAGGAAGAAACAGGAAATATGAACAGACCAATCACAAGTAATGAAATTGAAACTGTGATTAAAAATCTTCCAACGAAGAAAAGTTCAGGACCAGATGGCTTCACAGGTGAATTCTATCAAACATTTAGAGAAGAGCTAACACCCATCCTTCTCAAACTCTTCCAAAAAACTGCAGAGGAAGGAACACTCCCAAACTCATTCTATGAGGCCACCATCACCCTGATACCAAAACCAGACAAAGATACTACCAAAAAAGAAAATTACAGACCAATATCACTGATGAATATAGATGCAAAAATCCTCAACAAAATACTAGCCAACAGAATCCAACAACACATTAAAAGGATCATACACCATGATCAAGTGGGATTTATACCAGGGATGCAAGGATTCTTCAATATACACAAATCAATCAATGTGATACACCATATTAACAAATTGAAGAATAAAAACCATATGATCATCTCAATAGATGCAGAAAAAGCTTTTGACAAAATTCAACACCCATTTATGATAAAAACTCTCCAGAAAGTGGGCATAGAGGGAACCTACCTCAACATAATAAAGGCCATATACGACAAACCCACAGCAAACATCATTCTCAATGGTGAAAAACTGAAAGCATTTCCTCTAAGATCAGGAATGAGACAAGGATGTCCACTCTCACCACTATTATTCAACATAGTTTTGGAAGTCCTAGCCACAGCAATCAGAGAAGAAAAAGAAATAAAAGGAATACAAATTGGAAAAGAAGAAGTAAAACTGTCACTGTTTGCAGATGACATGATACTATACATAGAGAATCCTAAAAATGCCACCAGAAAACTACTAGAGCTAATCAATGAATTTGGTAAAGTTGCAGGATACAAAATTAATGCACAGAAATCTCTTGCATTCCTATACACTAATGATGAAAAATCTGAAAGAGAAATTATGGAAACACTCCCATTTACCATTGCAACAAAAAGAATAAAATACCTAGGAATAAACCTACCTAGAGAGACAAAACACCTGTATGCAGAAAACTATAAGACACTGATGAAAGAAATTAAAGATGATACAAACAGATGGAGAGATATATTATGTTCTTGGATTGGAACAATCAATATTGTGAAAATGACTATACTACCCAAAGCAAGCTACAGATTCAATGCAATCCCTAGCAAGCTACCAATGGCATTTTTTACAGAACTAGAACAAATCATCTTAAAATTTGTATGGAGACACAAAAGACCCCGAATAGCCAAAGCAGTCTTGAGGGAAGAAAACGGAGCTGGAGGAATCAGACTCACTGACTTCAGACTACACTACAAAGCTACAGTAATCAAGACAATATGGTACTGGCACAAAAACAGAAACATAGATCAATGGAACAAGATAGAAAGCTCAGAGATAAACCCACGCACCTATGGTCAACTAATCTATGACAAAGGAGGCAAAGATATACAATGGAGAAAAGACAGTCTCTTCAATAAGTGGTGCTGGGAAAACTGGACAGCTACATGTAAAAGAATGAAATTAGAACACTCCCTAACACCATACACAAAAATAAACTCAAAATGGATTCGAGACCTAAATGTAAGACCGGACACTATAAAACTCTTAGAGGAAAACATAGGAAGAACACACTTTGACATAAATCACAGCAAGATCTTTTTTGATCCACCTCCTAGAGTAATGGAAATAAAAACAAAAATAAACAAATGGGACCTAATGAAACTTCAAAGCTTTTGCACAGCAAAGGAAACCATAAACAAGATGAAAAGACAACCCTCAGAATGGGAGAAAATATTTGCAAACGAATCAATGGACAAAGGATTAATCTCCAAAATATATGAACAGCTCATTCAGCTCAATATTAAAGAAACAAACACCCCAATCCAAAAATGGGCAGAAGACCTAAATAGACATTTCTCCAAAGAAGACATACAGATGGCCAAGAAGCACATGAAAAGATGCTCAACATCACTAATTATTAGAGAAATACAAATCAAAACTGCAATGAGGTATCACCTCACACCAGTTAGAATGGGCATCATCAGAAAATCTACAAACAACAAATGCTGGAGAGGGTGGGGAGAAAAGGCAACCCTCTTGCACTGTTGGTGGGAATGTAAATTGATACAGCCACTATGGAGAATATGGAGGTTCCTTAAAAAAATAAACATAGAATTACCATATGATCCAGCAATCCCACTACTGGGCATATACCCAGAGAAAACCATAATTCAAAAAGACACATGCACCCCAATGTTCATTGCAGCACTATTTACAATAGCCAGGTCATGGAAGCAACCTAAATGCCCATCGACAGACGAATGGATAAAGAAGTTGTGGTACATATATACAATGGAATATTACTCAGCCATAAAAAGCAACGAAATTGAGTCATTTGTTGAGACATGGATGGATCTAGGGACTGTAATACAGAGTGAAGTTAAGTCAGAAAGAGAAAAACAAATATCGTATATTAACGCATACATGTGGAACCTAGAAAAATGGTACAGATGAACTGGTTTGCAGGGCAGAAGTTGAGACACAGATGTAGAGAACAAACATATGGACACCAAGGGGGGATAACCGTGGTGGGGTGGAGATGGTGGTGTGCTGAATTGGGTGATTGGGATTGACATGTATACACTGATGTGTATAAAACTGATGACTGATTAAAAATATATATATATTAATAACTTAATTATCATCAGGTTATTTAAAATCGTTAACCTAGCTTTTATCTTGGTAATAATCCTAAATTAGCAAAAGGTAAATAACACATGCAGATAATTATAATGTCTCTCCTTTAAGAAAAAAAAAATTCAGTAAAAGCTTAGTTCTCTGCCTTTCACTTTAGGCACACTCCTGAAAGAGCAAACAGTCTATATTCACAGGATCCTGTTCTTTACCATCCATCCATTCTTCAATCCACCACCACCTTGCTATCTTCGACCAGTCCAGTCCACCAGAAGCGCTTTGCTAAAGTAACCACTGATCTCAAAATTCTGCAAAGTTCAGTGGACCATTTTCAGTTCTTATCATTATTAACCTACCCAAAGTATATAACACAGGTGGCAACTACTTTCTTAAAATACAATCAACCTCTGGCTCCTGTGAGATCACTCTTCCCTATTCTGTTCCTACCATTTTTCATCCTCCTTGTTCCTTTCTTAGATTCCCCCTTCCTCCATTTATCTATTAAATGCTATCAATCTCCCTGGTTCAATCCTTACCCTTTGTGGGTTATATAACTAACCCAATGACTAATTCCTAAATCTCCAGTCCAGATTTTTCTCAACTTTCTAACTGCCTTCAAAACATTTCTACCTATATAACAAATAGATGTGTAAAATAATGTGATTCCTGCACTCGTGCGTGCACGCGTGCACGCACGCACACATATACACACACACAGAGTGTGGTATGCTTTCTGTATTTTCTCTAACTCTCTACAACACCATTCACACAGTATTCTAAGTGAGAAATCTAGAAGTCATCCTCAACTTCCTTGCCACTCATCCTCCCATATCAAATTAATCACTAGATAAAATCAATGCTAACATCCAGGTATATATTACCCCCTCATTTCACTATCTTAATACAGCCATTCACTATGTGAATCACTATGCATCACCTCATGACTTCTCCCTCCCTTCCCTTCCCCATATCCCCATCCATTTGACTCACAGCTTACTGTCCTATTTTTCTGAAATTACAAAACTGTTCAAGAATCATCTGTTTAAAATATTTACTAGCTCATCATCACCTATAGATAAAAATAAAAACTGCTTTTCTCAAAACCTCAAGGCTTTGCATATCCTCTATGCCTATAATTTCTACTCCATTTGACAAATACCTACTCATCCCTCAAAACACAACTCAAACATATTTTGGGATTCTTTTCTGACTTGTGTCATCCCCCAAGCAGAATCAATGGCTTTCTCTTCTGAAGTCTCACTGTACCTTATTTGGATATCACTGTATAATTCTTTATATATTTGTATCTTCCATCAATGTGTGAATTCCTTGATTCAGAAAACTTTGTACTATTCCTCATCTTCCTATCCACAGTATGGAGTAGGTGTTCAATCAATACTCATTAAATAAGTAATAGGGGACTTCCCTGGTGGCACAGTGGTTAAGAATCCACCTGCCAATGCAGGGGACACGGGTTCGATCCCTGGTCCAGGAAGATCCCACATGCCACGGAGCAACAAAGCCTGTGTGCCACAATTACTAAAGCCTGCCTGCCCTAGAGCCCGCATGCCACAACTACAGAAGCCTGCACACTCTAGGGCCCACGTGCTGCAACTACTGAAGCCTGTGCACCTAGAGCCCGTGCTCCACAAGAGAAGTCACCGCAAATGAGAAGCCCGTGCACTGCAACGAAGAGTAGCCCCCGCTCGCCACAACTAGAGAAAGCCCGTGCATAGCAATGAAGACCCAACGCAGCCAAAAAAATAAAAATTTTTTTAAAAAATAATGGTAATAACTATGACTTACTGAGTGTTAACAAATGTCAAACACTGTGTTAAGCAGTATCTGTGTGTGTGTGTATAATCACATTTCATTGAATTCTCACAATGACATTTTGTTATATTTTTATATATATTATTGTTCATATTTTAGAGATTTAGAAGGAAAAATACATAGGCTTAGAATGGCAAAGTAACTTGCCCAAGGTCACACAACTAGTATGTAATGGAGCAAAAAATTGCAGCGTGGTTCCAAAGCATGAACTCTTTACCACTAAACTATGAATAAATCTAAGAATGCTTTCTTTATTTTATAAAGTTCTTAAAATTTTACCATGAATCAGTGTGACTTCAGTATATATAAAACTCACTAATAATAGTACAAACTATTATACAATTAAACCTGAAGATATCAGATGCTCTTCCAAAGGATACTGAATCACTGTTTAAGCAATAAATAAATGTTTCCAACTTCAACCTCACAGCTTTTTTCACACAGTTTTGTCCATTTATATTTTAATGATTCAATCTTTTCCTCCAATCTTTCTTGACATCTATTTTTTTCTTTTTGAAACCCATAATTTAAAAATTGGAAAAGTTTTTTTAGAAAATAAGAAAAGTGATCACTCAGATTTCTGGATACAGTAACCATAATTCAAACAATTAATTTGTGTTTGGGGGAGAAAAACACATTTAACTGTGCTCAAGTCTTCCTAAATCTTTGTTTATCCTCAAATTTCAGCTCTTTCAAGGTCACCACTACATATTTCTAGCTGCAATAAATTACCAAGTGTCTGTTATAATGCCCACAAATCAGGTAGTTTAATAAATGTTAAAGACTAGCAATGAAAAGTGAAAAGGTGAAATTTTCGCATCAGAAATATTGGAACAATCCACCCATAAGAGAAAATCATTAATAATAATGGAATGGCAGGCTTCAAAAAATAATCACAAAAGGCTATATATTACTTCTGCCTCGTACGCCCTTATTATTAATCTTCGTAGCATATTTTTGAAACTACAACTTTCTACTAGAGATCTAGTTAATATCTACTCAAGAAGAGTACATTATTTTTTGGTATATTCTAATCTAGAGAAAAACCAAGTTTATAAATTACAACTTTAAAATATAACTTCTAAAATTCTAACAATTTTCATAAATTTATATAGACAAATAAAGAGAAATGACAGCTCTATAACTTAGTTTGCAACCAGAATTTAAATAACATTTTGAAATATATAGTTCCAAGTTATATCAATGTGGCAGAACTTCCAAAGAACTAAAACTTCCCATTTAGGTTTTCTCAGGATAACTACAAGGCAAATTTTCATACCACATAATTTTTAACCATTTGTTTTAATGAATATGGGAAATGAATGAATATTTTCTGTCAATAAAGACCCAAAGTACTGGCGCCACCTAGTGAAATTTTACTCAGTTTTTTTAGCTGATCAGAAGCTACTACAGCAACTTCATAAGTTTTTATTACCAAATCAAAGAACTTCAATAGAAATAAGTTAAATGTTTTTGTATATTAATGACATCATTAATGTTAAGGAGAATACGAACAAGAATTTTCATTGCCAAAGGCAAGACATATTCCTGTGGAAAACATTCACTTTGAATAAAAGTTAATAGTTGTGTTTCTTAACAGAAGTTATCAGTAGAGTAAAATGCCAGAATGCATTCAAGATATACTGAAACAATACTGTGTATAAAACAGAATTAAATAGATTTCAAGGATATGATAAATAAAAAACACAATCATTCATATTATGTTCATATTATTATATATCATATTTTGCTGTACCATCAGAAAATGCTTACATCCAAAGACAGAGCACTTACTTGCCTAATTATTTTATTGCTTTAAAACTTATCCTTCGAAGGCAATATTATGAAAGGGAAAACCTAAGCATTCTTTCTCTAAATTAAAATTTTAAAATAAAGCTGCTCATTTTTCAGATCTGTAATCATTCATTCAAAAAAGATTATTAAACATTATGTATCTCACTCCACTAACTACAGGAATACAAAAGAAAAAAAAAAGTAGAGTTAAAGATTCTTGTCCTCTAAGAATAATGGTTTAATTGGGGACATAAGATAAAAACGTTTTTTTAAAAACAAGATTCCATATACAAGAAATAGTTATTCAGCCCTGAACGAAGATGGCGGAGTAGAAAGATGTGCTCTCACTCCCTCTTGCAAGAACACTAGAATCACAACTAGCTGCTGGACAGTCATCAACAGGAAGACACTGGAACTCACCAAAAAAAACATGGCCCACATCCAAAGACAAAGGAGAAACCACAATGAGATGGTAGGAGGGGTGCAATCACAGTAAAATCAAATCCCATAAATGCTGGGTGGGTGACTCACAGATTGGAGAACACTTATACCACAGAAGTCCACCCAGTGGAGTGAAGGTTCTGAGCCCCACGTCAGGCGTCCCAACCTGGAGGTCCGGCAACAGGAGGAGGAATTCCTAGAGAATCAGACTTTGAGGGCTAGTGGGATTTGACTGCAGGACTTTGACAGGACTGGGGGAAACAGAGACCCCACTCGTGGAGGGCGCACACAAAATAGTGTGCACATCGGGAACCAGGGGAAGGAGCAGTGACCCCGGGGGAGACTAAACCAGACCTACCTGCTAGTGTTGGAAGGTCTCCTGCAGAGGCGGGGGGTGGCTCTGTTTCACCGTGGGGACAAGGACACTGGCAGCAGAAGTTCTGGGAAGTACTCCTTGGTGTGAGCCCTCCCAGAGTCTGTCATTAGCCCCACCAAAGGGCCCAGGTAGGCTCCAGTGTTGGGTTGCCTCAAGCAAAACAACCAACAGGGAGGGAACTCAGCCCCACCCATCAACAGTCTAGTGGATTAAAGTTTTACGGAGCTCTGACCACCACAGCAACAGTCAGCTCTACCCACCACCAGTCCCTCCCATCAAGCCTCTTAGATAGCCTCAACCACCAGAGGGCAGACAGCAGAAGCAAGAAAAACTACAATCCTGCAGCCTGTGGAACAAAAACCACATTCACAGAAAGACAGACAAGATGAAAAGGCAGAGGGCTATATACCAGATGAAGGAACATGATAAAACCCCAGAAAAACAACTAAATGAAGTGGAGATAGGCAACCTTCCATAAAAAGAATTCAGAATATTGATAGTGAAGATGATCCAGGACCTCGGAAAAAGAATGGAGGCAAAGATCAAGAATATGCAAGAAATGTTTAACAAGGACCTAGAAGAATTAAAGAACAAACAAACAGAGATGAACAATACAATAACTGAAATGAAAAATATACTAGATATAAGTGACCTGGAAGACAGAATGGTGAAATTCACTGCTACGGAACAGAATAAAGAAAAAAGAATGAAAAGAAATGAAGACAGCCTAAGGGACCTCTGGGACAACATTAAACGCAACAACATTCGCATTATGGGGTCCCAGAAGGAAAAGAGAGAGAGAAAGGACCAGAGAAAATATTTGAAGAGATTATAGTCAAAAACTTCCCTAACATGTGAAAGGAAATAGTCACCCAAGTCCAGGAAGTGCAGACAGTCCCATACAGGATAAACCCAAGGAGAAACACACTGAGACACAAAGTAATCAAACTGACAAAAATTAAAGACAAACAAAAATTATTGAAAGCAGCAAGGGAAAAATGACAAATAACATACAAGGGAACTCCCATAAGGTTAACAGTTGATTTCTCACCAGAAACTCTGCAAGCCAGAAGGGAGTGGCATGACATATTTAAAGTGATGCAAGGGAAGAACCTACAACCAAGATTACTCTACCCGGAAAGGATCTCATTCAGATTTGATGGAGAAATCAAAAGCTTTACACACAAGCAAAAGCTAAGAGAATTCAGCACCACCAAACCAGCTTTACAACAAATGCTAAAGGAACTTCTCTAAGTGGGAAACACAAGAGAAGAAAAGGACCTACAAAAACAAACTCAAAACAATTAAGAAAATGGTAAGAGGAACATACATATCGATAATTACCTTAAACGTGAATGGATTAAATGCTCCAACCAAAAGACACAGGCTTGCTGAATGGATACAAAAACAAGACCCATATATATGCTGTCTACAAGAGACCCACTTCAGACCTAGGGACACATACAGACTGAAAGTGAGGGGATGGAGAAAGATATTCAATGCAAGTGGAACTCAAAAGAAAGCTGGAGTAGCAATACTCATATCAGATAAAATAGACTTTAAAATAAAGAATGTTACAAGACACAAGGAGCAACACTATATAATGATGAAGGGATCAATCCAACAAGAAGATATAACAATTATAAATATATATGCACCCAACATAGGAGCACCTCAATACATAAGGCAACTGCTAACAGCTATAAAAGAGGAAATCAACAGTAACACAATAATAGTGGGGGACTTTAACACCTCACTTACACCAAAGGACAGATCATCCAAATAGAAAATTAATAGGGAAACAGAAGCTTTAAATGACACAATAGACCAGATAGATTTAATTGATATTTATAGGACATTCCATCCAAAAACAGCAGATTACACTTTCTTCTCAAGTGCGCACGGAACATTCACCAGGATAGATCACATCTTGCATCACAAATCAAGCCTCAGTAAATTTAAGAAAATTGAAAGCATATCAAGCATCTTTTCTGACCACAACGCTATGAGATTAGAAATCAATTACAGGGAACAAAACATAAAAAACACAAACACATGGAGGCTACACAATACATTACTAAATAACCAAGAGATCACTGAAGAAATCAAAGAGGAAATCAAAAAATACCTAGAGACAAATGACAATGAAAACATGATGATCCAAAACCTACGGGATGCAGCAAAAGCAGTTCTACGAGGGAAGTTTATAGCATACAAGCCTACTTCAAGAAAGAAGAAAAATCTCAAACAATCTAACCTTACACATAAAGGAACTAGAGAACAAAGAACAAACAAAACCCAAAGTTAACAGAAGGAAAGAAATCATAAAGATCAGAGCAGAAATAAATGAAATAGAAACAAAGAAAACAATAGCAAAGATCAAAAAAACTAAAAGCTGGTTCTTTGAGAAGATAAAAAAAATTCATAAACCATTAGCCAGACTCATCAAGGAAAAGAGGGAGAGGACTCAAATCAATAAAATTAGAAATGAAAAAGGACAAGTTACAACAGACACTGCAGAAATACAAAGCATCCTAAGAGACTACTACAAGCAACTCTAAGCCAATAAAATGGACAAATTCTTAGAAAGGTATAACCTTCCAAGACTGAACCAGGAAGACATAGAAAATATGAACAGACCAATCACAAGTAATAAAATTAAAACTGTGATTAAAAAATTTCCAACAAACAAAAGTCCAGGACCAGATGGCTTCACAGGTGAATTCTAGCAAACATTTAGAGAAGAGCTAACACCCATCCTTCTCAAACTCTTCCAAAAAACTGCAGAGGAAGGAACACTCTCAAACTCATTCTATGAGGCCACCATCACTCTGATACCAAAACCAGACAAAGATACTACCAAAAAAGAAAATTACAGACCAATATCACTGATGAATATAGATGCAAAAATCCTCAACAAAATACTAGCCAACAGAATCCAACAACACATTTAAAGGATCATACACCATGATCAAGTGGGATTATCCCAGGGATGCAAGGATTCTTCAATATATGCAAATCAATCAATGTGATACACCATATTAACAAATTGAAGAATAAAAACCATATGATCATCTCAATAGATGCAGAAAAAGCTTTTGACAAAATTCAACACCCATTTATGATAAAATCTCTCCAGAAAGTGGGCACAGAGGGAACCTACCCCAACATAATAAAGGTCATATATGACAAACCCACAGCAAACATCATTCAAAATGGTGAAAAACTGAAAGCATTTCCTCTAAGATCTGAAACAGGACAATGATGTCCACTTTCACCACTATTATTCAACATAGTTTTGGAAGTCCTAGCCACAGCAATCAGAGAAGAAAAAGAAATAAAAGGAATACAAATTGGAAAAGAAGAAGTAAAACCATCACTGTTTGCAGATGACATGATACCATACATAGAGAAACCTAAAGATGCCACCAGAAAACTACTAGAACTAATCAATGAATTTGTTAAAGTTGCAGGATACAAAATTCATGCACAGAAATCTCTTGCATTCCTATACACTAATGATTTAAAATCTGAAAGAGAAATTAAGGAAACACTCCCATTTGCCATTGCAACAAAAAGAATAAAATACCTAGGAATAAACCTACCTAGAGAGACAAAAGACCTGTATGCAGAAACCTATAAGACACTGATGAAAGAAATTAAAGATGATACCAACAGATGGAGAGATATACCATGTTTTTGGATTGGAAGAATCAATATTGTGAAAATGACTATACTACCCAAAGCAATCTACAGATTCAATGCAATCCATATCAAATTACCAATGGCGATTTTTACAGAACTAGAACAAAAAATCTTAAAATTTGTATGGAGACACAAAAGACCCCAAATAGCCAAAGCTGTCTTGAGGGAAAAAAACGGAGCTGGAGGAATCAGACTCCCTGACTTCAGACTATACTACAAAGCTACAGTAATCAAGACAATGTGGTACTGGCACAAAAACAGAAATATAGATCAATGGAACAGGATAGAAAGCTCAGAGATAAACCCACACACCTAAGGTCAACTAATCTATGACAAAGGAGGCAAGGATATACAATGGAGAAAAGACTCTCTTCAATAAGTGGTGCTGGGAAAACTGGACAGCTACATGTAAAAGAATGAAATTAGAACACTCCCTAACACCATACACAAAAATAAACTCAAAATGGATTAGAGACCTAAATGTAAGACCAGGCACTATAAAACTCTTAGAGGAAAACATAGGCAAAACACTCTTTGATATAAATCTCAGCAAGATCTTTTTTGATCCACCTCCTAGAGTAATGGAAATAAAAACAAAAATAGACAAATGGGACCTAATGAAACTCAAAAGCATTTGCAAAGCAACGGAAACTACAAACAAGACGAAAAGACAACCCTCAGAATGGGAGAAAATATTTGCAAGCAAATCAACGGACAAAGGATTAATCTCCAAAATATATATGCAGTTCAATGTTAAAAACACAAACAACCCAGTCCAAAAATGGGCAGAAGTCCTAAATAGACATTTCTCCATAGAAGACATACAGATGGCCAAGAAGCACATGAAAAGCTACTCAATATCATTAATTATTAGAGAAATGCAAATCAAAACTACAATGATGTATCACCTCACACCACTTAAAATGGGTATCATCAGAAAGTCTACAAACAACAAATGCTGGAGAGAGTGTGGAGAAAAGGGAACCCTCTTGCACTGTTAGTGGGAATGTAAATTGATACAGCCACTATGGAGAACAGTATGGAAGTTACTTAAAAAACTAAAAATAGAATTACCATATGACCTGGCAATCCCACTACTGGGCATATACCCAGAGAAAACCATAATTCAAAAAGACACATGCACCGCAATGTTCATTGCAGCACTATTTACAATAGCCAGATTATGGATGCAACCTAAATGCCCATCAACAGACGAATGGATAAAGAAGATGTGCTACCTATATACAATGGAATATTACTCAGCCATAAAAAGGAACGAAATTGGTTCATTTGTAGAGATGTGGGTGAATCTAGAGACTGTCATACAGAGTGAAGTAAGTCAGAAAGAGAAAAACAAATATCGTATATTAACTCATATATGTGGAACCTAGAAAAATGGTACAGATGAGCAGGTTTGCAGGGCAGAAATTGAGACACAGATGTAGACAACAAACATATGGACACCAAGGGGGGAAAGCGGTGGGGGCAGGGGGGTGTGTGATTAATTGGGATATTGGGATTGGCATGTATACACTAATATGTATAAAATGTATAACTAATAAGAACATGCTATATAAAAAAATAAATAAAATTAAAAAATTAAAAAAAAAAAATTTATAAACCTTTAGCCAGGCAAACTAAGAAAGAAGAGAGAGGACACAAATTACTGATATCAGAAATGAAGGAGGGGACATCACTACAGTTCCCATATACATTAAAAGAATAAAGGAATACTATGAACAATTCTATGCCCATAAATTTGATAACCTAGATGAAAAGGACCAATTCCTTAAAAGACTCAATCTCCCAAATTCTCATGAGAAGAAATAGATGATCTGAATAAGCCTATGCCTATTAAAGATATCAAGTCAATAATTCATAACCTTCCAAAACAAAAAGCACCAGACCCAGATGGATTCACTGGTGAATTCTACCACACATTTAAGGGAAAAAATTATACCAATCTCTACAATGTCTTTCAGAAGATATAAGCAGAGGGAATACTTCCTAACTCATTTTATGAGGCCAGCATTACCTTAATACTAAAACCAGACAAACACATTACAAGAAAACCATAAACCAGTATCTCTCATGATTCTAAATTAACACTTTTTATCTTGTTTGAGATTTATAATTGTTATTCTATGAAAACAATTGCATTATATTACTCTGTTATTGTATCTTTTTCTAATAGTTCTATAAGCAATATTTTTCCTTGCTGATTAATATTCAGGGGAAGACCGAGAAAATTCTTATTGAAATACTCACTGATTTCTCAACTGAGAGTCATTTATCCTTACACTAAATGATCCATTTTGAAATGTTTATCCCATAATCTTCAAGTTTTTAAGTTTAAATATACTAGAGGAAAAAAATCCAAGGTTTTTGTGCTTACAAGTTCCAAATAATTAAACTGAAACATAGCTACAAAAAATATTTAATGGCATTTAGATTTTTATATTAATATACACTACCTAGAACAATGAAGATAAAAATCTTACTATGTACTAACCAGACTTCACCAAGAATATTATTCTTAGTTCTCAAAATCATATTTTAAGGAGAGAAAGATTTAAAAACTAACGAAGGTCCCTAGATAACGTCAAAGGAAAATAAGTTATCCTGAAGCTAAATACTGAGAATAGTCAAAGATATTTAGAACATTTATCCTTACTAGAAAAGATTTAAAGGGAGATTTAAAAGAAGTCATAGGAAAAGGGAGAATAAATAGACAACAAGCAGGTAAATGTAGGTCAGTTTAAGAAGGAAATTGCAAGAAACAGAGTAGTCCACTACTGAAACAAGAAACCTCGGGGGTATTGAGTTCTTTATCACAAGAGGCGTTCAAGCAGAGATAGCAATCAACTTGAAGGAAATTTTAAACACAGTTCCTCAGTTCCTTCCACAAAATACACTGAGTGACAACTACCTACGAGTAACAGCAGAAGAGTACTCTGTGTGATAATAAGATTCAATGACCTTAAAATCTAGGAAGTAGATGAAATAGTTACTTTTCAACTTACCTTTTTTTCCTCCTGCAATATTATTACTTCATAAAGTCGTGGGAGATTTGAGCAATGATTTTGCTGTTGATCTTTCTTGATGTTAATATTTTCATAATGTAGTGCCTTTTTCCTTTAGAAAATTCAGAAAAAAATTATTCTCAATTTCAAATATATAAATGTCTATATAAGTTAAGAGGATATTTTTACACCAACATTTCCTGCTTAAAAAGTATTCAATAAGATATCTGGGTGTGTTAGGCCAATATATCCTAAACTCTGTCATATCTATTCATTTATATTGGTTAGATCTGTGTTTTCCAATTCAGAGCATTAAAATATACCTATTCTAATAATGATTCCAAAAAGAAAACAAAATGTGGGATTTATGTCATGAGTTTAAATAAAAAGCTACCAAAAAAAGTTTCCCGTGTAGTTTATTCACCATAAAAGGTCTTTAAAATTTCAAATCACTTGGTATTTCAACTATTAACTAAAAGAAGGGGAAAATAGTCAATGCTATTTATATCATAAAACAATCAGGAAAAGGGCATAAAGAAAGATCTTTGAAAATGAAAGGGAAGCTTATTTTCATTGAAATTTACACAAGTAAGAATAATAAACCAAGTAAGCAGTGAGTAACAGCCCAAGCTCTGGAGTCAGACAGCCTGATACGAATCCTAACATTGCTACCTACTAGCTATGTGACCTTACACAAATCACCCACCCTCTCTAAACTTCAGATTTGATTCTTCGTCTGTGATTGGAAATAGTATTAACCAATTCTCAAGGTTGTAATGATTAAAGTGGATAATATATGTGAAGTGTTTACTGCCATACAAAACCCATAGTAAGTATACAATAACTGTTACCTATTATTAAGAATTATATTTAAATAGGTTATTTTTTTCTAATTATTAAAAAGAATTAGAAAAAAAAAGTCATATTAAACACTTCCAGTGAACTATACTGAACATAAGAAGATTAAAAAAAAGATAATATAAAAACATAAAAACAAATATTTAAGTTACATAATTGACATTTTTTTTGTTTGTTTAGACATTACTATGATTTAAACATGCATATAACATCTCAGTTCACTGTAAAATGCTGACTTCATTGATTTTTTTGCACAAAATTCAACAAATGAACTTATTTTCAAAACCTCAAATAGTTTTATGGATAAAAAATTTATATTTGGGATATCAAAAGGATCACATATCATTTAGGTCTGTGTTTTCCCAAAAAGAAACCTACGAGCTCATCTTTCCATTCGAAATACCCAAGTATTTCCATTTTTATACCATATCAAATCCACAATAATTATGACTCAATCAATAAACAAAAAGTAGAAAAAAAAAAAAAAGGTAGAAAATATCAACTACCAGAAGGAACCAAGACAAGTCCAAATAAAAGATACAGTGAAGTCAGCAAAACCAAAGAGCAAATTACGGAAATGATGAAATATCTGATGCAGTTAGGAATGCAATCTATATGCATACATTCCTACTAGCAAAAGTGAAAATACAAACAGAAGAAAAGAAGAAACAAGGGAAATAACAAAGATCAAAGAGAAAGTAACATTTAAAAAAAAGGAGGAGAGGGAATTCCCTGGCGGATCCAGTGGTTAGAACTCCATGGTTTCACTGGCGTGGGTCCGGGTTCAACCCCTGGTGGGGGAACTAAGATCCCGCAAGCCGTGCGGTGTGACCAAAAAAATAAAAAATAAAGTCAGGCAGACACTTATTTAAAAAAAAAAATAGGAGGAGAATGGGAGTGGGACAGGGCTGGAGAAGTAAAAAGGACTGTCAGGAAAAAACTATCAAGCAAAATCAGAGCAATAGAATTAGACAGAGTGCTGGTCATGCCTGAGGTACTTAGTTAGATGTGTAGTGAAATGGATGGAAAACAATGATCACAGAACCACATACCCTAAAAAGGGTTAATTTTGCTTAATGCTAATTAAACCCCAATAAAACTAACAGGCAGGCAGGCAGGCAGATAGGAAAGCAAACCAGCCACACTGGAAGAAGAAAAAGATAAGAGTAAAATACTAACAAAAGCATTATCTCAAGGGGATGAGTAGAGTTAGAGCATTTGACAGACTTTGTTTTATTTGGATGACAAAGATTAAATTTAGATCCCATTAAGCTGTATATAAATGTTAAACTTCTAGTGCAACTACTAAAAAAATTAAAATACATGGCATATCTCCCATATTAGGAGAGTGAAAAAATGAAAAGGACAATAGAATAGGGTATAAATTCCCAAAAACAAGGGCCATGTTTTATTCTTTTTATTCTTAGTTACTAAGTTTAGTACTAAGACATAGCAAGAATTCAAACAATGTTTGTTCAATGAATGAATAGTAGTAGGGGAGTTTAAGTAAGAGCCTAAGCTACATCCACTGCTGGTATACAGATGTGTCTGAATCTGTCCAGCAAATTAATTGGACAGGTAATCACTGTGGGACTTCCTGCTAGAAAACTCATCCTATGAGAGAGAAAGGATCAGGCAGATAAACTGGAACCTGTTAAAAATTAAATCATGAAAAGCAGCGATAGATTCTGAGAACAACATGATATCTGTTACTCAGTTTTGCCTTCCATGGACTCATGTCTAAGACCTTACTGTAAGAGTAGGAGAAAATAAAGACAGAAAGAATTATTTTACAAGAAATGTATTTCCTAGTTAGACTTCATAAATATTACCTTCAACCTAATGTTATGGCTCTGACTTATACTGAGAATGCCTTCTAAATCCATCATGTAGTCAAAAGAATGGACACCAGAGCCAGGAACAAGATGCAGAATCCTGGGTCACCTTCTTTTATATTTTCCCTGATCTTTTCTCTATCTTGTAATTAAAGACAGTATATTTTAGTACTTAGATACATGGGCTGTATAACCGAAAAGGCCTCAGTCAATGTCAAGCTCTGCCACTTAATAGCTACATAATATTAAATACATTATTTATTCTCTCTGACCCTTTCATTTTTCACTGATAAAATAGGCATAACAATAGTTAACTACACAGACACTTGTGAAGATAAATGAATTAATACATGTAAAACAGGTAGCACAGGATCTGGCAGACAGAAAAGCAATAGTTTTCATATAGGTTACTCTAAAATATCATATTTCTTGAAGTTTTTCATACTGATTTTTCCTTTCATAACAGAATAACCTAGTCTAAATTATTAGAATATTTATAGTCAAAAACTACAGTAAAGATATACTATTTTTTTACTTACTGGGTTATATCATACTGTCCAGGACCAGGCCCTGACTTTACAGGTAACTCTAGTCTTCCCAAAGAGTTGCCAAAATGTATCCCCTTGTATTTCAAAGTTACATTGGAAAAATCCTCACCAAAAAAAAAAAAAAGTGAAGATGAGAGACAATTTAAATAAATCATGAAACAATGTTTAACTTTACTTAAGTCTAAAGCGAGGGTAGCCTTAGTCAAGGAGTTCCCACTGGTAAATGCTAGACTCTTCCTTGATACATCTCAAGAGTATCACTCTGTGCCCCATCCCACTCCTGAGTCAACCAGGATTCCCAGAGAAGAGCCTCTAGTTTAGCATATCCTCAACGAATATGAACAACTTTGCTCTTGGCAGTAGACTCAACAATCTAAAATCTTAAGGGCAATGAAAATTAGCTCCTCATCATTTAAAAAGGGGAGGAAGGGCAGAATTGCATGACTTAGGGAATGGGAAAGCCTAACAAAAATGACTTAATTAAATACAAATTAATTTTAAGAAATTAAAATTCAAACATCACCAACAGATACTAGATAACTTCTAATTACCTGGTAAGTGCAGAAGATATTCATGTAAAGTCTTCATAGAGTAACAAATATATAACAAAAATTAAACACTACCCCCAAATCATTTCATAGTTAATGTTTGAGGTCAGGATCAGTACTTTAATGCCAAAGAAGTCATTTGTGACAAGAGAAATCAACAATCATCTTCCTTCACAGTCATACAATAAGCATGACTCACTAAAGAGTTCACTTTAGAGAAGTTAAAACACCTGCTTTCATTAGAAACTAATAAAAGAATAAAGTACGAAACACAAACAGTAGCCTCTCATAGGAATTCTTGTGTTGACCTAATACATTCTAAATTGAGCAATCATTTAAGAAATTTATAAAATCTTAGTTTTTTAACTGATAGTAAAAGGTAACTCTAGTCTATTTCACTTACTTTTAATTCATATTTGTAAAAATATAGCTTTAAAATAGGCATGGATTATTAAACCAATTAATATATACATTGAATAAAATCCCAGTAACATAAACTGATAGTTTAACTGCATAAAACAGTATGTCAGTGGTTCTAGGTGACCATTACTATTCTTGAATAGCGGAACCAATCTCTCTCAATTACCATTATAAACAATATTAATGAAATAAATAGCAATTAAATGATTAGAAAGCATAATTCCAGTTCAGATTGGTGAATCAAACCCACATCTGCCCCCCTCTCCCACCAGAATCTCAGAAGAAGAGTATAAAATAGATGTAAATTATTAGTACTAGAAACTAAGAGAAGGTATCATTCACATTCCACTTCAAGGAATTTCTGGAAAATATAGCACAGCAGAGACTAGAACCGGAAAAAGACCTCACTGCACGTGAAAAGAAACTCAGCTGAACCCTATTAACATCCCCAGAAAGACAGAAACTAGAGGTAAGGATGGACTCATGGGTAGTGAGTAAGGAGCAATTCTCAAAACTACTAATAACCTTAGAGATTTATTTGCACCAGTGCCATTACACGAAGTGATGAAAGAATGCTAAAACCCACTCCAGTCTTGCCACGGATGGTTGGAAATAAATTGGAAGCACTGTCACTGTCTCCTAACAAGGACAAACTTCCTAGTTAGAGAGGCACCACTCTAGAAAGCTTTGGGATGGCACAACAAAATCCAAAAATAAGCTGGTACAGCACTAAAATTCCCTACTATGTGAAAACATCTTTTACTTCCTAGAACTTAACACTAACAACTAGCCCTCAAATATTATAAAATACAAACACAATAAAACTAAACTTTCCCTTTTACACCACCTGACCTTAAAGAATTAAACAGGGGCCAACACAATCTCTGACAGAACTTTGACGTTTGCATGAAGTGAAATGGGACTTTTGTTGATTCTTTTATCATAGATGGCAATCTCAAAGAGAAACTGAATTACAGTTTTTCTAAAGGTTTCTCCTGCTTCAATTTTAGTAAATCTCCTTGTTTGTTCCTTGTTTCGGTGATGGAGGATGTTGGAGCTGAGGGTACAGAAACAGGGAGTTACTAGCTATGTCCAAATAAGATTCAGACATATTTTGGAACGTCTAGTGAACTAATAGAGCAAATCAACCAGAAGGTGAACGCAAAAACTATTCCCATGGGAAGCAGCTAATCATGGTAACCCACACCCAGTTAGAAAATCTTACTATCAAAAGAGTGGCAATGCTAACTACTGAGTATTTTCTGTTGACTGAATTTGCCTTCTAACAGACAATCCCCCACTGGATTTATGCCTGTATTCTGTAGGGTGCAAAAGGGCTATGATAAAAATCTAAAAGACATTTCATTAAAACACTGGTAAAAATCAATGCTACTTTTAGACCATTCTATGTAATAGAGTATAAAACACAGAAGAGCATTATCCCCCCAGCTTCACCTCAGCTCCTCACGCAGCTTTCGCTCTGATGGAGTATATGGGTGGAAATGCCCAGCAGAGAGCACCATCTGGCAAGAGACTGAACTGCCTGGGGGAACAGAAGCTGTCTCAGTGGAAACAGACTTATTCAGAAGCATGCTTGAGACAGCCCTTCTAGAAGCCCCTGTGAAGGGGAACTTTGCAGAAGGCTGGAGGTCTACCACATCAACAGGAGGAGACTACATACATATATTTGAGTTACTAACATAATTGTGACTCTCTGTAGTACCCACAACCCAATAAAGCCTGGGAAAACTTGTTACATAAATAAAAAGCATTAATCCTTATCCCCACCAGGAATATTTCCAGCACTGTTAAGTGGTCTTAATGTGCTTAGCTTATTGATATGCAGATTCCTTCTAATGAACTACAACACAAAGAGCAGAGAGGTATTTCCCCTCTTCACTAATCAGCTTTAACACACTATGAAGCACCAAATCAAAGTAAGACACTGATATTATTATTGTTGTTACTGTTATAAATAGGTTGTCTAGTTGATACATGATCCCCAAGCCCAGACCCTTGTCAGTCCTAGGAGGAACAGAGCTATGAATAAAAATTGAAAGGGCTATCCTACCAATCTCTCTAATGCATAGGGTATACACTGCTTTAGCACTTCGGAGTGTAACACAAAAGGAAATAAGGCAGTCAGATCATCCAAAGGCTTTGGGTCTGGGGGTGCAGAGACAAACACCATAACAACTAGCAGAACAGCACAGAAAAACAGCACAGACTGACATGTCCAGCAGAGCAGCAGATGGTAGTAGAGGAGTCCTGGAAGAAACCATGGCATCCACTAGAGTAGTTGAAAAGCAGCCCATTCCTTTGGGTCAATGGCAACTCTGAAGACTGCTGAACCCCACAGAGCTTCAGGAAAGGAAAGAATGATCAGCCATGCAACATTGTTTTCCTAAAATAAGTGTTCTAGACCATCTTTCAAATGAAATTACTTAATAGAGGCATGGATTTTAAAAGTACATACACAGTTTTGATGGCAGAAAGAGAAAATTTTTTCACTCGTACTTTATTTTTACTTAGAAATGAAACAAAGTTTCATAATTGTGAAGATTTTAGGCACAGTAAGTAGTGAAATAAATGTAGAACTCTCTTCTTATATAATAAATATAGCCATGTTGGATATGCCAGATATTTTCTATATTTCAGGCAGGAGCATATCTAATATATTGATTTACTATAGCCTATAGATTTGTAAAAATAAAATCAGTATTTTAAAACAGAGCATTTTGACAAATCATCTTTAACATTGTATTTTTATACCCTAAAAAGTATAAGTTACAGTTTTAAAGTAATTCTTCTACACAGCATTTCAGGAGAAATTATGTCCAAGTAGAATTACGTCTAAGAAGCTTTCCTCAGGTTAATTATTGTGATTTTGCAGGTCAACTGTTTAACAATTCTTAAGGTAATCCAGCAGAAGGAAAGACTATGCACACACACATACATACACACACACCATTCAAGACACCAGCAAAATCCTTTTCCTGTGCATACGCTGAAATTCATTTCATTTAAACCATGTGAACTACTTAACTCACTAACCTCTACAGTTCTCAGGTAAATGTTCAATTGGAAATTTAATTTAAAAGCCTTTTAAAAATACAGATAGAAAATAAAGAACAAATTGATGTACTCAACTCTAAATCACACTCTCCTTATGTCAAGAAGTGTTGACAACAGATGTAGAGAACAAACGTATGGACACCAAGGGGGGAAAGCGGGGGCAGCTGGGGTGGTGGTGGTGGGATGAACTGGGAGATTGGGATTGACATATATGTACCAATATGCATAAAATAGATAACTAATAAGAACCTGCTGTGTAAAATTCAAAAAATGAAAATAAATTAAAAGGATGTGATATTAAAAACAAACAAACAAACAAGAAGTGTTGACAATACCATCTTCAACGTCATCGTCAGCTTGGAAAATCATTAGCAAATAAAATATGACTTAATTGAAGCAAACTCAGCACGGAGGTGCATTATTTTAAGTGAATGATGTAATATAACTTGAAGAATTGCTAACTGCCACTTTCACTGACAGTGAAATCAATGAAGAAAGGGCTATGCAACTTTCTTCTCATGTCTTTTCCGTAATTAAGTGTGGAAATAGAATTTGTGAAGAATTAAAAGTCCCGAAGTGCGGCAGTTCAAAACACTAATGGACTGCATTCCAGTGTGGCAGCACACAGGTAGTTCCCAGCATGTTATCATTAGCAAATATGGCAGTGTCATAATTCCATCCGCAAACTTTGCTCGTGAAATCCACCTCTGAAAAGCAGACTTCTAATGGTTACCTGGGCTCTTCTTTTGAAAAAGAGAGAGAGAGAAGCTAAATTTTCTAATTCAAAATGTTATACAAAATAATTTATATAGAGAATTTCTCTTTACAGATTAAATATAGCTAAAAATTACCATTTGTTGGCTAGTCTTATACAACTTGTAATTTCAGAGTTGCTTCTATATTTAAGCTATATAACATACCTTCAGCAGATGTTATTTCAACAGTTCAGGGAATAATCACAATAATTACCTATCTGTTGGATTATTTTCTCAATTTTCTATTAATGTTCACATCTGGAAACTGAGCCCACATATAGTATTATCTCAAAAAGCAGCTAAAGAGATACATAGAATTACCAGAAATTTGGATAATACTTGAATTAACATTACTACAGTATCAATTTTGTAATAGTCTGTGAGGCACCTGTGGTTTTTTTTTCCCCTGCAGGAAAAAACAACAAAATTAAGCCTTCAGCTACTGACCTTTGCTACCCCACTTCTAGTTTTTCTCTCAAATTCAAGATGGAGATTTCAGAAAATATCACAATTCAATTCAAATTAAGCTTTGTTGAATCTTCTTGAATATTAACGACTATGTCTTTAATTTATATGTAAATCTATGTTTTTACAAACATGTTTTCTTAAATTTGATCTAGATTTTTATTCTAATGAATACAAGTTGGATCTAATCAGTAATTACTAAAATAGGTCATCAAATTGGAACTATTAAAATTGTAGAATAAACTTTCTTATTGTTATTTCTCTCTTCTATGAATAGTAATGTAGCCAGAAAGAAATCAAATTTTATATGTTAAAGTAATGTTTATTCATACATGAAAAATGTTTTGCACATGTAGGGAAGCTTGGAGGCATTATTCTGGCCTTTTAATGGATGATACATTATTCCGAAACAAAGAAATAGCATATACAAAAAATATAATTTTAAAGCAAGAATAACATTTTGAGATTTAAGTTAAGAGTAACAGAGAACTGTTTAAGCTGAGACCAAGGATCAATGACTACTGTGAAAAAGAAATACTAGTTCCAATATATTAAACCAAAGTTTTTCCAGGATATTTTAGATAAGAAAACTTAGTACAAAGAGCTTAAGTAACTTGGCCAAAGACAAATAACTAGTAAGTAGCGAAGCCAAGAAATAAGCACAAGCAGTCCAGTTCCATTACACTACCTTTCATAATTGTCCTTTACCTTGGACAGAATATACTGATATTAGACCATAGGACTTCCATTAATTTCAATGTAATTTTTACAGAGTTATCTCCATTGTTCTTCTGAGCATATCTTACTCAAATATCTAAGATACTGGCACTGTCTGTGGATGAAAACTAATTATTTTTATATTATTAACAGGATGATAGGATAGTCAAGGCCTGGAAAACCAGTCATGGCATAGAGAGGGAGAGCAAAATACTCCTGGGATAAAATACCCTATAGCCAGAAAGAAATGGGAATTCTAAGGGTGTGAACAGGAGACATATCTATAACTTACAATATCTTTACTCTCCATTTTATCAGAGGTAAGTTGGTTATTCATAAGTTTTATAGTATGGAGCAGTCTATCAGATCTTAAAATACCTGTATTTGAAGATAAAATGTATCATCTCTAGTGTGTTCTATAATCAATAGAAATTTTAAAAGAGGAGTTACAAACTGAAAGTAAAATACCAGCTTGTCTATTTACCTTTACCTTTGTACTTTAATTCTTTAAACAGAATGTGAGTTATTGTCTAATGAACTTTCATTTCATCCTGAGGAACTCTAGTATTTCTTTTAGAGGGTGTACTACAGACAAAATCTATCAGTTTCTGTTTATCTGGGAATGTCTTAATTTTGTCTTCATTTTCAAAGAATAGTTTTGCTGATTATAGAATTCTCGATTAGCAATCTTTTTTATTTCAGTACTTTGAATATATCACCTCACTGCCTTCCAGCCTCCATGGTTTCTGATAAGTCATCTGTTAATCTTCTTGGGGATTTCTTGTCACTTTTCTTGCTGCTTTCAAGATTTCTCAATGTCTTTGGCGTTCAACAGTTTGATTGTGATATATCTAGGCGTGCATCTCTCTGAATTTATCCTACTTGCAATTCAATGAGGTTCTTGTATGTGTAGATTGTTTTTCATCAAATTTGGGATGTTTTCAAGTTATTATTTCTTCAACTATTCTCTCTGCCCCCTTTTTCTTCTCTCCTTCTTTGACCCCCATTATGCTTATGTTGGTATGCTTGATGGTGTCCCCCAAGTCTCGGATGTTATGTTTATTTTTCTTCATACTTTTTTCTTTCTGTTCATCAGGTTGTATATCAATTGACTCGTCCTCAAGTTTGCTAATTCTTTCTTTTGTCAGTTCAAATCCACTAGTGAATCCCTCTAGCGAATTTTTCATTTCCATGATTGTACTTCTCAACTCCAGAATTTCTACATGGCTGTTTTTTATAATTTCTATCTTTATTGATACTGTCTGTTTGGTGAGACATTGTTTTTATATTTCCCTTTAATTATTTAGACATACCTTCTTTTCTTTACTTGAATATATTTAAAATAGTTGATCTAAAGACTTTGTCTAATAAGTCCAACATCCTGGCTTCCTCAAGAACAGTTTCTAATGATTGCTTCTTTTCCTAGGTATGGGCCATATTTTTGTTGTTGTTGTTGTTTTTGCATGTCTCATAATTTTTTGTTGAAAACCAGACATCTTAGATAATATAATGTGGCAACTCTGAAAATCAGAATCTCCCTCCTGCCCCAAAGGTTTATTGTGGGTTTTTTTGTTTAGTGATTTCTGGACTAATTCTCTAAATTCTGTATTCTCTGTCATGTGTGTCCACTAAAGTCTTGGTCTGGCTAGCTGACTGGTCAGGTAATCGTTGGACAGAGGTTTTCTTAATGCTTTGAACGAGTAGGTCTCCAACCTTTGCAGAGGTGCACTGTGCATGTGTTGAGACACACCTTCAACACTCAAGTAGGCAGTTTACAAGTCTGTCTTAGCTTTCACTTCCCGAAGGTCACATAGAGGTAAGAGCTTTGTACCTTCTCAAGTCTGGTTTTTGAAGTGACGGGTTAGCAATTCTGAAACTACGTTCAGTGTTTTACAAGACTAAGCAAATAAGTAAATATACTGAGGATAGTGGGAACCAGGTTTCTCACTGTGGGAGAAGGGAGATCAAACACAGAAGAGGAAATACAAGAATAAACATGTGGCACTGAACTGGAATTAGAGATATCAATATAGCTCAAAGTTTTTAATAGACAGATAAGAAAAAGTATAGATTTCTAACTTTGTCCATTGAAATGGCCTAGAAGGAATGATACCCCAAATGTACCTAGTGTACTGATCTTGTTTTGAAATATCATTCTCCACTAAATGAAAGTAGAGCTCCTTGAGGAAATGACTGATTCCAACAGCTGTGGCAGCGGAAAAAATAAGATGAACCTGCAACATTTTATTGTGCCAGAAAAGAAAGAAATGCTCAAAGAATGATGGAGATATGTAAAAAAGACACAACAAGCAGATTGAAAGGGCTCCCAAGGGTCAAATATTAGATAATTTTAACCTCAAAATAAATAGTGAGAGTAGTAAATTACAACCTTTTCAGTAAAACAGGAATTCATGAACCCATACTGATATAAATACATAAATGGAAAAGAATATAAAGCAGTTCTTTATAGTAAGTAAAGTGCCAACAAAAAAATGTTAAAGAAAATATGACATTAGAAAACCACCACTTGATAAACATCACAGTAATATTGATTCAGGCATCATCAATGGATGTTAAACTAATAGGTGAGAGTTTGATAAGGAATAGGATATCTATTGATTCTTAAAGTAACCTCTCCAAAATATTTATAAATTTTTAAAAATAGTAACTTTACAGTAGATAAAACCGAAAGACAACCCCTCAAGTTAACATCACCAACTACGGGATAAGTAAACATCCTGCGCCTTTTTATGTGATACATTGAGAAGGATGCTTCACTTCTGTAGCATTCCTGCTAAAATATATAAACTTATCCTAATCATGATAAAATATACACGAATCCAAAACTGAGACATATTCTACAAAATAAACAGCCTGTACTCTTCAAAAAGTCAAGGTTACAAAAGACAAAGAAAGACTGAAGAACTGTTCCCAATGAAAGGACTCTAAAGAGACACGACAACTAAATGCAACTTGTAATACCAGATGGGACTCTTGACCAAAACTCATTTTTTAAAGAATATCATTGAGATAATTAGCAATATTTTTAAAATATCTACAGATTAGATAATAGGATTATATGAATGCAATTTTTCTGATTTTGATAATTACATTGTGGTTATAAAAGAGAATTCTTGTTCTTAGAAATTTTACATTAAAAGTATTTAGGAGTAAAGGGGCATCATGTCTTAAATGTACTCTGAAATTGCTTAATTAAAATAAGAATATAAATATAGAGGGGAAATGATAAAGCAAATGTGATAAAGTGTTAACTGCAGGATCTAAGTGAAAGGTATATGGGAATTATTTGTATTATTCTTGTAACTTTTCTATCAATCTGAAATTATTTCAAAATTTAAAATTACTTTTTTAAAAAAGAAACTCACTAATTGGAAACAATAAATGGATTAGATCTAGTATATTGATATAGCTAAATCTAGAAAATATAACATTAAGTGAAAGAGCAAGCAACCTGCATGCCAGATGATAACATTTACTTAAATGTTTTAAATCATACAACAATACATATTGTTATTTATATGTAGTAAAGATTTACTGTTTACTTTGGCAAAGGGAAAAGAATGGAGGGAGGGAAATTGGGTAGGGTAATAATTGTAATAATATACTTATTTTAAAATATAGCTAATTTGAGTATAATAAAATTTTAATATGTGTTATATGAGATGGTGGGTACATGGTTATCTGTTTTTATGTTTGTTCAAGTCTATGTGCAATTATATAAATTATAATAAAAATATTTTAGGAATAAAAACTTAACAATTCAAAGTATCTAAGACTCCAAAATACCCCAGTACACCTATTGCCAAAAACCAAATGGTTTCATAAGGTGCTTAAGCCTAAGCCCAAAGATGGAGACATGTTCAAACAATAGAGAGTATTGGGAGTAAAAGTCAAGACAAATCCTGAAAATACCTTTTCTTTGACCAAGATGTCTCTTCAGCCTCTCCTTAAGTCTACCCTAAATTTTTGCCATTTTCCTCACTAGGATTACTTCTTCCAGATCTCATAAAAGTATAAATATATAACAGGTTCAAAGCACTATGTACTTCAGTCTTGTAACTAAGTAAAACCAGACATATCTATATTCATGGATAAATCATACATTTCAACTGGCTGAATGAAATTTTTGCTCAACTTTGGCCAGATTTGAAATTTAAAACCTGGATGAGATGGATCTGCCATATTATGTTTGATATTTTAATCAGAGAGAAGCTCCTTATCTTTTTTTAACAATCATTTATGAAACAAATAATGCTTACACTATCAGATTCAAATTCTTTTATAAATGAAATGCTTTTTTTCCCCTTTCAAATTAAAAAAAAGAATATCTATGTATTGCATACGTTTATACACTGTAGCAGAGACTTTTAGTAAGTTAAACTATTTCCTCTTTTTCCTGGATACAGTTAGACTGTATTTCCCAGGCTCCTTGGCAGTTAAGTGTGTCCATGTGCCTGAAATTTAACTCCCAGGCCTAGCCTACAAAATACCCCCACTACCAGTTCTCTGTCCTCTTTCCCCTTCTGCCAGCTGGATACAGATGACACCAAGGCCTTTGGAGATGACAGTAACATGAATGGAATAAGCCTGTGTCCCTGAATCTCTACATGGAGGAACATCTCTTATCAACAAGAAATGTCCATATGAATGAGGAAGAAAAGAATTTCTGTTGCATTAAGCCACTGAGATTTGGGGGTCTATTTGTTACTGCAGTTAGTATTACATTAACTAGAACATGCATAATCATAAACAGTTTTCCAACTGTCAATGTGAAATGCATCATACTTACAAATTGAGGTTTATAGTATGCTGGACCTAGTGTGCTGTCAATAGCAGGTGGAAAATGTTTTGTGATGCTGCCATCCTCATTAATATGATAACCATATGACCGTCCACAAGAAGGAATTGAAGGAACATCAACACTTCTGGAAACTGTAAGTGCCCTTGACATTTTCTGTAAAAAAAAAAAAAAAAAAAAAAAAAATTATATTATTTACTCAAAGGCAAGAAAAGGAATAAATAAATACTAAAATTTACTAAAAGACAACTATTAAATATTGACTTTATGAGTTTTATAATATAAACCAAAAATGTTTGTCTGTAAAAGTAATTTAAAAGAGTGAATTCAAGTCTTACTTCATAATATAAACCAAGATTTAACCAAACTACTATTAAATAGTAACATAAACCATAATATAAACTGAACTACTGTTAAAGCCACTTTTAGAGATAAGGAATCTCTCATCTGGCTCAGTTATTTATCTTGCTTAGTAAAGCAAGCATTAGTGATTCCAAAAACAGGCATTCCTACAGTCACATCAACAATCAGCAGTTACTTGTGGTTACTTGTGCTATGCTATCATAGTATCTGCCAGGTAAAAACAAACTTTATATTTTCTGGCTTCATTCCTTTCCAGCTCCTGACTTATCTTCATCTTACCGGTGCCCTGTATAAATATCCTAATTTTGCAGACCATGTAGCAAGGAAAATGTCTGATACGATACTAAATGGAAATTTAAAATATAAAATATAAAATTGAATTTATTACTATAGCTATGTACGTTATGTAAAATTATATGTAAGTGTATAAAGTCATATACATATACGATTTGATACTGAAAAGAGCTACGCAAAAATTAACAGAATTATCAACGTTAGAGTCAGAAGTTTTAAGGTGCTTATCCTTTTTTTAAAATTTCCTTTAATGGAAAACATTTTATAATTTAAGTATAAACAGAAAGGAATAACATATATTAGAAATACCAGTATAAAATATATCAAATAAAATACTGGCATTTAAATGATTCAGTAATCTGAAAAATTACTTATTAAGAATTTATTTATAATAGATATATTTAAAATAGATAACCAACAAGGAAAAAAATGAAGGGAAGTTCATATATTCATTAAAAAATAAAAATAGAGTCTGCAACTTCTATCAAAAAAAAAGAATATACTGATCCTCTGTAGGTTTTAAATAAATAAATAAATGCTAGAGTTGGCTGCACACATGCCCAATATATAATTGTGTCATAAACATACTATCACTGGCAGAATTTTACTTTTTTTATCATTAGAGACAACTATTAAGTAGTTTCAGTGATACTTATGAGAGTGGTTACCAAATTTAAACAGGAAAGTATTGAATGGCCTCCGCTCCATTCACTACTTTCAAAAATTATTTGTATGATGTCAAGACTTTCCAAAATGTAGCCCCAACCTTAGTGAATGCTTCTTCAAGATCCAGTTTGTGATATCCCTAATTCCCTCCAAAAACTATCTACTTTGGGCTACTAGTAAAAATTTTTATTAAACGTTTATTAAAATAGCATTTCATCAACTGTTTTGTGCTGAATTCCATTCATTACTTCCCTGTTAAAGTTATAGATCCCAGGGAGCAGTGATTTGTCTTCTAAGTATTATCAGCGCCTAGCATTATGTCTGGTTCACATAGTTACTCAAAAAATGTCTGAAAAACACTTTCATGAGTAAATGAACATTTACTTTGTCCACACACATGAAAGAGCTGATATTTAAGTATACTTATAAACCTTAACCTTATTGTCATTACACTGACATTATTCAACTGAGTACTTAGCCCTAAAATATATCCTCCTAAACAAACAAAGAACTGATTAAAATTTAATTAATATGAGCTATGTGAAGGTGTTATGGAAAGAGGAGAGGGAACTACACTAAATAAACTATGACCAAAATCTGCTAGATTATATTAATTATTTCAAAGAGGTAGTGCTTTTGGTGTAAAGATTATTCTTTATATAACACCAATGTACCTTTCCAAACATATCACCTGCTAATCTCCTACACAAATTCTTCACTCCAGTCAAAATAATCTTCTCATTGTCCTCCATAAGATCCCACTTCTCTGTCTGCACTCATGTAGTCCTCCATGCCTAGAATGCATATTCCAACCCTATACTTCAAGGCCAACCTCCTCTATAAATCCTCTACAAATTAGACTCTCTCATAACATTGGGTTGGCCGAAAAGTTCGTTCGGGTTTTTCCATAAGCTGTTACGAAATACATCTTCTTCCTTTAAATTCCTATGGCATTTAATCACATGATCATTCACTTAGCACCTGTCACATTTAATCTTGCATTAGTAATGATCTATATATCTCTCTCATCTAAATTTTGAGCTTATTTATTTCAGGAGTCATGTTTCAAATTTCACTGTATTATTAACAGTACTTACACAGGAGTTTCCTCTATATAGAGAGGTAAACCACTCAGGCAGTTTTTTAAATCTCCCTTACTTTCTGTTCACCACAGACATTAGAAGAGATATTATAGATTTATCAAAAGCAGAAGTGAAGTCAAATATTAACATGGTTAAAAACTAAAGTTTATAAACATCAAATATTCACTTAATTATAAACTACAATGTGGATACTAATAAACCTACTAATTTTTATGGTAAGTTTTTTAAATGTACTAATCACATAAAACAGTAAACCATTTCTACTTTATTTTAAATTAAAAAAAAAAGGCCTTAGAAGCATAATTCAAAATAGCACGTACTGACTGAAGACGCTCTTTAGCCTCTAGTATTTTTCTGTTCATAGCTAATGCTCCAGGATAAGACCGATCATAGCTTGCTGGCCCTGGACCATCTGAAATAAACTTCTTAAAACGTTTCTCCTGGTTTTGTAGACTTTGGCCTCCTTTTATATTATACTAAATTGGAGAGGAAAAATGAAATAATTAAAAGAAACACTTTAAAATTAATACCTATTTGATAAATATTACATATTAATATGAATATTAATAGTTTTAAAACTCAGCCTGAGAAAGTTAAGGCTCTTGACTGAAGACAACTGTCTAATGAGAGAGGGTAATAAGAAAGGATGACAATTAGAGCTCTCAGTTTTAATGCTGAACTCAAACTAAAATTTACTGTAGTTTGAACACTCTAAGAGAATGCAACACTCAGTTTTAAAACAGGAATCAAAGACAAAGGAATCTCCAAAGCTGTGGCGCAAGAATAAAGAGTGTATGCTTGGGCTTCCCTGGTGGCGCAGTGGTTGAGAATCTGCCTGCTAATGCAGGGAACACGGGTTCGAGCCCTGGTCTGGGAAGATCCCACATGCCGCGGAGCAACTAGGCCCGTGAGCCACAACTACTGAGCCTGTGCGTCTGGAGCCTGTGCTCCACAAGAGGAGAGGCCACGATAGTGAGAGGCCCGCGCACCGCGATGAAGAATGGCCCCCGCTTGCCGCAGCTAGAGGAAGCCCTCGTACAGAAACGAAGACCCAACACAGCCAAATAAATAAATAAATAAATAAATAATAATTAAAGGTGCTAATAATTTAAAAAAAAAAAAAAAGAGTGTATGCTTATGTTTACAGGCCCCTGGAGAATTTATACCTCAGAAACGAGCTAAAAATGCTCATATTGGAGGGGAAAAGCAAACCTTCCAAGCTTGTTTAGGATTAATTATTTTTATGAATAACATTTTGGTCATTTCCAGAGATGTTTACGCAGTTTTATTGGCAACAGCTTGGTTTTATGCTCAGATTAGTTTTAAACATTGTTTATTGTAGAGAAGAGTCCTGGGAGGAACTGTCCATGGCACTCCATGTCACATATCTTGATTCTCTGGAATCAGAAATTTATCAACTGGCTAATAGCCAGTTAATTCAAATAAAATTCCATCATACTAGTTTCACTAAACAGTCACAGTTCAATCATTTCAAAGATGATTCATATTAACATTGGGTTGGCCAAAAAGTTCATTTGGGTTTTTGTACACTGTTATGGGAAAACCCAAACTTTTTGGCCAACCCAACAGTTGTTGGCATTTGATTGATCAGATAAGTTTTTTTTGTTATTGATTTACCAACAGACCTTTTCACGTGACGTGTACATGTCAGTTGTTCACATTCACTATTAACTGAGCCTATCTTTAGTTTGCATCTTATTCAGCTTTATTCAGCTTTTAAGAAATACACAAAAGAGGTCTTCTTTTTTAAAAAATGAGTCAAATTAGATAGTCAATTCGCTACTTGATTACTGTTTTAATAAGATCACAATTCCTATGTTTAAAGAGTTTGGATCTATAATAGTAGACTTTAATGATTTTGTAAAAAAATTAACACGTTAGATTAAATAATAAAATCGTGAAAAGAGAAGATCTCCTCAAATTTTCATTCTTTGCAAGCCATTACTATAGTCTCTACGATCTGACATTTCAAACTGCAATTTGAATTTATATTGAATATTTCAACAGAGGATAGTAAAAATCAATCTGATTTTTTTTAACTGTGTACAAATTAACCAGGATTTTTTTCAGATTATTCATAATTACCAATTCTACTAATTTTACAAATGGTTACAAAAGAAACTTTCATATGTCAGATAAATGACCCAAAATTATATTACTAAGTAATTACACATTTTATATAAAAACCTGTGAGACAATAGTCTTAGTACTTCTTGAGAACAGTGCTTTGTCTATATGCAATGGCTATTTGATGAATTTTTATATTGTCAGCAATCTCTCAGCTCTACAAGAAGCAGTCTCATCTGAAGGGTGAGGCCATGCACTGTACCACATATGACAGACTATCATTCAGCTCTAATGAGGTATATCTCTCCAATCAAAAATCAAACCTAATCTGGACATCTATTCCTAGGCCTAGCTAATGAGAAATAAGAAATAAACTATTTATCTGGACCCAGGGAAGACATCCCCACATCTAGAACCATTCTCATGTAACAAGGAACAAAACGGTATCTGCCATGCAGAAACAGGTCTGAAACTAGAAGACAACCAGAAAACATGTGACATTTATACTGAACTTCTGGAGTGGGAATCATCCTAGGAAACAGGATATGAACAAAACAAATTACGTGACTTAATAAGTTAATTATCAAAGGATCAGAAGCTTGCACTTTGTAAATCTGATTCTTTTGCTTCTTTTATTAATTTCCTTTATGTTCTTTTCTACTAAGCAAATTTCCTTTATGTTCCCTTCTATTTTTCTTTTCCTTTTGAAAAAAATTAACATGCTTCAGATATGCTAAAGGAAACAAAGGAAATTGTTTTGCCTATAACTGGGCAAGAGCTATAAAGGCAAAACTTATACTCCCAACCCCAACTTTAGAATAATGGCCACAACCATAGCCAAAGTGAAACAACCATAAGAGGAAGAGAGAAATAGGGGAAAAGAATTTCAACTCCCAAATAGTCTGCTTTTATAAAAGCTTCAAGTATTCTGTATTTAGCAGTGGAGGTGGGCCCTCACAAATACAACCCACATTTTTGGTTTTTTAAAATGTTATTTGAAGTCTCCAAATAATATTTACTAACTAACCTCTGATAGAAAGCAACATGTCAACCTATGCTTCCAAAAGAAAAGTATAAAGATAAGTTGTTAAATACATGCATTAATTTCCAGTAAGATTATCCCTTTAATTATTATCTAATATATTAATTATTTACAGAATATGTAACCTATGTCACATTACAAACATGTTTCCTAATTCAGCTATTTAAAATGAAATGCCCTTTATTTTTCAAATAGTATGATAAATTCACACTTCTTGAACTTCTAAAAGTTCTGCAAGAATTTAGCCTAAAACTACAAAAAAATCAACAGCAACTATGTAAATAAGTAATAAGTCATTTTTTTAAACAAAGGAAATCAATCTTCTCCTGGCATTTGTTTATAATTTTAAGAAGAAAAGTAGAGAATACCAGAACTCTTTTTCTTAGATCATCTATTACACAAAAAAGCACACTTCCTAATTTCTTATTCTTGAAATCCAAGAAATGTACCCAATTTGGAATAAAATAAAATTTGATCTAAATTGCACTTTATATTATTTTACAGGTAGAACTGACTAAAATCAGTATTAATATAAAATAACACTCCAACATCCTGATACCTGTCACATTTAACAAGTTTGACATCTACCTATTATGTATTTTATTACATTTCCCTCTTGGAATACCGGAGTTACAGATCAGGCTTAATGAGGGAAATACTGGTAGAACTAGCGAGCCCATATACCCATAATATGCTGGTCTGGTCTGTGAGCCATGGAGTGTAGGCAGGAGTGACACTTCTAACGATTAAGTCTAATGTCCCACTATTTCCTGTTTCGCTTTTTGTGCTTTAGGCTCTAGTTTTCTGGAAGTTTTAAGATGTCAGGGAGAAGCAAGACATGTTTCCTTGAATTGGAAGTTGAAACCACCAACTGGCCATTCCAGGTTCTTTACGCTACCAAGCAGAAAACGAAATAAGGTTTGTGTACTGGCTGGGGTGATTAACCCTGACCCGGACAGAAAAACAGGACTAATGAGAGCCAAGAGCAGTGTGGTGGGATGGAACATAGGGACACCCTGCAGAGCCTCCTAACTAAGCCAGTGAAAATGCTAAGAGCAAGTTTATTTAAAGGTTAAAAGGCAAGCCTAAGAACCAAGAGCTCAGACGCCTTAGATCTGAAGAGTCTGGTGATCCCACTAAGCTTAGAACTCTACTGGATAAAGTTCTTGTTGAAGACATGGGGAACATGGAATGAGTAATGGAAAAATCTTAAGCTACCCGTAGCCTCGTGATCAGTTACAGAAACAGAACAGGTCCCCACCTGTATTTCCTTGCTTCGTACATCACTTTCTTTCATTTTCCCTCTATTTTTCCCCTTTCTATTATAAAATGGCAACACTAATAATGGTTAAAATTTATTGAGTGCCAACTATAATAAGGCACTATTCTAAATGCTTATTAATATATTTAATCCTTAGAAAAAGCCTACCAAGTTATTACCCCTACTTAACAGATGAGGAAACTAAGATCCAAAGAGATTAACTGGTTAAGATTAAAACTCACAGCTAGTAAGTCGCAGAGATGGATTTTGAATCTAGCCAGTCTAGCTCCAGAGCCCACAATCCTAACCAGTTCTTTATAATAGCTCATGTTATATTTACCATCGAATCTATAAGTTGCAGAATAATGAAACAGGAATGTTCAAGAACAAGAAATAGCCTAAATCTAGAGATCCAGGATTCATTTAGCAGTGACACGGTAATACCATCTTTGAATGCAGTAGCTAGATACTAATTTGGCTCCTTCTGGGAAGGAAAATTACACATAAAATAATTGCACTTTTAAAATTATATATATGGGAAGAAGTGTGTGTATGTTGTGTGCATGAGAGAGAACTAGGCAGTCAAGGGGTGAAAAATAATGGAAATCTATTGTTTTTATCTGTCCAGCATCCCTTCTATTATCTGCTCATAACAGCATATTTGCCACCCTTGGGACAATCAAACCTCCCCTATATTTTGTGATTTTAAAGGAGCTTCTAAACACAGGAACCCCTGGCCCAGGAATCATAGGTGTGGGTCCATAATAAAACTGGACCAATCAGATTTTTCCTACTGGGGATTTTAATCTTGAGTGTTGTCACACATAAAAAGTGGAAGAAGTTATAGAATTAAGTTATCTAATGGCAGTTTCCCATTGAATGATGCAGAAGTTCTTACTACCGAAATACCTGGAATTATCTTAGTCCTATCCTTTAAGACCTGACTGCTCAATTCTTCCTTCAAGTCTATGAGCCACCCAAGTACCTTACCTATAAATCTATGATAAACCTAGTATCTGTTTTAAAAATCCACTTTATTGCTTGCAACCAAAAACCCTAACTGGTAGAATCATTGCCATTAATAATTGAGAAAATCTAATGCAAAAATTAAGGCATCAATGACTTGATCTGGGCCTCCAACAGGGGAGATAAAGGTCTGCTAGGGTCAAGTAGGAGTCATTATGAATGAGTACAAAATTTATGTGAAAAGGGAAAACTTGATATTAATGATTATAAAGACTGGAGTTACAACCACTGTTTCTGAACATAAATGGACCAATGAAGATATTCTGGTCACAGACTCTTGAGAAACAGAAGACAATGGCAATAGCTATAGCTTTAGAGTATGGCACACAAACCAGTTCCTTCACTCTGCTGCCATCCTTATTCTACATATTTTGACCATCTGCACAACTTTCATGGGCCTTAATTAATTCAGTAGTCCTATTCTCCCATTCAGGAGTCTCAAGGTCTATGAGGCATGTAACAATGTTTTATGTCTTATAGAATATGTGGATTAATGACAAACACCCAACCAGACAACCGACAGTGAACACATTTGTTTTTCTCTTATTCTAATTGCAAAATATAGATTGAAAGGTGAAAGAAGATCATATGAAGGGAAAATAAAATATGACAAATGACATGTTAGTCTATTAGAGGAAGAAAGCATGATTTTTATTAACTCAGACAATTATAATAACTATTATAAATTTACCTGCACTTCTGAAACATTATAGTGTCCTGGACCTGGAACAGCTTTCTCAGTTTTAGAGGCAACAGTAAAAGTACTTTCTCTGGCAGCCAAAGAAAGGAATGGTGCATAGCCACCTATGAAAGTAAAAACATATCACCGGCAGATAAGATAGGATTCTAATAATTTCAGAGAAAAAGCACTCAAATGTATAAAATCATTTGGTAACCTCAATTGCTGAGACTGTATTATTAGAACTAATGTCTAGCCACAGGAGTTTTTGCATTTCAAAAATTTTATGTAAGAGCAGAATTTGTATTAATATACATTAAATACAAGAACCTACAGAACTGGACTTACTAAACACCAGAAAAAATATCTAGAGAAAATAAAACAAGTCTTTTTTCTTCTAAGCATATTTGGTTGAGATGAAAATGGAAGTTCTATTTAACTGATAAAATATTTTCATCCTCAGAAGATCACAGTTTTATATATTGGAAAAACATATTAATTATAGAGAATAGCATATATGAATTTGTAGGCAGAGCCTAGATAGAAATAATTTAAAGTGAGCTTACAGCAAGTAATTAATATGTTTCCTCACTTTGGTACATAGTTGGCACTCGGTAAATATTTCTTGATTGCCTGATCCCAAACAAAGGTTTATAAATCCAAGATACAAGCGGAGACATACTCAGTAAGTAAACTTAGTAGACAGATTTAGTCTGCTGAAAGATTGATAAAAATTTTCAAGAAATATGTCAAGAAAATGAGCATAGTTTAATCAACATAGATACTAAAGAAAAAATGAGAGAAAATAGAGCAGCTATATTCAACAGGTAATAAAAGAATGAAAGTGAGGACTCAAAACTTGTGAGAATCTTGTAGAACTAAGGACAATGTACACTATGAAGATTTATGGTGATAATTAGTACAGTTTAAAAGCTTGCTAATCTGGACTAATAATATATTTTTAAAACCAGAAATAATGTTTCTTTTGAGGCCTTCATGTATTAAAATGCAACTGAAATCAAAAGTTATTTATTTGTGTTGGGTATTAAAGCACAAAAGAGGTGAGTCAAATGCAGACCTTACCCTTAAAAAGCAACAACCTACTGAAGCATTAAGAAAAGTACTAAAATAATTTTAAACATGGAAAAATATCTGAAGTGCTAAAAAATGCCCAGAGGGTCAAAAAGAGGAGAAGTTCTCAATCACACTGAGGTGATTATAAAAAGCTTCATGAATGATGTTAAAACTCTGGGTGTTAATTTAGTGACTGATGGTTTGAATTTGCTATCCCAAAGCAAAAATAAACAAACAAAACAACACAAGGACCATAACAGAAATCCTTAAAAGGAAGCCAAGTTTCGAGAAACCCAGGACAGCAGTGAAATGTTCCAAATCGGGGTAAGCAACCAAAGAACAAGATACGGATTTCAATCAAAACACACATATAAGCACACAGAAACCAAGCTACAGATTATATAAAGTGAATAGTGAAAACAACCAGAGAGTGTTCTACCAAGCAGCAGGAAAATATGTCCTATAAACTGGAGAAAAGTCTATGAAAAGAAACACATTTAGGAATGAGAAGATGGAATTAGCACAAAAAACATTAAAGTATCTATTATAAATATTCTTCATATGCTCAATAAGGTAGAAGAAAGATGAACATGATGAGGAGATAAAGATATAAAAAAGACCCAAATCAAACTTCTGAAATGAAAAGTATACTGAATGGGATTAACAACTAATTTTATGTGGGTTAATAAAAGACATTTTTTCTCAATTCTTAATCACTTTAAAAAAAAATTGACTGTTTTAAGCAAAAATAATTTCAATTTATTGTGGCATTACAGCATATGTAGAAATAAAATATATGGCCACAACAGCACAAAGAATGAGATGGGGAAAACAGAAGCACACTGCTGTATGGCTCATATGCTATAGATGAAGTGGTACAATATTATTTGAAGGTAGATTGTGATAAGTTAGAGATGTATATTGTAAACCCTAGAGCAACCACTAAGTAATAAAAGAAAGAGGTACAGCTAGTAAACCAATAGTGGAGATAAAAACAGAACCATTTTTTTAAAAACTCAAATCATTCAACTGTGTTAGCAAAAGAAGAGAAACAAAGAACAGATGAGATAAATACATAACAAATAGCAAGAGAGTAAATTTAAACACAACAATATTGATACTGAAATTAAATGGAAAAGTTCTAAATGCCCCAACTAAAAGAGATTGTCAGATTAGATAAAAAAGCAAGACCCAACTTTATGGTGTCTATAGGAAACCCTCTTAAAACATAAAGACACAGAGGTTAAAAATAAAAGGATGAAAGAAGATATACAACGCATCCATATACCAAAGAAAGCTGGAGTGACTAAATTAAAATCAGACAAAGCAGATTTTAGAACAAAGAATATCAGGAATAAGAGAGACATTTCATTATGTTAAAGGGGTCATTTCATCAATATGATTTAATAATCCATAAAGAAAAGCAAGGAATTAATTGCCATAAAAATTGGAATAGTGCTTACCTGTAGGGGAGAGGGAAAGGGTTATGATTAGAAAAGAAAATTTTGCAGTGTTATATTTCTTTACTTGAGTATTCACTTTTTAAGTTATTTAAATTTTATGCAATTTTCTGCATCAGTATTTCATCTCACAATTAAAGGTATATTTTTTAAAATTTATGTTCATTTAGGTAATGTGAGATAGATATGAAAACTAAGAAAGCTAAGCTCAGGCTAGTTCTGAGGCAGCTGTCATCAGAACATGGGAGAGATTCTAACTGAATCTATTTAAAGAAACACAAAACGAATTGCAAAATACTGAAATTCATATAAAAATGGGGGAAAAAACCCCTACACAATAGCCCCATGTGTTCAAGAAAGCCAGTACTCATAAAATCTTCATTGAAGTTTCCCAATATTAATCACAAAAGAATCTTTCATCAACAGGTTAAAAGTTTGTATGAAATATTGAGCTCAAGTAAAACCACAAGAAAATTTAAATGTTTATACTAATAAGCTCTATAAGAGAAGGGACTTTTCTGTTTTATTCATAACTATATGCCTACTGTGTACAGTTAGGGTGACAAACTGTCTTAGTTTGCCCAGGACACAGGACTTGTAGTGCTAAAATCAGGACATTCCCAGATAAACCAGGATGGTTGGTCTCCCTATCATACTGTCGTGCATACTAAACAATAAATATAGAATTAATAGGTGATATTCTAAACTACACCTTTAGTCATTCATTCAGCAATACTGAATGCTTTATTACATGTCAGAGAGAGGCAGTTAGGGTACAATAATAAGCTAAAACCCTTGCCTCAAATAGTGGGGAAGCCAAACAAATAAACAAACAATTACATTACAAACAGTGCTGCTAATAATTAAGATACAAAATATAGGAGAAGACGATTCTGGCACATTAGGGTTGGTGGAGTGAAAAATTAAAAGTTTGATTTGGGACATATGACTATACTGACATGTTAAGTTCCAACAATAAATGATAAATCAAACTGTCAGGTAGAAAGAAGAAATGAAGAATATAGGAGAAGATAAGATTCGAGAAGAACGAAGTAAGTTCAATTTGAGATATATTAAGTTTGTGGCACCAACAGCAGAAGATAAATCAGACTGGCATGAAGCAATAAAAGTCAGTCTATTTTTTGAGAAAGAAGGTGGGCGGCGTGGGATAAAGGACAAGTTCTGCAGCCACAACTACAGTACAAAGCAAGCAGGGCATTCTTCACATAAAAGCAATAACTAGATCTTCGAAACATATACTCATCTTCAGGGACACCAACATTTATATAGCAATCACATACATATTTTTATTTAAACTTAAATAAAGATAGAATTCCCTGAAATGGTCTCCCTAAATTCTGAACAGCTAATAAGATAAAACCATTATTGCCAGCATAAGCACATAGGCAGGAGTACAAGACCATGGACAGCTCATGCTTCTGTGGCAGATAAAACTAACTGCTTTCCCATCAAAGAAGAAATTTGGCAAAGAATATATTAAGAACCACTGTCACTCAGCCTAGATAACTAATATAGAACCAATACAGATAACTAATATATGCTAATATGGGGTACCATTTGTTATGTAAATCAAGCTCAAAAAGCAATGAAATACTCCTTAGCACAATAATGCCAGGAGCAGTCACATTATTAAAAGGACTATGTTTTTATCATATTTTACTAGGCTGGTCGTTTATGGGAAAGATTTGCTTTAATGAGATAAGATTTGCTTGCTCCTCAGATAATTTGCAAGAAAATCAGGAGCAGCTCTCACTAATCTGGAATCGGAATATCCATTATCTCTCCCACTCATGAAATCAGAGCAGCTCAGTCCTATTCCTTTCCGGCTGCAAATCCTGGGTAGAAATCCCTGATCAACTGGACAAAAGTCAAGGCAATGAAGTTTGAAAATTAATGTGGAAAGAATTTTCTGAGGAAAATATGAAGACAATACACTGGAGGACTGACCAAGCAGCCTACAGTAAGAGGAAAATGATAATTAGAAGAGAAAGGTTGAGAATAAAGAGTATCTGCACCTTTCTTTTGAAGTTCTAAGACTAAGATCTTCTCCTCTTGTGTAATTCAAGGTAACAAGTAAATTACATAAAGTCCCAACATCGCTTTTCCTACATCATACTCTACAAAATTTCCCTGACCCTTAAATAAGTGTGTATACTTCTGTATAGTTCAGTGTGTTACTGATCTCAAAGAGGTGTAAAGCAGAAGGTACCTAGGAAAGAGGTAACAGCTACTTTTAAATTATCTTGCCAGGGAATCCTGTAGAGAAATGACTAAAGAAACACCTATAACCTCTATTGATTATTATTATTAGCATGTCAGTGCTGAGTATTACTAAAACAGGGTTCTATAGGATGCAGCTGCTCAAAGTTCCCAAGTATGGAATTTCCTAGTTTCCTTCATAGGTCAACAAAGCACAATTCTATAAAACAGTAAAAGAAGGGCCTTGCAAACCCCAGTTACTGATCTCTAAGCAAAGTTCACACAAGTCAGATTATGAGTTTTTAATTCTGCTATGTGTAACTCATTAGATTTTTTTAAACTTTTTTCAAGAATTACTGTTTATTTCTTTTACATACGTGTTAAGGTATTGAGCTAAAAACTGAGACTAACACAGTCGAGATCTTGGTTATTGCCCTCAATAATCTCACATTTTAATGTGGCAGCCAGATAAGTTAACAGATAATTACAATATAGTATCAAAGTGCTTTGAGTCATTAGGAGTCAAAGAAGAAAAACCTGAGACAGAGAGGAGTCAAAGAACAACTTCACTTTACCTGAGGCTCAAAGAATAAGTAGGAATTAGCCAAGTAAGGAAAGAAAAGAGAGCTTACTCAGCAAAGGTAGCAGCAGGTACAAAGGCATGGAGGTGAATGAACATGAATTTATAGACAATGCAAAGTTGGAACTGCTGATATGTAGGTTAAGTGCTGGTGGAGGTACGGTGCCTGGAAAGATCAGGTTAAGTGAGAGACCAGGTTAGGGATCATGAAGAATCTTATGCACCATGTTAAGGAGTTCAGATTTTAAGCTTAGTGTTAAAAGGAATTTTTTAAACAAATAATATAATTATATCTTAGGAAGATTACATTAGCCATAAGACAGAAGTTGTTAGAGACTGAAACAGAGAAACCAGAAATATTTTATTGGTTTATTTCAGAATAAAAATAACAAATCCCAAACTAAGTCAAGGGCAGTTAAATGAAGAAAGGGAACCAGTTTGAGAATGAGAAGAGAAAATCAATAGGTTCTAATGATCAATGGGAGTGATCAGTCAGAGGAAAAAAAGGAGTCTAAAATAATTCCAAAGCTAAAAGTTTATAAGCAACTGACAGGGCATTTTTTTTCAAAGGGGTCTGTGATGGTAGGGAAATGATAAGTTCAGACACCTGGAATTTCAGATGCCAGAGACCACCCAGGTAGAGATGTCCAAAAAAAGTAATTGGCAATGCAAAGGCCTGATGATCAGGAGAAAGCTCATCTTAGAGCTGATGAATCACCTGTATCTCTAAAGACTGTTACGGGAGTCATCCGAATCAGAATATAGATAGCAGCTGAAGCTATGGATTTGAATGAAAAAGTAAACATGAGAAAAGCAACAAGCAAAGGATGGGAAGTACAGTATATAAACATTTAAAAGGTATTTAGAAAAATAAAAACCTTTAAAGAAGACTATGGAGGGTTGGTTGAAGAGGGGAAAGATGATACCTGATTCAGCATTTAACAAATGTTTACTAGGTCCCAACCATGTATCAGGCACTGTTCCAAGACAATAGTTGGAAAAAGAACCAGGAAAAAATGATGTTACAGACACCAAGGGAAGAAATATCTCTAAAAAGACAATGGTCAGTTGTGTCAAAATAAAATAAGGATTGAAAAGTATCGTAAGTGTAAGCATTTTCGGTGGTCGTCAGTGGCTAATAAATAGGTAGGGAGTTAATGCTTATAAGGACTCAGGTGCATTAAATAGACACATAATAAGCTCCAAGAACACTGATATCAATAGCAGAAGCTGAAAAGCAGTAAAATTCAAGATTAAAACAATGACAAATGACAAATTTGTACTCCAAAGAAACTTAAATCAACCTAATACCCTAATCTCATCAAACATGTTAACAGAGTAGTGGATCCTGGCATTTGTTTAAAAATACAGGAATAGTGTGACAATAGGGAAAATGCAGGCTAACAAGGGAAAAAGTGTAATTTGGATGGTATTAAGCCCCACAAAAATCATGAGATTAGAAAAAGCAGAAAGCAAATTAGAAGTATTTATTAAAAGTCACCCCCTAGCCACTAATTGCTAACAAATGAGAGCAAATAATTATTTAAATTATCCATTCCCAACCCACCTCTCAAAGAGTACAGCTTTTCTTTACAGAATGTGGGATAAACAGGCTCTCGTTAAGTATATTGAAAAAGATGGGGATGGTAAGATAGGAAGCATCTACCTGAAAAAATACATGGGACTATCTTTAAAAGGTATTCCAAAACAGAAATATAAAAGTTATATCTCAGTAAATTAATGTTTCTCTGGTTAGTTAGGAAAGGTGTGTGAGGCAGGCAGAATTACAAAGAAAAGAGACAGAAAGCGGTAAGAAGTACACAGGAGATTTGGAGACTCACGTAGTCAACGGGGCCAGGAAATAAAAATCCCAGATCTAATCTGTACCATTTAAAGTATGATGTGGACAACCACTGTAAAATCAAAAGTCTTCGCCATACGCTTACTGGCCTTGTGAAATGCGACAAATTATTTTACGTTATCACCTGTAAAATAAGGATAGTATTTTCCCTGCCTACTTCATGTGTTATATTTATGAAGTGGTACTATAGTGTTTAACTCAGGCACACAGAAGCGGAGCAGGCTGAAAGTGAGGCGCCTGTTACAGAAGGCTTGCCTTTCTCTACACCTTACCTGCTGCCTGCTGCTTCAGGAACGGTACCTGGTAGGATCCAGGACCCACATGATCCTCAGTGCTGCCACCTTCAGCCAACCTAAGCACACGGGGAGCCCGAGCATACATAATGGCGTGGGGGGAAGGGTGGGCGGCTGCAAAGGGATTAAAAACAAGGAGGCTAGAAGAGATGTGGAGCAAAAGAAGCCGTCAACAATTTCAGGAGGCCCGGGAAGAACCTCTGTAAATGGAGGTGCTAGCGCAGGGGCTATCGCCCCACCTGCTCACTGGTGTCAGAATACTCCCAGGTCGATTTCTAGCCGCGTGGAAAATTGAAAAGGAGTATGAGCACAGATAAGACATCCCACAGGTTCATCCGTTCACCAACCGAGATCAGAAGCTCGCCTCCAGGGAAGGAGGTTAAATAGTAGGCGCCCGCCCCTCTGCTTCCGGAACTGGCTCCGCCCATTTCTTTCCACCCGGAAGTCTCTGGGAGAGAGGTTCAAGCGCTTTTCCCCGGCCGAGCCCTGGGAGCATGCGCACCGAGCCGCAATCCTTCCCCACTCGCTCCGCCCCGCGCTCTCGGCGTCCTCCAGCAGAGGGCGGGGCCGAGGCTCGCTGCTCTTGTTATTGCGTTGCATCCCGATTCAGAAAAGCTCTAGAAAACGCATTGGAAGGCGTTAGGGGTAATTTGACCGTGGTCCATTTCCCCTTTAATCCCCCTTAAGTCAGTTAGGGCGCCTGGGAAGAGACTAGCAGGTAGTGTGAAAGAAAAGCCTTAGTGCAAAGGGAAAAGCTTCCGCAACCTCATCCCCAACTCCTACCACAACTATACTCGCACCCCAGGGGGAAAGCGCTCTGACTTTATCCCATACATAGTCCAAAGGGTGCTAAGAGAAACCCAGAAGGTGGTGGTGACAAGAAACAGAGAACCGGGGGAAGGAGACGAAAAACTCACCAACCGAAGCAATGCAAATTCAGGTAACTGAAAGCTGCTCCTGTTGTCAGATACCAGGCAACGGCAGCATTGATTCATTACATTGTGTATAAGTAGAGCAGACCTTGAGAAAGCCCAGCCCACCCCACTAAACCAAGGAGGCTCTTAACCTTAGGCGAAAGAAACCAGGCTTCTGCAAAGGCCTTAAGGAGTCTCTGTCAGAATCCACTTAAAAGTTGTCTCAGGATTTTTTTTTTTTCCCCAGCAAGGATTCCATCCAGATTCTAACCATTCTAAAGGCTTAAACAAATCCTATCCTATCTTGACCATGCCTTACCACCAAATGAGCTACAGTACTTTAATGTGTTTCTACTACAAATTTGTATATTTATACTCCGGAGGACACGGTTCAGTACTCAATTCTGTGGGTCATTTATTGTGGCTTAATTGTTCCATATATGTTAGAATGCTCTCCGTACAAGCCTTATCTGCCTCTCAAGAATGTATCTGTAGTACCTTTTTTCCTACTCAGTAGCTTCCTGAATAATCATTTAGTCACTTAAAAAACGCTTACTGGCATGTGCCGTAGGTTCAGTATCCTGCTAAGTTATGGGGATGCAAAGATATAAGAAAGTCTTCATCCTCAACTGTTCTATATCTAATGGAAAAAGAGACATGTGTAATCCATAACAAGAGATGACAAGAGAGATGAATAAAATGATAAGAAAAATATTACAGTACTTTGGATACCTCCTCTTCCTACTAAGAAACTAGATACTCAACTATATGGTCACCCCAAAAAGCAAATTTAGATGCCAGCCATTTTGCTGTAGGCACTGGTGAAGGCTCTCACATCCTCCTTCTGGCTTTTCACATCTGCAACAGTCTAGATTACTCTTTCCTGGGGTAGAGTTGGCTTTGAGATTGGAAATGGAAGTGGTAAAGCAGGCTTTATATGCTTCCTGTCTGATTTGATTTTTGTCCACTGGACCTAACCTAACTTAGACAAAAGGAGCTCTTCATAGGTGTATCCTAGTTTATTTACAGATCTCTAAAGGGGAGTTTGTAGCCTTAAGACCTATGTACCACCTAGGAATGTAGAATTTCTTTATGTTGCCTGCCTCCTCAGTCCATGTTCTTTCCTCAAGGACCTCACAGAGAGGGATAGCTGATCAATGGCAGGACTCTAGCATTTCTGGGCCTTGTGGCCAGATCCCATCTAAATATCACACCACTGAGGTACAACCTCTACATTCTTTGATTTTGTAACACCTCGTCTCTAAGAATTCTGTGTTCCTAGCAAAAGGCTTTTCTTTCAAAAGTTTTTAGTGTGAAAATCCTTCCTCTATTTCCTTGATTACTGTGGCTGTTCTTCTGTCTACCTTTCCCAGCTATTATTTCCCTCTTATGGTTCAGTAACCAGAATGGTACACAGTATTTAAGAATTGGAAAATATTTTTAAATGAGAACAGCAACCTTTTTAATTATCTCTCAGTGTGGCAAATATTTCTTAAATAGTTTAGAATGAGTGTACTGCTAAAAAAATTAAAATGTTAACACAGTATTATAATTATTTATGAATACAAAATAAAGAATTTGGTATGAGAATTTGCATTTCTCAGTTCCTGCAAAATAGTTTTAATGCTAACCAACCACACTATACAACCATTTCCAGAGTATTAGTAAGAGATGGAAACTGTGTTTGAACTCAGGTTTATTTGACTGCAAAATTTGGGTTCTTTCCATTTCTCTATGCTGGCTCCCACAAGAATAAACTTTAAAAATAAAGCTTGGGGGGTGGGAATTTGCTTTAAGTAGCATTAAATACCTTATAAATATTATAAAATTGAATTGTTTTTGAAACTAATTTCTTCAACCCATTATGACTTACTGGTTTTCCATTGTTTTGCTTTTAGTAAAAAAAAAAAAAAAAAAATCAAGCAGTGGTAATAAATCATTTGGCATGTATCAAAATCAAATGAATATACTTTGTCAGTGTTATTAGAGGTCACGTTGTAAAGTGATATGCACTCAAGTTTAAATGGTAAAAATTTTCACTTATATAATGATTTGAAGCTTACAAAGTATATTTTATGTTCAGTACTTTGTTTAATATAAATTTATGTTTCTTTAAACTGCAGATTTGATATTCTGAAATCATGAAATTTCATGAAATGTGTTTTTTTAATTTATTTTTTATTGAAGTATACTTGATTTACAATGTTGTGTTAATTTCTGCTCTACAGCAAAGTGACTCAGTTATACACATATATACATTCTTTTTTATATTTTTTTCCACTATGGTTCATCTCAGGATATGCAATAGGACCTTGTTGTTTATCCATTCTATATGTAATAGTTTGCATCTACTAGACCCAAACTCCCAGTCCATCCCTCCCCTAATCCCCTCCTCTTGGCAACCACAGGTCTGTTCTCTATGTCTGTAGTCTGCTCCTGTTTCGTAGGTAGGTTCCTTTGTGCCGTATTTTAGATTCCACATATAAGTGACATCATATGTCTTTCCGTTTCTGACTTACTTCACTTAGTATGGTAAGCTCTAGTTGCATCCATGTTGCTGCAAATGGTATTATTTTGTTATTTTTTATGGCTGAGTAGTAGTCCATTGTATATATGTACCACATCATCTTTATCCATTCATCTCAATGGACATTTAGGTTGTTTCCATGTCTTGGCTACTGTGAATAGTGCTGCTGTGAACATTGGGGTGCGTGTATCTTTTTGAATTATAGTTTTGTCCACATATATGCCCAGGAGTGAGATTGCTGGATCATATGGTAATTCTATTTTTAGTTTTCTGAGGAACCTCCATACTGTTTTCCATAGTGGTTGCACCAACTTACATTCCTACCAACAGTGTAGGAAGATTCCCTTTCCTCCATACCTTCTCCATCATTTGTTATTTGTAGACATTTTAATGTCTAAATGTCTAAAACTACTACCTCATTGTAGTTTTGATTTTCATTTCATGAAATGTATTTTAAAAATTATACCATATTACCCAATGACCACCTGAGGTTTTTTCACTGACATTCATTGAGTACCTACTATGTGCTAGCACTGTGTGAAGCACTTTACATCAATAATCTAAATCATTTCTCACATAACCCATGAGGTAGGCTCTATTAATATGTCTACTCTATTAATATGATGAGGCTTAGAGCCGTTAAATTTCTTATTCAATGTCACATAGTTAATGAATGATGGAGCTGAATTTAATGCTAGTCAGTTTGACTCTAGAACCTGTTTTCATAGCCATTATTTGGAAAATGCCCCCAACTGGGCTCTACTCCCACACCAAATAATCAATAATTTTTTAATCAATTCTTATTTGAGTGTGGCTGCATGTTTATTTATTTCTAAAAAAGAAAATCTAGAGGTAATCTTTCAGAGGTGACGTGGTGGCTCCTTGATGGCAGGAAACTAGGATGCTGTATTGTGCTGCTCCATATCTTGATGTGCAGTTCCCACTCTTGAGATATCTTCATGATCCAAAAATTATCTGCTGGAGCTCCAGCCATTATTAGGAGCAGGAAGGGAAAATAAAAGTATGCCCCCCTCCTTTTCAAGGAGACTTCCTGGATGTAACACAGAAAATGTATGTTTGCATTTCATTGGCCCAAACTATGTAAATAGGCACTTCTAGCTATAAAGGAGACTGGGCAATATAGCCCCTGTCTAGGTACCAGTTTCTATTACTGAAGAGAAGGGAATCATTGTAAAGAAGAACACCTCTCAGTTTCATCCACAATCATCCTGTTGAAAAACTTTCCCGTCCCTTGGTGTCCAAGATACCCTACCCTCCAGATTCTCATTATACTTTCTTTTGACAGCACCTACTGTCTTCTCTATTTTTGTCTCACATTTTTTTTTTCTCCCATCCTCTTCTCTCTTTCTCCCTTGGTAATTTTATTCATTCTCATTAATCCTATATCCTCTTTGAGCTTCATGCATTTCCAAGTGTCTGCTTCATACTTAAATATAAGTGACCCACCAACATTTCAAATTAAATATTCCCAAACCTTAATTCATTTTCTCTGGAAAGCCTGATCATCCTCCTAATCTCCTGTTTCTGTTCAGAAGAGCAGCATCCTCTCGTACATTAGGCTTGAAACATCTTAGACTACTTCTGCTTCTTGTGCTCCCACATCCAAGTTCTGTTGTTTCCACCTCTGTGATCTTTCTGCAGTCCACCCTCTCACCCCATCTCACCCCTGTAATTTTGTTGATTTGGTCTATTGTAATATCTCGACTGGAATTCCTTTTCCAGTCTCTCTATTACAGTTTATCCCACATAGTGCAGTTGGGTTAATCTTCTAAGTATGATTTTGAGAATGCCACTCGCCTGCTCAGGAGTCTCCTATTGCTTACTGGATAAGTTTGGCATTGGGTGTTTCAAACAACCCAATATACCTTTCAATTCTTATATCTTCCACTACTACCCATTCACACAAGTTACATATTGGTCACCTTGCCCTTTCCATCTCTGTGCTTTTGTTCAAGAATTTATCTCTGCCTGGAAATGCCCTCTCTTCAGTTGTTATCTATGAATGCTAAGCTCTTCAGAGCTTAATTCCTCACAGCATTTAGCATAGCACACTTTAAAGAGTACATTTTAAATGTTTGCTGAATTAATGTTTAAAAGGATAGTAAGATATAAAATGAAACACCAGCCAAACACTATTGCTTTTGATATCAGCTGAGTACTTTAAATTTGATGAAAAGTAACCAATTCTTGAAAATGTTATAGAACAACAAAGAGTAGTAGCTACTCTTTCAGAAAAAGAATGAACCATGCTTACAGTAATTAATTCATCTTCCAAATGTTTTCATAATTGTCCACATTTGCTGATAGTTTTCTGTTAGCTTTTTAAAAAAAGTATTGTTCTGTCAGATAGAAGAAGACAAAGAGATCAAAAGGAAATGTTTCGGGATTAAGGGAGCCAGCTTTTTAGCGGTAGTAACAAGAATCACCGAATTTTCTACTTGTTGGAAACTATTAGGTATGTCTATGCTAATAAGCACATCTATACTAGTTAAGTACCAATTATTAAAGTGAAGATATATATGAAGTCATATGTCTAAGTAAAAACATACTGGATCAAGAGAATTAGAAGATAAGCCACAAACTAGGAGAAAATATTTGCAAATGACATATCTGATAAAGAACTGTTATCCAAAATATACAAAGAACCTTTAAAATGCAACAATAAAAAAACAAACAACCCAATTTAAAAATGGGCAAAAGACCTGAACACCTCACCAAGGAAGATATACAGATGTTAAATAAGCATATGAAAAGGTGTTCCAGGGAAATGTCATCAGGGAAATGCAAATTAAAACAACAATAAGATACCACTTGTATTAGTCAGGGTTCTTTACAGAAATTGAACCAGTAGGACAAATAGAGATATATACAAGGAGATTTATTATGGGAATTGGCTCACATGGTAATCGAGGCTGAGAAGTTCCACAGTCTACTGTCTGCAAGCTGGAGAACCAGGAAATCTGGTGATATAGTTCAGTCTCAGTCCAAAAGCCTGAGAACCAGGAGTGTCAGTGGTATAACTCCCAGTCCAAGGTCAAAAGCCTGAGAATCTGAGGGTACTGGTAAAAGTCCTAGAGTTCGAAGGCCCAAGAACCAGGAGCTCTGATGTCCAAAGGCAGGAAAAGATGGACATCCCAGCTCAAGAAGAGATAATTTACCCTCCCTTTGCTTTTTTGTTCCATTCTGGCCCTCAGGGCATTGGATTGGTGAGGGCAGATCTTGTTTACTCAGTCAAATGCTAATCTCTTCTAGAAACACATCCACAGACACACCCAGAAATACTGTTTTACCAGCTATCTGGGCATCCCTTAGGCCAGTCAAGTTGACACATAAAATTAATCATCACACACTACACACCAATTAGAATGGATATGGGAAAAACAAACATGCAAAAAATATTGGATAAAGAATCAGTTAATCATATCCATTTACCCTGTCATACTATCATGATTCTTACAAGTGTAAGAGGATACAATAAATGTTTATTAAATTAAATATCCAGGAAGTCCAGTGAAATAATGTTGTTTTAAAAAATTAAGTGAAAGAATGAGTCCAACACTGGGAATCTGGGAGTATAGTAATGTAAATTAAATATCCAGGAAGTCCAGTGAAATAATGTTTTTTAAGAAATTAATTGAAAGAATGAGTCCAACACCGGGAATCTGGGAATATAGTAATATAAATGTGGCTTCTCTCCCCTCCACTAACAACTTTAATATATTTATGCCCTCCTAGTAAAACAGTTTCTGAGGCTTCTGGACAGCCAGGTACATGTGAAGGTTTTGGCTCTATGAATACTGCAGTAGGGAAAATGGGAGGAGAGATTTTTTTTTCTTTCTTTACTTTTTTAAAAAATTTATTGAGATATATATAGTTATATTGTACAATATTATAATAGTTACAGGTTTACAATATAGTGATTCACAGTTTTTAAAGGTTATACTCCATTTATAGTTATTATAAAATATTGACTATATTCCCTATGTTATATAGTTTATCTTTGAAGCATATTTATTTTATAAATAATAGTTTGTACCTCTTAATCCCCTACCCCTATCTTGTCCCTTCCCACTTCCCTCTCTCCACTGGTAACCACTAATTTGTTCTCTATGTTGGTAAGTCTGTTTGTTTTTTCTTAGATACACTAGTTGTATTTTTTAGATTCCACATATAAGTGATATCGCACAGTATTTGTCTTTCTCTTCTCTGTCTGACTTATTTCACTTAGCAAAATAACCTCCTGGTCCATCCATGTTGCTGCAAATGGCAAATTTTCATTATATATACATACAGAATAAATAAAAATATATATATGTATATGCCACCTCTTCTTTATCTATTCATCTGTTGAAGGACACTTAGGTTGCTTCCATATCTTGACAATTATAAATAATGCTGCTATGAACATTGGGGTGCATATATCTTTTCAAATTAGCATTTTCCTTTCTTTCAGATGCACACCCAGGAGTGGGATTGCTGGGTCATATGGTAGTTCTATTTTTAGTTTTCTGAGAAACTTCCATACTGTTCTCCATAGTGGCTGTATCAATTCACATTCCCACCAACAGTGTACGAGGGTTTCCTTTTCTCCACATCCTCACCAGCGTTTGTTATTTGTAGACTTTTTGATGATGGCCATTCAGACAGGTGTGAGGTGATATCTTACTGTGGTTTTCATTTGCATTTTCCTGATGATTAATGATGTTGAGCATCTTTTATGTGCCTGTTGGCCATCTGCATGTTCTCTTTGGAAAAATGTCTGTTCAGGTCTTCTGCCCATTTTTTAATCAGGTTGTTTGTTTTTTTTGACGTTGAGTTGTATGAGCTATTTATATATTTTGGATGTTGGCCCCTTATCGGTCATATAATTTGCAAATATTTTCTCCCATTTAGTACGTTGTTTTTTCGCTTTGTTGATGGTTTCCTTTGCTGTACAAAAGCTTTTAAGCCTAATTAGGACCCATTTGTTTATTTTTGCATTTATTTCCTTTGCTTTAGAAGACAGATCTAAAAAAATATTGCTATGATTTACGTCAAAAAGTGTTCTGCCTATGTTTCCCTCTAGGAGTTTTATGGTTTCCAGTCTAACATTTAGGTCTTTCATCCATTTTGAGTTTATTTTTGTATATGGTATTAGAAAATGTTCTAATTTCACTCTTTAACTGCTCATTCTTCTGATGCCCTGTGGAAATTGGGTTTGAGATCAAGACACACGCAGCAACCCGACCCTTAGATTGCTCTCCCTGTCCCTATCCTGGGCTCCTCTGGGTAGGGTCCTCCTATAGTGGATAGTTCCAGGTAACAGTTTACTGTTAATATGCTGTTAATGGTGTGAAAATAAGGAAAACAATAACAAATGCAGTACTTTTGTTTTAAAAAGTATGAATGAAATGCTAAGGCATTTTACTTTTTCCTTTTAGAGGGTAAAATGAAGACCAAATAAAAAGTCTTTTTTAATACGGTGTGTGCTTTTAAAAGATTGGAAATCAGTAAATTTGACACTTCTCATCATTTAAATTCAGTATTTTAAAAATGGAAAGTATAGTACTGAGATACAAATCTCATGTGGCTCAACTTATAAATTGTTGATAAAAAATTTAAGAACATATTTACATGGCATTTTAAAAAACCTATTGTCTTGCATAATGGTCTCAAAGGAGCTTATTAAAGTTTTAGAAGATTCTCGATCATTAGAATTCTGTCTCAGCATTGTACAGTGTTTTACTAAATATATGTAGCTATATTCTGTTATATATGCAGACCATGTTAAATTGATTAGCAATTCTCATTAAGTTTTCTGACTACAGTCTAAGTACTTTAAAAACAATTACCTTGAATTAATAATTCAATAATAATATTCAGCCTTAAAAAGGAAGGAAATACTGTCACATGCTACAACATGGATGAACCTTGAGGGCATTATGCTAAGTGAAATAAGTCAGTCACAAAAAAGACAAATAGTCTATGATAACTACTTAAATGAGGTATCCAAAGTAGTCAGATTCATAGAAACAGAAAGAAGAATGGTGGTTGCCAGGGGCTGGGGGAGCGGGGAATGGGGAGTTGTTTAATGGCTATAGAGTTTCAGCTCAGCAAGATAAAAAGTTCTGGAAATCCATTGCACAACAGCATGAATATACTTAACACTACTGAACTGCACACTTAAAAGCAGTTAAGATGGTATATTTTGTGTTATATGTTTTTTACCACAATTAAAATTATACATAAAATACCTTAAGTTACATAAGTGCTTATGAAATCTCAAATGTGTTTAATGAAATATACTTTCTTTTCATGGTTGCCAAATAAAGGCTTTGTTGACAACGTGTCTTCACCTGGGTAAAGGAAAATTCTACTGAAGCCCAGTGTATAATGTAACAAGGATTTATTAATTGCCCACTATGAACAAGACATTGGAAAGTATGTAAACATTTTTGTAGATATATAGATATCTATAGATATAGATATAGTTGTTTCAGACACAAGTCTGAAAAACATGATAGCAATTCAAGATAGAAAAAAATGTCAAGAAAATAAGCAAAGGCACGAGATGGTACATGATTTATAGATAAGAGAAGGTCACTAGATAAAAAAACAAATCCTTAGCTTAATTGAACAGGCATAATAACTAACACAAGTGATGTGCATGTGTCTCACATATATAGGTAAGTAAAGAAGTTTTTGCTAGCACATTTGTGGTTGAAATGAATTGATATTCATTACATGACTATTTCTGCGCAACCGTTATATAAGGTACCTGAATTTACTTTTCTTTCCATCTACCCCCACCTTTTTTTTCAGCCATATGAAAATTAAGTCTCCAAAAGTAATCAGATAATTCCAAATTCACACAAACCCAAACCTGCATAACTGTGACTCCAAAGCTTTCTGTCAATTAATTTCAGCTCCCAGTACCCTAACATAGAATTTTAAAAATTTTCTCTTCCTTCTCCGTCGCATTTTCCCATTTATTCTAATACGACTTATGACTCCTCTTTTTCCCCTGTTGTCAAAACACATACATACGCACAACTCTGCTTCCTCCAGTTCTGAGTACACGGCAATGTAGCAATGTAGCAGGGGAAAGGCAAGGAAGGAGAGAAGAATCTTCAAGCCCCAGTCTTCAAGATCTTTCACCACCAACCACCAAGAATCTTATTATCTAGTGGTCTTCAGTCTCCCCACTAATCCACATACTGCACAGAGAATGTTATACTAGATGTAGTAAACAAGTCTTACGAAATGCTTGAAATGACCACACCAATTCCTAAGGACTGGCTAGAATATTTTCCTGTATGTGGAACACTCTCGTCCAGAAACATATGTCCTAACTGTATTTTCATTTGTACTCATATTTCTTATCTGTAATATTTAAGGTTGAAAAAATAGATTTCTAGACTCATTTTTAATCTGTAATGTGTAAGATTCTGGGGACTGAAAAATAAATTTTAAAAAATACTTTTTTCAGTAAAGGGCACTAGATGGCACAATTTCACCAATTTGTGCTAATAAATTCATTTGTCTTATTAATTCACAAATAAAATAATTTAGCTTTATGTAGAGTTATACCTAAATAATTTAACAGGAAATCTATATAATTATAAAGAGGAAAGTTCTTGAGAATATAATGTTTCCAATATACCGTGTTTTATGTCCTTGTTTATAAACACGGTAACCAGAATTCCAGTGCTGGATGAATAATTTAAGTAACCCAAAGAAAATGGCAGTCTGTCTATAGTGAAATACATCAAGACTGTATAGATGTTAAACATTTATTTCTGGCAAATGTACATTTTTATAATATTACTAACATATAACAAAACTGTGCAATACAATAAAGTGGACTGGTGATTCCATTGACCATGAATGCTTAAAATCAGGTACTATACAGACTGAGTTTAAAAGTCTGAATTTTTCTTACTTCAATGTTTGCCTTAAGCTAATTGTACCCAATTAGGACCTTCATTTCTTCATGCTTAAAAATGAAAAAATTGATCTAGAAACAATAGAAAGTGATTAAGGTCTACCAGATTTAGTATCCAGTTGACCTTTTATTTGCTAAAAGTACCATATTTATAGCAAAACCCCCAAATCTATCCAGTGTTTTCCCAATCACTTTATTTCCTGGAACTACTTATCGTTCAGAAAGTTTATCAGCTCTTGAGCTACATCCTGACATACAAGACAGCACATCAACCAAACAAGCAGAATGTACAGCTTACCTGGAACATCTCTGAACCCTGGCTCAGGCTCTTGGAGAAGTCTTGCCTAATTGTATAGTGAATACTCCTGCCAGATGGTGCAGTTAACTGTGGTAAATCTTCACTTAAGAGATTCTAATATAGAAATAACCCTACTTAGATACTCCTGCCTAATCAAAAGTTCTCCTCTTTAGAGGAAAATCATAGTCTTGAGCAAAGGGAACAGCTTCTGGAGGGTCACATGTGAAGAGGGGAGTAGGAAAAATGACATCTATCTTGTTAGCTAGACTGTTCCCAAGGTACACTAGATATTAACAGAGTGACATGCTGTACAGCCAGATTGCCCTTACATTCCAACAGACTAGGCAGAGCAGGGTGGCAGATGGGCTGAGTGAGGGAACAAGAAATTAGACAGTTCCTAGAAAGGTACTCAAAGTAATACTGGAGGCCCTGGAAAGTTGATGCTGAGTAGACAGTGGCTTCTTATAGAAAGTTGTTCCCAGCCACCTAAAGTGTCTCACCTATAACAGCTGAACCAATATCAGTCTACATCTGCCAAATTCTACATATTTTACATAAAGACCTGTAAGAAACTCCAAAGCTGTAACCATAATGCTGCTGCCATCCATGAGTTTAACAAGTAATCAGCTGTCTCTTTTTACAGATAGTTTACCGTGATAGAATAGGAAAAAGAGACTCTCTTCTGTTGCTCTCAAATGCTAGGCTTCACTTCAAAAAGTCTCTTTTTTCCCCTCCCCTAAAATGTTTAACTGATATGCTAACCAACATGTATCATACCATTATGATCAATAAGGAAGAAAATAGAGTATTAACAAGATAATAGTATTCTTTGTAAGAATATATATATATATATATATATATATATAATAGACAGAATATATGAACCCGTTTGGCACCTCTCAAGGGAAGCATTATTATGTGAGTACATAATGTAGGTTGTGGTTTATTCCACAACACATCCGCTCCATCCCAGAAAACTATCTGAGCAAATGATGGTAATTCATTCCCTGGGCAATGATTAGTTCGGGAAAGGGCATGCGACCCAACTGTGACTGTTGTAGGCATGATTCTAAAATGGGCCCTCAAAGATGTCCCACCCTAATCCCTAAAACCTATGAATATGATGAGATATCAGTCTCCTGATTATGTTCTGTGATTTGGCACAGTTGGTCTCAAGAAAGGGAAACTATCTGTGTGGCCTAATCTAATCACACCAGCCCTAAAAAAAAGCAGAGAGGTTTCTTCAGCTGATGGTGGAAAGAGATTCAAAGCAGAAGGATTCAAGGGAACCACTTGATGAGGAATGCGGGCAGCACCAAGGAGCTGAGATCAACCCCCAGCTGATGGCCAACAGGGAAACAGGGACCTCAGACTTAAAGCCACAGAGAATTGGATTTTGTGAATAATCTGAGTGAACTTGGAAGTGGATTCTTCCTCAGACCCTTCGGCGAGAAGCCCAGTCCAGCCTACACCTTGACGTTAGCCTGTGAAGCCCTAATCAGAGAACCCAGTAGAGCCTGCCCGGACTTCTGTCCTACAGAACTGTGAGATAATACGTGAGTGTTGTAGTAAGCTACTGAGTTTGTAATGGTTTGTTATGACAGCAATAGAAAACTAATACAGTGGACAAAGAGTTGTAAAATATGGTCTGCTAATGTCTCTGAGGAAATTTTACTTCTCCAAAAGAGCCACTGGACAAAATGGTGTCTCCTCTTTCTTTTAATGTTGCTATGTCTGGACCTAATGCCTAGAGCTGACATGTGGGTGTAAAGGATTATGTTGATGGACTTCTTAAAACTAAATCACCCTTACAATTACAGAATAAGTTTACTTGATAATAATGTACAGGACATAAGTGTATTGAAAAATGGAGCAAAACTAGGTCCTCTTGCTACTGAAGAAACTAGCCCTGGAGCCCACTCTACCTCCAGAATTACTGATATGTGAGATAACAAATGTATTTATTGTTTAAACCAGTTTGAATCAAGGATTCTTTTACAAACAAAGTACTTTGATTTATTGATATAAAACTAGTAGAGTTACAGCTAGAAACATAGCGTTAGATAAAGAACACTAGACACTGCAATGAGAGATATCATATATCCAGCTGCAGTTATATAATTTTTTCTTTCACATTTGAGAATTTTCTCCCCTTTTTCATCCAAAAATCTAGTGAAATATAAAAATTTCAGAAAATTATATGGAATATACCTCTGTGATGACATGGAAGATTTCTACCTAATACCAATATCTATGGTTGAGGAATTTAAAGTTTGGTCAACAAAAGTGTTGCTTTATTTTCATAGTACGAAATACCAAAGCATGACCAATACTCAGGAATTTGTAACTAGTTACATAAGTTTAAATAACGAGAGATCAGGGTTGAGAGAGAGATTCAAAAGTCAGCATATAAGAGGTAATTAAAACCATGTTGTCACCCAACATGAGAGGGCAAAGAGAGAAGAGCAGTGCCTGAAGACGGAAAGAACCCTCAGAAACAACCAATATTAAAGATCTGTGGGCAAAAGAGGAGGAGCCTGTGAAGGAAAGTAATAAAATTGGTTAGGCGTATTTGATTAGAGTCAGAATAAATAATGTAAGGGAAGCCAAGGGCATAGAGGATAGTTTTGAGAAGTGCTTGCCCAGCAATCAGAAGTAGAGAAGAGATTCAGTAAGATAAATATTGAAAAGGATCCACTGAATTTGGCAATTTTAATGCATTATTTTCTTTCAGTAAAGATAATTTCCGTTGTCAGGGGAAGGAGGTGGGGGATAAGCAGAAGCCAGATTGTTGTGGGTTGAGCAGTGGGAGGGACACTTCATCTTCTGAGACAGGAAGGAAGGAAATAAGCATGAATGCAGATGTTTACCACAATGGAAATATGCAAATGTGGGCACATGGAAATAATACAACAGCAGGGTACCTAAGCTCAAGTGAAATAATTGCAAGGAGGAACAATACTTAAGAGATTTCTTAAAACACCATCTCACACCATCAGAATAGCTATTGATGTCCAGGATATAGCACCAACCTCAGATGCGGCTCTAAGTAAAACATTAATTTACTTTCTACAGTTGTCAGTACAGAGTGCTACAGTTGGGTGGTCACACAAGAATGTGGATATTGAATAAAAAAGATTGCCCTCAAAGAGTTAAACTATATAGTTAACATATAGTCGATTTATAGGCAAAGTCACCTGAAAGACAGAATTCCTGCCAAGTCTGCAAGATTTGAAGTAATTTATTGAATATATTAACATAGCTAGTGAAAGAATGTATTAACAAAAAAGGGAAGGGGGTGTTGATTGGCTGTGGAAGTAGAGTAACTGGGCAAACCCAGGCAAACCCACCCAAATCCAGGGATGAGTGTGTTTGTCCTGCTGGGAAAACCAACAGAGAAAATGTATGTACAGAAATTATTATAATTCGACTTGTAGATAGAATACCATAGGAATTAAGAGGAAAAGGAGATGACTTCTAATTGATCAATGACATATGAGCCTTGATGCAGGGAGAAAAAAAAAAAAGGTTTATGGAAGAATTTGCTGCTGTTCTATAAATGTTTCATTTCTGTCTAGGTTTTGTTTTCCCAACCAGGTTACCAAACTCTTGTCAGAGACTCACAGTAAGATTGTGATGAAAAAGAAACTCTCAACATCACTTGCTCTAGGGCAGGATTACAACTAAACTCCAACAAATTCACCAGCTTATAAGCAGAATATGCTCTTTCCCATGACCTCATAGGAATTTCTCTCAACTTGGTCCTTCACATGGAATAGTATCAAATCTCTTACTTCTGATTTTCACAGCAGGCTTACAAGTAGGAATAACTGATGTCATTGTTACTATTGAAGGGTAAGATCTGGAGGCAATGGAAAGAAGTAGCAAGTGATTTGGTCAAGGTTATACTACCTATGAGAATCAAAGAACCAGGACCAAAGTAGAGAAGGGGCACATCCATGGTTTGTGCTCAGAGAGAAAAGGAAGATGTTGTAGGTGAAGGAAAATCTCTTCCTCTACCCATCTTAGTGTTACCAGTAGGGGTCCTGCAAATTAGACTGGCCAAAGACAGATTAACAAGAGAAAAACAAGCAGGTTATTAACATGTGCATTGCACATAGCCACACGGGAGCACTCAGTGATAAGTAACACAAATGGATGGTTAGAACTTGAGTTTAAAGACCAACAAAGGAAAAGGAGTTTGGGGGCTTTTGGGCAGAGGAGGCAAGTTATATAAAAGTGACCAGGATTGCCATCGACAGAGGAATGGATAAAGAAGATGTGGCACATATATACAGTGGAATATTACTCAGCCATAAAAAGAAATGAAACTGAGTTATTTGTAGTGAGGTGGATGGACCTAGAGTCTGTCATACAGAGTGAAGTCAGAAAGAGAAAAACAAATACTGTATGCTAACCCATATATATGGAATCTAAAAAAAAAATGGTTCTGATGAACCTAGGGACTGGACAGGAATAAAGACGCAGACATAGAGAATGGACTTAAGAACACATGGAGGGGTAAGGGTAAGCTGGGACGAAGTGAGAGAGTAGCAATGACATATATACACTACCAAATGTAAAAAGCTAGTGGGAAGCAGCCGCATAGCACAGGGAGACCAGCTCGGTGCTTTGTGACCACCTAGAGGGGTGGAATAGGGAGGGTGGAGGGAGATGCAAGAGGGAGGGGATATGGGGATATATGTATACATATAGCTGATTCACTTTGTTGTACAGCAGAAACTAACACACCATTGTAAAGCAATTATACTCCAATGAAGATGTTTAAAAAAAAAAAGTGACCAGGGAAAAGTATGGTAAACAGGGTTGTTTGGTAAGGTTTGTTATGCAAATTTGAGTTGGTGCTTTCTTCATTGCTATGAGTGTTAAGAGTCCTCCTCTTCTGGTAGGAGAGAGGGAGACATTTCTGCAAATGAAAATTTCCTTTATAAATGTAATTTCCTTTACAAAAAGAAAACTTGTGTCTTGTTTGTAGGGCTTTTCCTGCATCTTTTGGTTCTCAGTGGCCTTTAGCTCAAAATAATCCATATGCCAAAGAGGCATATTTTGGGGTGGTATATTCTGATACCCCTCAGTATCTACAAGGAACTAGAAATTCTACTGTTTTTTGCAGTAGTGGGAACCAGAATCCATCTCAAGTTGCCAGAATCTAGTTTTGCAAATAGTGTTGGATGGTCTTTACTCCTTCCCTCCATGAGATGAGCAGCAAAGAGCATATGCCTACAGGGCTTCTTCAGGTCATACCCAGCGTGTTAGGCAAGGCATGGTGCTAGAAAACAACAAAGAACTGACACAAACAAGAAGACTTCAAGAAATTTTAGGGATAATTATTACTCATATTTTTTTTCATTCTTATTATGGTAAAATACATAAAATATTTACCATTGTAACCATTTTTAAGTGTATAGTTAAGTGGTATGAAGTATATTGATAACGTGCAACTATCACCACCATCTCCCTACTCTTATCATCTTGTAAAATGAAACTGTGTATCCATTAAACAATAATGCCTCATTCACCTCTTCCCCCCAGCCCCTGGTAACCACCATGCTACTTTCTGTCTCTGTGATTTTGACTACTCTAAGTACCTCATATAAATGGAATCATAGGTATTTTCTTTTTGTGACTGGCTTATTTTACTTAGAATAATGTCTTGAAGGTTCATCCATGTTGTAGCATATATCAGAATTTTCTTTTTAAGTCTGAATAATACTTTATTGTATGTGTATACCACATTTTGCTTATCCCTTTATCAGTTTGTGAACACTTGGGCTGCTGCCGTGTTTTAGCTGTTGTGAGTACTGCTGCTCTGAACATGGGAATACAAATATCTCTTCAAAATTCTGCTTTCAGTTCTTTTGGGTATATACTTAGAAGTGGAATTGCTAGATCACACGGTAATTCTATTTTTAATTATTTGAGGAACCATCATACTGTTTCCATAGTGGCTACAGGATTTTACCTTCCCGTCAATAGTGCAGAAGGATTCTAGTATCTCCACATCTTAATAGCTATCATAACATGAGATGGCCTCTCATTGTACTTTTTATTTGCATTTCCCTAATGATTGGTGATACTGAGCATCTTTTCATATGCTTGTTGGCCATCTGTATATCTTCCTTGGAGAAATGTCTATTCAAATCCTTTGCTCATATTTTAACTGCATTTCTTATTTTTCTATTATTGAGTTTTAGGAGTCCTCTGTATGTTCTAGATATTAGTCCCTTATCAGATATATGATTTCCAAATATTTTTTTCTCATTCTCTGGGTTGCCTTTTTTACTCTGTTGATATTGTCTTTTCATGCGCATAGTTTTTTAATTTTCATGAAGTTCAGTTTGTCTATTTTTGTTTTGTTTTGTTTTGTTTTCTGTGCCTTTGGTGTCATAGCCAAGAAATCATTGCCAAATCCAATGTTATGAAGCTTTTGCCCTATGTTTTCTTCCCAGAGTTTTTTAGTTTTAGGTCTTACATTTAGATCTTTCATCCATTTTTGGTTAACTTTTGTGTATGATGTTAGGTAAGGGTTCAACTTCATTCTTTTGTATTTGGATATCCAGTTTTACCAGCACAGTTTTTTGGAAAGACTGTCCTTCCCCACTGAATGGTCTCGGCACCCTGGTCAAAAATCAGTTGGCCATATATGAGAGAATTTATTTCTGGGCTCTCTGTTATGTTCTGCTGATCATAGGTCTGTCTTTATGCCAGTACCACACTGTTTTGATTACTGTTTCTTTATAGTAAGTTTTGAAATTAGGAAATGTAGGTCCTCCAGTTTTGCTCTCCTTTTTCAAAATTCTTTTGGTTATTTAGGATCCTTTGAGATTCTATATGAATTTTAGCATAGATTTTTCTATTTCTGCAAAAAACATTGCTGGGATTTTGATAGGGATGCATTGAATCTGTAGATTGCTTTTGGTAGTATTGACATCTTAACGGTATAAGTCTTCCAATCCATGAACATGGAATATGTTTCCATTTATTTTTGTCTTCTTTAATTTCTTTCAATATTTTATAGTTTTCATTATACAAATCTTTCACCTTCTTGGTTAAGTTAATTCCTAAGTATTTTATTCTTTTTAATGCTATTGTAAATGGAATTGTTTTCATAGTTTTCAGATTGCTCACTGTTAGTGTATAGAAATGCAACTTATTTTTGTGTGTTAACATTGTACCCTGCTACTTTGCTGAATTCATTTATTAGTTCTAACAGGGTTTTTTTGTGGAATCTTTAGAGTTTTTGTATATAAGATTATATCATCTGAGAACAGAAATAGTTTTACTTCTTCCTTTCCAATTTGGATGCCTTTTGTTTCTTTTTCTTACCTAAGTTCTCTGGCTAGAATTTTAAGTACAGTTATTCATAGCTTTAAAGAAATTTTGTAACTTCATAAATTCTCCATTGCTTGTTGTCGATGAAAAATTAATCAGTAGATCTAAGGAAGAAATGGAAATTTTTATTCGAGCCAAATTTGAGGATTATAACCCTGGAAGAGCATCTCAGAAATCTCTGAGAACTGTTCTACCCGTTAGAAGTCAAGGCACAGTTATATAAGTTTTTTGAGACAGAGGGCTGTGCATTATATGACGTATTATTGACAGTTTACACAATCCAGGTGTAAGCGTCATCTTGGCCCCTTACAGGATCAAGAAGGAATATTATCTTTTAAGGAGTTGTCTTGTTGATGCTAGGAGAATGTTGCTTTTTTCGGCTGAGCAGGTATTTCTGCCGATGGGGGAGGTTTGGTTGATGCATAATGTGGATACACAATGCACAGTAATGGGAAGAGGAGGCCAAAGAGCAGAGAAAATTTTTACGTTTAAATTTTTCTTGTCTTGTCATAAAATATGAATTTTATTTTACATTGTTATTGCTTACACTGTTGTTTTGTTTTTCAGTCTTTGAAGTTAATCAGGCAGTCTTAAGAGTTGGAGGCAGTGCTGGATGAAAAAAAGGCAAATGTATTTCAGGTATTGATTATAGCCATCCATCAAAAAACCCTCACATGTTCTCAGAAAAGCTCAAGTAGGCATAGATTTTTCTGCGTTGATATTTTGACCACACCCATTAGGTCACTTCATAATTCAGTATAAAGGAGCATCATTTTTTTTTAATTTTTATTTTATATTGGAGTATAGTTGATTAGCAGTGTTGTGTTAGTTTCAGGTGTACAGCAAAGTGATTCAGTTATACATATACATGTATCTATACTTTTTCAAATTCTTTTCCCATTTAGGTTATTGCAGAATATTGAGCAGAGTTCCCTGTGCTATGTAGTAGGTCTTTATTGGTTATCTATTTTAAATATAATAGTGTGTATATGTCAATCCCAAACTCCCGATTTATTCCTCCCCCCCCTCCCCCTTTGATAACGATAACCTTGTTCACTGAGTGCACAGTCTTTGATTTGGCACTATCTAATCCTTAGAAGAATCATGTACAGTGTTTATTTACAGAAGAGAAAACTAAAGTTCAAAAAGATTTGTGATAAATGTGTGACTTATAAGTTACAGGGCTAAGATAAAAGCCCAGTTCTGATTCCAGGATCCTTTTCACAATACTACAGTGCTTTCATATTACTTTCATACTAGCAAGTGTTTGTTTGAGAACAACAGAAAAAAAAGGAAATGACTAAGTCAAAATGATTTGTAAAGTGATTTTAAAATGCTATTTTGCACATCTTTCAAATTTGAGTTTGAGTTGTAAGAATTTTTGACCCATGGAAAGTAATTGTTCAGCAATCACTGCAATAGTATCTAATACTATTAGATACTGCTAATAGTTATGTCTAGCTATTATTGCTGTAGAAAACCCAGTAGCTTTGCCATTTAAAAGGGAAGATATTCTTTTGAGTGAATTCCCAAACAAGATAGAGGTATCAAACTCACACTACTACATAGATACAAAAACTAAAGAATAAAAAAAATTAAAATAAGTCGTGTTTTGGTGATGGGATTGTGGACGATTTCACTTTCTTTTAACAACAACAAAAAGTCCTTTGTTGCTATCATCTTTGCTTATTTGGCAATAAATAAACATCAGGAAGAAAAATATTATAAGGGAGTTTGCTTATGAATTGCTCTTCTAACGTTACTTAAAAAATTATTTTCCTGAGCCTTGGGACTGCTTGAATTCTGGATAAACTCACTCAGTTTCTTAGAATTAATTTTTTGGACTCCTTTTCCAGCACAAATCCTTTGGTCTACGCTAAGACAGTAAATTCTGTCTCCCAGGCAACTTTGTGTAAATCAAAGCTGAAGATCAGACCAAAGTTAATGCATTACATTAAAGTAAAATAGGATTGCTTTGCATTTCAATTGGTGTTACTCGATTTTGTGTGATTAAATGTCCCTATTACCATCGTTGGTTAATTCTAGGTAATTTGAATCTCTTGTACATTTAAGGTCTGAAGCATTTTATAAAAGAAAAATGAAATTTTAAAAATTAAACAGTAGTTAAACAAAAGAATTAATCAAGTGATAAATTTTTATCTTCATTATTAATAAAAGACATTGAAATCCAAACATCAATGAGGTAACATTACTCACCTATAAAATAAGCAGATTTAGAAAAGAATAACCAGCACCAGTAAGGGTACAGAGAACTGTTTCCTGTATTGGCTCCATATTCAGATCCTCCTTATCTCCTACCTGGACAATCTCAAAAACTCCCTTCTAACTAGTCAGCCTGATCCCAGTCTTATAGCTCTTAAATCTAGTCTTCACACTGCAGCCTGAAAAGTCTATCTAAAATATAATTTGAACCATAATACTGCTTGTGTTTCTCAACCTCTTAGTTTCCAAGGAAGAATAGTCCGTTAATGATGTATCTGTAAAGAAATAGCTAAATGTATGGTTACAGTTCAATTCTGCCACGGTTAGTACTAAATCCAAGAGTTGTTCCTCTGACAGCCACAGGAAGCCAAATTGAATTACAGTGTTGTTTAGGAAGCATGGGATTAGAATAGGGACATCAATTGTATTGGTTAAGGGAATCAGGTTAAAGGAGCTTGGAGCTGTCACCTCCTCAGCCATTTTCATCAGTCTGAACATTCTCTGCCTTGACAGTGCTTGGATGGACGTTAGCAACTTTGTATTTGGGGGTTTCATATTCTCTACCCCAAACAGAATTTACCTTTTTGTTTATGTAAGGGAGGCAAAACTTTTCCTCTGTCCTCTTAGGATCTCTGACTGAACCTGAGAATTAAATTGATATAGACAGATTAACAGGAGAAAAGCATACAAATTTTATTTCCACAAGTACATGGATGTCTTCACAGGAAAATGAAGACCCAAAAAGTGATTAGACCTGTGTGCTTATATACTAGATTGAACAAACTGTAGTAATTATGGAAAAGTACCTAAAATACATGCGGAGACTAAAGGAAGATAAGGGTTATTTTAGCAAGGTTTGTTTGTGCAGTTTCTTCACAACCTTGACTCCCTGTCTCTGGTGATAAGAATGTTCTTTTCCTCCAGGTGCAGGAGGACATCTTTTGCAAAGGAGTTTTCTCTCCTGTTTTCAGGAAGAAAAGGGGAGGTCAGCGTGCCTTTCTTGCATCTGTTGTTTTTCTAGTGTCTGTAGCTCAAAACAGTTAATATGCCAAATTAGTATTTTTGGGAGTGGTGTGTTTTGAACCCCTACATTTACATCATTTTTCTAAATGAGATATACTACTACTTAGGGTTTTACTTATTTAACTTTAATCACATTCCAGACTTGCCTCTCAAGATTGCACCTAGGTTGTTTTGATTAGAGTTTGAGGCATTCCCAAAATTTTTAATCCTGTAGTTCTACACAGTCTCCAAGTTTACTCCTACAAAGTCACTAATTTAAGCAAATATTTGAGACCTACTCTATGCAAAGCACTATTTGATGTTCTGGAGATAACCTATGACCTAGACAGACCTGTTCCTATTTTTTATAAAAGCCATAAGAGTAGCTTTCCCAGAGAGCAATCTTATTTTTCTTATTATTATGTTCTCGGGTGGCCTTTCACTGTTGATACTCTTTCCAAAAATAAATCATTGGGAAGTTTGTTAAAAACTTTAAGCCATCATTTTGTATCATAAGTAACCACCTTCCAGTTGTCTATCACATGTTGGCTTTTCTTAAGATGTAGCACTGAGGATAATCCTGTTTTCCATTCTCCTTAAATTTAACAGTAGATGATTTTAGATAACATGTAGAATAACAGGCTTTGCATTTAATTAACGTTAAAGGGTTTGAATTAGGGGTGTAGAGTTTGAAAATTATCATTAAATTGTTTGGTACATTCAGATACTTCTCTCATTCTACATTCACCTGACAGTGTTGAACTTTTATTTGAACCCTGTGTTTCGAGCAGCAGTGGTTGAGAAATCCGTACCCTTTCATGTTCTGGGAAATGGCTAACTACAAAGCACAACTCTGGCCTCACATGTTCCGAGATGTCTCTGTCCTTCCCCATAACCCCCACATGGCAGATGACACCCTTGTTTATCTGCCCCTATAAAACCCCAGGCCTCTCCCTTTTCTTTGAGACATTCCTCATTAAATAGTCTCTTTACTGCAGTCAGACAAATAAAATAATTTCCTTAACTGTCTAGTGCATTTTGTCTTTCACACACCAAATCAGAATGCTCAATGCTGCCTTAACACAAAGTTGGTTGGATTTTTATGAGAATTAAATGAGTTAATATTTGTATAGCACTTTGAATGGTATCAGACATCTAGTATGTATTCAACAGTATATTATCTGTAATACCTATATTATCTACAATAATAACCATTATTATTTCATTGTTGTTAACTCCTAATCAACATTAGAGAAAAAATATTATTCAAATTTTTAAAGAAAATATTATTCATGACCCTTGTTGAAGTTGGTAAGTAAGGCAGATGTTATTCAAGGGGGACCATCGCAATGGATGTAGGGACAAACTGCAGTGAGATCTTGCAGTGGGAGAGAGAGACTGGACTCAACTCCCAGTACAGCAGAGGCAAGTGGGAAGTTTTAGCCACGGAGCAGAGCTGGGAGTGGGGGGTGGTCATTACTAAAAGGAAATATCAGGGGTAAGGGGGGGAGTCTGGTGAAACTGACCTAACAGGATTCTTGCTGAAGGCAGGCCAGGGTGATCAGACACCACCTGGGGGATGGTGGCAGATAAGGAACCAAATTACATATTGAGGGTTAAAGTGGCTTATCAGGATTCTTGATAAAATTGGAAAATGCTGAAAGGAACACCTAGTCAGGCCTAGTTGAGAAAGAGTTCTACGGAAACTGAGTAGAGTTCGGTCAAGGAGAGAATCTTTGTCATCAGGCAAGGAAGTTTGGAAAAATATACTCATCTATATATTTTATTTTCAGTGCTGCAATCTGACCTAAGTTGGCCAGAAGAGGAGGAGCAGGATAAGGTCAAAGGGGAGGTGTGGGAATGGCAAGGTTGAGAGAAGGAGAAATATATGGTCCATTCCTCAGAATTGATATTCTCCTAGATTCCCAATGCTACTTCTAGACAATAGAGTGAACACCTTCCCTTCCAATCTCATCATGTGAAATGTAAATCCTCAGTCAAACTCCCCTTCCCCAGTTCACAGCATCACAGCTCTCCTCTAGCAGAGACCTCTTCCTTCCCCTTGGACACCTTCAGGCTACAACAGTACCTTCTTCCAGTATCCTCTGTACCCTAAGGTAATTTAACAGCTCCAGTTCCCTTAGTCTTTTCTTTCCCCCCTTGATTCTGTAGACCTCCATCTCCATTCCATCAGCCAGGCAGAGCCTTTACTTTGATCTCATCATAATGAGCAGCCTTCTGATTCTTTAAATCAGAAATCCCTCCTTTTCAACAGAATTTCTTTTTTACATGCCACATTTTCCCTTTTACCTTACAGAGGCTAACTTGCTTTTTACCTTCATTATGAATTTCAGTTAGCTAAGTCATTCGCTTTTTCTCAGGTTAAAAGTTACTTTCTTACCTCCCAAGATTCTCTTTAGAATCTAGTGCATCGAAGATGTGTTCAGCTTCAGAGAAAAGAAACCCTAACTAAAAGTGGCTTAAATCAGAATTCTCTGAGAGCTGCAAATGGTTAAAAGTAAGCTGAGATAGTGATCATTTAGTCTTTAGAGTGAGCATTTAAGGTATGAGAGATTGTCTACAGTCCTAAGATTGTCTATCTACCTACATGTGGAATATGAATATTATCATTTCCCTGTGTGCTAAGATACGGAAAAGGATGCAAAGCACTAGCTTAAAGGAGTAGAAGTTTACTGTCTCACTGACACAAATCCTGGGATAGGCAGTTCCAGGCTAATGTTATGGCTCAACAATGCCATGGGACCCCCAGACTCTTTCTACCTTTTTAGTCTATCATCCTTATCATGCTCTCATTTGTCCTCTTACTTGTTGCCTCGTGGTACCAAATGGCATCAGTGCCTCCAGTCCTCCAAAACCAAAAACCAAGCAAAAAGAAGAGAGGGAAAATAGTGGTGCTAAATCACATCTGCTTATACCTCATGGGCCAGAACCATGTCACATAGCACTTCAGTTTCAAGAAAGGCTGGGAAATTGGGTTTTTAGGTTACAGCTGCTGTAATAGAGTCAGTTAAGAAAAAGTCAGGGAAGTGGGTGGCATGCGTATTATGTAAGCCAATCTATCATATCTGAAACACCAGGATTCCAAGATGATAATGTTTAATACAACCATTTCTAGCAGAAGTTCAATACCCTAGACTTTCCTAACCTGCAGTGGACCTATGTTATCTCACCAAACCCTGAATCTTCCTCAGTGTCTGCTTCTCGTCTCTTACTAAACAGCAGGATGGTGATGGAGGAAAATGAGGCCAGCCCAGTTACTAGTTCTCATTCTCCAGCTGAAATCTCATCCTTGTTGCAGCTCAGCTTTTCTAACATAGTCCTCCTTGTGGTAATTATGGGTCTTTCTTTAAAATACCCATCCCTTTTCTTCATAGGGACAAAAATAATACCCAAACTGTCTTGTGTCATATCTCATGTCACACAGAAGGTCAAAATCCCCTTTATGTTGTTAATACGAATAACAAAAGCAGAAAGGGGAGTGGGACCAGGTCAGGAACCCAGTCAAGCAGCAGAAGCATCAAGACTGAAGAGAGAGCTATTGTGAAAACTTAGGATGAAAGAGACTGATGAGGATTGCAGCTGTTACCACATTGGCAACAATGTCTTCTGAAGAGGCAGGGCAAGAAATTAGGAGGGCTTGCACGACACCCAGGCAGAGCTATGAGGACTGCATTGTGTTCCAACCTGCTTTTTTTTTTTTTTGCACCTCTCGGCGTGTGGGAACTGGCGTGTGGTGTTTTAGTTCCCCGACCAGGGATCGAACTCGTGCCCCATGCAATAGAAGCTCAGAGTCTTAAACACTGGACTGCCAGGGAAGTCCATAACCTGGTCTCTTTTGAAGGCTTCTAGTCGTGCCCCGAAGAATGTGCCACAGGTGTCCTTAAGGTCACAGTGCTCTGAACCCATCACATGACAGATTACTCCAACTAATTACCTCCACAGTAGTTTCTCCTAAGTTTCTTTTTCTTTCCTTGGCATTTCACTTTGTTTTAGTCCTACATTTCTAACTACTCACAGAACAACCCCACTCAGATGCTTATGATCTTCACTGGAATTTTAGAGTGACATCTGGAACAAAATGGAAATTACTGGTAAGGAGATTGACTCAGTAATCAAAAATTTCCAAGCAAAGAAGAGTCCAGGATCAGATGGCTGCACTGGTGAATTCTCAGATCTCCTTTTCTTCATGTAATGAGGTTGTCTATGGCAGGGGGTACAGGTAAGAGGAATGGTCTTGTCTGCCCTACCATCCAAAGGATTAAATTCCAATTTGTAGGGCATAAGCTGCGAGAAGCTTCTTGCACAGACTACTCTGAGGAAGAAAGTTGCAGGGTACCTTGAGCTAAAACTAGGGCTGAATCTTGACACCTTGGTTCAGAAGAGTAAGGGAGCTGAAAAAAATTTCCATTTCAAAGCTGCCAATAGTTTTGTTTGTTTGTTTCACAAAAACATGGAACCACATTTGGGATGAGCAGCACCTTTGTTCTGATTAAACCTCTTGAATTTTTTGTTATGTAAATATACAGCAAAGACTACAATTTTTAAAAGAAGGGTTTGTTTAATTATATAAAAGATTGTTCACTGGGTAGACAAGAGTTGAATTTCAACAGATTTGGTTCCCTTGAGTGAATGTCTCCCTCAAGATTAAGACTCCTTTATACATGAAAAAAGTTGCTTCTCTTGGGACATGTGAGTTGAGGACATTGCTGGTAGAAGATAAGGACCTGGAGGTCAGAGGTGGAAGGAACTGTTTATATAAGACATATGCTAGGCCGTGGGCATGAACAGTGCTGCTTTCAGCTCCAGATGGTGAAGTGTGATGCAGAGCTGAGGACACAGCCTACTCTGCCCAGAAATTTCCCTTGACTAACAAACACCCTGAGGAGTGTCAGCTTTCAGAGCCTCAGACCCGGAAACACCACTCAGTGTCTCCTCGTCTCTCTCTGTCTGCCTCTCTCTCATATCTCACTACATCTGTAACTCTCCTGTCTCTCTGTGGTTTCATTATCTCCACAGGACGAGCAATAAGACCACTGGCATCTATTTTCACAAACTTCTAACTCTAGCATTCAAAAGTAAGGCCTTCCTTGCTATCTCCGTCTAGAACAATCCTGGTGAAATACTGTGGCTTGGATCAGATGACTTACCTCACCAGAGGAAGAAGTATTCTGACTGACCTGGTCTGAGCCACATGCCCAGGAAAATGAGCTTTGCCACTAGAAGGTATGATGGGAGTTGGCCTGTAATCTGACTAGTGTACTTGGCAGCTGAAAACAATAGCTAGCACTTGCATGATCTGGAAAGATGAGTAAGATTTATTTCCCAACTCTGAGCATCTATCCACTGCTTCAGAGCCCCATCTGTGCTGCCTTATACTCTCAGGCAAGCCCTTAAGGAAAGAGAGAACAGACGTGTTGTTCAGAGGCTTTAAGAAGGGCATCCAGATATTTGTGAAAGAAGGAATGAATGAAAAACCTGAATCCATTATTTCCTGGGCCTTGCCCATCATTCACTTTATTCAACCTGCTCCTTTTCTTCATGTAATGAGGTTGTCTATGGCAGGGGGTACAGGTAAGAGGAATGGTCTTGTCTGCCCTGAGCCTTGACTGGATAATAGGGGGAGAGGTTTGAGGAATACAATTCATCTTCAACAACATAAACTTGAACAACGTTTAATCCCCATAAGTCTGTGAAGTAGGAATTCAAGATTAGGATTTTTAAATGTGTAAATCAATCAGCATGAGTGTGATCAAGTTAAACTGCCTATAGAATCAGAATAGACTTTTAATATTTACCATTTTTGTTGAAAAAAATCAAGAAAATTAATTTCTTAAAAGAGGGAAAAACAGTTTGACTCTACTGTAACAGCAATATAATTGCAACCATTAAAAGAATTGTTCACCACAGATTCCTAATTATCATTCGGGACAATAACAAGTATGCATTATTGTTAAGTAAGTGTCACATTTACTTTGCAAATTCTTTTTTTTTCCATTTTTAGTGAGGTGTAACTGCCATATAACATTGTATTAATTTAAGGTGTACAACATAATGATTTGATACATGTATATATAGGGAAATGATCACCACAGTAGTTTAGTTAACATCCATCACCTCACATAGTTACAATTTTTTTTTCTTGTGATAAGAACTTTTAAGATCCACTCTCTGAGCAACTTTCAAATAAACAACACAGTAGTGTTAACTGTAGTCACCATGCTGTACATTACTTCCCCAGAATTTATTTATCTTAAAACTGGAAGTCTGTATGTTTTGGCTACCTTCACCCACTTCCCCCAACCATCATGGGCGTCCTCATCTGGTTTTGGTATCAGGGTAATGTTGGCCTTGGAAAATGAGTTTGGAATTGTTCTCTCCTCTTTTATTTGTTGGAAGAGTTTGACAAGGATTGGTACTAATTCTTTAAATGTTTGGTAGAATTCACCAGTGCAGCCATCTGGTCCTGGACTCTTCTTTGCTTGGAAATTTTTGATTACTGAGTCAATCTCCTTACCAGTAATTGGTCCATTCTGACTTTCTGTTTCTTCATTATTCAGTCTTTTTTTTTTTCTTTTTTAAACATCTTTATTGGAGTATAATTGCTTTACAATGGTGTGTTAGTTTCTGCTTTATAACAAAGTGAATCAGCTATACGTATACATATATCCCTATATCCCCTCCCTATTGAGTCTCCCTCCTACCCTCCCTATCCCACACCTCTAAGTGGTCACAAAGCACCAAGCTGATCTCCCTGTGCTATGTGGCTGGTCCCACTACCTGTTTTACATTTCGTAGCATATATAAGTCCATGCCACTCTCTCACTTCATCCCAGCTTACCCTTCCCCCCCCATGTCCTCAAGTCCCTTCTCTACATCTGCGTCTTTATTCCTGTCCTGCCCATAGGTTCTTCAGAACTTTTTTTTTTTTTTTTTGATTCCATATATATGTGTTAGCATATGGTATTTGTTTTTCTCTTTCTGACTTACTTCACTCTGTATGACAGACTCTAGGTCCATCCACCTCACTACAAATAACTCAATTTCGTTTCTTTTTATGGCTGAGTAATATTCCATTGTATATATGTGCCACATCTTCTTTATCCATTCATCTGTCGATGGACACTTAGGTTGCTTCCATGTCCTGGCTATTGTAAATAGAGCTGCAATGAACATTGTGGTACATGACTCTTTTTGAATGATGGTTTTCTCAGGGTATATGCCCAGTAGTGGGATTGGTGGGTCGTATGGTAGTTCTGTTTTTAGTTTTTTAAGGAAGCTCCATACTGTTCTCCATAGTGGCTGTATCAATTTACATTCCCACCAACAGTGCAAGAGGGTTCCCTTTTCTCCACACCCTCTCCAGCATTTATTGTTTGTAGATTTTTTGATGATGGCCATTCCGACTGGTGTGAGGTGATACCTCATTGTAGTTTTGATTTGCATTTCTCTAATGATTAGTGATGTTGAGCATTCTTTCATGTGTTTGTTGGCTATCTGTATATCTTCTTTGGAGAAATGTCTGTTTAGGTCTTCTGCCCATTTTTGGATTGGGTTGTTTGTTTTCTTGATATTGAGCTGCATGAGCTGCTGGTAAATTTTGGAAATTAATCCTTTGCCAGTGGCTTCATTTGCAAATATTTTCTCCCATTCTGAGGGTTGTCTTTTCATCTTGTTTATGGTTTCCGTTCCTATGCAAAAGATTTTAAGTTTCGTTAGGTCCCATTTGTTTATTTTTGTTTTTATTTCCATTTCTCTAGGAGGTGGGTCAAAAAGGATCTCACTGTGATTTATGTCATAGAGTGTTCTGCCTATGTTTTCCTCTAAGAGCTTTATAGTGTCTGGCCTTACATTTAGGTCTTTAATCCATTTTGAGTTTATTTTTGTGTATGGTGTTATGGAGTGCTCTAATTTCATTCTTTTACATGTAGCTATCCAGTTTTCCCGGCACCACTCATTGAAGAGAATGTCTTTTCTCCATTGTATATCCTTGCCTCCTTTGTCATAGATTAGTTGACCATAGGTGCCTGGGTTTATCTCTGGGCTTTCTATCCTGTTCCATTGATCTATATTTCTGTTTTTGTGCCAGTACCATACTGTCTTGATTACTGTAGATTTTTAGTATAGTCTGATGTCAGGGAGCCTGATTCCTCCAGCTCTGTTTTTCTTTCTCAATATTGCTTAGGCTGTTCAGGGTCTTTTGTGTTTCCATACAAATTGTGAAATTTTTTGTTCTAGTTCTGTGAAAAATGCCATTGGTAGTTTGGTAGGGATTGCATTGAATCTGTAGATTGCTTTGGGTAGTATAGTCATTTTCACAATGTTGATTTTTCCATTCCAAGAACATGGTATACCTCTCCATCTGTTTGTATCATCTTTAATTTCTTTCATCAGTGTCTTATAGTTTTCTGCATACAGGTCTTTTGTCTCCTTAGGTAGGTTTATTCCTAGGTATTTTATTCTTTTCGTTGTAGTGGTAAATAGGAGTGTTTCCTTGATTTCTCTTTCAGATTTTCCATCATTAGTGTATAGGAATGCAAGAGATTTCTGTGCATTAATTTTGTATCCTGCTACTTTACCAAATTCATTGATTAGCTCTAGTAGTTTTCTGGTAGCGGCTTTAGGATTCTCTATAATATCATGTCATCTGCAAACAGTGACAGCTTTACTTCTTCTTTTCAGATTTGGATTCCTTTTATTTCTTTTTCTTCTCTGATTGCTGTGGCTAAAACTTCCAAAACTATGTTGAATAAAATAGTGGTGAGAGTGGGCAACCTTGTCTTGTTCCTGATCTTAGTCAGAATGGTTTCAGTTTTTCACCACTGAGAATGATGTTGGCTGTGGGTTTGTCATATATGGCCTTTATTATGTTGAGGTAAGTTCCCTCTATGCCTACTTTCTGGAGGGTTTTTATCATAAATGGGTGTTGAATTTTGTCGAAAGCTTTTTCTGCATCTATTGAGATGATCATATGGTTTTTCTCCTTCAATTTGTTAATATGGTATATCACACCGATTGATTTGCATATATTGAAGAATCCTTGCATTCCTGGGATAAACCCCACTTGATCATGGTGTATGATCCTTTTAATGTGCTGTTGGATTCTGTTTGCTAGTATTTTGTTGAGGATTTTTGCATCTATGTTCATCAATGATATTGGCCTGTAGTTTTCTTTCATTGTGACATCCTTGTCTGATTTTGGTATTCGGGTGATGCTGGCCTCGTAGAATGAGTTTGGGAGTGTTCCTCCCTCTGCTATATTTTGCAAGACTTTGGGAAGGATAGGTGTTAGCTCTTCTCTAAATGTTTGATAGAATTCGCCTGTGAAGCCATCTGGTCCTGGACTTTTGTTTTGTTGGAAGATTTTTAATCACAGTTTCAATTTCAGTGCTTGTCTTTGGTCTGTTTATATTTTCTATTTCTTCCTGGTTCAGTCTTGGAACGTTATGCTTTTCTAAGAGTTTGTCCGTTTCTACTAGTTTATCCATTTTATTGGCATATAGTTGCTTGTAGTACTCTCTCATGATCCTTTGTATTTCTGCAGTGTCAGTTGTTACTTCTCCTTTTTCATTTCTAATTCTACTAATTTGAGTCTTCTCCCTTTTTTTCTGGATGAGTCTGGCTAATGGTTTATCAATTTTGTTTATCTTCTCAAAGAACCAGCTTTTAGTTTTAGTGATCTTTGCTATTGTTTCCTTCATGTCTTTTTCATTTATTTCTGATCTAATCTTTATGATTTCTTTCCTTCTGCTAATTTTGGGGGTTTTTTGTTCTTCTTTCTCTAATTGCTTTAGGTGTAAGGTTACGTTGTTTATTTGAAATGTTTCTTGTTTCTTGAGGTAGGATTGTATTTATAAACTTCCCTCTTAGAACTGCTTTTGCTGCATCCCATAGGTTTTGGGTCATCGTGTTTTCATTGTCATTTGTTTCTAGGTATTTTTTGATTTCCTCTTTGATTTCTTCAGTGATCGCTTCGTTATTAAGTAATGTATTGCTTAGCCTCCAAGTGTTTGTATTTCATGCAGATTTTTTTCTTGTAATTGATGTCTACTCTCATAGGATTGTGGTCAGAAAAGATACATGATACGATTTCAATTTTCTTAAATTTACCAAGGCTTGATTTGTGACTCAAGATATGATCTATCCTGGAGAATGTTCCATGAGCACTTGAGAAGAAAGTGTATTCTGTTGTTTTTGGATGGAATGTCCAATAAATATCAATTAAGTCCATCTTGTTTAATATATCATTTAAAACCGTGTTTCCTTATTTATTTTCATTTAGGATGATCTGTCCATTGGTGAAAGTGAGGTGTTAAAGTCCCCTACTATGATTTTGTTACTGTCAATTTCCCCTTTAATGTCTGTTAGCATTTGCCTTATGTACTGAGGTGCTCCTATGTTGGGTGCATAAATATTTACAATTGTTATAACTTCTTCTTGGATTGATCCCTTGATCATTATGTAGTGTCCTTCTTTGTCTCTTGTAATCGTCTTTATTTTAAAGTCTATTTTGTCTGATATGAGAATTGCTACTCCACCTTTCTTTTGATTTCCATTTGCATGGAATATCTTTTTCCAACCCCTCACTTTCAGTCTGTATGTGTCCCTAGGTCTGAAGTGGGTCTCTTGTAGACAGCATATATACTGGTCTCATTTTCGTATCCATTCAGCCAGTCTATGTCTTTTGGTGTGAGCATTTAACCCATTTACATTTAAGGTAATTTTTGATATGTATGCTCCTATTACCATTTTCTTAATTGTTTTGGGTTTGTTTTTGTAGGTCTTTTCCTTCTGTTGTGTTTCCTGCCTAAAGAAGTTCCTTTAGCATTTGTTGTAAAGGTGATTTGGTGGTGCTGAATTCTCTTAGCTTTTGCTTGTCTCTAAAGGTTTTAATTTCTCCATGGAATCTGAATGAGATCCTTGCTGAGTAGAGTAATCTTGGTTGTAGGTTTTTCCCTTTCATCACTTTAATTATGTCCTGCCACTCCCTTCTGGCTTGCAGAGTTTCTGCTGAAACATCAGCTGTTAACCTGATGGGGATTCCCTTGTGTGTTATTTGTTGTTTTTCCCTTGCTGCTTTTAACATTTTTTCTTTGTATTTAATTTTTGATAGTTTGATTGGTATGTGTCTTGGCATGTTTCTCTTTGGATTTATCCTGTAATGGACTCTCTGTGCTTCCTGTACTCGATGAACTATTTCCTTTCCCATATTAGGGAAGTTTTCAACTATAATCTCTTCAAATATTTTCTCAGTCCCTTTCTTTTTCTCTTCTTCTTCTGGGAACCCTATAATTCGAATGTTGGTGCGTTTAATGTTGTCCCAGAGGTCTCTGAGACTGTCTTCAGTTCTCTTCATTCTTCTTTCTTTATTCTGCTCTGTGGTAGTTATTTCCACTATTTTATCTTCCAGGTCACTTATCCATTCTTCTGCCTCAGTTATTCTGCTATTGATTCCTTCTAGAGAATTTTTAATTTCATTTATCATTTTGTTCATCATTGTTTGTCTGCTCTTTAGTTCTTCTAGTTCCTTGTTAAATGTTTCTTGTATTTTCTCCATTCTATTTCCAAGATTTTGGATCATCTTTACTATCATTACTCTGAATTCTTTTTCAGGTAGACTGCCTATTTCCTCTTCATTTGTTTGGTCTGGTGGGTTTTTACATTACTCCTTCATCTGCTGTGTTCCTCTGTCTTCTCATTTTGCTTAACTTACTGTGTTTGGGGTCTTCTTTTCACAAGCTGCAGGTTCGTAGTTTCTGTTGTTTTTGGTGTCTGCTCCCAGTGGCTAAGGTTGGTTCAGTGGGTTCTGTAGACTTCCTGGTAGAGGGGACTAGAGCCTGTGTTCTGGAAGATGAGGCTTGTTCTTGTCTTTCTGGTGGGCAGGATCACATCTGGTGTTGTGTTTTGGGGTGTCTGTGACCTTATTATGATTTTAGGCAGCCTCTCTGCTAATGGGTGGGGTTGTGTTCCTGTATGGCTAGTTGTTTGGCATAGGGTGTCCAGCACTGTAGCTTGCTGGTTGTTGAGTGGAGCTGGGTCTTAGCATTGAGATGGAGATCTCTGGGAGAGCTTTCACCATTTGATATTATGTGGAGCCAGGAGGTCTCTGGTGGACCAATGTCCTGAACTTGGCTCTCACCTCAGAGGCACAGGTTTGACACCTGGCCAGAGCACCAAGACCCTGTCAGCCACACGGAAAAAAGAGGAAAAGGAAAAATTTATATATATCGTTGCTCCCAAAGTCCACCGCCTCAATTTTGGGATGATTTGTTGTCTATTCAGGTATTCCACAGATGCAGGGTACATCAAGTTGTTTGTGGAGCTTTAATCCGCTGCTTCTGAGGCTGCTGGGAGAGATTTCCCTTTCTCTTCTTTGTTCGCACAGCTCCCGGGGTTCAGCTTTGGATTTGGACCCGCCTCTGCGTGTAGGTGGCCTGAGGGCGTTTGTTCCCCGCCCAGACAGAACGGGGTTAAAGGAGCAGCTGCTTCGGGGGGCTCTGGCTCACTCAGGCCAGGGGGAGGGAGGGGTACGGATGCTGGGCGAGCCTGCGGCGGCAGAGGCCGGCGTGACGTTGCAGCAGCCTGAGGCGCGCCGTGTGTTCTCCCGGGGAAGTTGTCCCTGGATCACGGGACCCTGGCAGTGGCGGGCTGCACAGTCTCCTGGGAGGGGAGGTGTGGATAGTGACCTGTGCTTGCACACAGGCTTCTTCGTGGTGGCAGCAGCAGCCTTAGTGTCTCATGCCCGTCTCTGGTGTCCGCGCTGATAGCTGGGCTCGCACCCGTCTCTGGAGCTCGTTTAGGCGGTGCTCTGAATCCCCTCTCCTCGCGCACCCGGAAACAATGGTCTCTTGCCTCTTCAGCAGCTCCAGACTTTTTCCCGGACTCCCTCCTGGCTAGCTGTGGCGCGCTAACCCCTTCAGGCTGTGTTCACGCCGCCAACCCCAGTCCTCTGCCTGGGATCCGACCTCCGAAGCCCGAGCCTCAGCTCCCAGCCCCCGCCCGCCCCAGCTGGTGAGCAGACAAGCCTCTCGGGCTGGTGAGTGCTGGTCGGCACCGATCCTCTGTGTGGGGATCTCTCCGCTTTGCCCTCCGCACCCCTGTTGCTGTGCTCTCCTCCGTGGCTCCAAAGCTTCCCCCCTCCGCCCCCACACAGTCTCCACCCGCGAAGGGGCTCCTAGTGTGTGGAAACCTTTCCTCCTTCACGGCTCCCTCCCACTGGTGTGGAGCCCATCCCTATTCCTTTGTCTTTGTTATTTCTTTTTTCTTTTGCCCCACCCAGGTACGTGGGGAGTTTCTTGCCTTTTGGGAGGTCTGAGGTCTTCTGCCAGCGTTCAGTGGGTGTTCTGTAGGAGCTGTTCCACATGTAGATGTATTTCTGATGTATCTGTGGGTAGGAAGGCGATCTCCACGTCTCACTCCTCTGCCATCTTGAATCAGGAACCTCCATGATTCAGTCTTGATAAGTTGTGTGTTTCTAGAAATTTATCCAGTTTGGGGGCATGTATTTGTTTATAGTAGTCTCTCATGCCCGTTTTATTAAGGCTACTTCCAGATTTTCATCTTTTTTAACATTTGGAACATACTCCTCTGTTTCTTTATCTTCCTTGACTCTCTGTGTTGGTTTCTGTACATCACGTAAAATAGCCACCTCTCCCCATCTTGACAGAGTGCTCTCATGTAGGAGATGGACTTATTCATTCAGCCTGGCCTGAGCTCTTTGTTGTCTCTCAAGTGGAAGTTTTAAAAGTTGGGGCACCACATGTTGTATCCAAACCCTTCACTCCTTAGGCGGAAGCTGGAAGCTGTGAGTTCCCTCCCAATTTTTTTTTTTTTTTAAAGATTTATTTACTGATTGATTGATTACTATGTTGGGTCTTCGTTTCTGTGCTAGGGCTTTCTCTAGTTGCGGCAAGCGGGGGCCACTCTTCATCGCGGTGCGCGGGCCTCTCACTATCGCGGCCTCTCCCGTTGCGGAGCACAGGCTCCAGACGCGCAGGCTCAGCAGTTGTGGCTCACGGGCCCAGCCGCTCCGCGGCATGTGGGATCTTCCCAGACCAGGCTCGAACCCGCGTCCCCTGCATTAGCAGGCAGACTGTCAACCACTGCGCCACCAGGGAAGCCCCCTCACGATTTTATGTTGCTATGCCAGGGTAGGGTTTACGGCAAGAGTGTGTTTCAGCATCTCCTATCCATTTTGATATGGGTGCTTTCTTGTTTGCACAATGTGTAGGAGTCACTCAGCTAGTTTCTGGATTTCTTTCTGAGAGAATTGCTGTGTGTGTAGCTGTATATTTGGTGTGTCCATGGGAGGAGGTGAGTTCAGAAGCCTTCTTTGAAGTTTTCTTCTGGCACCAGAAAATTTTTATAAATTCTATGTGCTTGTGATGCTTAGTTCTGAAATCTTGGTTGTCAGCATTTGTTGTTCATGTTACGTGGTCATCTGCCCACAATACTGTATTCCATATTTGAAAGTTGCTAAGAGAATAGATCTTAAAAGTTCTCATCATAAGAAAAAATATTTTGTAACTATGTATTGCAGTGGATGTTAATTAACTATTGTGGTGATCATTTCACACTATATACAAATATCAAATCACTATGTTGTACACCTGATACTAATATAATGTAATATGTCAATTATACCTCAATAAAAATAAATAAATAAAAAGTTTTCTTAAAAAAATAGCAAACAGAAAACAGAGAACACATTGGTCAGTATCTTATCATGAGCACTTGGGTGTTCTCTAATGTTCCATATATTTGTTTTGTAATCTTCTGAAATAGATTACAGACTTCTTAAGATGTCTTACACTTATATAAGGCAATCCTAGGTTGATAATAGATACCAAGACCTTTTAGAACTCTCGGAGACAAGAAAAACAGTCCTTGAAACCAGTGGTTCTTGCCTATCAGATTCAATACCCTCTCTAGAACAAATATTTTGAAATGACCACTTTACTATCTAAAATGTAATTCATTGGTGGCATAACCAACCAACAAAGAATTTTTCCCAAAAAAAGGCAAGATGGTGCCCTAACTATAATAAAGAGGAGAAAAAATTAATTTAAAATAAAACACTTATTTTATTGTTATAAATGTATAAGCACAGTGAAACAAAAAGACATATGAAGTTTTCCATAACCTTTATCACTTTCTAATATAAAACATAACTTACTTTCCCTATAATTTATTTACTTAATATGACTCTCCCTTTAAAAGTAAACTCAATGAAGGCAAAAGAATTTGTTTTGTTCACTGACATATTCCCAACATAAAAATAGTGCCTGATACATGGAAGGTGCACAATAAATGTGTGTTGAATAAATGTGACATTAGGAATGCTTTTGCCTGCAAATTAAAAACAATTAACTGTAGCTTAAAGCATAAATACATTTTTTTGTGTTATAAGAAAACCTGGTTAGTGTCTCAGATTCTCTGCACTCTGTCATCATGAGTGTCAATGGCATCTCCCCTTATTTTTACAAGATGGCTGCTGTAGCTGCAGACATTATGCCTTCATACAGTAGAATCTCAAGGAGAAGAAACTGACAGAAGAAAACAGTTTCTTCTCATATGTCTCTTTTCAGGATGGTAAATCTTTCCCAAATCTACAGTAGATTTCCTCTGAGGTCTCATTGGCCAGAATGGCTTCACACTGTCATTTTTACACAAATTACTGACAAAAGGAAATGAATAGCTATAATGAACATATATACCAAGTGAAGTTCATGCCAGAGTCTGAACTTAACACCGTCTAAACAAAATTGGAATTGTTTTAACAAAGAATTAGGAAAAATGGTTATTGGGTAAGGAGCCAGTGGTGTCTCCGTGAATGACATACAGTTAAATAAATATTAAATAAATACAGTTAAATAAATATTGTTTATGACAAATTTATAATTAACATTGTTACCTTTTATAATTATAATAAAAGTACCTTTCTATAATAAGCACTATAGTAAAGTTATAATAAGTATAATGAGGTTACCTTTTAAAATTTAATATAATTGAATAGGAAAAAAATTTCAGACTGGCAGTGTATTAGTGAAGGTTGCATTTAGCTGCATATAACAGAAACAAGATTCAATGGATTAATCAAAAAGTGGTTTGTTTTTTTTTTTACCTATAACAAGAATTCCCAAAGTAGGCAGTCCAAGACTGGTAAAATGGCTCCATGATGCCATCAGGGATTCAAGCTTTATTATGCCTGACTGCATGAGATTTTCTTCCTTTAGGCCACAAAATGGTGGCTGCACTTCTAGCATGTTTGAACTCTATGCAGGTAAAGGAAAAGAAAGGGGAAAAGAAAAGGTGATTGTCTTTTCCAAATCAAAAACCTTTCCAACAGTGCCTACCCAGTGATTTCTGCCTGCATCTCCTTGGCTGGAACTGGTTCACAGGTCCACTGCTTATCTGGGAGGTAAATATTTTAGCTTGACTAAACAAAAATTTGAATTTGTAATTAAGAAATAAGGGGAGAATGGTTATTTGATGGGCAACTAGTAGTGTCTGCTGTTTTTGTTCACCAAATATATTGAGTGGCCACCTTTGAATGAAGAAGTAATAGGTGAGTCTTATACCTTTTTGTATTGCCCAAATTGTTTTCAATAGGTGGTGTTATTTTAATTGGAAAAGAGCACAGTAAAGCTATTTTCATTTTGTAGGGGAAAATAGAAAGTTTAAAGATTTGTTTTTATAGGCTGCACCAAAATATCCCTGATATTAGAATGTCTGCTTCAAATGATCATGTCAAAATATTCTTACTGAATATATAACTTTGAGCTTATACTCTCTGAGCCTCAATTAACATATCAATAAAATAAGGACATTACAGTCAACTCTCAAAGTTATTGTAAAATTTAAATGAGATAATGTATATACAATATGTAGCACAGTGATCGCTAAATGATAGCTTTTGTTAGTAGTACTTAGATACATGGTAGATGATGTAAAATAACTCTTTTGATTAACTATATGATTTGTTGATTTTACTTAGCTCTATCTTTTGTGTTAACTCATTTCTTTCTATTGGATATTTACTGTATAAGAGGAACCATACTAAATGTCTTATCTGTATTAAGTCATTTAAACCTCAAAATAATGTGTGAAGTAGGTAGTATTTTTATCTGTATTTTACAGACGAAAAACTGCAGCTTAGGGAAATTAAGGCATTGACCAAGATTATATAGCTAGGATGTGGCAAAGCTTGAATTTAGATCCTGGCAGTTTGACCCAAAGTTTTCATCCTTAATTAGTCTACTACAACACAAATCTGAAATTCCTCCATTTTAAAATTATGAAAACATTATTACCCTGGTTGTAAATCAATTCATCTAAGAAATTACTTTGGCTATTTTAATTTCTGAGTCTAGCAAAAAGCACTGTAGAATCAGCTGAAAACATTTTGAATAACATGCAAAAGTTAAAACCCTTGTTGTTGCAATTTTTCCTAATGATATAACCCTGTTTGATAGTGCTGCATTGAATAATTTCTGAAAACTCTACTCTAAATTCTCAGCAAAGTATGGATTCATACTTTTTATAAATACATAAAATGCAAGTTTTTCAAGTTAATTCATGTACTGATTACAGTTTGACTAGGTCAGTCTAGAAAACTGTTAAAAAAGAATCAAGCTATGAAAAAGAATCAAGCAATCTGTAACAAAAGAGCAGCATAAATAGATGCTCTTTCTCAGATGCTGTACTGGCACAATTAATTGTATTAACTTCTCACATGACTCCATTCATAAGTATAAAATTAATAAAATGAGAAGAGAATAATGAGATTTTAGTTTAAAAGATACTAATTGAAATCATTATATAAACAATTTACAAGTTGTTCATATTTGAGCTGAATCTAAAAGGACTATAATAATTGGAAAAATACCTTGGTAAAAATTTTAGACAATTTTATAGTAAGTATCTCTCCAAGGCTATTGCACTTACCAACACAAATAAGTTCAGTAAAAATTAATGAGTGCCTGACATGGAATTAGACTCCAAAAGCCTGAGTTATTACAAAGGCTATATCTCAGGTTTAAACATCAGAATTTAAAAGTCAAATAGGTACCTTAAAAAGGCATCTTGACTCACATAGTCGCTAAATTTTTGCTTTAGTAAATAAACTTCTGTAACTTCTAAAAAACAAAATATTACTGAGTGCTTAATATCTTCCTGCTGGCTACCAGAAACAGCAGAATTGTACACGAAATTATTTTTTCAGTGTCCATGAGGTACAGAGGTACACAGAAGAGGGAAGAATTATATGTGGAGGCCAGTCAGAAAAGATTTAGCTAGGATGTAACAGAATACAGCTTTGAAAGATAAATAGAACTTTTTCAGATGATTTCCATGAAGAAAAGCATTACAGGGAGTGGGACTAATACGAGCAAAAACACAGCATAAAATGATAGGATAATTTTGAGTAACTGCATGCTCTTCAACACTGCTGAACATGAATTTTGTGGGAAGAAATGTCATGAGATGTTAGTGGTAAAGCAGGTGATTAATGGAGGATCTTATCTACTATAATTGTAGTTTGAGCTTTATTCAAGGTCAATGGGGAGACATTGAAAGATTTATATCAGTGAAGTAATGTGGTCATCTGGAATTTTAAATCAGTCACTTCCATCACTTTGATGGAAGACCTTTGTATCATTATGAAATATCTTTCTTTGCTTCTAGTAATACATCTTGCATTAAAGCCTATTTTGATCTTAGCATAGCTATACCAGTTTTATTTTGGTTGGAGTTTACAAGGTATAGCCTTTGTAACCATTTTACCTTCAACTTTTATGCACCCTAATATGTAAAAAAAAATTTGCAACATATAGGTAGGGACTTTTCTCCCCATCCGGCAATCTTAATCTTTAATTAGAATATTAATCCATGTATTTATTTAGCATAAATTAACTGATATAACTACTTGTTTTCTATTTGTCCCATCTGTTCTATATTCCTTTTTTCTCTCCGTTCTTTTACTCTTTTGAATTAGTCAAGTAATTTTTACTGTTGATTCTCCTCCTTCCCACCATTAGCTTACTAGTTATATAATTTTTAACTTTTATTTTAGGGGTTACTGTAGAGCAGGGTTTCTCAACCATGTTATGATTGATATCTTGGACTGAAGAATTCCTTATGGGCTGGAGGAGGCTGTTCTGTGTATATTATAGGATGTTTAGCAGCATCCATGGTTTCCACCCACTAGATACCAATAGTACCACCCATGCTGCTACAGTCATGACAATCAGAAATGTCTTCGGACATTGTCACATATCCCCTGTGGGTCACAATCCCTCTTCTTGAGAATCACTGCTCTAGAGCTGGGCTGTCCAATATGTTAGCTAGTAGCCACATGTGAGGACTTGAAATATGGGTAGTCCACATTGAGGTGTGCTATAAAAGTAAGACAACAGATTTTGAAGACTTATTATTTTAAAGACCCACATTAATAATTTTATATTAATTTATATCTTAGATATATTAGGTTAGAAAAATATTATTAAAATTAATTTCACCTGTTTTTTTCTACTAGTTTTAAATATAACTGCTAGAAATTGAAGATCTACTTATGTGATTCTCATTTGTGACTTGCATTACTTCTCTAGAGATTATGACATACATCCTTCACTTACTCAAGTCTATTATAAACTAGTACTTATACAAAGTACCAGACAATGCAAGGATTTTGGAACACTTCCACTCTGTTAACTGCTCCTTGCCTCCTTTTGTGCTATTGCTGTCAGGTATTTTAGTTCTAGATATTACAGATGTCATTTGGCATTACTATTATTGTTTTATACAGCTAATGTTAACCCACATTTGACCCTTTCTGTTGCTATTTACTGCTGCCTGCATTTCCATGCTTTCATCAAGGATCATTTCTTTCTAATTGAAGCACTGCCTTTTTAATTTCTTTTAATGCACACCTACTATTGATTAAGTCTCTCAATTTTTTTCTTTTTCTGAAAATGTCTTTCATTACAGGTAAATGAATTTTTACATATGTAAACACTTATGTTACCATGACCTAGCTCAAGCACTCTAGAAGAATTTCCAGCAGGCTAGAAGGCTCTGTTATATCCTCCTAATCAATATTTTCCCAGAGCTAACACTATCCCGACCTTTATAACCACAAATTAGTTTTGCCTGCTTTTAACCTTCATATAAATGGACTTATACAGTATATACTGTTTTGTGCCTGCTTTCTTTTGCACAACATTGTGTCTATGAGATTCATTCATTCTGTGGCATGTAGCAGTTTTCTGAATAATATTCCATTGTATGAATTACCACAGTTGGTTTATCCCATATCATATTAATACATATTCAGGTTGTTTTTAGATGACTGAGATTATGAATAAAGCTCTATGATCATTCTTGTACATTTTTTGCATGGTGAACATAAGCACTCATTATACTAGGAATGAAATTGCTGATCATTTAAGAGTAGACCATTTAATAGATACCACCAAACAAATTTCCAAAGTGGCTGTACCAATTAACACTCCCGTTAGCAAACTATGAGAGTTCATTTCTCCACATCCTCTCTAACCCTGTGGTATAGTCAGCCTTTCTGTTGGATAAGAGTCTTTGGGTGGATATGCCTTATGATTGTATTCTTCTGATCTTTGGCTTCCCTTTTCACTTCTTAACGTTGTCTTTTCATGTACGTAAGTTCTTAATTTCAGTGAAGTCCAATTTTCCAGTGTTCTCTATTGTGGTTAGTATGTTTTGTTTAGGAAATAATTGCTTACCCCAAGGCCAGGAAGATAGTTTCTTATTATTTAGTCCAGAAGTTTTATCATTTACCTTTTACACTTAGTTCTATGATCCATCTTAAATTATTTTAATTTTTGAAGGATATTTTTGCCTGTTTGGAATTCTAAGGTATTTGTTTTCACTTGATTACAGAAACTTCTATTTTTTTGTTGTTATTTTCATCATTTCTGTTGAGGCGTCTTACTGTTTTTCTTCTGGCTACTTCCAAGATTTTCTCTTTATATTTCACTTTCAGCAGTTTGACTAATAATGTGTTTATTATTAGTCTGGATGGTGTTTTCTTTTAATTATCCTGCTTGAAGTTCATAATGCTTCTAGATTCTATTACTTTGTCTTTCATAAGTTTTTAAAAATTTATGTCATCACATTTTCAAATATTGCTTCTGCTCATTCTCTGTCCTCTCCTTTCTAGGACTCAGATTACGTGTACATCAGAAAATGTCATCATGCCCCAGAATTCTTAAGCTCTTTTCTGCATTTCCTATCTCTCTTTCTCACCATAACTCAATCTGGATAATGTTTTCTGATCTTTCTTATATTTCATCAACCCTCTCTTCAGCCATGTCTAATATCCATTGCGCTCATTAGCTAAGTTCTTGAGTTACTATAATTTTTGGTTCTAGAATTTTAAAAGATAATTTGATAATTCCAGTTTTATGTTGAAATCCCTTATCTTTTCATCTTTTACTTAAATGTATTAATTAATGGTTATTTTAAAGTTCATATGTAATAAATACGATATATGGATCTCTCTGTGTTTGTTTCTTTTATCTGTTTTTTTTTTTTCTCTCTCTCTCTTGGGTTGTGATCATGTCCTGGCATACCTATAATTTTCCACAAAATACTGGATGTTGTGTGTGAAAATTTGTAGTGATAACTTGAAGCTCTGGATCATGCTTTCTTTCTCCAAAAAAGGATTTAGTTGTTGTTTTTTTTTCCCCCTGTAGGTAGTTAGAATAGGGATATATCACCTTGAATATACTCTTGGGTTGTACCAATTCACAGTTGAATTTCAGTTTTGTGATAGCTCCATATTTTCAGTTTGTACTCTTTCTAGGATATTTCCCTTCATGGGTCTCAACTGAAAGTCTGGAGGGTTTACCATAGCCTCTTTTCTTTAGGTCCTTAAACTCCAAATTTTGTCTCCCCACCATTGTAAGACTGATGAAATTCCTGCTCAACCTCTTGGCCAATGATTTCTGTTTGATTTCTAATCCCCTCATTCTACACCATGCACAATAAGCACATGCCTGGAGAGGATAAGCAGCACAGAGTGTTGGGATCATCAGGTACCAATTTATGTACCTTCTCTCCAAGATCTTGGTTCATGGGTTACTAGTTCCTAGATACCTAGCTCTTTGATGCTTCAAAACCAAGAAGGGAATCAGTGATGCTCAGATGATGGATAGTGGTGCCACTAACTGAACAGGGCATACAAGATAAAAAATGATTGAGGGGGTCATAACAGAAAGGGATGTGGTCAAGAGGAAGAGATAATAAATTCTGCTTTGATAATGTTTAAGGTGTTTGTGGCTCTTCTAAACAAAGATAACCACTAAGCTGGATTTAGGGAAAGAGGTTTGGGCTATTTATACAAATGTGTAAGTTATCTGAATATAAGTGATGCTTAAATTATGAGATCAGATGCAATCATGAAGGTAGAGTTCTATATGTAGAGTAAGTGAACCAGGCTTAAGATATAACTCTGGAAAACTCAGATATTTAAAATGAGAAAATAAATATCTGTTTAGAATCAGTCTCAATTAATTAACTACAAAAATAGTTCAGTAGTCCAAGAAAAGAACTGTCCATCCTTTCTTTTTAATTATTCCATGAAAAATTATTTCTTCCAAATGTTAGTTTATAATCTTTCCTCGTATAGTTCTAAATTAACAAAACTAGCATGTTAGTAGATCCATAGGGAAGCTGTTAGTCATGTATTTCCATAAAGATTTATGTTTCTAGAACATAGCATAAACACCAGAAGAACATAATGAAACAAAGGTAGCATATATAAGTTCAAGCTGGAATTGATCTGTTATTATTGGTTTAGAAAGTAGGCTCTGAAGTATCTGAATCTGACTGTCAAATTTGTATCCTGTCTTTTCCACTTATTAGTTTTATAATATTGGGAAAGATGCTTAATCTCTCCAACCCTCAGTTTTCTTATTGGTAAAATGAAAATAATAGCAGTACCTATTCCACTGGGTTGCTATGACAATGAAATGAAATGATTTGGGTAAAGTGTTTAGCCCAGTGTCAGGCATATAATAAACTATACATAAATGTGAAAAGGTATATAACTTCAGACCAATTACATGAAGGTAAAATTGGTAGGTCATTCAAACCACTGTTGGATTCAAGCTTAGAACACCTTTTACCTATGTCTAAACGCCAGCAGAAATCCAGTTGTAATATTTTTCACCTCTTTTATAACCAAAACTGATTCAACTTTGAATGTTTCCTTTTTTCACGTCTCTCCCAAAATAAAAATAAAGATGCATTTCCCACATAGATTGACCATCTTTTTGTCAAAGTATATGAGTGACTATGATCCTTGTTTGAACTGCCTTTGCATATGTAACCGATGTGTGCCTTCCAAACTAGAGGAAAGTTATATTATCTAAAATGACTAAAGTAAAAGTGTACACTAGATTTATCAGGTGTTGAGCTACAGTTAATCATACTGCCAAAAGATCTAGGTACTGCTTCTTTTTAAATTCTGCATGACCAGACTGTTCCAGGGGAATTAACTCTCCTAAACCAAGAACAAAATTTGTATTTGGCCAAGATGACAACTTCACTCTTGAAACCAGTGAACATTAATGATTCAAAAGCTAAATGCTTGCTATTTTATCCCAAGATAATAAGTAAGGGTGTTTTTTGAATTTAATTTTATTTTTTTTTTATACAGCAGGTTCTTTTTAGTCATCCATTTTATACACATCAGTGTATACATGTCAATCCCAATCTCCCAATTCATCACACCACCACCCAATAAATAAGTTTATATTCAACAGTGAGTAACGGAAGCATTGAATTTCTTTTGTCTTCAGAGATTTTTTGAACATTGTTTACCTGTAATACTGTCTCCATCTGAGTGTGCTTGGTTAATGTGCACAGAATTCAGAAAGCATTCTTCTTTCTTTAAGAAATACACTTTACCTGTGTGCATGGCAAAGGAGAAACTTGCTTGTTCTATACTCTCATTTTCCTTACACTTTACAAGTTGGAAATTTTGAAAATGAGATTGCTACCTTGTATTTTTAAGACTTTCAGTTGTAGGTGGTAGAAATACATACAAATTATTTGGTGTTCAAAACAAATGTGTCTGCCCAGTAACTACAGTTTGCAGGGATAGTACTGGCTTGGACACAAATAAATCAAGGGTTTCAAACTGCATCATTGCAATCATCATCATCATCTTCACTGATCTCTCTGTGTCTCTCCCTATTTCTCTCATCTCTCTTATCTCTCTGGTAAAAGGGTGTATTGGGTTTTCTGTCGCTGCTTTAATAAATTACCACAGCCTTAATAGCTTAAAACAACACAAATTTATTCTCATAAAGCTCTGGAATTCAGAAGTCCAAAATAAGTCTTGCAGGGCTAAAATCAAGGTGTGGGCAATATGCTGCTTCTTTCGATGGTAGCAGCACCAGTGTATGCAGTTTCTCTGTGGTTTCAGGGTCCAGCTCCCGGCACAGAAGTGGCCTAGAGGGGAGTTGGGAGGTGACAGCACCTTCCCTAATGCTCTGTAGGACAACAACAGAAGCAGCAGTTTCCTCTTTGGGCCAGCTGAGTTCAGAATGGTTCCCAGGCGGTTAACTTCAAGTTTAGTTCTCTGGGCCTCCCAGCAGTTCCATGAGCCAGCCAGTATCCTTTTAATAAACTCCTTTTTCTGCTTAATCAGCTAAAGAGAGTTAACTTCAGGTGCTTGAAATTAAGGGTGATGATTGATTTATCTACCTCAGAGAGTTGGTGTTGTAATTAAACAGAATAAAATCGATAGATTGTCACACGAGTTGCCTTCCTCAGTTTGCCTGCAGATTATCCCCCAAACACACCCTCTGCACCCAAGCTCTTGTTTCAGGGTTGGCTTTTGAGGGAACACAATGAAGACAGATTCATACCAATGGAAGGAAAATATTATGTTGGCTTTGAACATATCAGATAAAAAGAGGCATTCAAAACTAAAATTCCACAGTGATGCCTTCACTTTCATTTTCTTCAAATCAAACTGTGAAAATACTGAATTACATTTTTTAAAATTTGGGATCATTCCCATGGCTTTCTATGCTGTTAATGATTCTGGCATACATTATTTATTTTGCAAAAAATGTTGGCAAAATTCCCTAAGGGGAATAGTCTTTTTAATGCATCATCTTTTTGTTTATCCCAGAGGTAAAAGTTTAATATGTGTTTGCACTGAAAATAGTGCTGAAATTTGAGAATTCATTTAAAAGAAGATTAATATTTTATAATATTCTACTGATTGAAATGTAGTTTACAAGAAAAACTAATTACTTTTACAGAGTAGTTGAAAACCTTAGACCTAGAATATGTGAATGATCTTCATTTGAACAAATTAAGGGAATTAATTCATCTTTGTTGATGAGCAAACAACAAAGCAATCCAGTTACATTTAGTCAGGGAGCATTCACAGTGTTTGGGTTCAATGTTTCTGGAAACCTAAGAAAAAAAACCAAACAAAACTAGAGCACATTCTCCCTGCAGACTCTAACTTGAAAATTCAATTAAGATTTATTGATAAAAGACTGCACCAGCTAAAATATATTATCCTAATTTAGGAATCAATAAGCATTTCTGTGATTTTTATGCACTATAAGTTATATACTTTATGCCTATCTGATGTCCAAATGTGTTGGTAAATGAGATGCCTAAAGCAACATGTAGGGATAGAATATAATTCTGTTAATGTTGAAAAGACGTGGCATTTGTATGCTAATCATAACAGAACTTATGTGGACTGTTTTAACAACTTCCATACTAGACTCATTATATTTATATAGTGTCCCTTCTGTCTCCAGTCTTTTACACGTGGCGAATTCACCTACACACCCTAAAGACAAACTGAAAGCACCAAAAAAAGTTTTAGGCAATTGCCTCCCCCATTTCTCTTTCCCAAAACTCATACCTCCTCCAAACCTTCTTTGGTTTTTTTGATAGCCTGCATGTGTAACAGAGTTTCAGGTGAGCTGAATTTAGGACCTTGAATGACTAGCTGGCAGCATTTCTTGGTTTAGGTACCTGTAGCCAATCCCTTTGGAGATCTTTGTTTTTGCTTTTAGTTATGTAAGATGTTCAGGCACCTGTTCTCTTGGGGGTAAGTCTCATAACCTGATGTTTTTCCTCAAGACTTCATGGTGTACAGAGCCTGCCTCCAGGGTAAGGCATGGGAAATTTTACATACTGGTGAAAGAGCCACTTGGGGAAAAAAATATGAACTAGAATTTGAACAACTTCCTTTTTGAGGTTTAACATTGTTAGAAGTTTTCCGACAGATTGAGGTGGTTCAGTCCAAGATTTTTCATTGGAAAAAAAGCACCAAGGGCTTTGAAGTAGAACTCTCCTTCAGTGATTTGTGCTTAAGACCCAGCCAACCCAAGAACCTCAATATCCAAAGTAAGCAGTTTTGGTCGAGGCACATATGAGAAATAGGTAATTACTTCAGGAGCTTCCAGTGATGCCCTAGCATGTTATCACCTTTGGGGATCAATGGCTGGATATGTGTAAGTATAAACCTGAAGTCTAACTATGGTATAACTGTACAGGGCTGAAGAGGTCTGGGCAAGAAAAGATATCACTGTGGCAATAGATAGGTATTCCTCAGATTGTGCAGAACAGATACTTAGTAGAGACAGCACGTACAATAGCAAAACACTTCTGGTGCTAAAGGCCTCAATAGACTTTTTGGTTCTCTCTCCTCACATCTTTTTGGAAGCTGAACTGACCATTGTGGGCAGTTTCTTGTGGGGAGGCCACAGGAGGTAGATATCAGTGTTTCTGCAAATATGAGAATGAGGTATGCCAAACTGATGAATTAAGTTGTGGTTTCCAGCTCTGTTGACTCCTAGAGTTTTGGCAGCCTCCCTCTACTCCTGTGTCTCTGAGTATAAGCTACTTCTATTGCGAAACTTACTCTTTTTTTTCCCCTATGGAAAAAAACAATTGAGCAAAAAAATATATAATTGATAAATTTATTTTTTAAATATCCACATAACTCAAAATGTTAGGAATAATTTTAAAACAAAGAAAACAATATATAGATGTATAATAGCATGTTTTACAACTCTCAACGTGCTTGGATGAACAATAAGGAGTTGGCTAACTGAGAAAGATGATGAGATACAAGACATTGAATAATAAAAGGGCCATTCTCAGTTTTAGAATGGATAGGGGGCAAATAGGAGAAGACCTAGATAAAAACAAGACCAACTATAGCCCAGAACTTGAAGTTGTTTGTCTTAACTCTGCTCAAACCAGATTCACACTTCCACTCCTGATGTGGCTGGCACCCAATGAGAAAACAAACCTTTGGACAAAAATAGGTTGGAAAAAAAATGAAAGAAAGCATCCCATTTTACAAAATCAGATTTTTAAAACAAAATACTGGTAAAATTTAAAAGAAAAACATAAGATCTACTTGGGAAAAAATTATGGAATATAAAAAATATATATAGATATATAGTTGACTCTCGAACAACAGGGGTTCAAACTGCACAAGTCCACTTATACGCTGATTTTTTTTCAATAATAAATCCTACAGTACTACATACTCTGCAGTTGTTTGAATCCGAGTATGTGGAACTGCAGATGCAGAGGACAGACTATAAGTTATAGCTGGATTTTCCAGTGCTCAGAGAGTCAGCACCCCAACCCCTACATTGTTCAAAGGTCAACTGTACTTTGATCCAGTATAGAAAGACTCAATAATACAAACATTAAGGGCCTACTATATAGCACAGGGAACTCTACTCAGTATTCTATAATAACCTCTATGGGAAGAGAATCTGAAAAAGAATGGATATATGTGTATGTTAACTGCACCACTTTGCTGTACACCTGAAACTAACACAACATTGTAAATCAACTATACCCCAATATAACATAAAAATTAAATTTAAAAAAATAATTATACAAACATGAAGATCTCCCAAAGTTTAATAGGTTAATTCATTATCATCCCAAACAGAATTCCAGAGGTTTCTTCTTTTCTTTTTAACTTGAAAAATAATAGTAGAGTTCACCTATAAAAATAAATGTCTGAGTAGAGGCAGAAAATCTCTGAAAAAGAAAATTAATACAGAGGTAATATACCTACCAGTAAAACTTCAATATTAAGGAATGTTATTTTTAGCCAAAGAATAGACAGCTTTGTGAAACAAAAGGGAATTCAGAAATAAACCTCCAAACAAATAGGAATTTAGTACATAATAAATAAATCTTTTCAAATGATTGAAGGAAAAATGGATTATTCAATAAATGATGTTGGAACAGCTGGGCTAGTAATTTAGAAAGATCTCAGAATAAATTCCAAATGTGTAAATATTGCATTGTAAAAGTGAAATCATAAAAACCAAAAAAATTGAATTAAAAAAAAATTGTAGGGACTTCCCTGGTAGCACAGTGGTTAAGAATCTGCTGCCAATGCAAGGGACAGGGGTTCAAGCCCTGGTCCGGGAAGATCCCACATGCTGCAGAGCAACTAAGCCCATGCGCCACAACTACTGAGCCTACGCTCTAGAGCCCATGAGCCACAAATTACTGAGCGCATGTGCCACAACAACTGAAGCCCATGCGCCTAGAGCCCATGCTCTGCAACAAGAGAAGCCACCAAAATGAGAAGCCTGTGCACTGCAACGAAGAGTAGCCCCTGTTTGCTGCAACTAGAGAAAGCCCGCATGCAGCAATGAAGACCCAACGCAGCCAAAAATTAATTAATTAATTAATTAATTTTAAAAAAATACTTGAAAAATAATAATAATTTTAGGGGGACCTTCAGGATGGCAAAGGAGTAAGATGTGGAGATCACCTTCCTCCCCACAAATACATCAAAAATACTTCTACAAGTGGAACAACTCCTACAGAACACCTACTGAATGCTGACAGAAGACCTCAGACTTCCCAAAAGGCAAGAAAATCCCCACATACCTGGCTGTGTGGCTGACAGGGTCTTGGTGCTTGGGCCAGGTGTCAGATCTGAGCCTTTGAGGTGGGAGAGCCGAGTTCAGGACATTGGACTACCAGAGACCTCCCAGTCCCACGTAATATCAATTGGTGAGAGATCTCCCAGAGATCTCCGTCTCAATGCTAAGACCCAGCTCCACCCAATGGCCAGCAAGCTACAGTGCTAGACACCCCATGCCAAACAACTAGCAAGACAGGAACACAACCCCACCCATTAGCAGAGAGGCTGCCTAAAATCATAATAAGGTCACAGACACCCCAAAACATACCACCAGATGCAGCCATGCCCACCAGAAATACAAGATCCAGCCCCACCAGAACACAGACACCAGTCCCCTCCACCAGGAAGCCTACACAACCGTCTGAACCAACCTCACCAACTGGGGGCAGACGCCAAATACAATGGGAACTACGAACCTGCAGCCTGTGAAAAGAAGACCCCAAACACAGTAAGTTAAGCAAAATGAGAAGACAGAGGAACACAGCAGATGAAGGAGTAACGTAAAAACCCACCAGACCAAACGAAGAGGAAATAGGCAGTCTACCCGAAAAAGAATTCAGAGTAACGTTAGTAAAGATGATCCAAAATCTTGGAAATAGAATGGAAAATTACAAGAAACATTTAACACGGACCTAGAAGAACTAAAGAGCAAAAAACCATGATGAACAACACAATAAAAGAAATTAAAAATTCTCTAGAAGGAATCAATAGCAGAATAACAGGCAGAAGAACAGATAAGTGACAAAGAAAATAAAATAGTGGAAATAACTACTGCAGAGCAAAATAAAGAAAAAAGAATGAAAAGAATTGAGGACAGTCTCAGAGACCTCTGTGACAACATTAAACTCACCAGCATTCGAATTATAGGGGTCCCAGAAGAAGAAGAGAAAAAGACAGGGACTGAGAAAATATTTGAAGAGATTACAGTTGAAAACTTCCCTAACATGGGAAAGGAAATAGTTCATCAAGTCCAGGAAACACAGAGAGTCCCATATAGGAGAAATCCAAGGAGAAACACACCAAGAAACATACTAATCAGACTATCAAAAGTTAAATACAAAGAAAAAATATTAAAAGTAGCAAGGGAAAAACAAAAAATAACATACAAAGGAATCCCCATAAGGTTAACAGCTGATCTTTCAGCAGAAACTCTGCAAGCCAGAAGGGAGTGGCAGGACATATTTAAAGTGATGAAAGGGAAAAACCTACAACCAAGATTACTCTACTCAGCAAGGATCTCATTCAGATTCCACGGAGAAATTAAAACCTTTACAGACAAGCAGAAGCTAAGAGAATTCAGCACCACAAAACCACCTTTACAACAAATGCTAAAGGAACTTCTCTAGGCAGGAAACACAATAGAAGGAAAAGACCTACAAAAACAAACCCAAAACAATTAAGAAAATGGTAATAGGGACATACATATCAATAATTACCTTAAATGTAAATGGATTAAATGCTCCAACCAAAAAACATAGATTGGCTGAATGGGTACAAAAACAAGACCTGTATATATGCTGTCTACAAGAGACCCACTTCAGACCTAGGGACACATACAAACTGAAAGTGAGGGGATGGAAAAAGATATTCCATGCAAATGGAAATCAAAGCTGGAGTAGCAGTACTCATATCAGACAAAATAGACTTTAAAATAAAAACTATTACAAGAGACAAAGAAGGACACGACACAATGATCAGGGGATCGGCTCAAGAAGAAGATATAACAATTGTAAATATTTATGCACCCAACACAGAAGCACCTCAATACATAAGGCAAATGCTAACAGACATAAAAGGGGAAATTGACAGTAACACAATCATAGTAGGGGACTTTAACACCCCAGTTTCACCAATGGACAGATCATCCTAAATGAAAATAAATAAGGAAACACAGGCTTTAAATGACACATTAAACAAGATGGACTTAATTGATATGTATAGGACATTCCATCCAAAAACAACAGAATACATTTTCTTCTCAAGTGCTCATGGAACATTCTCCAAGATAGATCATATCTTGGGTCACAAATCAAGCCTTGGTAAATTTAAGAAAATTGAAATCATGTCAAGTATCTTTTCCGACCACAACGCTATGAGACTAGATATCAATTACAGGAAAAAAAACTGTAAAAAACACAAACACATGGAGGCTAAACAATACGCTACTAAATAACCAAGAGATCACTGAAGACATCAAAGAGGAAATCAAAAAATACCTAGAAACAAATGACAATGAAAACATGATGACCCAAAACCTATGGGATGTAGCAAAAGCAGTTCTAAGAGGGAAGTTTATAACAATACAATCCTACCTCAAGAAACAAGAAACATCTCAAATAAACAACCTAACCTTACACCTAAAGCAATTAGAGAAAGAAGAACAAAAGAAACCCGAAGTTACCAGAAGAAAACAAATCATAAATATCAGACCAGAAATAAGTGAAAAAGAAATGAAGGAAACAATAGCAAATATCAATGAAACTAAAAGCTGGTTCTTTGAGAAGATAAACAAAATTGATAAAGCATTAACAAGACTCATCAAGAAAAAAAGGGAGAAGACTCAAACCAACAGAATTAGAAATGAAAGAGGAGAAGTAAAAACTGACACAGCAAAAATACAAAGGATCATGAGAGATTACTACAAGCAACTCTATGCCAATAAAATAGACAACCTGGAAGAAATGGACAAATTCTTTGAAAAGCGCAACCTTTCGAGATTGAACCAGGAAGAGATAGAAAATATAAACAGACCAAAGACAAGCACTGAAATTGAAACTGTGATTAAAAATCCTCCAGCAAACAAAAGCCCAGGACCAGATGGCTTCACAGGCAAATTCTATCAAACATTTAGAGAAGAGCTAACACCTATCCTTCTCAAACTCTTCCAAAATATTGCAGAGGGAGGAACACTCCCAAACTCATTCTACGAGGCCACCATCACCCTGATACCACAACCAGACAAAGATGTTGCAAAGAAAGAAAAGTACAGGCCAATATCATTGATGAACATAGATGCAGAAATCCTCAACAAAGTACTAGCAAACAGAATCCAACAGCACATTAAAAGGATCATACACCATGATCAAGTGGGGTTTATCCCAGGAATGCAAGGATTCTTCAATATATGCAAATCAGTGTGATACACCATATTAACAAATTGAAGGAGAAAAACTATATGATCATCTCAATAGATGCAGAAAAAGCTTTTGACAAAATTCAACACTGATTTATGATAAAAACTCTCCAGAAAGTAGGCATAGAGGGAACTTACCTCAACATAATAAAGGCCATATATGAGAAGCCCACAGCCAACATTGTTCTCAATGGTGAAAAACTGAAACCATTTCCTCTAAGATCCAGAACAAGACAAGGTTGCCCACTCTCACCACTACTATTCAACATTGGTTTGGAAGTTTTAGCTACAGCAGTCAGAGAAGAAAAAGAAAGAAACGGAATCCAAATTGGAAAAGAAGAAGTAAAACTGTCACTGTTTGCAAACGACATGGTACTATACATAGAGAATCCTAAAGATGCTACCAGAAAACTACTAGAGCTAATCAATGAATTTGGTAAAGTAGCAGGATACAAAATTAATGCACAGAAATCTCTTGCATTCCTATACACTAATGACAAGAAATCTAAAAGAGAAATTAAAGAAACACTCACATTTACCATTGCAACAAAAAGAATATAATACCTAGGAATAAACCTACCTAAGGAGACAAAAGACCTGTATGCAGAAAACTATAAGACACTGATGAAAGAAATTAAAGACGATACAAACAGATGGAGAGATATACCATGTTCTTGAAATGGAAGAATCAACATTGTAAAAATGACTGTACTACCCAAAGCAATCTACAGATTCAGTGCGATCCCTATCAAACTACCAATGGCATTTTTCACAGAACTACAACAAAAGATTTCACAATTTGTATGGAAACACAAAAGACCCCAAATAGCCAAAGCAATCTTGAGAAAGAAAAACGGAGCTGGAGGAATCAGGCTCCCTGACTTCAGACTATACTACAAAGCTACAGTAATCAAGACAGTATGGTACTGGCACAAAAACGGAAATATAGATCGATGGAACAGGATAGAAAGCCCAGAGATAAACCCACACACATATGGTCACCTTATCTTTGATAAAGGAAGCAAGAATATACAATGGAGAAAAGACAGCCTCTTCAATAAGTGGTGCTGGGAAAATTGGATGGCTACATGTAAAAGAATGAAATTAGAACACTCCCTAACACCATACACAAATATAAACTCAAAATGGATTGAAGACCTAAATGTAAGGACAGACACTATAAAACTCTTAGAGGAAAACATAGGCAGAACACATTTATAACATAAATCACAGCAAGATCCTTTTTGACCCACCTCCTAGAGAAATGGAAATAAAAACAAAAATAAACAAATGTGACCTAATGAAACTTAAAAACATTTGCACGGCAAGGGAAACCATAAACAAGACGAAAAGGCAACCCTCAAAATGGGAGAAAGTGTTTGCAAATGAATCAACTGACAAAGGATTACCTCCAAAATTTACAAGCAGCTCATGCAGCTAAATATCAAAAAAACAAACAATGCAATCCAAAAATGGGCAGAAAGTCTAAATAGACATTTCTCCCAAGAAGATATACAGATTGCCAACAAACACATGAAAGGATGCTCAACATCACTAATCATTAGAGAAATGCAAATCAAAACTACAATGAGGTATCACCTCACACTGGTCAGAATGGCCATCATCAAAAAATCTACAAACAATAAATGCTGGAGAGGGTGTGGAGAAAAGGGAACCCTCTTGCACTGTTGGTGGGAATGTAAATTGATACAGCCACTATGGAGAACAGTATAGAGATTCCTTAAAAAACTAAAAATAGAACTACCATATGACCCAGTAATCCCACTATTGGGCATAAACCCTTAGAAAATCATAATTCAAAAAGAATCATGTACCACAGTGTTCATTGCAGCACTATTTACCCTAGCCAGGACATGGAAGCAATCTAAGTGTCCATCAACAGATGAATGGATAAAGAAGATGTGGCACCTATGTACAATGGAATAAAAAGAAATGAAATTGAGTTCTTTTTAGTGAGGTGGATGGACCTAGAGTTTGTCATACAGAGTGAAGTAAGTCAGAAAGAGAAAAGCAAATACCGTATGCTAACACATATATATGGAATGTTAAAAAAAAATGGTTCTGAAGGACCTAGGGTCAGGGCAGGAATAAAGACGCAGACGTACAGAATGAACTTGAGGACACGAGGAGGGGGATGGGTAAGCTGGGACGAAATGAGAGAGTGGCATGGACATATATACACTACCAAATGTAAAATAGATAGCTAGTGGGAAGCAGCCACATAGCACAGGGAGATCAGCTTGGTGCTTTGTGACCACCTAGAGAGGTGGGTTAGGGAGGGTGGAGGGAGATGCAAGAGGGAGGGGATATGGGGATATATTTATACATATAGCTGATTCACTTTGGTGTACAGCAGAAACTAGCACACCATTGTAAAGCAATTATACTCCAATAAAGATGCTAAAAAATAATAATTTTAGAGTAGGAGGCTTTTTATGGGAAGATTGAAAATCTAGAAGTCATTAAGGAATAGATTAATATGTTTGACTACATAAAAACTAAGGGCTCATGCAAGACAAAACAAATACTACAAATAAAGATAAAATACAGCCAACTAACTGGAGAAAAAATTATTTGTAATACATATCAGTAAAATTCTAATTTCTTTAATATACAAAAAACACTTGCGATTCAATAAGAAGAAAAGCAACCACAAAGACAAAAATTGACGTATAGACTTACAAATCTATTTAAAATATTTTATTTTACGAAGAAATGATACAGGCACAAAACAAAGTCTCCTTAATGAGTCTTAATTCTAGTAGGCAGGCCTGATTCTCAGCTGGTAAACCCTTGTAGGGCTATGCTAGTTGCTTACAACTTGTGCCCAATCTGATTGGTGAGAACTCATTCCCTTTCCAGTTAAAGTTAAAAACAAAAGGACCTAATAGTATAATTCCTTGTTATTTAAAAGAATTAAAAAGGCGTATGGGTATTTGCTTTTAAGGATATTCATTTTCTATGTATCTGGTTCCAATTAACTGATTTGTTCCCTATACTTTTCACTGAACATAATACAAGATGATTACTAATGAATGATTCCTTTTACTTGCATGCTTGATTTTTAGAACTTTATTTTGTAGATATACATTGGGGGGGCTCTGCTTTTTTAAGGTATTACATTCCTTGCATTCATATTTTAATATAATTTCATAATAATATACTAGTAACTGGATAGAAAATTCTGGAGGGATACATAAGAAACTGTTAACAATGGTTATGTCTGGAGAGTGGAAGTGGAAGTGAGTGGGGTAGGAGATTTTATATTTCATTTCATACCTCTGTGTATTCATTTAATTTTTTTTATCATGTGCCTATTTTCTATAATGTTCATAATAATTTAAATTAAAACAAAAGAATACAATCTTCTAGAATACCAGCTTTGAACTCCTATCTTCCAGGCCTGTCTCCCTACATTCCTAGTGTAGGAAATAACAAATTTGGTTTTCCTGGTTTTTTTTTTTAATTAATAGACTTTTAGTTTTTTTTTTAAAGTATTTGTTTATTTATTTATTTATGGCTGTGTTGGGTCTTCGTTTCTGTGCGAGGGCTTTCTCTAGTTGTGGCAAGCGGGGGCCACTCTTCATCGCGGTGCGCGGGACTCTCACTGTCGCGGCCTCTCTTCTTGCGGAGCACAGGCTCCAGACGCGCAGGCTCAATAATTGTGGCTCACGGGCCCAGCTGCTCCGCGGCACGTGGGATCTTCCCAGACCAGGGCTCGAACCCGTGTCCCCTGCATTGGCAGGCAGACTCTCAACCACTGCGCCACCAGGGAAGCCCCGGTTTTCCTGGTTTTTATTCTCAGTTCTCGAACTCCATTCGCATTTGGTCTGGCTCCTGTTTCTCCTAGCTCTCCAGGTAACCACCTCATGTGGTTTAACATGTGGTTCATCTGCTTGCTTAACTGGCACCCAAACCTGAAAGAAGGTCACACCAAAGTTTCATAAAGTTCAATAACAAGTAACATTATCACTTAGGAAAAGCTATTGTAAAAACAAAAAGGAACATTTAATAAAATTGACTTCATTAAGATGCTCAATATCTAATTTAGGGTTGAAGATAAAAACTGGTTGCTGTTGTTTTCATGCTTTTATTATGAAATTGTAAGATTACTGTGGATCTTATGTGGTTTAGGGCTGCGCGAACAGATGCATACCTTGCTCAGATTCACTCACACCGTGGAACAACCATACCAGTTACAAAACAGCAGATGAAATTGGTAATTGTTTCCATTCTGGCCTTCAGTGGGCCCACTTTTGTTGCCACACAGTCTAGAGAATATATGGGAATATTGTTTCAGATTGACTCGGGCCATGGGTATTGATAGTTGGCGAGGGAGAATTTTTTATCCGTCTATTCCCGACCCCTCAACCCCATGGTTGGTTTCCTCTCGCCATTTTTAAACAGCACTTTCTTGGCCATTTACTCCCACCTCTCAGGTCTGGGCTGAATACTTTTCATCTCTGTTACTGTGATCGTTTACCCTGAGTTGTTAACACATAGCCAATAATAAATGATGGCATTCCTGACATTTTCACAAGGAATAAAACAGTGTATGTAGGTGTACATGTCAATTTTTTGATGTCCAAACTCATTTCTTACTTTTTCTAACCTTTATTTTTTGCCTTTATAGCTCACATCTATTTCTGAGCAGAGTTTGCTAGGTAAAAACTTCCTGATTTGTTGACATATTCTGGCTGAATAACTGTCAGATTCCCATTTGGCCTTTATACTTTCTTCAGCTCCAAGTGGATAAGCACTAAAGGGGAAAAAAACCCGATATTCAGAACTAGCCTAAATAGCAATTTTTTCCTGCTCTGCCAATGTCAGTAGTGGTATTGCAGTTCCAATTAATAAATGTGGTTTGCTGCAGCCAAAACACACTTATTATTTTTTTCAGTAATTATATTAAGACAGTATTAAAATGATTATTCAGGTACCCTACTCCTTAAGGACAAATGAGATTCCATAAAACTGTCTGGAAAGCTAATTTGATGAAATCCTACTTGATATTTTAATTACAGAATTGGAGATATTACCATGGAAAGCAAATTCTTCAGTGACCTGAGTCAAAAGCTTTCTGGAAAGAAGAGATTGCTATGGTGATCATTACTGTGGTTTGCTGGGCCTTGTCAGATAATGACATTCCAGATCATCACTGCACCTAGTGATCGACTCTTTGCCTTCAGGTTTTGACGATTTGGATGGATTTTAGCAGTGCCTTCTCTACTTCATGATCTACCCTTTCATTATTTCCTTCCATTACACAATCTTAAGAATTTCTCTTTTGCCAGAGTATGTCCAGGTTCTACGTAGAACTCTCCTATGTCCTATGCTTTTAAAATGTGTTTATAGACCTGCCCAGATATGTGACTAACACATGGTGTATTCCTCAGGATTTTTATTTGTATTCCTTCAAATAATGTGTTAGTTCCCTATTTTACCAATTTTTTAAGTTTGAAGTTTCATATATTGAATAATAATGACATCTACTATCTACTATGAATAATAATATTTCATACATAATAAACCTCACTATTAATGTATAAAGTATGAGATATTAGCAACAGAACTTTAATTAATATTCAAGCAGCCTTAGAAGGACTGCTCCCATTTTTATGTGAAGATCTACATTATCTACGATGTAAAAGGAAAAGACTGAAATTTTACTTGCTAGCATAATAAGTGTTGGGAAGTGATAATAATGCTATGTAAGTTTTGCAAAAATATTATTACATAAGAAATTTAAATGTTTTTAACATTTAAAAAATAGGTTCTTAAATTTAAGATACATGCATTTGCAATATGGATGGAAAGTTTCTTGAGATCTAATTTTAACTACCTGCCTTGTAACCTGTATATTTTGTGATGAAATATAATTATTGATGATTAGTAATAAATAGGTGACTCATCAATTTTTTTGCTTATTTATTAGTTATATCATTAGCTCCATCAAAGAATAATTATTTATAATTATTACATTACATTTAGTTTTTTACTTCCAAATACCTTTATAAAACAGGGTCTCTAAAGCTAAAAATAAAAGCAAAAACATAATTGTGAGCACATCTTTTTCCTTTATATGCCTCATGTATGTTCTCCTTCTGGAACTTCCTTTGAATCTGTGACAGTCCAAAAGATGGAAGAGGAAAGCAGTAGAAAGAAATCAAAATTTCACTGCAGCTGTTTAATATTATTGTAAAGTCAATTCACCAACTTTAAAGAAACAGTGATAGGAAGTAGTGAGAAAAGAGATCAGATACAATAAGTTAACAGCGGTTTGAATGAAAGGCTAAGAAACTTGGATTTAATTCTACAAGTAAAAGGAAGTCAGTGAAATTTCCTGATCAGGGAATTGACATAGTAAAAAATTATCTTTTCAAAGATTAATGTGCAATTCTGTCACAAATTAATAGGAGTGAAAAGAGATGGAAAACAAAAGGATATAGGAATCTGGTTACAGTCGTCCTAGCCAGGGGACCTGACTGCCCAAAGTAAAGTAGTTATTATGTAGAGGCAGATAGCATTTAACAAATATTATAAAGAAGAAATGGGCAGAGCTTTAGGAATGATTGGTATGGGTGACAAATAAGTAGGAAAGATAAAAGAGACTCTCAGGCAATGGGCTTACTTATTAGGGCAGCAAAGCTAACAAATATATATGTATATTTTTATGTAAGGACATCTTTTTAAGAAAGTCATAACCACCTACAGGACAGTAGTTGTAACTTAAAAATCCAATGATGGGGAGAAATACATAGTAACAAACAACTGCCATTAACTCAGTAATGCTTTTAGGTGAAATTGTATTTTATGAATCACAACAGCCATTATGTCTGTTTGCATTGTACACAATTTGATCCTTCTGCATATTGACATTGATATGAATGCTACCCTCGGAGTTCTGCAGTGCACAGTCTACCCTACAGTATACAGTGTCCGTGATGACAGCATCTACACATCTTTGGAAAGAGCTGAGCAAAACTGGAGGAAACCCATTTATTCAGTTCACAGTTACTATCTAATTCAAAATGGCTTCAGGGATGCTTTGCAAGGACTCCTTAATTCCCCAGGGGACAGTCATCCATAGATTGGCTACCAATAGGAGGAAGAGAAACAGGAGGATTATATTGTTGCAAACAGTGATGGGAAAGTTCATAGAAGGAAGGACTCTTCTCCCCACCAAATCCCTAGACTCTCTGCTTTCTAAGATAAAGTATGAGCTAAGAATTACCTCCTATATATTAGTTTCCTAGGGCTGCTGTGAAATAATTGTCACAGACTTGGTGTCTTAAAACAACAGACATTTTTTCTCCCACAGTTTTAGAGGCCAGAAGCCCCAAAATCAAGGTGTCTATAGGGTCCTGCTCCCTCTGAAGGCTCTAGGGAAAAATCCTTTCTTGCCTCTTCCAGCTTCTGGTAATTCCCAGCAATCCTTGGCATTCCTTGGCTTTTATCCACATAGTTCTAATCTCTGCCTCTGTCTTCACACAGCCTTCTCTGTGTATCTCTGTGCCTGTTCACTTCTTCTTCTAAGGACACCTAACATTGGATTTAGGGCCCACTCTAACCCAATATGACCTTATCTCAAGATCCTTAACTAATTACATCTGCAAAGACCCTATTTCCAAATAAAGTTACATTCTGAGGCTCTGGGTAGACTTGAATTTGAGGAGTACACTACTGAACCCATCACACCTCTATAACTAAAAACCTAAATATTTCACAGGCATGCTCTCAAGTCTTTTAAAGAAAATGTTACATTTTTACAGTTGCTGAGTTTTGCAAAGGTAAAGAAGCAATATGTTCGGATTCTGAAGCTCAAATAGGAACATAATAGCCGCAAGGCTACATTGGGACTGGGTTAAAGCAAACATGTTTTGATGGAACAAAACCATACAGGGCACTAAAGAAAAGGCAAGGTCTCCAGGCTCCTGCTTTAGCCTCTTGAGAACAAAGCCTTCCCCTGCGTGGTGACTTTTACTTGCATACCTTTCCCTACTCGTGATAGATAAGTCCTGCTTTTAATTCACCATGAAAGAAGGAAATAAAGGAAAGAAGATAGGACATAATTCCACAAGCTTGTTATCTGACTTTCTTTTCATAAAACAAAAACCTCTTATTTTGTTGTTAATTGATGTTTAAATTGTACAGTTAGTTGCTATCTTGATCTTTCTTTCTCTCGTTCAGCATATTCATTCACTGAAGCCTGATTGGAATATTTTATCTAAAACACTCTGATTCTTTATTAATGTAGAATAGAATGTGTGGGATTTTTAAAATATTAGTTTATAATTCTTTTTGAAGTTTGTATAAAGTTTTGGACTTCAAAAAATCCACCACAGTTTTTTTCCTAATATGAATTATTTATCCTGTGCATAAAAAAGTAGAAAAGGGTTTAAGTAAGAAAGAATTTTAGATTTATAAAACTATCTTTGTTCTTACTCTTTGTTGCTTTCACATTTTCATGTAGCAAATTAAAGGAAAAACTACATTAGTGTAGGAATTCAATATCCTTTTCCTATGTAATACTAAATTTGTTCTCCTGTCTAAATTAAATAAGAACGGAAGAAATATGTTTATCCAGAATAATAAGGTCTGTTGGTAAAGAGATGTGTAAAACTCTGCCCCTGCCATTGAAGTGCTGAAAAAACTGGTGGTAAAAAAAATAATTATAATGGAATGTGATGCATGCTACAGTAGTGATGTTTACATATTGCTACGACATTATGAAGGACAAGTTGGTTGAAGACTTGAGCTAAATCTGGAAGGATAAAAAAGACTTTGCCAGGCAGAGTACATTGGAGAAGAATGTTCTAGCAAAATAAACAGCTGTGCTAATTCATGGAGTATGTTGTGTTCAGAAAATGTTAAGAAGTTTATGGTGTCTAAAGAATCCGGTTTGTGTAGCAGATGGAAAATAGCAGGAAATGAGGATAAGATGATAAAGCAGATTGGGATCATGTTATGTGTAGTAGGGATAATATTTTAGAAATACTAAATCAGTGCATTGTAATATCCCCATTAAAGCATGTTCCTTTGCATTCTTGCATTTCCAGTGTCAAGCCATGAAGTTTATCATGCCATGGTAGGGGAAATACTGTAAAATAAAAGAGTCTTTGATTTGCTTTAGGTATCAAAGCAGACTTTCTTGACGTTTTTAGGAAGATAGTAATTGAGAGAGCCAGGTTTTATAAGAGAGAGAAAAGGACTTACTAAATTCCTCAATCTCTCCCTTAATATTTCAAAAGCCAGCCTATACAGTTTGCGTAAGGAGAGCCAATACAGGCAGGAAGGTTAAATTGGAAGCATCTGCCCCTTTCAGTCTTGTACATTGTACAGAAAGACAAGAAATAGGAAGAGTGACACCTGAAGGATGTCTCTCTCCTCTTTCCTCCTGGTTTCTGCTTTGAGACAGCAGAGGGACTGCAGGTAAAAGGTGGGGCATGAGAGAGAAGGGCATTTATTTGTTTGTTTGTTTATAATTATTTTCTTTTTTAATTTTTATTTTATAGTGAAGTATAGTTGATTGACAATGTTGTATTAGTTTCAGGTGTACAGCAAAGTGATTCAGTTATACATATACATATATTCATTCTTTTTCAGATTCTTTTCCCATATAGATTATTACAGAATATTGAGTAGAGTTCCCTGTGCTATACAGTAGGTCCTTGTTGATTATCTATTTTATATATAGTCGTGTGTATATGTTAATCCCAAACTCCTAATTTACACCACCTTTCCCCTTTGGTAACCATAAATTTGTCAAAGTCTGTGAGTCTGTTTCTGTTTTGTAAATAAGTTCATTTGTATCATTTATTTAGATTCCACATATAAGTAATAGCATATGATATTTGTCTTTCTCTGTCTGACTTACTTCACTTGGTATGATAATCTCCAGATCCATCCATGTTGCTGCAGATGGCATTATTTCATGCTTTTTAATGGCTGAGTAATATTCCATTGTATATATGTACCACATCTACTTTATTCATTCATCTTTTTTTTTTTTTTTTTTTAATTTTTTTTTATTTATTTATTTTATTTATGGCTGTGTTGGGTCTTCGTTTCTGTGCGAGGGCTTTCTCTAGTTGTGGCAAGCGGGGGCCAATCTTCATCGCGGTGCGCGGGTCTCTCACTATCGCGGCCTCTCGTTGCGGAGCACAGGCTCCAGACGCGCAGGCTCAGTAATTGTGGCTCACGGGCCCAGCTGCTCTGCGGCATGTGGGATCTTCCCAGACCAGGGCTCGAACCCGTGTCCCCTGCATTGGCAGGCAGATTCTCAACCACTGCGCCACCACGGAAGCCCCTATTCATTCATCTTTGAATGGACACTTAGGTTGCTTCCATGTCTTGGCTATTGTAAATAGTGCTGCAATGAACATTGGGATGCATGTATCCTTTCAAACCATGTTTTTCTCCAGATACATGCCCAGGAGTAGGATTGCTGGATCATATGGTAGCTCTATTTTTAGTTTTTTAAGGAATCTCCATACTGTTCTCCAATTTACATTCCCACCAACAGTGTAGGAGGGTTCCCTTTTCTCCACATCCTCTCCAGCATTTATTTTTATTTTATTTTTTTTAATTAATTTATTTATTTATTTATTTTTGGCTGTGTTGGGTCTTCGTTTCTGTGCAAGGGCTTTCTCCAGTTGCAGCAAGTGGGGGCCACTCTTCATCGCGGTGCACAGGCCGTGACGCTCCAGATGCGCAGGCTCAGTAGTTGTGGCTCACGGGCTTAGTTGCTCCGCGGCATGTGGGATCTTCCCAGACCAGGGCCCGAACCCGTGTCCCCTGCATTGGCAGGCAGATTCTTAACCACTGAGCCACCAGGGAAGCCCCAGCATTTATTATTTATAGACATTTTGTTGATAGCCATTCTGACTGGTGTGAAGCGATACCTCATTGTGGTTTTGATTTGCATTTCTCTAATAATTAGCGATGTTGAGCATCTTTTCATGGCCTTCTGTATGTGAGGGAAGGGCATTTAGAAACATCAAAACAGAAATTATAAAGACCAAGGACATTGGACCTAGGGACTCTTTAGGAGCAGCGTTGGGAGGCTACTGGCCTGGGAGAACCCCACCCTACACAATGTCCAATATGGCATGGGAACCGTGGTGTGGAGGTGGGGATATATCATGGCCACATAAATAAATCCGAGGCACATCTCCTGGCTGCTCATGGCCTATACGTGTCCTCCAGTGACCCCAGAAATTCCTGAATGCTTTAGAGAGGGAACCTGAAAGTGCTGAGAGAGCCAGTAGACCAGCATAGCCTGGAATCATATAAATAACACTGTGAGAAAACTTAAAGGTCCAGGGCAAATGACCAGGCTTCAGTAGTTCATGCCACCACATCACCCCGCAAAGTTGCACCTCAATGCTCACTAGTCCAAGGAGAATACTCATCCAGATTTTCACAGCAGAAATTCACCAATCATCCAACTAACATGTATTTTTTAAGTAGCTAGATGTTTTAATGTGAGGACACAGAGATGAACAAGACAGGCAGAACTTTCTGATGAAGTGATTTTTGACTTGAGCCTTGAATGGTGAGAAGGAGGCAGTACATGCAGATCTTGGGGAAGGTCTGAGGTGGGCCAGAGCACTGTGAATGAGAAGGACAGTGGCAAGAGATGAAGTCAGAGAGGGAGGCAGAAAGGGAAGACATAGGTAGGGCCTTGTAGGCCTTCGTAGAGAGCTTGGATTTTATTCTGAAGGCAGTCATGAAGGGGAGTGACATGATCTGATTTACCCATTAGAAAGACAATTCTGGATGCTGTGTGAAGGGTTGACTGTAAGAGACAAAAGTGAAAACAGGGAGGCTAGTCAGGAAGCAACTTTAGTGGTTCAAATGAGAGATGACAGAAGCTTAGTTATAACAGCAGAAATAGTGAATTTCTGCTGTCTGATTTGTCACATATTTGGAAGTACAGCCAATAGGTCTTGCTCATGGATCGGATTGAGATGTGAGGCAAAGAGAGGAATGGGGACTGTTGGTTTGAGCAACTGGGGTACAGTGGCCATTACTGACACGGGGAAGGTTTGGTAGGAGATGAGTGGATTTGGGGAGAGGTAGAATCAAGAGTCTTGTCTTGGCAATGTTAAGTTTGAGATGCCAATTAGACATCCAAATGGAGATATCAAGTTGGGAGATGGATATATGAGTCCACAGCAGGACAATTCAGGATTGGAGATGAAAGATCAGTCTACAGTTTATCTGCAGCATATAGATGGTATTTAAGCCAAGGGGCAGGATGAGGTCATCTAGATAGAGAGAAAGGACTCCTCTCCTCACCACCACAAGATCCTGTACCACCCTCTCTTCCCAGCCCAGAGACTCTTAGAGAGTAATAGTGGAGGGAGAAGAAATCTGAGACACTGAGCATCCTGTAAAAAAACTACACATTTATCCAAGTGGATGTTTAAAGTTATTTTACTGGATTACATTTACAGGTTTAGATTAAAATTTCGATTTTCTTTTACCTACGACACAGTAAATGAGGGCTTAACAGATCAGCCCTAGAGAAAAATAAATTTCATTTTCTTTGATCACCTGAGTATAGTGTGAATAAACCTGAGATATATAATCTTCATATATAATTTTAAGCCCAGCAGTTCTTATGATAAACAAATACTTGTTCTTGTTACTCTTCTAAAATGAAATTCATGGATGATAAAACTGACCTACACATGGTTTCAAAAAATCAAGATAATATTTAATGTCATATATAAGAGAAATGAAAGTAACTTATAATAACATGTATTTCAATATATCAATGCTTGGGCACAACTACACTAGAAAACATGAAGTAGTCAGATGCTTACATCTATATATAGACTCACCATAAATGTGATAGCCACAAATGAAGATGTGTTTTTGGCAACTCAGTTACCCCAAGCAGCATCAACCATCAGTGTTAGGATTCTCGAAAATGGCAAACAACTTTTGTAAAATTCTGAACAAAACTAAGTACATACTTCCCTGAATTTACACAACACTTCCATTCCTGTAAAATGTCTGCTTAAATGCTTTTACAAGTTTCCCACTTACATGAATTTCTTGGGGGACATTTAAAAGATGTGCCGAACATGAAATAAACTTTTATTAAGCAAGACTGTCCATGCGTTGTAGAACATCTAGCTTCCCTGGCCCTGCCCAATGAGAGCCAGTAGTACTCCTAATCCTTGTGACAATCAAAAATATACTCACAAATTTGCAGATATCCCTAGGGGGCAGTATTACTCCCCTTGAGGACTACTTTTTAAGTGATATAAGACTATTTTTTAGTTAATAGAGAGCCAATGAAAAATTGTAAATAGCAAGGTGTTCACACACCAGTGTTTTGGAAGACAGCCCCCGATGGCATTGTACAGATTGAAATAAGTAGAAATTAGTGGCTAAGAGTTCCTTTAGGTAGCCATTGCAATAATTTGGATAATAGATGATAAAAGCCTAGATTAAGATCATAGCATTATGAAGGTAGAAGAAGAATCATAATCTGGAGACAGTCCAAAGCAAAATGAAAAAATTTGAAGGTCAATTATACATAGATTGGGGAAGGGAGAGAAATACAGAATGGCTCTGAGCTTTCTAATTTGGGAGATCAGATAAGTGATAATGCCATTAGCCATGTTAATGAATACAGGAAGAGAAGCAGATTGGAAGCACAAAGGGTAGAAGCTAAATTAAATTTCATTTCATGAATATACAGCTTGAAGAAGCTGCAAGACATTTTTTGCTTTCACCAAATTTACTACCATTAGTTCATTCAACAAATATGTATTGACTACCAACTATGTGCCTGTCACTGGATTTGTAGCAGTAAGACAGTCGTGCTCTCTGCCCTCAAGAAATTTACTATCTAATGAGAGAAAAAGACATTTCAACTAATAATTACACATATAATCATCTAATTATAATTATAGTTAGTGCAGTTGTGATAAATACACCAAAGAGTTTGGCATCCAGTGAAAAGTTGACCTAACTAGTCTGGGCAGTAAGGAGATGCTCACTATCCCTGCCAGAGAGGTTCTAGCAATCTTTACGCCCTCCAGCTTCTTAACCATGCTTCTTTACATCACTCTGCATTGCCAGAGTGTGACACTGGTTGAGAATTATTGAGATGACCTATTGTACAATTTCCTTAGCTATTGTCTTCTTGTGGTCTCTGAGCCAGCCTTGCAACCTTTATTACCCATCATGGCTTTCATGTGAGAATACCCACAACTAAACTCATTGGGGAAAAATAAAATAAATCATTTTTCCTGATCCAAATCTGACTTTTTCTTACCAAACACCTCTTAACTTTGGGTTGGAGCTGTGAGAGCAACTTTTTGAAGTCTCATAATCATATATGGAGCTGGCTCCTCACACCTTTGTCCCTCTGGCAGATAATTGTCAGGTACACGTGGGGATGTCTACCTGCCTCTCAAAATCACCTCTCCCACCATCCCCAGAAAACTCCACCTCCACTTTCCCGATTCATATGGGCAGCCCACAAGGAAGCTGGTTCAGAAAAATCAAACAGGTCCTCAGCCAGAATCCTTGTGAGTATTTGTGGCAGCACACAGAAACAGTGAGAAGATCACCTGACACTCCCTAGACCCCCAAAGGGAATCAATCCCAAGGGAATCCTCACACCTGTGAAGAAAGGCTGTTGCAGCAGTCTCTCAAGTAAGACAAAGTTTCTGTTATAATCAGAATAAAAAGGGGAGGTGTAATGTAAACTTTGATGAGTTATGAGACTCTGTGGATGAAATAAGTTTCTACTTAAAATCTGGCCATCTGATGTCCATAACATTTCTCTTCAGTCAGTATTGACTTGGCCAGAAGTCATGGCATCAACGCAGGGAAAATGTGAAAGATTTTCCATGTTTTACAATTTTCGCTGCAAAACTATGTTTTAAGTGTAATTCTAATGTAAGTCACTACTACTTTCTAACTCACAATTTGAAAAATCAGTGTTTATGTGAACTTCTGAAAGCTGCCCCAGACCCAAACCACACACACACACACACACACACACACATATACATCCTACTTTCTTTTAATAGAACAAATCTAGAATATTATAATACAGTGCAAATAAAAATTTTAACATCTATCTATCTTTTAAAGACATCTTCTCAGTTCTAAAAGATCATGAATTCATAAAGCCCCAGTCATTCTCCGAACACGTGGTAGCTCTGTTAAGAAAACCTAGGTAATTAGAAAGTATATGAAATCTTAATTAATTAAATAGAGGTGCTTCCAGAGATGAAGAGGGCAGTTTTGCCTCTGTAATATATCATGTTACTGTCATCATTGACAATTTGAACACTGTAGACACAGGCATCTCTATGTAGAAGATAGTGTCTATGGGGGCTTCCCTGGCAGTCCAGTGGTTAAGACTCCACGCTTCCACTGCAGGGGGCACGGGTTTGATCCTTGGTCAGGGAACTAAGATCCCACATGCTGCGTGGCGCAAACTAAGACAGAAAAAAAAAGAAGTTAGTGTCTATGGAATATCTATAGGAGAGTAATTCATTTGTGCTGATGTCTAACTAGAACATTGTAAAAAATTAAGTACCAAAATACACCAACTATTTTAAACAAATAGAACTAATAAAATGTATATGCACACATTATTATTATGTTTTAATTACAGTTCCAGTGAAGATTAAATCAGTTGCATTTCTGATGTTAGGTGTGCCTTTTAAAAAAATATTATTTCTCTTTCAGTTACAATGATGACTGTGGAAATATTGAACTATCTTAATAATTAGGGTCAGAAAAGAGCTGATGATACATTCAAATCCTTGGGTATATATTCAAACAAAATATATATAAATAATGAGGTCTCACTTAGCTATAATCTCTTTGGGAGCCTCTTTTCAAATTCAGAAATGAGAACCTGGAAAACACAAGCTGATGCAATATTCTGAAAAATCCTCCAGGGAAAAGAACATCTACAAAACAAGCATAGCAAATGAATTGTGTTCAAGACTTTAAACCAAAATGTTAATGCTAAAAGAGCAATATAGGATCATGAAAGTAAAATTATTTCACATTATCACTTTAAACCATTCTCTCTGGGGACTTCAGTAATTACTTTCAAGAATATATTCATTACAGGAAAATTGAAAGCTATAGTTATTTTGTCTTGGTTTTTAATAAAAGTATTGCTTTTATAATAGCATTGGACTTAATAAAAAATGAAACTAACCCCCCCCCCAAAACCAAAAGCATGGTATTATTTAAAAAGCTCCCTCTTTGGTTACACTGACCTGAAAAATAATAAGGCAAGCTTAATGTTCATGATAAATCCCAGGGGATTGAGAATATTTTTATGAATATGAATATGAAAGTTTCTATGAGAAACATTTGCATTTTGCCAGTGCATAAAAAACAAAGCAAGTTGCAAATGAGGTAGAGAGAACTTAATTAAAATCATTTTACTAAATTTTAATTCTTGAGTACCAACCAAACCATTGTGATAATATTCTCATTGACTAGTTAACATGGAAAAAAACTTTTTAATTTTAAGTAGATTTTTGAAAGTATAAATGATCCTCACCTAATCTCAGTTTATAGTTTAAAATGATAATATATGATAATTAGGATATCTTCTGAATTACTTGTAGAAAGTAATCACTGTGATTTTTTTTTATATTTTAATGTATCCAATGGAAAAAATAGTCCTGTGAATTTAGCAAGACATAAAAACTTGTTCCATAGTTAAAATTCTTATGCATGGACTTCCCTGGTGGTGCAGTGGTTAAGAATCTGCCTGCCATTGCAGGACACGGGTTTGATCCCTGGTCTGGGAAGATCCCACATGCCGCGGAGCAACTTAGCCCTTATGCCACAACTACTGAGCCTGTGCTCTAGAGTCCATGAGCCACAACTGCTGAGCCCACATGCCACAGCCACTGAAGCCTGTGCACCTAGAGTCTGTGCTTTGCAACAAGAGAAGCCACCGCAATGAGAAGCCTGCGCACAGCAACGAAGAGTAGCCACCGCTCGCCGCAACTAGAGAAAGCCTGCGTGCAGCAACAAAGACCCAACGCAGCCAAAAACAAAAAGAAGAATAAAAAAAATTCTTATGCATTATTCAGTACTTATATACTATTTTTTGCACTAATATGTCTCACAGAGTACTTACAAAATTTAGAATCCTCGATAGAACAGGAAGAACTCTTATATGTTACCTAATATTAAGGTAGACAAAATAACGGTCCCCCAAAGCTGTCCATGTCCTAATTCCCAAAACCTGTGAATAAATTAGGTTACATGGCAAAAGGGAATTAAGGAATAAGGTTGCAGATAGAATTAAGGTTGCTAATCAGATGGATTTGTAGTGTGAAGGTTATCCTGCATTATCTAGGTGGGCCCAGTGTAATCACAAGGGTGCTTAGGAGTAGAAGAGGGAAGCAGAAGAGTTAGAATCAGAGAGAGATTTGAAGATGCTATGCTGCTGGCTTTGAAGATGGAGGAAGGGGCCACAAACAATGCAGGCAGCTTCCAGAAGAAGGAAAAGGCAAGGAAATGGATTCTCACCTAGAGCCTCCAGAAGGAATGCAGTCCTGCTAGCAGCTTGACTTTAGCCCAGTGAGACCCATTTTGGACTTCAGACCTCCAGTACTGTAAGAAAATAACTTTGTGTTGTTGTAAACCAATATGTTTGTGATAATTTGTTATAGCAGCAATAAAAAATTAATATGCCTGATTTTACAAACAAGGAAATAAAGAGTTAAAGTGACACTAATTTTCTAATTAATGGAAAATCTTGGTTAATATAAAGAGCTTCTTATTTTTAGGCCTAAGGGCTAAGCCACTTATATTTACAAATAATGAAAATTAATACAGGAATAAGGAAAAATTAAAACAAAAATATAGCACAAACAATTGAAGGGTTGTACTACTATAAATAAAATGAATAAAAGATAGTAGGTAACTATCATGCAGTCCAACAGTACTGTGGAGAGTTATGGCAGATTACCCTAAGAACTGGATAATCAGTTCTTTTAACTTTAGAGTATCATTTTTTATGGATGTACCTGACATTTTTGGAATTTCTAGAGCCACGCAAATGAGTGACCACAATAATGATACCATAAAATAAATCTTTTACTTATGAGAAGCTATGAAACTTATGAGAAGATTATGCAACCCAGTGTATAATTTCCTTTCCACACAAAGGTTGGATAGAACAACTTCTCATGTCAGTGAAAAGCAGAGTTTAAGCAGAGAGAATCTAATGTGTTTTGTTTTTCTCATCATATCTTTTTCTGGTGTAGAGCGGGTATGAAGTATTAGACTTTAAAAGAGTGTTGAGAGATTTACAGTCAAGATGACACTGTAAGTTCAGGTTTTCATGTGCCCACCCAGCACACACAAAAAATCAGTAACATATAGTATATAACATTAAGAGAGAAAGCCAAAAAAGACCTGTCAGACTCAAAGGTAAGATAAATCTCCATGGATAAGAAGCAGAAGAGAAACGTCACAAGCTCTGCTGGACTCTAAATCCACAAATAAGAATCGGTGGCTGGAATTTGCTTTCTGAAGGCTAACAGGGACAAAAAATATGCCCTGCAAGGTGGAGGACTGCAGCCACAGCCACTGATCCAAGCTAGGCTTGGGGTGGAGCTCACCTCCAACAAGGCAAATGGAAAACCACTGTTGTATCCACTGCTTTGTATAGTGGATACGGAGCTTCAGGCCTAGGCAAAGAAAACAGTAGGCACAGCTCCTTGAATGTGAAGAAAAGCAAGTCATTAGCTGGCTTGATGAACAAATCCGCAATACTGCCAAATCAACAGGTAGCGAGGACTCCAAACTAATATTATAAAACCTGATTTTGGCCTGAGGATCTGGGCAGAGGCAACAATACAGCCACCAGAGAAGCAGGCCTGAGCACAGAGGTAGAGAAAGGAAGAGAGAAATGCAGAGTACAAGTTCAAAATATATATATTTCCAAGAACAACAGCAATAAAATCAACAGAGGAATCCATCCCAGATGAAATTAATTTAGAGAATAGTCTAACGAAGATATTAAATATTTAGCAAGTTCATTGATATAAATGAAGACATAATTTGCTTTTAAAAAATAAAAAGAAATTTGAAACGAGAGAAAAATGAAGAAAAAAGATAAATATGAGCATTGTAGAATTTAATAGAAATTAAAAATAAAGCTATTGAGATTTTAAAAACTCAATAAATGGAATAAAACTCTAGATAGTATTAATGGATACAAAAAGAGAATTAGCAAACTTAAAGATAATATTGAGATATTCGCCCCCAAAATAGAACTTTGGGACAAAGAGATTTATTTAAAAGAAAGAGATATAAATTAAAATAAATTTAAAAAAATAAAAAGGGGGCTTCCCTGGTGGTGCAGTGGTTGAGAATCCACCTGCCAATGCAGGGGACACGGGTTCGAGCCCTGGTCTGGGAAGATCCCACATGCCGCGGAGCAACTGGGCCCGTGAGCCACAACTACTGAGCCTGCGCGTCTGGAGCCTGTGCTCTGCAACAAGAGAGGCCGCGATAGTGAGAGGCCCGCGCACCGCGATGAAGAGTGGCCCCCGCTCGCCGCAACTAGAGAAAGCCCTCGCACAGAAACGAAGACCCAACACAGGCAAAAATAAATAAATAAATAAATAAATTTATTTTTTAAAAAAAAGGGACTTCCCTGGTGGTCCAGTGGTTAAGACTCCATGCTTCCACTGCAGGGGGCATGGGTTTGATCCCTGGTCTGGGAACTAAGATCCCACATGCTGCAAGGTGTGGCCAATAAACAAAGATAAATAAATAATAAAAATAAAAATATAATTAGGTACAAGAAGCAACTGAAAAAAAAGAAGCAAATAGACCTCTCCTACATTGTTAGTAGGAATGTAAAATTGGACAACCACTTTGGAAAATACCTTTGCAATTTTTTGTAAAGTAAAACAAACACTTCTTGTATGAACCAGCAATCACATTCCTAAATATTGACCTAAGAGAAATAAAAGCATATGTTGATACAAATTTTTTATAGGAGAATTTTTATAGAAGATCTATTTATAATAGCCCCCAAACTGGAAACAACTCAAATATTCATCAACTGGTGAATGGTGAATGAATAAACAAATTGTGAAACATCCATACAGTGGAATACAACTCAGCAATAAAGACTCAAAAAGTACTAGTACATGAAATAATATAAATGAACCTCCAAAACCCATCATACTAAGTGATAGAAATCAAATAAAAATTCTGTAGAATTCCATTTATGTAACATTCTGAAAGGCAAATTCATAGAGACAGTAATCAGATCATTGTCAGAGATTGGAGATGGGAGAGGGGTTGCATAACAAGGGGCATGAAAGAACTTTTGGGTTTAATGAACATGTTCTATATTATTGAGCTGTACACATAAAAAGATTGAATTTCATTGTGTGTAAAATATACCTCAATGAACCTGAATTTTTAAAAAAGAATAAAGAAAAAATATTAAAAGCTACCAGAGAGAGAAGAGGAACACATTTTAACCTATAGCAGGCCTCTCATCAATAATAATAGGCAACAGAGAAAATGAAATGATAGCTTTAAAGCACTGAGGAAAAGAATAATTGTTAACCTAAAATTTTATATACAGTCAAACTATCATTCAAGAGTAAAACAAAATAATTACATTTTCAGATACACAAAGACTGAGAGCAAATACTACTTATGGACTGTCAATGAAAGAAATAGTGAAGGATGTCTTTCAGCAATAAGTAAAATAAACCAGAAGATGCATAAGACTTTTTTAAATGGTGTATTAGAAATTAACAAACTGATGGTTGCCGAAGGGGAAAGGGGGAGAGGAAGGGATAAGTTAGGAATATGGGATGAACAGATACACACTACTATAAATAAAATAGATAAGCAACAAGGATTTACTATATAACACAGGGAACAATATTCAATATCTTATAATAACCCATAATGGAAAATAACCTGAAATATATATATAAAAGTGAATCACTTTGCTGTACACCTGAAACTAATACAATATTGTAAATCAACTACAATTTAAAAAATTAATGAAGTGCTCACTTCAGCAACACATATACTAAAATTGGAACAATACAGAGAAGATTAGCATGGCTCCTGCACAAGGATGACACACAAATTCATGAAACATTCCTTTTTTTTTTTAATTAATGAAACAATTTAGTACTGACTATAAAAAAAAACTACTTTTGTATTAAAAAAAGTCAAACAATCATGAGATTGGAGAGTACAATAATGGATAACTGAAGCATACTAAGATCATTTTATGTTTGAAAAATAAAAACACCAGATAACTTAAAATCTGTAAGAAATATTTATAGTTAAATATTATGCTGAAAAAGTAAGGATTATAACTAATAGACAAAATATATAATCAGTAATAAATGACTCAGCAGACAAAAAGTGGAGAATAGAAAACTTTTGGACCAAGAGAAGGCAGAAAAAAAAAATTAAGCAATAGAAAAAGAATGGTACGCATAAAATATAAAATAAGACTGTTAAAGTCATTGCAGATATACCAGAAATAGTAATCAATGAGATTATTAGGTTGGATAAAGCAACAAATCTTGCTCTATGTTGCTAGCAATGCACTAAACTAAAAGACCACACACAAAAACTGAAAATAAAAGATATCTTATGTAAATACTAGCCATAGAAAGTTATTTTAGTGATATAAGATTTGGAAAAAGTCAAATTTCAAAAAACAAAAAAAAGAACAATTCAAGAGAATGAGAAGAAAAAACCACAGACTTGGAGAAAATATTTGCAAAAGACACATCTGATAACAGACTATTATCCAAAATACACAAAGGACTCTTAAAACTTAGTAATAACCTGATTAAAACATGGGCCAAAGATCTGAACAGACACTAATCAAAGAAGATATATAGATGACAATTTCCTATGAAAGGATGCTCCACATCATATGCCACTAGAGAATTGCAAGTTAAAACAATAATGAGATACAATTACATACCTATTAGAATGACCAAAACCCGAAACACTGATGATACCAAATGCTGGAAACGATGTGGAACAACAGGAACTCTCATATATCACTGCTGGGAATGCAAAATGTTACAGCCATTTTGGAAGACTTTTGGAATTTTGGCAATTTCTTACAAAGCTACACATATTCTTACCAATAATCCAGTCATTGTGATCCTTGGTATTCATCCAAAGCAGTTGAAAACTTATATACACACAAAAACCTACACATAGGTGTTTATAGCAGCTTTATTCATAGTTGCCAAATCTTGGAAGCAACAAAGATGTATTTCATTAGGCAAATGAACAAACTATGGTACATCCAGACAACGGAATATTATTCAGCACTAAAAAGAAATGAGCTATTAAGCTATGAAAAGACACATAGGAACATTAAATACGTGTTACTAAGTGAAAGAAAACAATCTGAAAAAGATACATACTGTATAGTTCCAATTATATGACTTTTTTGAAAAGGCAGAAATATGAAGACAATAAAAAGTTAAGGGATTGCCAGAAGTCAGAGAGGGCAGAGATGAATACACAAAGCACAGAGGATTTTTAGAGTAATGAAAATACTCTGTATGATTTTATAATGATGACTATTTGTCATTATACATTATACATACATTATACATTTGTCCAAACCCATAGAATGTACAACACCAAGCATGAACCCTAAGTTACACTGTGGACTTTGGGTGATTATGATGTGACAATGTAGGTTCATCCTTGGTAAAAAAAAAAAAAAAAAAAAATGATCCTTCTGGTGAGTGATGTTGATAATGGGGGAGGCTATGCATGTGTGGGGGAAAAGGTATGTGAGAAATCTCTGTATCTTCCTCTCAATTTTGTTGTAAACCTAAAACTCCTCTAAAAAATAGTCTTAAAAAATGCAGTGTCTAGGCAATGTGTCTTTACAAGGCTCCCAACTTAGTTCCTATTTGTGTAGCTTCCATGATTGATTCTCCTTTCTTTCCAGAAATTTTGAGAGGTATCCAATATCCTTTACTAAAATCCTTTTCTGCTGATGCCTAGCAGAGCTGGTATTATTGCTTACAACTAAGAATCCTAACTAATATAGCTCTCAGGTACAATCCACCTGGAAATTAGAGTTTATCATATAGCTTCTGTGGAGGAACAAAGACTGTGCCCTTGGGCTGTATTGTTAGGAATCTGAGCATTGTAGCATAGGAAGAGTTTGAAGGATCCAAGAGTATGTGCACTTTAACTGACACTCTATAGAAATGGCTCTCTGTGTGTTTTTTTTACCACTAAATACAGTGGCCTCTGTTCTCTTCTCATGATTGACCTTTGTGCCATATTTGGTACTGTTGACCACTCCCTCCCTCTGGAAGCTCTACTATGCCTTGACAGAGAGCATTTCAAGGGCAAAGATTAAGCAGGATTATCTTTGTATTTACAGCACATTGCACTGTGCTTCACACATGGCACTCAATGAGATTTCAATGAATGAATGAATGAACACATATTGTATTTTTAACTATGACTAAAGGAGAGAGCCTAATTGAATAAAGCACACAGGAAAATGTTGATTAAATAGCGAAAAAGTAATAGTAACTCATCTTGAGTGTTTTCAGCCCATTTTAATTGTAGTGATTAATAATGGCATGTAATCAAATTGTGGATTAATACAAACAAATAAGACAGGTAATTTTCTTCTAACTAAAACATATCATGGGATTGGTCTATTTGTTAACATATATTGATCAATTAAATTGGAGAGTAAAAAGATAATGAAGGAGGTGCAAAAACTGCATGCAGTTGTCAAGATTCCAAGGAACATCAAAAGTCCTGTGGGTATTCAGTTAATCATGCAGGTCTCTACCTCAACAAAACCAAAAGTGCCCTTGCTGGTTTCACAATACCCCCTCATTTTTTGGATCTTCAAAAATCACTAGATTGATGTTTACCACACCTAGATCAAGATATGAAGATAAAAGTGATTTTCACCTGGACGAAACTGGACTAGCTCTGTGGGAGATTTATAGTTCATACTTACACCAAGATCAAACATGCCCACCCTAACCAGATATCAATCTCACTTGCATGACTGATCAGAAACTGGAGTAAAAGAACTTTAGCCTATGGACCAAATCCAGCCCCTCATCAGTTTTGTAAATAAGATTTTATTGGATCACACTCATGCCCATTTTTTTCATGTATTGTCTATGGCTGCTTTTATTCTACAATGGCAAAGTTGAGTAGTTGGGACTGAAATAGTATGGCCCACAAAGAGCTTAAAATATTTACAATCTGGCCCTTTACAGAAAAAGTTTGCTAACCCCTGATCAAGAATATAAGCTTTTGGGCTTCCCTGGTGGCGCAGTGGTTGAGAGTCTGCCTGCCGATGCAGGGGACGCGGGTTTGGGCCCTGGTCTGGGAGGATCCCGCGTGCTGCGGAGCGGCTGGGCCCGTGAGCCACAGTTGCTGAGCCTGCATGTCTGGAGCCTGTGCTCCGCAGCGAGAGGCCGCGATGGTGAGAGGCCCATGCACCACGGTGAAGAGTGGCCCCCGCTTGCCACAACTGGAGAGGGCCCTCGCACAGAAGCGAAGACCCAACACAGCCATAAATAAATAAATAAATTTAAAAAAAAAAGAATATAAGCTTTTTAACCAAATTACTATTGTCAACTTCCCCCTCCATAATTAAATAAATAAAATTTAATTTTCAGCTCAGAAAAAAGGGAACATAACTCATCATAATAAAGGCCATATATGACAAACCCACAGCTAACACCATACTCAATGGTGAAAAACTGAAAGCATTTCCTCTAAGATCAGGAACAATACAAGGATGTCCACTCTCACCAGTTTTATTCAACATAGTCTTGGAAGTCCTAGCCATGGCAATCAGAGAAGAAAAAAAATAAAAGGGATCCAAATTGGAAAAGAAGTAAAACTGTCATGGTTTGCAGATGACATGATGCTATACATAGAAAATCCTAAAGATGCTATCAGAAAAAACTACTAGAAAACTACCAGAGCTCATCAATGAATTTGGTAAAGTTGCAGGATACAAAAGTAATACACAGAAATCTGTTGCATTTCTATACACTAACAATGAAAGATCAGAAAGGGAAATTAAGAAAACAATCCCATTTACCACTGCATCAAAGAGAATAAAATACCTAGGGATAAACCTACCTAAGGAGACAAAAGATTCTGTACTACAAAAACTATAAAATGCTGATGAAAGAAATCGAAGAAGACACAAACAGATGGAAAGATAGATCATGTCCTTGGATTGGAAGAATCAATATTGTCAAATTGATGATACTAACCAAGACAGTCTACAAATTCAATGCAATCCCTATCAAATTACCAATGGCATTTTTCACAGAACTAGAACAAAAAAAAATTTTAATTTGCATGGAAACGCAAAAGACCCTGAATAGCCAAAGCAATCTTGAAAAAGAAAAATGGAGCTGGAGGAATCAGACTCCCTGACTTCAGACTATACTACAAAGCTACAGTCATCAAGACAATCTGGTACTGGCACAAAAACAGAAATATAGATCAATGGAACAGGATAGAAAGCCCAGAGATAAACCCAGGCACCTATGGTCAACTAATCTATGACAAAGGAGGCAAGGATATACAATGGAGAAAAGACAGTCTCTTTAATAAGTGGTGCTGAGAAAACTGGACAGCTACATGTAAAAGAATGAAATTAGAACACTCCCTAACACCATATACAAAAATAAACTCAAAATGGATTAAAGTCCTAAATGTTAAGACTGGAAACCATAAAACTCCTAAAGGAAAACATAGGCAGAAGCCTTTTTGAAATAAATCATAGCAATATTTCTTTGGGTCTGTCTCCTAAAACAAAAGAAATAAATGCAAAAATAAACAAATGGACCCAATTGGGCTTAAAAGCTTTTTCACAGCAAAGGAAACCATCAACAAAATGAAAAGACAACCTACAGAATGGGAGAAAATATTTGCAAATGATGCCACCAGCAAGGGATTAATTTCCAAAATATACAAATAGCTCACATAGCTCAAAATATCAAAAAACCAAGAACAACCCAATCAAAAAATGGGCAAAAGACCTAAATAGACATTTATTCAAAGAAGACATACAGATGGCCAACAGGCACATGAAAAGATGCTCTACATCACTCATTATTAGAGAAATGCAAATCAAAACTACCATGAGGTATCACCTTACACTGGTCAGATGGCCATCATCAAAATGTCTACAAATAATAAATGCTGCAGAGGGTGTAGAGAAAAGGGAACCCTCCTACACTGTTGATGGGAATGTAAATTGGTGCAGCCACTAGGGAGAACAGTATGGATGTTCCTTAAAAAACTAAAAATAGAGCTACCATATGATCCTGCAATCTCACTTCTAGGCATATATCTGAAGAAAACCATAATTCAAAAATATACATGCAGGAACTTCCCTGGTGGCACAGTGGTTAAAGAATCCGCCTGCCAATGTAGGGAACACGGGTTCGAGCCCTGGTCCGGGAAGATCCCACATGGTGCAGAGCAACTAAGCCTGTGCGCCACAACTACTGAGCCTGCCCTCTAGAGCCCGTGAACCACAACTACTGAGCCCACGTGCCACAACTACTGAAGCCTGCGCGCCTGGAGCCCGTGCTCCACAACAAGAGAAGCCACCGCAATGAGAAGCCCGTGCACCGCAACAAAGAGTAGCCCCCGCTCGCCACAACTAGAGAAAGCCTGCGTGCAGCAACGAAGGCCCAACGCAGCCAAAAATAAATAAATAAATTTATTTTTTTTAAAAAAAGGTATGAAAAAATTTTTTTAAAAAACCTATGCTGGGCTTCCCTGGTGGCGCAGTGGTTGAGAATCTGCCTGCCAATGCAGGGGACACAGGTTCGAGCCCTGGTCTGGGAAGATCCCACATGCCGCGGGGCAACTGGGCCCGTCAGCCACAACTACTGAGCCTGCGCGTCTGGAGCCCGTGCTCCGCAACAAGAGAGGCCGCGACAGTGAGAGGCCCGCGCACCGCGATGAAGAGTGGCCCCCGCTCGCCACAACTAGAGAAAGCCCTCGCACAGAAACGAAGACCCAACACAGCCAAAAATAAATAAATTTAAAAAATAAATAAATTAATTTAAAAAAAAACAAAAACCTATGCTATATCAGAATTCCACTACTTATACATCGTATATCCTAATTCTTTATCCTAAGTTCTTACTTTTTCAAAAATAATGGTCTTCTTTTTATCAACAGTCCTTCTCCTTCTGACAACTCTTGGTCAATCTGTTTATCTGTTCCTATTTTCCCACAAATATCTTAAATGTAATACTTCCTTATGTACATGTTCTTAGCACTATTTTCTCCCAGCTTCACACTTGCTCATGCATCATTTATCTGCTTCCATAGCTTTCATCATCATTCTGTACAGCTAATTTCCTCTCACTTTGACCTTTCCTTTAAACCTCACACATGCATTTCTAAATGCTGTACATCTTCATGTGGGTGTGTTGCTTTCCTACTCACACTTGTCTGGTTTGACATCTAAGTCATTATCTCTGCCCACAAAAACAAATCATAAAATACACACAAAGATAGAGCAGCTGTTCATTGTCTATACTCCCTAACTCAGTTAATTGCATCATTCGCCTACTGGTTGCCAAAGCTAGAAACAAGAGAACCCTCTCCACCTTCTACATCTAAATGAACTTAAAATTCTGAAGATTCTTGAATTTTAAATGTATTTAGAAATCATCTTCTCCATGTCATTTCCATTACTCTATTTTATAACTTCGTCACTGAATAACTTTAAAATAGCTGCAAATTATTTCTGTCTTTGGTAGACTATTTTTCTAATTCATCCCTCATATTGTTCCCAGGCTTATCTTATTATAATACAAATCTGATCATGAAACATCTCTGTTCAAAAATCTTCAAAATTCCCTATTGACCTCCAAAGTAAAAATGTTTGGGGTGACATTCAAGGCTAATCATGCCCTGAGCTACCTTTTCAAATTTATTTCCAACTAAACTCTAATAATATTGAATTATTTTCCATTTTCCAGACATATCTGTGGCATAAGAGTTGAGTCATTTTCCCCACCCACACCCCTATGCCGACCATCCTAAATTCGTTTGAGAAACAATAGGTGGTCATAGTTTGGCTGACAATTAGATTTTGGTTTGCTGAGGATAGGATGCAAGCTGGCTAGAGAAGGGGGAAGGGGAAAAAGAGGACTAAGTGATTAGAAAGGCTGCTGAGGAGATTCTGAGGAAGGAATAAGGCAGTTATAAGAAAGAGAAAGAGCAGAGTTTTAGGCTACTTTGCTATATGACTCCTTCTGTTTTCTCATTAAATCTTTAGTAAGGCTATTTCTAAGCAATTCTCTCACAGTTGGATTTATTTAAAGGCTAAAACTGAGTGGCCTGGCTTGAAGGTGTGCCTGAGGCTAGTCCAAGATGAATTTTGGATTCCATTTAACTATGTATATATTCACTTCCACTTTTATACTGTAAATTTCCTTGAAGGCCTGAATCATGTTTTATAGTAACTGATCTCTGTTTGTGCAATTGATTTGGATTCTATCCATCTGTAACTTGTATTTCTCCTGTGATTTCTATTTTAATATTATCTCTGTGTTCTATTCTCCCAACCGCTCATAGTACAATCAGCTGGACAAATGAGTTGGCTCTCTTCCACAGTCTTATCTCCTGTATAATCCTATCACTGTCACCAGCGTAGCACACGCTTAGAAGAGCTCCTTGAGTCTATTCATTCATCTCCCTGAATCAGAAGTCTAAAGCTATTAAGATTCTTTTGAAAACAGCTGTTCCATTAGACATCCTTCCCGCTACCAAACAACTGTTGCTGGATATGACCCATCTCCCATTAAACAGCATTAGATATGAGACACTTTTAATGAGGCTTGTGATATTCTATCTTTAACGCTCTCTCTTCCAGGGCACTGAATTAGAGCATGCAATTGATGTTTAAAAGAAAATCATTCTAGACATTGTTCTAACAGTGCCAGTTTACAAGAAAGATAAAAATCCTTATTCTTACTATTGTTACATTCTAATACAGGGAGAAAACAAACAAATAAAACAAGAAAATATCAGATAACAATAAGGCTATAAAGAAAATAAAACAGAGTAATGTGATGGAGTAACTGATTACTTTAGATTTGTCGGTTTGCGTACATTATAGAGGTGAGGCAACAGAGTTCCTCTACAATAATTGAGCTGTGACCTGAATGACAAGAAGGAAGGAGTTACGGAGAGAGCATTCCTGGCTGGGGGAATATCTGGTTCAATGGCTCTGAGGCAGGAATGAACTTGGCATTTTTAGGAAACAGAAAGAAAGGCAGTGTAAGGGGGAAAAGGGTTTAAAATGATGACAAAGATGCAAGCAGGATAGATTACATGAGGCCTTGTAAGCCAGGGTAAGGAGTTTGGGCTTTCTTCTAAGTGAGGTAGGAAGTTTGGGGGGGGGTTTAGCAGGGGAGTGAAGGATCTGTTTTACATTTTATATAATGATGACTCCAGCTGCTGTGTAGAAATTAGATTGTAAGGGGCAAGAGAAAAAGTCAGAGACCCTCAGAGAAATCTAGGCATGAGAAGATGGTGGTTTGGACCAGGGTTGTGTAACAGAGAAGTGGACAGATGTGAAATATATGTTTTGAAAGAAGGAGAATCAGATGGATGGGGGTGGGGAGGTGGAGGCAGGTCGTAAGGAACACAGAGTGAAAGGGAAGAGTAAACGATGAGTTCTAGGTTTTTGGTTTAAACAAAATGAGATGCTAAAGATTAGGAAAGAAGCAGATTGGAGATGAAAGGATGATTGAAATTTCTTTTTTGGCTATATCAAATTTGAAATGTTTATAAAACAAGCAAGAAGAAGTATGGTAGGTAGCTGGATATACAAATCTGGAACTCAGTGTCAAGCGGGGATAGTGTGTAAAGGAGAGAAAGGAAGAGAAAGAAGGGAAGAGAAGAGGGCCCACCTCACGCTGAGAGGTGGGCAGAGGAGAAGGAGCTCTGAGCTAAGAGGAAAAGCAGAGCATGACCTCTTCTTCTCCACTGTGTTCCAGACTCCTACATCCAATGTCTACTTTATAATCATTCCCAAACAACCAATAAGATATCCTTTTCCTATGTTACTATTTGAAGAAATTCTAGGATTTGCCTGTGAGCCACTAACCCAGTATGCTTATTTGTTCTAAGAAGACAAGTGTTTCCAATGACTTCCTTCCTTTGACTGATTCCTCTGCTGCTGCAAACCACCTGCCCCCCGACCCCAAGTCATTTCTGAACTCAGCATACTCTGCTACCCAACTCTGGCATCTGAATGTTCGTGCTTTTCCCTGATAGTACAAGTCCTGTTGTGCTTTTTGTTTTGGGGGGACTTTTGTATTTTGTTTTTGTTTTTAGCATTTTATGCCTGATTAAATTCCATCTTAGTAACTGAAGAGCTTCTTAAAGGAAGTATTTTAGATAGAAAATATCTTAAGCATATAGCTTAATCTTCACGACCCACAGTAAGTGTAATCTTTGGTAAATCCTTGAAACTCATAGCAATATTACCTCACTTCTAAAATATGTGCCAAAAGTTATGGAAAATATATTAAGTGAATGAGTGAATTTATAAATGTATATAATACGTACCTGAAGACCAAAAGTTGGATCACCTGTCTTCCAATGTAAAAGTCATTGTTATAACCATTGTCTGCATATAGTTGGTGCTTAATAATTGCACTGCAATGGGATGTTTTAACATGAAGTCTCTACTATACCAAGTGTTGTCAGAAGGAGCAGTCACCCCAAAGTCACTGTTTTACTGTTTTGCTTAGGACCATGCTGCCAAACCAAATGTCCCTCCTCTTCATCCTACTCAAAGAATATGGTTTCCAAAATGGAATATGCAAAACAAAACAATGGGGAGCATGAGTAAAATATTAGACGTGACACATTTATTTTGTATCTAAAAAATATGAAGGGACTTATGCTTTTCTAATACTTAATGTACTGACTGACACTCCTGTCCTCACTTGCTCCACAAGTCAAATACACAGCATCAAGATGCTATGAATTGATTTCCTGTCTATGTATGATACTGTACCATGGTTTGTGTGCTACACAGAATGTGATCAATGTGATTAATTTTTTAATAAAATAAGATCTTTAAAATAATAGTGGAGCCTTGTAATAAGCAAGGGCTGACCATGAAAATCTTTTTACCACACAGTAACCAGTATACTGGTTTTCTTAGAGAAAGGACTGTCCAACTGAAAGCTGAATAACACTTATCTTGTCAAGTAAACTTGACAAGTGTGCCCAATTTGCTAACTTTTTCTATGAACGCAAGTGACGGTCAGATATTTTTGAAAAAATAATACTCTTAATCAGTTTCTGCAAGGTAAAGGTGACATTTTTCATAATGAAGGAGAAAGTAACTGCTGCTCAAAAAACATTTGGGCTAAGGAGAGAGCATTTTTAAAATAGATACTTGGAAATGTTCCATTGTTATGTAATTTTGTTGTTGAAAACAATTTAAATGTAAAACTCTTAATATCTGCACACAAAAACTTGGAAATTGAGTTTTTAAGACTGTTTTTAACAAATCTTCCTTAAAGATCCTCCTTTAATCTCACTATAAAAAATGAGTAGTTTCAGTGGGTTTTGAACCCATTTCTTAAAAATATAAAAATGCAATAACTTCTGATCAGTTTGTAATAATGACTGACTGATATTGGGGATGATATATGTTGGCTAGCTGAATTTCAACAAAACCCTTTGCATAATTGGGGATGGGTTTGAAAAATGAGTATCATGATTTAGCAGGCACAGCTAATGGTGTACTTCTTCCATCTGGCTGTACTTATTTTTGTGAGAAAGCTCTTTCAGCTAAAATAGCCATTAAAACCAACATGGGAATAAACTGAACTTAGAACCAGACTGCTGAGCCACTATATCACAAGGTATTAAAACAAAATTTTTTTAATTGATGAGGAATTGTCAACCAAATTGCTCTCACCAGAAAGGGCAAGGAGGCTGTTGAACCATTGATAAATAGAATAAAATAATATGAAAAATATTATTTAATCTTTTTTATCTAATCATTCTTAATTTCTATTTTAAGTTCTACAAAGTACACATTACAGAACATTATTAAATATATATAATTAATAATTATGTAATTATAATGTATTAAATTATTCAAAACTTTTTACTTAGGGGTGCATAATCAAAAAGAAATTTGGAGATCACTGCTTTAGTAGAACTAGTCGCATCATGCCTCAAATTCCTCTTTATTTCAGTCATCTTTGGAAGTACAAGTCCCTTCATCACCCATTATAACCTGCTCTTCCATTCCCGTACTGCTCTGTCATCTCCTAATCTGACTGAATCCCATCTCAACCTTTCCTCTCTGCCCTCTAAAAAGTTTGAGTCTGAATCAACAAATTTCTTATGGTAAGCTAATCACCACAGATGGCTACCGATGGATCACAATTCCTGGTATTGACATTATTGTGAGACCCCTCCCTTGAATCTGGACTGGTCCCATGACTCACTTTACTCAATAGAATGTGATGATGATGTGCCAGCTCTGGGTATAAGCCTCAAGGTCTGGCAGATTCCACTTTTGTGCTTTTGGTAAGCCTAAGCTGCCATGTTAGAAGTCGTGTGGAGAAGGAAAAACCCTGAGATAAGAGAGAGAGAGAGATGCACTGGTATCCCAAGTGAGCCCAGCTTTCCAGTCATCTCCACTAAGACACCAGATATGTGAATGAGCTAATTGGATTTTCCAGCCCAATCAAAGCTCCCAATAGCTTCAGCCCCATATGACATCATGTGAATCAGAAGAATCACCCAGGGGCTTCCCTGGTGGCGCAGTGGTTAAGAATCTGCCTGCCAATTCAGGGGACACGGGTTCGAGCCCTGGTCTGGGAAGATCCCACATGCCGTGGAGCAACTAAGCCGGGGAGCCACAACTACTGAGCCTGCGCATCTGGAGCCTGTGCTCCGCAACGGGAGAGGCCGCGACAGTGAGAGGCCAGCGCATCGCGATGAAGAGTGGCCCCCGCTCGCCGCAACTGGAGAAAGCCCTCGCACAGAAACGAAGATCCAACACAGCCAAAAATAAATAAATTAATTAATTTTTAAAAAAAATTTTTTTAAATGTATGCACTCTAAAAAAAAAAAACAGAAGACTCACCCAGCTGAGCACAGTCAATCTGAAGTATCTTGAGCGATAATAAAATTGCTATTTTAAGCCAGTGAGTTTGGTGTGGTTTAGTAAGCAGCAACTGATAACAAAACCATCTGTTACATTCTCAATCTTCAGGAAATCTTCCCTTCCATCTTTTGACTTTCCAGTTGAGGACACTTTACCCTACAGGCCTCTCGAGTGACATCTGCTTTTCCCCCTCACACTCCACCTACTACAGAGCCAATAGATAGAGTAGGTGTTCTCCTCTCTCCCCACCATCCTCCTGCAGAGACCTCTGCTCTCCTGAAGCTCATGCCATCTGTCTGTATCCCTCTCTAAATCATGTTGCTGCCATCTGCTGATCTCTTGGCCATTCCTCTTCACTCATAGATAACCTAACCCCTGGCTCACACTCCGCTCCTATTTTTGTCAGCACGCTCTGTGATTTCACTGTGCATGTGGATGACCTAGCCTATACCTTTCCTCTTCGTTCCTCGACTTCTTAACTTTTCCTCTTCTCCTCTTCAGCCACCTGTTCCCATGGTCATGCCGAGAATAAACGGAACTACCTCTGAAATACAAATTTCAAATATCTTATCTTTTTAGCTCACATGCACTATTAACTGCACTACCATTCTTTGACCATATCAGAATCTAATAAACAATGAAACTTTGAAGAAAATAACCAAACTGATATATTATACTTTTCATTGATAATTACACACCTCACATGGGCATTAAACACTGCCCAGTAATCGTACTTAATTTCTGCATTAGCTTTGAATTCATAATTTTGGACACAACTACTTCATGTTGTCTCTTCTCTCCTCAAATCGCTTATCTCCCCTTACCCTCCATTAATGATGTGCCCTCACGCTTCATAAAGAAAATAGAAGTTATTCAGTGGGGGCCCTCCATCTTCCTGCCATCAAATCTACCAGGCCACCTGTATCTGTATCTTTACTCCTGTTACAGAGATTCATTTCAGGTGTCCGTCTCTCGGGCCCATTACCCAGTTAGAGCTCTGGGTCCCATTCCCCCTTGCCTTTCCAAAGGTTTTGTACCTCCAGTTATTCTACTCTGCATCACTTCATCACTCCATTCACTTCAGTGTAAAAACAAAAAAACTTCAAACATCACTTATCTCCCTTATTATGCCATTTCTCTGCTCACCTCCGTGGTAAAATTTCTTTTAAAAATGTACACAAGCAATCACCTATCTATCAATCCTTCAAATTCTACATCTGGTTTCACTTCCTGGTGTTCACAAAAATTACTCTTGCAGAATCACCAACAATCTTTTCTTTGCCAAATCCAAGGACTGTAATTCTGTTGCCGTCTTATTTCTTTCCCAGTTTTCCCAATTGAATACATGGCTCCGCCATCCACCCAGTCATTTAAACCAGAAATCTCAGCCTTAATTAGCCTTAATTACTTAGCCTTAATTCCTCCTTGACTGGCTGCCCTAAATCTAATTCATCAGCAAGTACAGCCTTTCTACCTCTAGACCTCTAATCCTCTTACTTTCCTCCTCCACTGCCCTGATGTAAGCCATACCATCTCTCAAATCATCTAGGAGGCAGTCACTCTTCCTGCTAGATGCTCTTCTTATTTCGACTTGTCTCCACAGCAGCCAAGGTGATCTTTCCAAATTGTATATCAGTCTATGTAACTACACTACTGAAAACCCTTCACTGCTTGTTGTTTGTATTTAGAGTGAAATTCAAACTCTGTATCATGGCCTGTAAGACCCATCAGATGGAACTGTAAGGGTAATATTTATTTTTCCCCTCCCCTCCACACAGTCCATAGAAAGGAGAGAACTTTCTCTCAGCAGGGAGAAAATCATGGAAATAGTCCCATTCTCTCTCAGCAACTGCCCCCTCCACTCTCATCCCTTAGTACTCCTTCCCCGGAGTAGGAAGAGGGAATTATCTCACTGGTGAGATGGCAATGGGAATTGAGAATGCGTGGCTCAGAGACTTCTTGGGTTCTTTCTTTCAGAATGGCTTAATTCTCCTCTGCCCTTTATTAACTAGCTTGCCCCTAGAGGGAAAGCCTGCACTTCAGCTCTGCTGGGGAAAACAGGGGAGGTGATAGCAGTGGGAGGAGTATTAGGAAGCCCATTTGGCTGAATTCTCCAATCAGCAGAATCAGTAATACAGATGCTATTTTGACCTCTATCTAATCTGACTCCTGAGTCCTATATCCCACTTGTTTTTAAATTCTGGAATACTACAGAGGGCTTTTTTTTTTTTTTTGCATCCATTAAAGCCCCAAATTCAGCATTAATGGACTTTTCACTACCTCTGCAACTTCATTTTTTGCCACTCTCCTCTACCTGCTAGGCTTCAATTACTCTGGCCTTCTTTCATTTCCTAAAACGTAGCCACAATTTTCGTGCCTCTGGATCTTTGCACTTGCAGCTCCCTCTGCCTGAAGAGTTCTTCCTGTGGCTTTTTGTGTGATCAGCTTCTTATCTTCAGGTCTCAGATTAGTTATCATGTTCTAAGAGTGGCCTTCCCACAAAATGTAATGTTATAAATTACTTCCCCACTGTCATTTTTGTCTGTCCCAGCTCCTTATCTGCTTCCCTTATAGTACTTAGCCCATCTTTATGTTTTGTTTATTTGCTTGTTTGTCCTCCTCATTCAAATCTGCTCAATAAAGGAAGAAGTCTTTATTGTTCACTGTTGTATCCTCAAGTCTTAGCTGACAGTAGGCTAGTATTAAATATTTGTTGAATAAATGAATGATTACATGGAAATAGCAATGCAGAATTAACAGCCTGACTTGCTGACTTGATAATTACAAAGTGTAAATTCTAATTAATTTCCATATGAATTTTTCATATTCCTTTAATTGTTTTGCTCCCAGAAAACCATGAATTGGTTTATTTACCATAAAAACCTGGTTCAAGTCTGATTACTTCAGGAATATGAGTCAACTTAATCAATGATGTTTGTTGAAAATGTACATTTTGTGTTAGCCAAAAAGTTCGTTTGGTTTTTTTTCCATAAGATGGCTCTAGTAGTTGTCTTTAACTTCATTAGAAACAATTTTGTTAGATTGTATGTCACAGCTGTCATATCAGAGTGCATTTAAAAAAAAAAACTTATCAAAATTGGTGAAATTTTGTGTAGCCATTTTAAGATTGAAGATGGAAGGGAAAAAGCAACATTTTCGGCATATTATGCTTTATTATTTCAAGAAAGGTAAAAACGCAACTGAAATGCAAAAAAAGATTTGTGCAGTGTATGGAGAAGGTGCTGTGACTGATGGAACGTGTCAAAAGTGGTTTGCGAAGTTTCGTGCTAGAGATTTCTCGCTGGACGATGCTCCACAGTCGGGTAGACCAGTTGAAATTGATAGCGATCAAATCGAGATATTAATTGAGAACAATCAACGTTATACCACGCGGGAGATAGCCGACATACTCAAAATATCCAAATCAAGCGTTGAAAATCATTTGCACCAGCTTGGTTATGTACATCTCTTAGATGTTTGGGTTCCACATAAGTTAAGTGACAAAAACCTTCTTGACCGTGTTTCCGCATGTGATTCTTTACTTAAACATAACGAAAATATTCTGTTTTTAAAACAAATTGTGACGGGCGATGAAAAGTGGATACTGTACAATAATGTGGAACGGAAGAGATCATGGGGGAGGTGAAATGAACCACCACCAACCACGCCAAAGGCCAGTCTTCATCCAAAGAAGGTTATGTTGTGTATATGGTGGGATTGGAAGGGAGTCCTCTGTTATGAGCTCCTTCCGGAAAACCAAATGATTCATTCCAACAAGTGCTGCTCCCAGTTAGACCAAATGAAAGCAGTACTCGATGAAAAGCGTCCGGAGTTAGTCAACAGAAAACGCATGATCTCCCATCAGGATAACGCAAGACCGCATGTTTCTTTGATGACCAGGCAAAAACTGTTACAGCTTGGCTGGGAAGTTCTGATTCATCCGCCGTATTCACCAGACATTGCACCTTTGGATTTCCATTTATTTCCGTCTTTACAAAATTCTCCTAATGGAAAAATTTCAATTCCCTGGAAGACTGTAAAAGGCACCTGGAACAGTTCTTTGCTCAAAAAGATAAAAAAGTTTTGGGAAGATGGAATTATGAAGTTGCCTGAAAAATGGCAGAAGGTAGTGGATCAAAACGGTGAATACGTTGTTCAATAAAGTTCTTGGTGAAAATGAAAAATGTGTCTTCTATTTTTAGTTAAAAACTGAAGAAATTTTTTGGCCAACCCAATAGAACTATTACTAGATTCTAGGAAGGAAAAAAGGACATAAAAGAGTGGATCTGGATAGTGGATCTAGAAAGACAAATATGTATATCCATGAAATGATTAAAACACATATATAAAATAAAAATTAAAGTCTATTTTCCAGCATGATTAAATAACTAGTTAACAAATTTATCATGTACACTCACATATACATATCACATATGTATCATCTATGCATATAGGTTTTTGCTAATTGTCATACATTTAATGGAACAAAATAAATTTAATATTAACTACCAATGTAGGCAGAATAATGCCCCTCCACCCCCAAGATATCTACGTTCAAGTCCCTGGAACCTGTCAGTATGTTACCTTTGGATCTAGAGATTATATACTAAGTGACGTAAGTCAGACAGAGAAAGACAAATAACATGATATCACTTCTATGTGGAATATTAAAAAAATGATACAAGTGAACTTATTTACAAAACAGAAACAGATTCAAAGACATAGAAAATAAACTTATTGTTACCAAAGGGGAAAGGAGATGAGGGATAAATTAGGAGTTTGGGATGAACAGATATACACTACTATATGTAAAACAGATAAACAAGGACCTACTGTATAGCACAGGGACCTATATTCAATATCTTGTAATAACTTATAATGGAAAAGAACCTGAAAAAGAATAGATATACATATATAGAGAGAATTGAATCACTTTGCTGTACACCTGAAACTAGCAACATTGTAAATCAACTGTACTTCAATGAAAAGAAAAAGAAAAAGAAAAAAATAAAAAATATATTACCTGACATGGCAGAAGGGACTTTGCAGATGTGATTAAATTAAGGATCATGAGATGGGACGGTGATCCTGGATTATTTTACTGGGCCCAATATAGTCATGAGGGCCCTTAAAAGGGAAAGAAATGGGCAGGAGAGTGAGAGGAAGGGATGTGATTGCAGGCTGGAAGGAGCACACAAGCTAAGGAATGTGGGCAGCCTCTAGAAGCTAGAAAAGTCAAGGAAACAGATGCTCCTCTAGAGCCTCCAAAACGGGATAAAGCCCTTCTTTCTAACACCCTGATTTTAGCCCAGTGAACTCCATTTTGGACTTCTGACCTCCAGAAGTGTAAGCTAATAAATCTATGATGTTTTAAGCCAATAATTTTGTGGTAATTTGTTACAGCAGCCATGGGAAACAAATACAAGTACATTAAGCAAACTTTATTCAGTCTTTAATACTTTAGAATCTTCAGGATCATCATTATGAGAATCAATTATCAGTGAACTGTAGGTAAAGAGACATGCTGGTTAATGAGGTTTTCTGTTCAGAAGTCTGAATAAGCCAGTTTTTGTTATAGGAGCTTTATAAGCACTAAGAACTTCTTAATCAGGGTTGGATGAGATTAAGTTAGAATATGTCTCCTTAAGGAAGTCTTTAGGTGAATTTTAAAGTAGATAAAAGAGGACCCCTGAAAAGGAAATGGTGGAGACTTCAAAAGGATCTGGAAAAATCCTAAGTAGGGAAAATGGGCAATTACTGGTGATTTGGGCTACACAAAAGTATATGAAGAAAAAAAAAAAGTGTACGAAGGAAGCAAGATAATCTAATCAGAACTCCTCTTTTGAATTACTTTATTTTTATCTAAAACACCACTCTTAAAACGCTTACATATGTTTCACAAGAGGAATGGATGATTATAAGCCTATTGGCATAGATCACTAGATGAGCTTCCATTAATTCTGAAAAGAAAATCATTCATGAACCAGATAGTTAACCTTGCCAGTGTGGAGAAGTAGGTAAGATAAAATATAGGTGTTTCTTTTTCATGAAGTGTTACAGTGGAGGTGAGGTTAGGGGTGAGGAAACAAGTTTACATGAGGCAATGCGATGAAATGGAAGGAGCGTGGACTTTGAAATCAAACAGACTTGGTTCAGATTCCAGCTCTACCTTTTACTGGTCATGTGACACTAGGCAAATTAATTAAAATATCTTGTTTCTCCATTTCCTTATCTGTAAAATATCTAACTCACGTGGTTAGTATTAGATGTTAGTGTTATTGATACATGAGAGTGTTTGACACATAAATAATCCCAAGAGCATCAGACTAATTTCAATTAATTCCCAGTTTTGCCTTAGGCCAGTCCAGGGTAGGAGGAATGAAATGTTTTAAGACTTGGAGGATTTCTCTAGCAAGTTTGTGAGAATATGTACATGTGGGTGGGTGGGCTGGAGTGTGGAGATGATTTTAGGTAGTAGAACTGAATGCCTCTATCAGAACCGTGCACAGTGAGGAAAATATTCCTTAAATGTGCAAGACAGTTCATGTTTTCTCCCCTTGACAGACCTATTATAATTTACAATATTTACAAAGACAAAAAGTAAGACTCAGAGACACAGCGAACTATCCCAAAAGACAAAATTAACTGCCACAGAGGTGGTTAGAGGTAGAATAGGACTCAGCATTCTTGTGTCTTGAACTCCCTTTCCCTCCATGGCAATGCACTCAGCCATCAGGTCTCAATGTTCTCACGCCACCTATTCATTTTACTTTGGCACGACTTTCTCATTATTGTGAAACATGAAAGAAAAAATGAGGTGACAAAACTCAGTAAGCAGTCTGTAGACTGAGATGTCACTTTCTGAGCTGGTATCTCACTAACAACCTTTTAAGGACTGAGTTAAATTTGAAGTTTACAGGAAGAAAAGGAAACAAAGTTTATCCCTACTTATCAAACCATCTAAAAACATACAAATGTAATGAACGAATCCCTGCATGTCATGATTTAGAATCCTAGATGCATAGCAAACTTCTAACCCCCCTTTTAATGCAACAGAATGGCAAAGCCAACTGAAATTAAAATAGGCCAAATATTATTTCAAGAATAACTGAGCCTATCTTAATCAAAAGTAGCTTTATTCAATATTCATAAATAGTATAGTAACACAGAGATTCTGTCTTTTAAACTTGTAAAGTTCAGAGATGAAGGAGCACACAAAAAATATTTTAAGGACAATGAAACTCACTTCAAATAAAAATATTTTACAACATAGTATTTTTAATCTGTTGAGGTCACACAAAATATATGGTATTTTCCCTCAACACATTTATCTACACATTATTGCAGTGAGGATTTGAGTCAGAGAGGCTTAGATTTGACTTCTGCTTCCTTTACGTATTAGTTGTAGATCCTAAGTTAAATTATTTAACCTCTCTTAACATGTTTCATCATTTGTAAAGCTGAGATAATAATACCTCACCCTTAGTGCTGCTATATATTTAAAATAAACAATCCTAAACAACATCTGATCAATCACCAAGCCAATACCACTTCCTTAGTATTTCTGAGGACTGTCCATTACTCTCTATCCCTACTGCTTGTATTTCAGTTCAGCTCACATTTGGAATATTGCAACAGTCTCCCAGCTTCTAGTCTAGACCTCATTCTTAGGCACTTTCCACTTTGCGACTACTCAAATATAAATTTAACTATGTCATTTTCAAACTTTAAACCCTCCAGTAGCTTCCTGCTGCCCTCAGGATACTGTCCAATATCTCATCTCAGCCATCAAGGCCCTACAAGATTTGATCCCTCTTACTTGTCCAATTTGTTCCATGACCTTCTTCCTTTCCCCACATCTGTGCACATCTCACTGTAGCCACCAACTGCTTGCAGGTTCCTCAAAGATTCAAACTCTTGTCTCCAGGCCCATGTACATAAAGCTTTTTGATTGGTTGACTTCTGTTCCTCCTTCAGGTCTCTGCTGGATGGCATCTTCTCCAGGAGGCTCTCCATGACAGGGTTAAATGTCCTACCTATATTCTTCCACACTACTCTGTCCTATTACTTACAGCATGTACTCTGTTCACTTGTCTGTCTCTACCACTATACTCCTCGAGGGCCAAAACCCTCTTATTCACCCTTGTGTACCTAACTCCTAGACAGAATGTCACATGCTCTCAGTAAGTATTGCTTTTTTAAATCTACTACTTCTTCTCCTGCCCCCTATATTGTTTTCACCACATTCCATTTCTCAGAAACTTTCAATGGTTCCCTGTTTCCTACCTTATCAAGTTCAAATTCCTTTGGCTATTTTAGGCCCTCATAATCTGTCCCTCTTACTACAGTTTTCAGTCTTATTTCCCAATATGCCTCAACATGTACCTTTCTATGGTCTTATGAATATGACATCTCTGTGCCTTAGCTCATACTCTTTCTCAGAATAGATTCCTTTCTTCTCATAATATCTTCAAAAAAATTCTATCCATCCACATCTTATGAAGCCATCTTTGACTTCTTTGACTAGTGTTCTTTATATGTTAGTACTCACAGATTTAGGCGATTTTCTAATAGGAAGAAACTTTAAAAATAGACTGTTCCTACTCTCGTTTTGCATGATGCGTACCTACACCCATCTCTCAGAGCGCCAGCACAGTGCTGAGCTCAGAAGAGATGCTCAGCAACTACCTGACTGATTGCAAAGTGCTTCGTCCCATCTGAAAAACGTATATAGGACTTCCCTGGTGGTCCAGCGGTTAAGACTCCGCGCTTCCAATGCAGGGGGCACAGGATCCATCCCTGGTCGGGAAACTGAGATCCCACATGCCGTGTGTTGTGGACAAAACAAAACAAATAAAAAAATGTATATAATCTAGGCCTATAATTGTTTGCAATATGTAGACATTGGTAATTTGAGGTGACAAACTATGAAAAAAGAAAATTTAGATTTCATAAGATGTAGAAAATGGTTAATATAGGAAGTAAACGAGAGGAGGGGGTGGGATAGGATTACAGTGAGCTAGGGGTTAAGACATTTCAGTTGTTCATCCTGGACTAGCCTAACCCCACTGAGGCCTTTCAAAACTATAGAGTTTAGGCAGAAGACTGTTCCCTGACAAACCATTTTTTATCACTGCAAAGTCCAGTTAACTACTCCAGTGAGATTCCCTTAAATGCTATTCAGAACATCATGGGGAAGAAGTGGCAATCAGTTCCCTATTTATCTTTTAAAGAACATTCTTTCTCTTCTCTTTCTACTTCCTCTTGCTCTGCCCCTCCCAGTGCATTTCCTTTACAGAATTTAAAGCACCTTCTAACCTTTTGAAGTTTACATGCATAAATGAGGTAAGTTTTGTTATAAACCTTGTCAAAATGTAGTGCTTATGACCCTTTCTAATAAACATTTTCCTTGATACTTGTCTTCACCTGCCCCTACCCCAATAATTTGTTACACAAATAAATCTGTGATACTTCATGAATATATAGGTATTTCTGGATAGAATTTCCTCCTTCACTTTGTAGCAGGCCTAATCGAATCCTGAGCACTGCTTAACCTGGAGCATGAGAACTAGTAGATTTATTCTGGAAAACTCTTTTGACATCAGGAGTATATTTTCTAGCTATTTATGTGATCAATGACTGGAAGTTTCATCAAAGGAATTTTTCTAATATATAAGTTTTTTGAGAGCAGGGATCATAGTTTATTCTTTATCCCTAATGCCTACTATAGTGCCTGATACACAGTAGGCACTCAATAAATCTCTATTAGCTGAATGAGTGAATAAATTAGTACAAAAACTAGTCCCTACCCTTTAGAAGATTCATAGTTTAAGACAGAAACAACACAGATAGCAGCTGTCATCATCATCATCATCAATATTTATTGCATAACTGATTTTACTTGGTAAGGTGCTAGGGTTTATAAAAAGAATATTGACACCATTCTTGCTTTTTAAAGACAAAAACTCTGAGAGAAAGAATGAAAAGACTTTCATTCATACAACAGATTTTTACTGAGCATTTGCTCTGTGAGCATTTGTTCTGGCACTGAGGACATAATGGCAAATAAGGCAGACAAAAATTCCTGCCCTTGGAGAGCTTAAATTTAAATGGGGTGATAGCTAATAAGCGAAATATATATTATTTTAGTGATAAGTGGTAAGGAAAAAATAAAGTATGGAAGTGGGGCTAGTGTTGAAATTTTAGATAAAATGGCTAGGGAAGGCCTCACATAGATAAGATTTGAATAAAAAGATATTCCTATGACATTCCTATGACAGGAGAAGACAAGGAAGGGGAAGGGAACTAGTGTGAAAGGGGTAGGCATTATACCGGCCCACATCTGCATGTTGCAGTCGGTATTGGGTCTCACTATGGTCACACAGCAGTGCAATGGGATTCACTATGCAGTTTGCCTGGACAGCCCTGTGGTTTTAACTGGTAGGGGTGCTGAGGGGATGGCTTGTGGATTCGAGCAGGACAAAGAAGGCACCTAAACCAGTGTCAGGTGGGAGGTCACAAAACCTCTTCAGCTGCTTTTGCTAGTTTCAATTTATGCATCCAAACAAAAGATAAAAGATGCTCTTAGAAATTATTGTAATATATAACTACAAAAGGAAGGTAGCAGGAAAGACGAAGCAAGTGAACTTGAGAGTCTGGAAGAGATTAATGTAAGGTTAAAGAAAGAGAGAGGGACAAAAAATGAGGAGCAGCAATACAAAGGCCCAAGTGTGGTCTAGTCTTCTGGAGAGTTCCGAAATGAAAGTGGAACATGGTAGGGGTGTGTGTGGGGGTGTGTGTGTGTGTGGGTGTGTGTGTATGTGTGTAGCTTGCATCGGTATGTGTTATGGATTGACTCACGTTCCCTATAAAATTTATAGGTTGAAGTCCTAACCTCCAATACCTCAGAATGTGACCTTATTTGGAAATAGGGTCACTGCGGATATAATTAAAGATGAGGTCATACTAGAGTAGTTGGGCCCCTAATCGAAAATGACTGGTGTGCTCATAAAAAAGAAAAATTTCAACAGACATGCCGTGTGAAGTCTGCCGTTATGCTACCATAGGCCAAGGACCTACCAGAAGCTAGGGGAGGCCGGGAGGAAATCTTTCCTTAGTGCCTTCCGGGTGAGCATGGGCCTGCCCACACTTCGATTTCAGACTTCTGGCCTCTAGAACTGTAAGAAAATACATTTCTGTTGTCCTAAGCCACCCAGTTTGTGGTACTTAGCAGCCCTAGGAAACTAATTCTGTTCTGTAAGACTATTTTGAGGCAAAAAGCAAGAGCATTCTTATATCACAGAAAGGAAAGCAGCGTAGTAGGAGTGAAGAGCCTGATTGTCTTGGGCATCACAGAAGTCTAATAGTTTTCACTTCTGTAGTTCTATTGTATTTTCTTATTTTATCAAACCTTTTTATTATCATGTTTCCTTTTTGTTTTAGAAAATCGGCTGTCTGCTCAACGAATTACAAGGCCTATTCTGACTTGTGTGCTTGTGATGTGACTGTTAAGAGGGGCCACGGATGAAGGGCGGGGGGCACCTTTTTCTCAACACTTGAGTCGAAAGAGCAAAAGTTGAAAAGGGAAAGGAATTTCCGTTGAGCTATTCAGCATCTCCCTCTCACAGGTTGTGCTGCTGACGGCGCCCTTTCCCTTGCAGGACTGCAGCTGCTGCTGCCTCGGGAGAGCGACCTGATCCCTCACCCCAGCCACCAGAGAGGGTTCAGGCCACGACCAGGCTGCGGAGAAATGGAAGGTTTTCCCCAGCCTCCTCCCCCAGGGTAGAGGACCCAAGACCAGCCTTCGCCCCGCGCGCATGCCCAGTTGGGAGGGCGCCCTCAAAAGGGAGCGCGCGGCTCAGGTTTTCCCCGCAGCTGGGGGGGGGGGTGTCGGGAGCGGCCGGCGGCCCCGCGGACCGAGGAAACGCCGGCCGGCGGACCCTGCGGGGCCGCAGCCGACTCAGCGGACTTTTATTTTCCCACCGTGGCAACCTTGTTCCGGCCGCGTTCCAAGGGAGCCGGGCACAGCTGGGCACATCCCGGGAGGGTGGAGCCCGACGGCCAGGGCACCCTCGTTACGTGGCTTTTCAGGTGTCCTCCGGGGAAAGGAAGGCCGCACGCCTCTAGGAAGGAGGACGACACACTCTCCGAGGACATCCCGGGGCGATCACTCCTCTCGCTGCCCGGACTTCTCTCTTTAAACTGGTCTTAACTGTCCCGCTAATATTGAGCGCCTTCCCAGCGGCCGCCCAACGAGCCCACAGGCTGCTCTGAAAACGGGCGTCCCCAGGTATCTTATCTCCAGAGGCGCTGGCCTCATCGCCAGCAGGTCTATTCCAGCTTCGTTTCAGGACGTCCGCTTTGCTTTCCGACCACCCTCCCAGGTCTGAGGAGGCCCAGCGTTTCCTCCTTCGGGAAATTCCCGCCTGTGCACCCGGGCTGCCCCGTAATAAACACCGGCCCGTTTTCCGGGTGTGGGTTGGTGGGATCGGGGTAGCGAGCCGGAGGGGAATAGTTCGGGCTCAGCGTCCCCGCGCCCTGCCTTCTCAAGGCTCACCCTCCGCCCCTCAAGCTGCCGCCATCAAGCTCCTCCGCGGCGGCGGCAGCCCGCCCGCAAATACACACCCACCAGCACTTTCAGATTCTCTTGCCCCGGGGGCGAAAAAAAAATGGGAAGCACTGAGCATGCTCGGTGGGGAGGGCGGGGCGCTCCCAGACCGCGCGTCGAGGCGGACGCCGCTCCAGCAGGCTCGGCGCCTCCGCCTCCCGCCCGCGGAGCCGCGCCCGCCGCAGGCTGCGCTCGCCCGCCCCGCCCTACCCCGCCCCGCCCCTCGCCGTTCGTCCCCGCCGCGGCCGCGCCGCCTGCAGCAGCTGCAGCGGCAGCAGTAGCTGCTCCTACCCGGCGGCCACCCCTCGCGGGTCCCTCCCTGGCTGCAGGAGAGGCGGAGGTAGAGGGAGGACACAGCGCCGCGCCGCCCGCACCGGAGACCTTCGCCTCGCCCTGCCGGCTCCTCACCCTCTGGGAGGACCATGGGTAAGTCATCCTTCCTCCCCCGTCATCGCCTGACATATTTCTCTTTCTCGGCGTGTTGCAGGGTGGGAAGCATTTCTCGCGCAAAGTTGCCGGATTTCTCAAATCCACTGGTGTAAGGCAGTGGCTCTTCCTCCGGGGAGAGTCGGCGCACGCGGAACGCACGCCGAGTCCGCGGGCTGGGAGGGTCCCGAGTGCGGGGTGGGGTCGGGCCGCGGGGCCGGACCGCCCGCCCGGCTCTCGGGCACCTCGCTGCCTCGCCTCCCCTCCTCCATTCTTCCTGCCCGAGCCGGTGCTCGGGCACCACAGAGCCTGCCTCGCGGGCTCGCATCCGCTGCCCCATCCCGGTTTCTTCGGAGGCCGCCCGCTTCCTTTCTCCCACGGCTGCTGGGCTGGAGGCTCGGGGCGGACCGCGCGAAAGACCACTTCACGTAACTTCCCTGCCAGGGCGACCTTTCCCCGTCTTGGGGACTGCCCATCCCAAGGCGAGGAGGTGTGAGCAAGTAGTTTGTGCGGGAGATTTTACAACCTGCACGGAAATTATTTTCGGTGGGGGGAGAACAGACAGTCTCATAGGTTGAAAGGATGACTTGTCAGAGGCCACGAGGAACGTGAGGAAGGATGGATAGAGCCCGCTATCTGTTGAATTAGTGTTGGGTGACTACAGTGTGCAATATTCCTGTGCTCAACCCATTTTCTTGGTTCCTTCGCCTGTCTACTGTAGCAGGGAAACTGCAACCTGCCTGTAACATGTTACCGAACTTAATGTTATTCTTTCCCAGCTTCCCTTGTCGAAATCTCCATAATCCGATTTTAGTTCTTTCGCGTTAATATCAAGAGTTTTGGATGAGATATTTAAAAGCAAATATGTTTTATAAAACTGCATGTAATTTAAACCTAAATTTTTTTTTCTTAATTGTTAAGTTCAGTAATTGCAGAAACGTCTCATGGATGCTGTAATGTAATTAAAAGACGAAAGTTTTTTAAAAATAGTAGCAATTTGGAATGCCATACTTCTGCAAGTTCCCCAGTTTGCTTCCATTCCTGTCTATCATAGTTTCCTCTTTTTAAAATTTGCTACATTGGCATCTGTCAACTCGGACTTTTCCCACCCCTTCCCTGCAAGTTATTTTAAGCTTGAGATGAGTGTGGTCCTTTCATCTGTCAATACATTGCCCAACACGTACAGAGTTAGGTCATGGCAACTCTGAATCTTCAAAGAAGTATCTGGTGTCGAAGGAGCCTACTCGAAAAGCAGATGCTCCAAGCTCTGATTCAGACCTTTGGCCGTATATGAGGAAGAGATCATTGTTACAAGAGGAGGTGGTATGAATGAAAAATGAATCTAGGTCCCAGAATTTTATTTTCAGTTGTTCAGTTTTTTCCTTTTTAATGTACTGTTGGTATGCTGACAGATTTCTGTAAAAATTGGGCGGCCCATTTATATGTATCTAGTCTTTCTCTGGGAGTAGAATTTTAAGAAAATATTAGTTCGGATTATTGGACACATTGTATCTTTCCCTTGAACATAACAAAAATTTTCTTCTTAATTATAGGCACAAGTTTGGCCTATAAAATATATTTCCCCATGTTTCAAGGTGAGCTAAGAAAAAGTCTGTTTAACTAAAATTTTAACTTACATGTTAAATCAGTACCTTTTCAGTAGAAAAAATTCTAGTCTGTTGCAATACCAGTGAAAAAATACTTAAATAATTTACTTACAAATAATTAATCTTGAAAATCTTGAATTCTTTACTTGATTTCAAAGAAGGTCCAAATAGAAATCCATCTCTCATTTGAAGCTTGTCAGGTATACTTTGATGAAGCACTCTCTCTCCTTTTACCATTCTGTTTGTACCTTGCTGGAAGCTTTCTAGCCCTTATGTAATCTGCTTTATAATGGAGTTGTTAAGGTGTGTGTGTTGTGCATTTAATCATGTGTTCCAGAAGATGAAATTTGTGTCTTATGAATTTTTGGGTCCTCTACAGTGCTTACCACATAGTATGTATTCAGTAAATCTTTGGTGAATTAACTGTTGAACTGGAAACCTGTCTATTATTTTCAACTTGTGAACCTGAAAGTATGGGCTCTGAACAAACATTCGGGTTGGTAGGTATTATGGAGGTGATGGAGATGTGAAGGAAGTGGGAACAGAGAAGTATAATTACACTATGACTGCTCTTCTCTCTCTCAAAAAAAAATAAGTTGGGTTGTCTGAGAGGTACGGGTTTTGGAGCAGCCACCAGGCAAGCTATTTCCTTCTACACTGCTGTTTTCAGTGGTTTAGTTTGTGATCAGTAGGCACGTACAATAATGTAAAATTGAAACCTTGGGAAGCAATGCTATATTCAAAGCCAAGGAAGTTATTATAACAATTCATATATACATAAGGGGTATACTGATTAATGGTAGGGGGAAAAATCACTTTTTAATGTCTTTTCAAGAAATAAATAAGGTGATTTTTTAAAAAGATATTCTCGTGACAGTGATTTTTCTCCATAAGAGAGTGAAGGAAACTTCCTGTGTAGTCTTATGGACCATGGCTATTATTTTATGTATATATTTTATTATAAATTCAAAGTAATTTGTTGAATATCAACCACATGTAATGTACTGTGGGAGGATAAAAATTAATAAAACATTTTTCAAGTTTCTTATAATCTTAACAGGAATAATGTTCTACATACACAGGTAACTAAATAAAGTATGAGTGATACAAAAGACCTTAACATATTTTATAGTTTCAGAGGATGGAGAGGAGTTTTCAGAAAAATGATGTTATTTGATCTAATGGTTGGTTAAGCTTCTGAAAGGTAGAAATCAACGGAGACTTAATCAGGATGGGAGTAGAGGGAGAGGAATGACATAAAGGAAGATACAGAGATAGTAACATTCAAACAGTTTCAGGATATGATTAAATAACCATGTTTGGCTGGAGCAAAAGGTAAGGAAATAATGGGTGACAGAGATGAGAAAGTTGTAATAGGTAAAGAACAGATAATGGAGGACCTTGAATGCCAAGCTGAAGAAGTTTTTAGACTTGACTTGTCTACTGAGGGACTGTTAAACGTTTTTATATAGGTAAGTGATGGAGCACATCTGTGGTTTAGGAAAATTAATCTGTCAGTTGAGTGCAGGATGGATTGGATGAGAAACTGGACAATAATTCAGAAGGTGGTTGTTGCAGTTTGGGTGAAAATATATACTGTCCTGAACCAGCCTGTGGCAATGGGAATAGAAAATTGCAATAAAGAATATGGAATTAAGAAAGGAGTCATACATTGTTGCCTGGGCAATAATGAGAATGTGGGATCTTTTAAATAGCTATTTAATCCACTGGAAGAGGAAACGTGAATGAATAGTCAGTTTTGGACCTGATGTGTTGGACTGTTTAGTTTGCCTTTTAGCTTCTCTGCTTCTTGATGACAGGGACTCTCATATTAGGTTTTGAATACATTTCCTAGCACTAGTGTCTTGCATGTAGGAGCTATGCAGTAAAAATCAGTTGACCAACCAAAACTAGGTAAAAAATATTTAACAGTTATTTTAACTCTCAAGACAGGATTTGAGCTAGAGATCTGGATGTTATCCACAATTTTCCTGAGATAATATTTGAAGTTAGGTAGGAGGATGAGAGTCAACAAAGAAAAAGAAGAAAATTTGTCCAAGGTAAGAATCTTGAAGAATGCCCCATTGTTAAGGAAAAAGAATGAAACGATTTGACACCAAAAAAGACAGTAGTAGGTAGGAGTGAAAGACTAGAATAGGCATATGGTTGATTTCAAGAGTGAATGGTCAATAATGGCTGTTGCTTCAGAACAGTAAGAGTAATAGGACTGAGAAAAGGCTCCAAGCTGATGTAGTTTGGTTAGGATATTACCTAAGGTATTTTCTAAAAAGCAGCTTTACGAGGTATGATAGCTATGGAGGTCAGTTGTAAAGGCTAAGTGGCTAATGAGTAAGTGGAGACAGAGTTCACTATGTATAGTAGTACAATATTCCTTGCCCCGTTTAAAGATCTGTACGTAAGCATAGTTTTCTTTAAACATTTTTTAAATGTCTCACTTTATGTGGAATGACACGTGCTATTTTTTTGCCTAACAATTTGTAATCTCACCATAGCGCCTCACATTTCTTTGACATTCCATTTTTTATGTCTTTGTGACTTAGTATAGTATACTTTCTGTTTTTGCAGTATCTGTCATGTAGAGTGAGTTTAGAAATGGTTTTATAATTTTACATGACAGTTTGCATAAAGGATACTCTACTAATGAATGGTTTTATCACTTTTTATTTATTATTCATCTTTGTGAATTTGGGATTTCTCTAGTTATATGTTCGCCTCTAATTATACTCTTAATTCATGGAATTTTCTTTTTCTCTGTAAGTATGTATAAGCCTTACGCATAAGTTTTTTTTTGTTTTTTTGTTTTTTTGTTTTGGCTTGCATTTCTAAGTCCTGGAATAGTTTCGTAGATAAATAGTTAAAATTGGTACTTTTACTTATTCTTTAAAAGTCAAGGTAGAGCAATAAAATATTTTTATAAGCTGGTAATCACTAAAATTTATTATTTTAAAAGAGCATAGATTATATATTGACTAGTTCAATAATTTTTCTTATTGGCTTTATATCTATTTTGTATATGCCCACTTTTTTTTTTCATACGTGAGAGAGCTAGATTCACTATCCTTGGCAGAGTCATATTTTCTGAAGTCTCTAGTACTACTATTTGGAAAGTTATAATAGCCTTAATTCATTTTGAGAACCATAGAGTTTTAATTTTCACAGTGGAATGTTGGAGCTTCTAGGTGCCTTTAGGGAAATAGTGTGATTGCTCTCTCCAGAGATTCCAGATCAGCTGAACTGAACTTGGCGATTCTGGAGTTATCAGAGGCACCAGCAACAGCCATAAAGAATTATGTAAATTTTTAATATCCCCTCATGAACATCAGGAGGGATGGAGAAGGAAGATCATCTCCTTTGGGAAGTCCATGTTAATTTTAGATAATCAGATGTTCAGATAACTGATAAGGAAAAAATTTAATTTAAAATGCTTTCCTAGACATTTAACTTGACAAACAGCTCTTTCTTATGGAGAGAAGAGCCAAAAAAAATTAAGGTATCAGAATAGGTTATAAAGTCTATTTTGGTTCTAAAATTCTGTAATTCTTTGAAACTAAACTTTGAAATATACTCAATATCATTGATGTCTTAAGTGTGTTATAATCATCCCTATATAACTTGTTTTTCTTTATTGTTCGAAGGGCAATGTCTCCTTGAGGTAGAAACTTCTGAGTATGAACCAATTTGTTAGACTTGTCTAAATAGATGGCCTAAAATACCATTACCCATGCTGGCTAAGACATGGATGCTGAATTCAAATTGCAGAGTAATGTAATTCTCTCAGTACATCTATTTATACAACTTTTGTTGGTAGAAGCATTCCAGGAGTTAAAACTAAGAATTAGGATAGTGATAAATGGGAGTAGTTAAATTGAGCTGCTAGCCATAATTGGCTATACTCATAAACTCTAAAGTCCTTCTGACTTTTTGTTCACAAAATTAACTTTTTCCGTATGGTTTCTATATCTGACCCCTTCTCTAAAGGCTGTTTTGCTCAATTTTGTCCATGTTTATGGCTTCAACTACTGTCTATATGCTACTGATGCCTAAAAATATATATCTGAGCTCTGTCTTTTTATCTAGTAGATGGTTAGACATCCCTACATGCATAGTCAGTTCAAACTCATTGAGTTCAAAACTGAATTCATTGTGTAATTTTTAATAATGATAACCAGAGGTATGTTGATTAATGTTTTGCCAGAAGCCTTTCTCCAGAAAAGCTCTGATTTGTGGTGGTTGATTTCCTGTGAATACATAGTCAGGAAGAAATGAGATGCAGCACACCATTATATAATATATCCACCATACAGACATAATAGCCTCATGAGCACAGATAATAATAAAATGTAGTAAAGTAATTAAGTAGTGATGAGTTTTGACTATTAATAACTTTGTTTTAATATAACTTATTTAATTTTAAGTTTATAAAATTTAATTTTTGATAATGGCTATTTTAATAACTGCCTCACAAAATTCCTAAAAATTTAATTATCTCATGGGCTGGTGCAAGGAGGCCCCACTACACCTTCGAAGTAATAATTATCATTTATTACCATTTATTAAGAATTATTGATGTCAGTAATCATGTTAAACTTTACATTTTTTTATATTTTTTTAAATAGTTTTAATCTCTTCAACAGTTCTGTGAAGTGGGGGACACTATCCCCATTTTATTTACTCAAAGAAATAATTTATCCAAGGGGACAGAGCTAAGTCTCTAAAATCCTGTTTGAGAGCATTGATTCTTACACTTTAGCTTGCATAAGAATCACCTATAAGCTTGTTAAAAAAAAAAATTACTGGGCTCACCCTCAGAAATTCTGATTCAGTAGGTGTGAGATGGGCCAAGAATTTGCCTTGTCAAGACATTTCCCAGACGATGCCGCGCTTTGAATAGCATCACCATAAAGCAGAGGTCTGCAAACTTTTTACATAAAGGGCCAGATGGTAAGTATTTTAGGCTTTGTAGGCCGAGAGGCAAAATCAAGGATATTACATAGATAAGAGTGAACCTATATATGAGAAAAAGCAAATATCCACAAAATTTTGATTGACTAAATTCAAAATATAACATGAATTGAACATGATTTATTGTAAAATACAGGTCTCCGAATGAAAAGATTGTAATTCCTTTTTTGAGATAGCAGTTTCATTTAATTGGGATTTCCAGTTACCCTATCATCAAAATTGATTGCAGTTGTTCATTTGTTAATGCAGATCTGTAAAGGCATTTAATTGATTTTGTCTTTAAAACATGTTTTCACACAGACAGGTACTACCAAATGCTGCTATCAGTCATGGGCATATGATCTTAATAATCCCATTAATTCTATGGAAGGTATTTATAGCATTCTTTTAGATTTTCTTGATAGTTTCCATTTAGTATGCTGTTTACATTGCAGATTAACCAATTGAAAGTCCTCAATTGCATAGTTAAATGGATTTTGATATATGGAAGTTTCTTTTGCACTTGCAGTGAGGTCTGAAAAACACTGCTGGAACTGTAGTTTGAGCTTGCATAATATATCTGTTGCACATTTGTATATGCACAGAGATCTTGTTTTTAGCTTTTGACAGCGCAAGAAATGTATAAAGCAGATTGATGGTTACTTGTGATTTGAAAATGTTGTCAAAATGACTTAGCACAGTATGTTAGCACTGTTTTGCCTTGACTTTCAGGTCAGATTCAAGGAGACATTATCAAATCTGCAGCAAAATATAATTTCCAAAGGTATTCATTGTTTGATAATAATGGTTGAAGGCACTTCTTTTTGTTCAGAAATTTCAGTCTCACCATTGAGCTAAAAAAAAAAAAAAAATCACTGTAAAACCGTACAACTGCTAAGCCCTTAAGCTGTTGTGTGGTAAGGCAAGTTAGGATATGCAGCTTCTATTTCTTATCAAAGTACAAACAACCGACAGTGGTTACATCTGTGAGTGTGAATGAAGTTGATACTATTGGTTCAATCATACATGTTAGTTTAAAATATTTTTCCCATAAAATACCTGCTGATTAATAATATAATGAAGAAACATAGACTTTAAACACCTTATTTTCACAGACTTTGTAAATTTATTCAACTAAGCCTTTTTCTGTTCCTCACATGTTTTTACCACCATCAGATGTAACACATCTTAATAGATTCCACTTCAGGTTGTACTGAATTAATGTTTTCTCAACTTTAAAAATATTTTTGCCTCTTCTATGCAGTCTTTATAGAGGCTCTTCTTCAGTCACTTCACGTTCAGCCTTGACTTCTCGGAAATAAGAACACTATGCAGTATTGCAAATATCTATCTGTTAATTTATCAAGAACCAAGGAAAACCTTTTTAAAATTATTTGCCTTGTCTTTTAATTGAATATTGATATTGCTCCCAGTGCCCTTACCTCTTCAGGTAGCTATTCTCACTGAAAGACTTTTCTTAAACAAGTTTTTTCCTCCTCTGGAAATGTTTCTTTGGTTGCTACAGTCAAAATACAGTTTAATTAACTCACCATGAGTAAACAGCTTTCCTTGCTTGACTAATAAGTGAGGCCCTCAGAAACTTAGTTTGTTTGCAACTTCATTTTCACTTTTTCTTTTTGTGAAGAAATTCTGCTATGATGAGGTACTTTGTTTCATTTCTTTTTTAAAATTTTTATTGGAGTATAGTTGCTTTACAATGTTGTGTTAGTGTATACTGTACAGCAAAGTGAATCAGCTATATGTATACATATATCCCCTCTTTTTTTGGATTTCCTTCCCATTTAGGTCACCACAGAGCTTTGAGTAGACTTCCCTGTGCTATACAGTAGGTTCTCATTAGTTATCTATTTTATACATAGTATCAGTAGTGTATATATGTCAATCCCAACCTCCCAGAGGTACTTTGTTTTGTATTTTCTAATTCCTCTGACGATTACTTTCCTATGAATTGTGAATATGATGAATACTTAGTCTGGTAGTATAGATATATGTTGAATTTTTCTAGCGTAGCTATAGTGTCATTGTGTGATACAGTGGTTTGCCATTTTATTCAGTAACAAAATAATCCATATGCCACTTTAAACATTAAAAGCATGATATTTGAAGTATACTATTCTCTTTTCGTTTTGATGTGATGGTCAAAGTGAAATGTTGTGGTATGGCAATACACATGGTACTCGAAACACTGAACAATCATAACTGTGTCACTGCAATTTGTAGTACATCAAGCAACAGTGTAAAGTGATGAGAGTACCACATATGGTTGCTGTCTCAATGACTCACCTCTGTCATAGTGAAGTGAACACAGGTGTAGACAATAAATAAAGGAATGAATTATGTCCCAATAAAACTCTATTTGTGGACACTGAAATTTGAATTTCATATGATTTACACATTATGAAATATATTCTTCTTTTGACTTTTTTCAACCATTTACAAATGTGAAGCCATTTGACTTGTGGGTTGTATAAAAACAGGCGGTGGGCTGTAGTTGGCCAACTCTTGCTGTAGAGTAATGCTATACTACCTCACCTTTTCCCAAGACTTTTTCTTCCTTATGCATTCCATAACTCCTTGGGTGGTATCACCATTTATCCAGTCAACCATTCCTAAAATCTAGAATCATTCTACTTCCCACACCCTTTGGGTTCCCTAAATTCTAATAGTTCTACCTGCTTGAATCAGTCCTCTCCTCCTTTCTCCACTGTAAACATGTCAGTTCACCTCTTGAAACCACTTTACTAGTCTAACAGATGTTCTTTCTCTCAGCATTCCCCCTCTTAAGTTCTTGCATGCTTCTAGAGTACTCTTTCTAAAATGTGAATCTAATCATTTCACTCCTTAGGTATTTTTTTCAATAGGTTTCCAACATGTATTACAGGGTTTCCAAACTCAAATGAAACTATATGATTAAAGAGGGTTAAATGGTGGTCTTTTCACACATATGCACTCTTTTTCTTTTGCATATTAAATCTAAAGGAATATTTTATTTCCATAAAAATGTATGCTTTCTTTCGTTTTTCTTGACAAAATGTCCTTCTTTTTGTCTTTCATTTTCTCACCTTTGATAAAAGACAAAGTTTAGAAAAATGTTTCTCTACCATAATAAAAAAACAGCAATGAAAGCATGATGAATTGTAACTAACGCTGGGCCTCACTGAAGGGCTACAACAGGAAATGGTGGGACTATGGCCAACTAAGAGAGTATGTGCCCAACCTAAAAGAGGAATGCCCTACTCAGCTCCAGCCAGTTTTGCCATGTACAGATGAGGGCCCAAGGAAGCCAGATTTTCGGACTTTTCAAAAGAAACCAGAGATTACATTTTTATCTGAATACTTCACATTGTTGGTTTTCGGAATTGTAAGACCCAGGGCCTCAAACAATGACATCTATCTGGCTCTGTCTCTTTCTGTCCAGATTATGGAGCTGAGGCTCAGTGAGATTAAGAGACATGCCCAATTTCACACATTTAGTTAGGGTCAGTGTCAGATTTAGAATCTTTATTTCCTAACTCCTTAACTAGTGTTGTGTTCATTATACTAGGCCAGCTCCAATCTGTTAATGAAAAAAAAGTGCACACACACACGGGCGCACACACACACACACACACACACACATATACAAACAAGCTAATAACAAGGATTCATTCAGGTAAATAGGATAGTGGAAAACTCTTTACCCATTTCTATTGCTAGAGTCCAGGCCCTTACCTCAGCTACTACTGAGACCATTTCTTAGTTGGCCTCTCGATACTAGACTGTGCTCTCCAGTCTTTTCTACGTGCTATGACCATCTTTTTTTAAGATACCACATTGATCATGTCACTTCCCTACTCAAGATCTAACATTGCTTCAACTGTCGATCACATCAAGTCTAAACTCTGCTTAGCTTTCAAGGTCCATAGAAGTCTGCTACCTCTCTTGTATTTCTCACTGCTCTCTGAAATACATCTTCTTTTATCCTAAATATTCTTCGTCAGTGATACCACCAAGACACCACTGTTCATGTTACCCCTTCTAGAATAACTTTTCATATTCATTCTCCTTAGTCTAGCTCATGAAAACTACTTCTGACCCTTCATACTGACCTCTTATTGTTCTCTGGACACCTCTCACTTCTTGGACTTCTATAACACATTCAATAATTCAATAATTTTAGTTGCTCAGTGTTTCATATTTCTTATTGGCATTCAGTAAATACTTGTTTGTTCAGTTATAGAGTCACTACAGATTCAGGTCAGTCTTCTGCTTCTAATTTAACAGCATTACCCTATAGTGATGATAGACATGTCTGTAACAGAGCTTGCAAACCAGCAGTCCATGGGCCACATATAATCTGCAGAAGGATTTTTTTAACGAAGTTTTAGAAATTGGAATTAGTTGTCAACATTTAACTAATCAGGAAATTTCTGATAAAAATCTGCTTCACCAGCTTTTCTTGAAAAATTAAACATTTAGGATCTCTGAACCTGTATTTCTATTGGTGATAATCAATGATAGTTGTCCTTTAGGCAGGGTATAAGGTCCCCAGTTCATTACTTCTTATTATTATCTTTTTTTTTAAAGACACTTCTTTTACCACTTTATTTTTATTGTTTTGTTTGTTTGTTTGTTTTGGCCTCACCGCCCGGCATGTTGGATCTTAGTTCCCCTACCAGGGATCAAACCCGTGCTCCCTGCATTGCAAGCTCGGATTCTTAACCACTGGACCACCAGGGAAGTCCCTCTTACTATTATCTTAAATCCTACAAATCTCACTCGGTACTCTCTCACTCTTGAAAGTATTTAAATGTGCAATGTCTGAAATTTCTGTTACAGCTTTTGAACTACTAAAGAGTTAATTGTATTCAAACTTGTGATAAAATTTTGAACTTATATTACTTTTGAAAATTAATACATTTATTTTAAAATTAAGAAATTGTGAAAATTAAATCGTACAACTAGTCAAGAGCAAAGTTAACTATCTATGATATATATGGTCATCAGTGATGATTAAACTGAATTTTCAATTGACCAAATGATACAAGAAATCAAAGAGATAGAGGATGGAATCTCTGCTTTTCCGTAAATTAATTGTTTAGTATAGCCTTTTGGCAAGTTAGTTAAGGTCTTTAAATCCCCATTTCATATATATCCTTAAAATATTATATCATTATTGAATAGGAACCAAATAATAAATTTCAATTAAAAATGGAAGGGGGATGCCCATTTCATACTAATATAAATTATCATATGGAAAACTTCAAGCTCAGTTACCTAATAAAGACCGACTAGCCCCCAAACCAAGATCTGTTGTATTTTTCCTTTCTTTTTTGACTCTCAAGCATAAAATACATTTTCTAGGGCAAATGATGGCATGGCATTTATAAAAGCAATCAAAGTGCAATAAGACTGCTAAACTGTTTCTAGAGAATATTATTTTCTTATGTATTAGAAAGTATTTTCTAACATATAAGAACTATATAAACTTAAAATAATTATATAAAAAGAATTACATAAAATCATAATTCAGAAATTTTTAAATTTTAAATTATTTTTAAAAACTATATAAAAATAGTTGTATAAAATAATTTCAAATAACTAGTAAGTTCCCTGAATTTATGGGTGGAGTTTTGTTTTTTATAGTCAGGAAAAAAATATAAGCAGCGATCATCGTACTTTAACAAAAAATTGTTTTCAAAACTGTGAGAAGCTCACATCATCTAAGATTCTTTTTAACAACAAATTTGTCAGGTTGTAAAAATTATTTCCGTTAGCTCTTCTGAAAAATATTCCCCTTCTAAGATTCCTCAAGTAACTTCATTATGAAAGATGAAACTGATCATTATAAGAACGTAAAACTTACATTGATGTATTTATGCTTCACAGAAATATAAATGTTGGTTTATCTTTAAAATTATAAGATATAGTTGGCCTCAGAAATAAAATCAGTTAGAACAAAGGCAAAATTTATATGAGCTGATTAACTTAATTTCCTTTTAGTTGCAAGAGCACATTTTTGGGGAGGGTAGTGGTAAGCTCCCAGAAAAAATAACTGTCAACTGTGTCACATTTCTGGCTTTTATATAGTTTGTATAAAGCACCATAGTCAGATCAGAAACACAAGATTACCACATTAGGCATTACAGAAAGTGACAAAATAAGTAGTGCAAGGAGTCACATTTTTTTGCTTTTGAAAAACTTAACCTCTAACTGGTAGATAAAGAATAATATAAAAGAATGAGTAATAGAAACAGATACGGCCATAATTTGGATTCTTTTTTTTTAATTGATTAATTAATTTTTTTTTTTCTCCCTTAAAATTTTATTTATTTATTTATTTATCTATGGCTGTGCTAGTCCTTCGTTTCTGTGCGAGGACTTTCTCCAGTTGCGGCAAGTGGGGGCCACTCTTCATCACGGTGCGCGGGCCTCTCACCACTGCGGCCTCCCTTGTTGCGGAGCACAGGCTCCAGACGCGCAGGCTCAGTAATTGTGGCTCACGGGCCCAGTTGCTCTGCGGCATGTGGGATCTTCCCAGACCAGGGCTCGAACCCGTGTCCCCTGCATCGGCAGGCAGATTCTCAACCACTGCACCACCAGGGAAGCCCAATTAATTATTTTTTAATTTTATTATTTGAGTCAGGTCTTCGTTGCAGCATGCAGGATCTTTCGTCGCAGCGCATGGGCTCTTTGTTGTGGTGCGCAGGCTTCTCTAGTTGCAGTGCGTGGGCTTTTCTCTAGTTGTGGTGCACAGGTTCCAGAGCACATGGGCTCAGTAGTTGTGGCACGTGGACTGAGTTGCCCCGCGGCATGTGGAATCTTAGTTCCCCAACCCGGGATCGAACACACGTCCCCAGCACTGGGGTGTGGATTCTTAACCACTGGATCACCAGAGAAGTCCCCATAATTTGGATTCTAGAAAAAGAGAAAACACTTCCCCCACTAAGAATTTAAATGAGAGGATAGATCAAATTTACCTTTTCAGCACCTAGTACAGATTCTTTGGAATATACAAGTGCTCATTACTTACAGTGATCTGGAAAATTTTTCCTAAAATTTATTTACTTATTCAATTAAACACTTACTTGTACTAAACAGCATGGTACTACCCTTGAGATGCTATGGCAGAGACTGCTCCCTGATACATTTCATTGTGATTTTCTTTCTTGTTTTTTGTTTTGTTTTGTGACATATTAAGATACATGGACAGTCGTTAGCTAGTACAACTATCTAACATGGTTGGGTTATAAATTCATTATTGAAGAGCTTTCATCTATACAAAGAAAGATACAGGTAGTCCTGCATTGTACAGCTCTGGTATGCATGAGATCTGCATGAGGTTCACTTAATTGCAGTACGGTGCAGATTGCTTGGTTAGTGAGAAGTGCTTGGACTTTGAAGACACACATGTCTGGATTTATCCCAACTTTGACACTTAACTTTCTGGGCAAGTTATTCAGCTGCCAAATTCAACTTTCTCAGCTGTTAAAATACAGGTAATAATAACACCTATTTCACAAGGTAGTTGTAAATATTATGTAAAATAACAATCATATAAATTTTTTTTTTTAATGAAAGCTTTATTTATTTATTTATTTATTTTTGGCTGTGTTGGGTCTTCGTTTCTGTGCAAGGGCTTTCTCTAGTTGCGGCAAGCGGGGGCCACTGTTCATCGCGGTGCACGGGCCTCTCACTACCACGGCCTCTCTTGTTGGGAGCACAGGCTCCAGACACGCAGGCTCAGTAGTTGTGGCTTACGGGCCTAGTTGCTCCGCGGCATGTGGGATCTTCCCAGACCAGGGCTCGAACCCATGTCCCCTGCATTGGCAGGCAGATTCTCAACCACTGCGCCACCAGGGAAGCCCCAATCATATAAATTTTAATTTCTGTTTCCAAAGCTGAAAATACAGTCATTTTTGGGAAACTTTATCTTATATTCAGAGTTAAAACCAGTCAAAGGGTGTAATGCTCTTTGTTGTATTATTTTAACCAAATTATGTAGTGAATATTAAGTTACTGTAGCAGATCATATTTTCCAAAGGTGGCCACGACAATATCTCTTGGCCCCAGGTATTCTAAATCTTGCCACTCTCCATTGAGAGTTGGGGAGTTCTCTTCCTGTTGAATCTGAGCATGCTTGTGACTCACTTGTAACCAATAGAAGACAGCAGAAGTGATGCTGTGATTTCCTAGTCTCAGTAGTAAAAGGCATTGTTGCTTCTACCTTATTTGTCGAGACACTGGCCTGCTTGGAGCCCTGAAAAGTCTGAGACCCTGCAGATGCCATGCTGTAAGGAAGCCAGGCCACGTAAGGAGGCCTCAGGTGTCAGGTCTCAGGTCAGCAATCCTAACATTCAGGTCCTTCCAGACCAATCACCAGACGTGTGTGTGAATGAACTATCAGATGATTCAGATGATACCAGCCTCAGCCTTTGAGTCACTCCCAGAGACGTTCCTGGCCTTTGAGACAACACTGAGGCCCCAGACCTTGTGGAGAAAACACAAGCCATTCTCAGTGTGTCCTTTGTGAATTCCTGGTTTATGGAATCTGTGAGCAAAATAAATTGGCCTTTGTTTTATGCCAGTAAGTTTGGGGTGGTTTGTTATGTAACAATAATAATTGGAACAGTTATAAAATGTGAAAGATACATTGTTTCAGTAAGAAACAGATTGCTGTTAAAACTCATTAAAGTGGGAATTACCTGCTGAATAAATGTTTACTGATTTTTTTCTTTCATTTCAAATGAAGATAGCCTAACAGAGAATTTTTTCTACTAAGTAGCATTTCCTTATGGTTTATTTAATTGTTCTTTATGTGACATTAATTCCCTTGAAAAAATGTTTGTTGACTGTCTTGGCTACTGGAAAAGAGATATGCATGTTTAAACAGTATTATAGATTTCACTATAACTTTTTCGTAAATGTTACCTGTTTAGCTAATGAAAAATGTCAATCAGTACTCTTAAGTTAATAAGGATAGTTACCACTAAAAATTACATATTTTTTTCAAAACCTAATAGCCTAATAAAATCTCATAGGAACAAAGGAATATCTGTACTCCTCTCTCCAAATGAAAATTTAATTATTATCCCTGATATTAATTTTAATGTTAATCTTATATTCGTATATTTGTTAAGCTCATATTATATATTTGACAAAATTATTTTGACTCTGTTTCTTTCCTGTCACTTTTGGAAGACAGTGGGTTTTCTAAGTTTATTACCACTAAATGAAATAATACTTTCTCATATAATTACCAAAGAATTTCAGATACATAGTAGTTATTAGATTTTCTAAAATAATACTATAATGATTCTAATAATAATGGGTACTTTGTTAAGATCATTACCATGAGAAAGGTAGTTAGTACTATGGTAACATTTGGATTGATTATGCTTTAAAGTTTGTGTGTGTGTATATGTGTTTTTAAATATAAATAATTGCATAAATAGAGTGCTTCTGGAAGGATGCACAAGAAAATGTTAACATTAATTGCTTCTGGGAGTAAATTGAGGCATGTGAAGGTAATTCCCACCAAAATAAAATTAAAACTAAAAAAAAAAAAAGTTTTCTATACTGTGCGAACTATGTTGTATTCATCTTTGTATCTTTAGCACTTAGGGCAGTGTTTGATGCTTGGTAGATGCTTAGTTCATATTGTTGGATGAATAGAAGTTTGAGGTTATCTTCTTAACCTTTATTCACCTGATACATAGCATTCATGATCTGATAGACTATGATATTGTTCACTGAAAGAGCTAATATTCTTACTTGTTTGCCACATAGCTCCTCATTTTTCTAAGCCGACTATGTATATATCTGTATCAGTCTAGGTCCAATCAGAAGGCAAACCACATAATGTTACATTTATATGTATGTATAGATATTCTGACAGGAAACATGAGGTCTGTAGATCTTAGAACAGGGTTTATTACTCATAGAACATTTTAGTACTGGTTATTGGTGCACATGTAGCAGAGAGGAATTTTAAGAGAGGAATCCTAAAATTACGACACTGAGAGCTTATATTGGGTTGCTGGCACATCTGCCATTCAAGGAACACATGCACACATACCCCTTATCTTTTTTTTTTTTTTTAATTTTACTTATTTATTTATTTATTTATTTTTGGCTGTGTTGGGTCTTCGTTTCTGTGCGAGGGCTTTCTCTAGGTGTGGCAAGCGGGGGCCACTCTTCATCGCGGTGCGCGGGCCTCTCACTATCGCGGCCTCTCTTGTTGCGGAGCACAGGCTCCAGACGCGCAGGCTCAGTAGTTGTGGCTCACGGGCCCAGTTGCTCTGCGGTATGTGGGATCTTCCCAGACCAGGGCTCGAACCCGTGTCCCCTGCATTAGCAGGCAGATTCTCAACCACTGCGCCACCAGGGAAGCCCCATACCCCTTATCTTTGATCTTGAATTAAACAAAGCCTCTCTTGGGAGGGGGATGACATCTCTAGGTTTGTTACCCTAAAAGTAAGCTAAAAGCAAATATCTGGGAAAAAGGACAAATTTTTACAATCCTAGAATGTGTCCATTCTAAGGGTGGGAGGCTTATCTTTATTATAGGTTATCAACTTCCTTTGCTCAGAATGCCCCAACAGTGCAGGAACACCATGAAATCCAGGGAGAATTGTCTTTCAACACACAGTAATTTAAACAGGGGACATTTGATGTAAAAACTATTAAACAGTAATTGGAGAGTAACTTTAAAGGTAGATAGCAAACTCTAAAGTGTTTGGTGCAGGAGTGTATCCAAGGAAGGACACACTTCTTTGGAAGGGTGAATTCTCATTAAAAGATATAGTTTCAGGCCTCCTGATGGCATAGAAGTTCACTGGGTTGCCCAGGCCAGAGCTGGTCCATACCCATCAGACCTGCAGGAGACTCCTGGGAGAACAAGCAAGCTGGGATTGATGGGTGGCACACAGATAGTTGGGCCTGCAGAGGAAGTTGAAGCACCACTGCAGGTACTACTGGAACCTGGAGCTGGAGAAGCCCTCTTCTGCAGGAACCCGGCACACTTCTGTGTACAATTTGGGCTGGGGTGGCTCTGGATAGCCAGCTCCTCAGGGCTGCTGGCACACACACTTCCAGGGCTGAGGAGACGGTGTGGGAAGCAGTAACCGGGGCTGGGATGTAGCCTTGAGTTGTGTGGGGCTGTTGTACACAGCGCTGCTGCCTGAGCTGAGAGCTGGAGAAAACGTGTGGTGAATGCTATGACTCGCAGACACTTGACACTGGAGAAAATTATGCAGGCTGAGCAGGAAGGAGAGCACCTTTCTCTTCCTCTTCAGTGCTATCCATTGTCGTCTACAGACAAAGCTTGTATCATGCCATCTGACAAAGGAAAAATATGTAAAGGGCCCAGATTCATTTTTATAGATCAGGCAATAAGGGTGAATTTGGAGCTGAGAGACAAATAGGTTGGTAACTGACTTAAATGTCTCTTCATCCTATTGCTTGAATTTTATTCCTTTTAAATTCATGGTACATCATAGCTTTAAGTACAGATATTTTCATGCTTTCTGTTTTGTATATTTAATTTTTATCTAAATTCTCTTTTGTTTTACCTTGACCCTCACATTTCTTTTTGCTTTCTGTAGCTTTCTGTAGTATTTTCCTGGGAAAATACTCCTTTGTGGGTTCATCAGTTACAGTTCAGACATTATCATTTTTATTAGATTTTTAAAATTCTTAATATATTCCTTAATATATGCCTATGTTAAATTCATCTGTCACATTTATGACTACTTGTTTATATCCCCTTTTTCTCTGGTTGGCATTTTATTACCCAGAAAAGTTGGTGTTGCCTAAAAGTTTATAAATTTCAGCGTATATTATCTCTTTCTTGTATTTATTCGGTTACGAAATGAGACTATTTGCTTTGCACCAATCTTAATGAAGTACTTCTTTGTATATTTCTCTAGCTCAAGAAAGTTCCATTTACCTAGGTCTTTTATGTCAATCTTTAATCTAGTTCTCTATTACAAAGCATTATAAAGCAGGGTCTTTACTTCTTTGTCCATCTTTATAATTGATTAGTCACAGTTCTAAGAATACTCTAGTGAAGAATTTGCTCAGGACTGTTTGGAAGTATAAGTAGATAGCCCCCAAACACTTCTGTTTATCTACCTTATATAGCTTTTAAAAATTCCAATATATTTAGGCAGGATTTCCTCTTATTGAAATTATATTATCTGTCTCTTGTCTGGTCTTCCTCACCTTCCCCTGTCAGGTATATCCTAGAGTCCAGGGCAGAGCTTGGAGGCAGGATATCTTTTACTCTTGAATCTAATGCCAGGAGCTGAAGCATTATAGGCAGACATTTTAGTGTCCTGGAGGAGTAAAAGGTCACAGCTAAGATATTAAGTCCAAGATCAAGGTACTATTCTGAGGGACTAAATAGAGTATGAAAGCCTGAAGATAAATGGGGCCTGAGAAACTGGGAAATGCAGGATAATAAAGTAAACTGATAAAACATTGTTCCAAAGAATCTGGTGATAGAATGCTGATACTGTGAAGACTCAGTTGATCTGCAGGCACATACCAGGTATAGGGAGCTGGAACAGGGTAAATACGTTTCAAGTAGCTGTTTTTATGTTTAGAGAGTTTCTCTTTTGTTACGGACTCAATTAGCTTACCTGTACAGAAATGAAGTTTGAAAGTATATAGTTTCCACTTTCCAGCATTTTCTGGAACTCTTGTGTATAGAGATCATTCCTATAGTTCTTCTACACAGAAGCTGTTTGTAATATGACAGATTACATGGTTTCACCGACATTGTTCTAGCATAATTCTTGGGTGTCTTTAAAATTCTTTGACAAATGCCATTGTGCTTTGTAGATTTATCTACATTGATTTTCTAAGTTGGCTTACAATATCCTGGGTGTTGACAACTATTTGGTATGGTTGTATTTTAAATCTTTCTGTTAGGGGATTGTTGAGGAGAAGAAATCACCCTGGTATTTTTCTTGGTCAGTTCTAGGTCAAAGAATTAATTAAGCTTGAATCTCAACATAAATCATTCTCTAAAAAAAAAAAAAAAAGCTGATGTATTAACTTATTAGCAGTTTGTGTCATACTATCTGCTAAAGCTATATTTGACAGCTATAAAACAGTGAGATCATTCTTGAACTCTAAGTGAAAAGGTCTTTTGGCATTGTGTGAAATAAAATTTTACAAACTGTATCTTATCCAAATGCTGTTATCCATTATGGTTTAATATTGTAGTTGTGAAGGTCATCAATCATACTCTTGACCCTCTAATCAAACATGACATCTTACTAAGACTGCAGTGTTATTGGTTCAAACTAAAATAGACTTTAACTCCATTTAAGAATGCATGAAAAGTGATTGCTCAAAAAGTTTTTATCCAATTTCTGAAATAATTAGAGAAGAAAACTTAAAGCGAAGCGTAGTCATTGTTTTTAGTGTAACATCTTTTAGTGTAACATAAAAATATTTCTTAATCATGGCAATTTATGCCATAATCTGTAATAAGAAATGCAAGTACAAATAACTCAGTAAAGTAGGTGTTCAGGATTTATTAAGTTTCTACTATAGGAGAGCAATGTGAATATCCTAGAAGAATCTCCTGTTGTACAAGAATGTCCCATCAAATAGTAGAAATAGTAGAAATAAACTAAAAGAGTTCTATGAACCTAGGACTATAAAACTAGCAAAATGAAAAATACAGAAGAAATAGAACTGTACAATAGTATACAAAAATGATTTCTTAGTTAAATAGATTTGTGAACTTGATTATGAAGTTAAATTTTGGAATTCATCTACTTATCATATAGTTCAAACTGTTGACATATAGAAGAGATTGATTAAATTCATCTAAGACCTTATATTTTTATGAACTCTTAAGTTAATAATCTTGTCTGAAGTGAGGGAGGAAGTAATGTGAGATGTGCAATTATAATCATCTTGTGGAGTGAAAGAAGCATATCCAGTAGATAGATGTGTGGATAACTGGCAAATGGGCACAGAGTTATTATGTCATTGCAACCTGGAGAAGTGTATTGGGAGAGAACCCACATGTATGAAGAGGTATGACTACATGTTAAAGTAATGAATGAATTAAGGTAGAAATTAGGAGTTTAATATTTATGAAATTTACTTTGGAGTTCTTTCATTAAGTAAAACAGTTTCTATGTCTTCATTTGTTTCTCTCTAAATATCACAAATATTTCTAATTCTCCAAGTATTGCCTGAATTGCTGTTGAAAATAAATATTGCACACGTGCACTTTGAACTGTTACATTTTTGCTCGGGTATCTCTCTTCCAAGTCAAGTTTAGTGTTCACTAAACATTTAGTATTTAGGTAGATTCCTCTTAGAATGCTTCTGTGGAACGTAATCTTGGAAACGAATGTAAAGAAAATGGCCTATTTACATTAGCTTTATATTCACTTTAAGTTTCAAATTCTTTATTCTGTGACTAAACAATAATTATGAAGATAATAGTAAATGATTAAATTTTAAATCTTCTCCTAAGTTCTCAGGTGTTCCCCCTGCCGCCCCAGTTGATATTTTGACCCCAGAAATCTATAGTAACAGCAGTAGTGACTGAATCATGAAGTTTTCTACTTCACCTTTTTTTGCTTGCCAAGAAATAAGTCCCTGTTTTGTTAGGTGTGTATGTGTGTTTATATGAGTATATCTACCCACCTTCAGAGAGTCATGGAGGATGCAACAGTATTAAGAGCAGAAGAGAAGGTTTTCTATGTTGAATTTTAACCTAAAATGATTAACTTACTTGGCCATGAATTAATCGAGTTTAGAACTATTTTCTCGTTTGATCCTGTCTTTCTTGGAAATAGGTATAAACATTAGAAAAGAAGGGATAACACGATCTGTTTTTTACTAATCATATAAATTTATATACAGAAAACTCAGGAAACTAAAAAGCTCCACTTTTTAATAACCTCATATTAATAAGAGAATTTGGCTGATTATGAAATAATTATACAAAGTAGCTCTTTTCTACTCTAGGCATAAACACCTACACATGATAATGGGAAAAATTATTCAGTTCTCACTAATGACAGAATTTTTAAATATGTTGAAACAAATTTAATAATAAATTACAGGATCTATATAAAAATAGAACATTTTACTGAGAGACCCAAAACAAGATCAGAATAAAATGAAATACATACATTTAGTGGAAGGGAAGACTTCATAGTGTAAGAATGCAAATTATCCCACAATTAAAATATAAATTTAATATAGTTCCAGTTATAATCTCAGAAGGATTTTTATTCGTTCATTCATTCATTCGCTGTGGAATGATTAGATGAAATGATGTTAAAGCTCTTATGGAAGAAGAAAATCTGAGTAGTCAAGATAGCTGAAAAAGAACATAGTGGCAGGACTAGCCTTAACCAGGTATCAGAATATTAGATACAGCCAGTGTAATTACTTAGATATAGTGTTAGTATAAGAATAGACAAAAGGTCACTGGAAAGAAGAGAAACTTCAGAAAATACATTTCTGTATAAAGAGACAAAGGTGGTAGTTTAATTCTATGAGAAAAGGATGGAGTATTAAAACTACTCCTGACACAAGAAAATAAAAGTAAACCCTAATCTTAGGCCATATGTAAAAATGAATTCCTGTGAATCGAAGACTTAAATAAAAACTAAAAGAATCATAATAGTGTAAGAAAATTGAGGCATTTGCTGGGAGCCCAAGAGACTTTCTTAACCACAGGTGGAAATCCAGATGCTATAAAAGAAAATTAGGAAAAAATACATAAACAATTTTAGTGGATTAGTAATAGATTTAGAGAAACAAAGTTAAATGGATGACAGACAAAAGGTTAATGTCTATACTGTACAATAACAACAAGACTGACAAACCTATTTGAACATTAGGCAAAGGATGTGAATAAACACTTTACAGGAAAGCAAATCCAGTGGCCAACAAACATGAAAAGATGCTGACGTTTATAGTGGTTAAAGAAATGCAAATTAAAATAACAATTACATATTAACTCTAAACCCATCAGACCATCAAGAAATAGATATCAATATTTATTGTTAGCCAGCTTATTGGAAAGAGAATACTTTCAACACATAGCTGGAAGAAAAGTGAAATCTTTCATCCTTTTCGGGCAGCTGTTGGCAGCATCTATTAAAATTAAAATATCAGCAATTCCATCCTGGGAGCCTATCCCATAAAACTAAAAGTACTTTGTATATGTATAATGATGCTTATTGCACTAGGGGTACCAGTGACCAAAATGAATCACTTTTAGCAAAAGAAAGTGAAAATGTATGTGTACAGGAATGATTGAATAAATTGTGGTGTATCTGTACTATGAACTATGGCAGTTATTTAAAAACATGAGTTAGAACTATACAGATTGACTTGGAGTAATTTGTAAGAGTTATTGAGTGAGAAAATCAAGATGCAAAAAAGTGTGTATAATATAATCCTATTTTAGTTAACAAAGTTTCCCAAACTTACTGTATATTTTTATACATGATTATGTGAGGATGTAAAAAAACATGAAAGCTTAAAAAACTTAGGTTATTGACATGTAAATGGAGAGGTTGATATGGGGGCAGGGAAGACCAAGCAAAAAAGGAGAAGATGTTATCACATTTATGCATTTTAATTAAGCTTTGTATGTGTGTATAAAATGTTAAATAACATTGAAAAAGCAAATTAAAAATAGACACAACTGGGGCTTCCCTGGTGGCACAGTGGTTAAGAATCCGCCTGCCAATGCAGGGGACACAGGTTCGAGCTCTGGTCCGGGAAGATCCCACATGCTGTGGAGCAGCTAAGCCCATGCGCCACAATTACCGAGCCTGCGCTCTAGAGCCCGTGAGCCACAACTACTGAGCCCGTGTGCCTAGAGCCCCTACTCTGCAACAAGAGAAGCCACCACGGTGAGAAGCCCGCGCACCACAACTAAGAGTAGCCCCCGCTTGCCGCAACTAGAGAAAGCCCGCCCGCAGCAACAAAGACCCAACGCAGCCAAAATTAAATAAAATAAATTTATAAAAAAAAAAAAGTAGACACAGCTGGTGAGTGCCATTAAATTCTATTCAGCAGTTGTTCACTGAATGCTTACTGTATTCAAGACAGCATGGTGGGTGTAATGAGTAGTACAACTATGACAGTTATTAATAATTATTATACCAACAATCATCAACAGTGCTTGATTGCTTAGTGCATGCTATAGCCTGTTCTAAGAGCATTATGTATAACCTCATTTGATCCTCACAACAACCTGGTGAGGTACTTATTATTGTTATCTACATTTTATATATGAGAAGACAAAGAAAATAAGAAGCTTGTGTAGTTTATGCAGTTTAAGTGGTGGAACCAAGATTTGAACCCAGATGGACTGACTCCAGAGGCTATTAATCATTAAAATAATGGTACCTTTTTTGTCCATGAGTTGCTTATTATGGTGAAACAGTGGCAATATAGAAAACAGTGAAATCCGTGCCGTCATTGAGTTTAAGAACAAGATATGGGAGCCTAGAAAAGAAAGGAGTTGGTCTGACTGCAAGAATACAGAAGATTTCACATCAAAATCGAATATTAGTTGACTTTGCAGGGTAAGCAGTTATTCTGTAAACAGAGAATGCACAGAAAGGCATTTTAGACAGGAAGAATTTAATAAGCACAGTTGTAAAAATGGGCATATGCCTGGAAAAAAGCCAGTAATCTAGTGGGACTGACACATATGTTGTGTGAGAAAGTAATGAGATGAGGGCATAATATTAGTTGAGGCTCTTGGTTTTGACGTAAGGTATTCTGGACTTTAGGCAATTATTAATCACTGAATACTTTTTTTTTTAAAACCAAATGTACCAAATACCAGATTTATTTATTTATTTATTTTTAATTAATTAATTAATTAATTTTTGGCTGTGTTGGGTCTTCGTTTCTGTGCAAGGGCTTTCTCTAGTTGCGGCAGGTGGGGGCCACTCTTCAACGTGGTGCACGGGCCTCTCACTATCGCGGCCTCTCTTGTTGGGAGCACAGGCTCCAGACGCACAGGCTCAGTAGTTGTGGCTCACGGGCCTAGTTGCTCCGCGGCATGTGGGATCTTCCCAGACCAGGGCTCGAACCCGTGTCCCCTGCATTGGCAGGCAGATTCTCAACCACTGCGCCACCAGGGAAGCCCCACTGAATACTTTTGAAAGAACAGTGATATGCTCTGGAAAGAACATGTTTCTGAGGTTTCTAGCCTGGGTGAATAGAAATTGGGAAGTTGGACCCAGGTTCCATAAGACTCAGAAACAATCTTCATGTACTCATTTTCGCGTTAATAGGAAAATTGGAGAATCTAAGATTTATTTGTAAAGGGGGAGGGATAATAATCAGAGGGGACTTAAATCCTGTGTTGGTCTTTGAGTTCTCAACTAGCAGAAATGGATTAAAAGAAAGAATGAAACAAATATACTTTTAAAGTTTTTTTTTCCTCACATGTAGCATAATTTAATGGAAGACGCAATAGACTATGTTTTTAAATAAATCTATTTTATTTTATTTTTATTTTTGGCTGCTTTGGGTCTTCGTTGCTGCACGCGGGCTTTCTCTAGCTGCGGCGAGCGGGGGCTACTTTCGTTGCAGTGTGCGGGCTTCTCACTGCGGTGCCTTCTCTTGCTGCGGAGCACGGGCTCTAGGCGTGCGGGCTTCAGTAGTTGTGGCACGTGGGCTCAGTAGTCATGGCTCGTGGGCTCTAGAGTGCAGGCTAAGTAGTTGTGGCATGCAGGCTTCAGTAGTTGTGGCACGTGGGCTTCAGTAGTTGTGGCTCGCGGCCTCTAGAGCACAGGCTCAGTAGTTGTGGTGCACGGGCTTAGTTGCTCCGTGGCATGTGGGATCTTCCCGGACCAGGGCTTAAACCCGTATCGCCTGCATTGGCAGGTGGATTCTTAACCACTGCGCCACCAGGGAGGTCTGCAATAGACTAATTTTTTAAAGTGTTCTGGGTTTTAGGCCTGGCTCAGGACTAACTCTGTAAAGATATATTAAGCAAAAAAATAAGATGGAAACTGAGTTACAATATACGAAAGCTGAAAATACTATAATTTTTAAATACAGTACTTTCCATCGTCATACTAGTAAAAAACAATCATTTCTTCCTTCTTTAGCAGGCAAACTTTTAAAGTAGTTTCATTTTGTCAAATACTAAACCCTTTTGATAAGTGAAATATAATATTCAGGAGAGACTGTTATTATTTCCAGCTCCCTAAGCCAGGTGCCCCAAACTGACTTAATGCCATTCATTTGGAGATGAATTTGAAATTCTTCCAGTCATGCATTGACTACATTTTACGTGCTTGAAAAGCATGTTAGTGTAAAAATAATTTTTATTTTCATTTGGTGTGTGTAGCAATGATGATAGTAAAGCTTTGCTGCTATATATGTAGATGAAGATTATATTCTCTTCAGTTGCAAGAAATACTTAATTTCTTTTTTAAGAGTGTTGCTATTACTAAGACTCTGTATATTTAGAAAATATTGAGTGGCATTTGAAGGGGGATAAATTTTTCTCCTAATGGGTATTATCAATAGTGATATAGTTGTCCAGAGAGATAAACACCTCTCTATCTGCCAGTCAGTCTGTCCATCCATCCACCCACTTACTATATAGTAAGATGATAGAATGAACATTTGAAAATATACACTATATTTTTAGATCCAGTAACCTTGAAACTAAAGGTACTATTTCTAGATAACATCTGTGAAGAAGATAAACTCTTAAAATTATGCTACCATGAATAGCATAAAGAACTTCAGATTTATATGTGGAATCTAAAAAATGATACAAAGGAACTTATTTACAAAACAGAAATAGACTCACAGACGTAGAAAAACTTATGGTTACTAAGGGGAAAAAGGGGGGAGGGATAAATTAGGGATTTGGGATTAACAGATACATACTACTATATATAAAATAAATAATTAGACCTACTTATAGCACAGGGAACTATATTCAATATCTTGTAATAACCTATAATGGAAAAGAATCTGAGAAACAATATATATATGTATCTATCTGTATATATCTGAATCACTTTACTGTACACCTGAAATATTGTAAATCAACTATACTTCAATTAAAAAAAAAAACTCAAGTTTCGGCTAATGAGATTCAGAAGGAAAAAAAAATGAATGAAAATAAGACTAAAAACTGAATAATTCTGGGACCTAAAATAATTTCCTTTTTGATCTACTTTGTGACTGAATATCGATATCCTTACATATAAAATAATGCTATCGGCATTCAGGTGTCTAATTAGGGAATACTATTTGGAAAATACAAATTTGTTAAAAATGAATGGTATGTCTTCCCTACCATTAACCATTCTTTTTTTTTTTTTTTTTAATTTATTTATTTATTTATTTATTTATGGCTGTGTTGGGTCTTCGTTTCTGTGCGAGGGCTTTCTCTAGTTGTGGCAAGTGGGGGCCACTCTTCATCGCAGTGCGCGAGCCTCTCACTATCGCGGTCTCTCCCGCTGCGGAGCACAGGCTCCAGACGCGCAGACTCAGTAATTGTGGCTCACGGGCCCAGTTGCTCCGCGGCATGTGGGATCTTCCCAGACCAGGGCTCGAACCCATGTCCCCTGCATTGGCAGGCAGATTCTCAACCACTGCGCCACCAGGGAAGCCCCCATTAACCATTCTGACCGTCAACCCCACCCCTTAGGCGAACTATAAAGCAAAAGTTGCACAGTGCACACTGTTTGACTTTATATTATTATATTAGAAATAAACTGGTTGTTTTTCTCTTTTAAAAAAAGAAAAGAATTTCAGGACTTACTAGCTTAATATGATACTGTCTCATTTTGACACTGGCTCTTTGGGACAGTGTATTCTTTGATGATGGTGATTATCTTAGGCACTTCTATAGTCAAGTTATTTAAATATAAAAATAGCCCCACCTTTCTTGTCAGTTTTTCTTAGATTGATATTAAGAAAAGAGAGGAACTGATAGCTGTAAAATTTTAGGTCTTATTGAAACTCTTGCATTGCAGTACACACTTAAAGACCAGCAAATTGAGTTTCTGGCTAATAGAATAGAGAAATTGGAGCATAGAGAGCCTCTGGTGCCTAATGGTATACAGGACTGGGAGAGAAAAGTCTGGACAAGGTTGTTTCAAAGTTCTAGCAGGAAAGTATAGCTGTCTTCATATCTTTATGTCTTAATGTCTTTTACAAGGGCTTCTAAGAGGAGACACTTGGAATGAGAGCTAGCTTGCTGATCAGGGTTATCAGAAGTTGCAGTCATATTTCTTCCAAATGTAACAAGGCCTAAAAAGTGGCAGTTCTTTACATTGATAGGTAGATAGCTGGATAGATAAAGGAAGTTATCTGTCCAGCTGGATAAAGGAAGGAAGGACAGAAGGAGAGGCAGCATAACATTCTATGTATTTATTTTATTTTTTAAATTAATTAATATTTTTTATTGAAGTATAGTTGACTTACAATACTGTGTTAGTTTCAGGTGTACAACAAAGTGATTAAGCTATACATATATGTATATATCTATAGTCTCTTTATTCCTTCCCATTATATTTTATTACAAGATATTGAATATAGTTTCCTGTGCTGTACAATAAATCCTTATTGTTTATCTATTTTATATATGGTAGTGTGCATCTGTTAATTAATTCCATACTCCAAATGTATCCCTCCCCCCCACTTGCCCTTTGGTAACCATGTTTGTTTTCTCTGTCTGTGAGTTTGTTACTGTTTTGTAAATAAGTTCATTTGTACTATTTTTTTAGATTCCACATATAAGTGATATCATATAATATTTGTCTTTCTCTGTCTGACTTTACTTAGTATGATAATCTCTAGGTTCATCCATGTTGCTGCAAATGGCATTAGTTAATTCTTTTTTATGGCTGAGTAATATTGAATTGTATATATATATGCCTCATCTTCTTTATCCATTCATCTGTTGATGAATATTGAGGTTGCTTCCATGTCTTGGCTATTGTAAATAGTGCTGCTATGAACGTTGAGGTGCATGTATCTTTTTTTAAATTAATTTTTATTGGAGTATAGTTGATTTACAATGTTGTTGTGTTAGTTTCTGCTGTACAGCAAAGTGAATCAGTTATGCATATAAATATATCCACTCTTTTTTAGATTCTATTCCCATATAGGTCATTACCACATGATCGATCCAGCAATCCCACTCCTGGGCATATATCTGGAAAAGATGAAAGCTCTAATTCAAAAAGATACATGCGCTGGATCATGTGGTAACTCTTAGTTTTTTAAGGAACCTCCATACTGTTCTCCATAGTGCCTGCACCAATTTACGTTCCCACCAACAGTGTAAGAGGGTTCCCTTTTCTCCACACCCTTTCTAGCATTTATTATTTGTAGACTTCTTTTTTTCACATTTTCATTTTAATTACCTCTTTAAAATGCTAGGGTTTTGTGGCCACGTGGGACTTATGTACATTTTCAATCACATAGGACTCAATATTTTAAATCATTAAATTCTCATTACACATTCTGCAGTTCATAAGCTACCCTATCTATACGTACTATCATGTGTTTAAGTATTAACTTGCCTACGATCATTTAAGTAGTAAAAGAGTGAAAATGAGACCTGCGACAGCAATTCTGCATACTTGCTGAGTGACCTTGGAATATAAATCTCTGTAAGTCCCTATAAAAGGAGAAAGTTGATCCAGAAGATCACAGATCTCTTCTATCCCTAATAGTCAATGAATACCCTATTCTTTTTTTTAAATCAAAATATAGTTGATTTACAATGTTGTGTTCATGTCTGCTGTACAGCAGAGTGATTCAGTTATACATATATATACATTCTCTTTTATATTCTTTTCCATTATGGTTTATCACAGGATATTGAATATAGTTCCCTGTGCTATACAGTAGGACCTTGTTGTTTATTTGTAGGCTTTTTGATGATGGCCATTCTGACCAGTGTGAGGTGATACCTCATTGTACTTTGACTTGCATTTCTCTAATAATTAGCATCGTTAAGCATCTTTTCATGTGCCTGTTGGCTATCTGTATGTCTTCTTTGGAGAAATGTCTATTTAGGTCTTCTGCCCATTTTTTGATTGGGTTATTTAGTTTTTTTGTTGATGATCAGCATACTATTCTAATTCTCTGGTGAACATGTATATATTATCCAGAGAGAGAAGAGGACTCTGGGCAATACCACGGTCATGCTAACATTAAAGGGGCAGAGAGAGAAGAAGACCAAGAACAAATGTTTAGAGACACTGGTGTTTTGAATTAAGATGTCAAATAATAGAATTGAGAAAAGTCCATTGTGTTTGTCGAGATATCATTTAAGACTTTTGCCAGACTAATTTTGATAGAGTTTTAGACACTTTGGTTAGATTGTGGTTTTAAGAGTGATTAAGTGATTAAGAAGTAGGAGACAGAGAATTAAGGACCAAAGTCAAATTTGCTTTAATGCCTTCTTTTAAATTAATTAATTAATTAATTTTAATTTATTTATTTTTGGCTGTGTTGGGTCTTTGTTGCTGCGTGCGGGCTTTCTCTAGTTGCGGCGAGCGGGGGCTACTCTTCATTGTGGTGCGCGGGCTGCTCATTGCAGTGGCTTCTCTTGTTGTGGAGCACAGGCTCTAGGCATGCGGGCTTCAGTAGTTGTGGCATGCGGGCTCAGTAGTTGTGGCTCGTGGGCTCTAGAGGCACAGGCTCAGTAGTTGTGGCACCACGGGCTTAGTTGCTCCGCGGCATGTGGGATCTTCTTGGACCAGGGATCGAACCTGTGTCCCCTGCATTGCCAGGCGGGTTCTCACCCACTGCACCGCCAGGGAAGTCCCTGCTTTAACTCTTTGAAGATGTCATATTTTCTTTCACAAGACAAGCTAGACCATATGTTGTAATATAAGGAAGAGATTATTATTTTAAGGAAAAAATTTTTATTTTAGTTGTTAATACTTCTTAGTACTAGAACTTCCCAAGAAAATTATCGTTCTCTACTTACTGCCCCTACCCTCCCCACCAGCCAGAAGCTGAGAAATTTTCTATTAGAATAATTACAGTGTCTTAAATCATAAGTAAATATAAAGTACGGAAATCTGGATTTACACACACAAAAAATTTGGATGGTAAGGATTCACTACTGAGATGTACTGTCATGCTTTGAAGGAATCCAAAAATAATACCCCCATTCCCTACCCAAGTTCAGAATCACTGGCGATATAAGCAGATGAGTTCTCTGTTGGAATTCAGAATAACTGCTTTAAAATTGGTAAAGTCTAGAATGAAGGACAGAGCTTATTTGTATAGTCACAAAGGAATGGCTAATACTTCAGGGCTGAATTAAATATATTTACTAATAATCTTGTCACTGGTGCAGCTGGACAGCCAAAGATGGGGAGGAACAGAGAATTCTTGCCCCTTCTACTAAAAAATCAGGAGCCCAGAAGGGGCTGAGCCATGCATATCCAGTTCTTCTCTCTCAACTTGTTAATCAGATAAATCATTCCTCTCCTGGAGAATGGAGGTGGCAGTTGCCAAGTGAGGAGCCAGAAGAAGTGTCACTGTAGTAAAAATTCCCCGTAAGGAAGCTTGAGACCAGTGGGAAAAGGGTTACTGCCCCAGTCATTTTATTTTCCAGTATGATCTTTTAAGGAGGTATAATTCACACAGACTAAAATGCACAGATTTTAAATGTACAGTTTGATGAGCTTTGACAAATGTACATACTTATGTAATCACTATTCCAGTCAAGATATTAACATTCTGACACTATAAACAGATTCACAGCAAGAGTTTTTTAAGTACCAACCTGTTTGTTCATTTTAAATGCTTAAAAAATACATTAAATTTGTAATAATTCTGTTGACAGCGTTGGTTGTCTCTGGATGAAGAATTTAATGAACTTTTCCTAAAAAGATCCCATATCATTAGTAGGCATATAATTATTTCCATGGAGAGACTGAATGATATTTTTACTGAGTAGAATTCTTTTAAAGATGGAATGTTCTATGTATTTTTTTAGTTATATATTTTATATTCTTAAGTACTTAAATTGTCTTCACTGATATCTTCCTATATTAGAATATAAGGTCCTGTATTTCTATTTCTGATAATATGGAGTGCATAATGTGGGTGCATAGCAGGTAACATTTACCTTCCCTTCCCTATTGGTATACTTTGGCTCGTAAGTGTGTGATACAAAGGATGGTAACTAGACAGCTTTCTGCAAGTAAGGAATTCATTCCCTTATTCACTTAGTTAATTTAACAAATATTTACTGGCTACCTTTTTGTGCCAAGTAATAGGTATAGTGCAATGACTATAGTTAACAATGTGTCCTGTACAATATAGAGGGGGAGTATATATTACCAATTAAACAAAAGAATATATAACTGCACACTGTGAATAGTGCTGTGAAGGATGGATGCAGTGATAGAGAATAACCCTGGAGGGTTGGGGAAGAGAAGACTTAGAAGAACAACGATGGTCTCTGGGGTTGTGACAGTTAGGCTGAAACTTGATAAGAAAGGGATGTCAAACAAGGAGCACTGGGGATGGAATGAAGGAAAGGAAACAAGTAAAACAGATCCAGATGCCAATATAGGTAGTACTAAGTACGTCTTAACTACTTTATTACTTGTTGACTCATAGTTTTGATGTATTATTATCATTTGACTAACATTATATCTTTTTTCCTCAGTGTTGTGGTAATTACTTTTTATTACTTTTAGTAATATGAACTTAGATATGATATATTATTCATACTTTATTTCAGAAAAATCAACCTAATCTCCATGTAATAAGATTGAACAAGTATATCTGAGATATGATGCCCTACAACTTCTTTTTAGGTAATAGAAGACATACATCTGAATATAGTTTTCTTTTCCTTTAGGGAAATAAAATCAATTTCTCAAAACTATTTAAGCCCTCTTAAGAAAATAAATATTAACATTCGTTGTGAATGATAACCTGGGATTTTTTGTAAAGTAGGTTTAGGATTACTAGGTTAATCACAGTTGTACGAGGCATCACTAGAGCATATTAGTATTATTTAATGTAAATTTTTAAGTCTACTTTTTCCTGGGTTGACCTGGAAAATAAATTACCACTCATTTTATAATAGGGAATTCCACTTTATTCCAGCTGGCAATTTACAAAAGTCTATTAAAGTTTATACCTTACTTTGAAGTTAGAAAATGCCTAAAATTCTAATACTAAAGCAGCAATCCCAGGGGTCCTTGGTATCCTATTAGGGTGCCCGTGAGGTCAAAACTATTTGTGTGGTATCATCAAAAGACATTTTTTGTCTTTTTTCACTGTATTGACATTTGCATTGACAGTGGTGCAAAACCAATTGTGGGTAAAAAATTGCTGGTGCTTCAGTATGTGTGAATCAGGCTAGTAGTAGCACCAAACTACAATAACTAGTAATTATTGTATTCTTTACCATCGTATACTTGAGGTTAAAAAAAAAAAATACCAGTTTCACTTAAGAATGTCCATGATGAAGCAGGAAAAACAATGTTTTTAAAACTCTCAACTTTTTTGTACACATTTTAAAAATATACTATGTGATAAAATGGGAAGTACACAGAAAACACTTGCATTGCATTATAACGTCTGATGGTTGTTTTTAAGAAAAGTAACTGTGCAATCTTTTGAGTTGTGAGCTGACTGAGATACTTTTTTTCATGGAATAACATTTTTTTTTAATTTGAAAGAACAGAGAGACGAACTGGCTTTTCATATTTGGCAGATATTTTCTCACGAATGAGGTTAATTTGTCATTTAAGGAAAACAACTGACAGTATCTGTTGCTGGTGATAAAATTAGAGGTTTTAAGAGAAAATTAGAATTTTGGAAAACTTGTATCACCTTAAGCTTGACAGCTTCCCAGTACTTAGTCTTTAAAAAAGATTAGTGAAGATATTAACAAATGTGATATTTTGAAATAGTACAATGAAATGTGTCAGTGTTTGGAAGATATGCATAACTCCATGACCTAATTTTTTAAATGACCAATGCATTGATGATAAACATGTTGCATGCATGAAAGATGCAAAATGCAAAAGAGCAATGGATTTTCATGTAACAGTTGGCAGAGCTCAGTGATATTGTTTCAGATTTCACATGGTAACTAACCTTTAAAAAACTACCACTAATCAAGTTTTGGTGTAGTATCAAAGAATATCCACTGTTATCTGAAAAGGCTGTTAAAATACTCTCTTGTTTTCCAACTATGTATATGTGTGAGGCTGAATTTTTTTCATCTACTTAACCAAAACAACAAATTATAAAGATTGAGTACAGAAGCAGTTATGAGAATCCAGTTTTCTTCTATTAAGGCAGACATTACAGAGATTTGTGAAAATGTAGAAAAATGCCACTCTTCTCAGTAAGTTGGTTTTGAAATATAATTATTTTTCATTAAAAATATAATTATGTTAACAGATAATAGTTTTATATTTGTTAGGTTTAAATGAATTACTAAAATAAGTCTTTAAAAGTCTCATTTTTAATTTTTAGTATGTTAAATATCAATATAAATAATTGAAAAAAGAGCTCTTTTGTACATGATACTATACGTAGAAAATCCTGAACACATCATTAGAAAACTACTAGAGCTCATCAATGAATTCGGTAAAGTTGAAGGATACGAAATTAACATACAGAAATTTGTTTGCATTTCTATACACTAACAATCAGAAAGAGAAATTATGGAAACAATCCCATTTACCATCGCATCAAAAAGAATAAAATACCTAGGAATAAACCTACCTAAGGTGGTAAAAAAACCTGTACTCGGAAAACTATGAGACGCTGATGAAAGAAATTGAGGATTACACAAACAGGTGGAAGATATGCTGTGTTCTTGGATTGAAAGAATTATTATTGTTAAAATGACCATACTACTCAAGGCAATCTGCTGATTCAATGCAATCCCTGTCAAAATACCAGTGACATTTTTCTCAGAACTAAACCAAATAATTTAAAAATTTGGATGGAAACACAGAAGACCCTGAATAGCCAAAACAATCTTGAGAAAGAAGAACAGAGCTGAAGGATTCATGCTCCCTGACTTCAGACTATATTATAAAGCTACAGTCATCAAAACAGTATGGTACTGGCACAAAAACAGACACATAGACTAATGGAACAGAATAAAAAGACCAGAAATAAACCCACACACTTATGGTCAGTTAATCTACAACAAAGGAGGCAAGACCATGCAATGGAGAAAAGACAGTCTCTTCAGTAAGTGGTGCTGGGAAAACTGGACAGCTACATGGAAAAGAATGAAATTAGAACATTCTCTAACACCATATAAAAAACTAGACTCAAAATGGATTAGAGACCTAAATGTAAGACCAGATATTATAAATTTCCTAGAGGAAAACATAGGCAGAACACTCTTTGACATAAATCGCATTATTTTTTTGGATCCATCTCCTAAAGTAAGGAAAATAAAAGTAAAATAAACAAATGGGACCTAATTAAACTTAAAAGCTTTTACGCAGAAAAGGAAACCATCAGCAAAATGAAAACACACCCTACTAAATGGGAAAAAATATTTGCAAATTATATGACTAATAAGGGACTAATATCCATAATATATAAACAGCTTATACAACTCAACATCAAAAAACAAACAACTTGATTAAAAAATACGCAAAAGACCTGAACAGACATTTTTCCAAAGAGGACATGCAGATGGCCAACAGGCACATGAAAAGATACTCAGCGCCACTAATCATTAGGGAAATGCAAATTAGAACCACGGTGAGATATTATCTCACACGTGACAGAATGGCTGTCATCAAAAAGAACACAAATAACAAATGTTAGTGAGGATGTGGAGAAAAGGGAACCCTTGTATACTTTTGGTGGGAATGTAAATTGTTGCTACACTGTGGAAAACAGTATGGATGTTTCTCAAAAAAATAAAACTAGAACTACCACTCCTGGGTATATATACCAAAACACTTATTCGAAAAGATACATGCACCCCAATGTTCATAGCAGCATTATTTATAGTAGCTAAGATATGGAAGCAACCTAAGTGTCCATCAACAGATGAATGGATAAAGAAGATGTTGGGCGGCGGTGTCTGTGCGTATATATACACACACACAATGGAATACTACTCAGCTATAAAATAAGAATGAAATTCTGCCATTTGCAACAATGTGGACAGACCTAAAGAGTATTATGCTAAGTGAAATGAGTCAGAGAAAGACAAGTACTGTATGATATCATTTATATGTGAAATCTAAAAAATACAACAAACTATTAAATATAGCAAAAACGAAACAGACTCACAGATATAGAGAACAAACTAGTGGTTATCAGTGGGGAGAGGGAAGGGGGGAGGGGAAGTAAAGGGGTAGGGGATTAAGAAGTACAAACTATTATGTATAAAATAAGCTACAAGGATACATTGTACAACATAGAGAATATAACCAATATTTTATAACTATAAATGGAGCATAACCTTTAAAAATTGTGAATCACTATATTTGTACACCTGTAATTTATATAACATTATACATCAACTATACTTGAATAAAAAATTTTAAAAAGACCTTTTGGGGTCCTAAATAATTTTTAATAGTGTAAAAAGATTTTTAACAATCTATGGTCTAGAGGAATCCTTGTATAATTTAGGAGGAGAGCATTGCTTTAAAATCCAAAATGTACATGTTTTGGCTTAAAGCAGTACTTTGAAGCGTTTTTTAAATGGCAGTGTTAAAACAGGTTTTATAGTCATCAGACTTTATTATTTTAAGTCATATCATTTTGAAACTTTTCTAAACCTTCATTTTCATTTTATGTATTTAAAATACAACAGAGGAAGCCAAAAATGTAATAAAGTATTATTTGCAAAGCTATGTAATTTTTTGTAGACCTTTTGTTTTTTTCAGTTAACCATGGCTTTTGTTCCTGAACAAGCTAAATAAGGTACAAGAATGCTGAAAAGATGTTCTGTGACTATCTATGGAATATTCTTGGTATCTTACAGATACAGAATGAATATTTTATATGAGTTAAATGGATAAAATTTTATTTAAAAAATATGTAATCGTATAGTCCATTGCCATTTTGGAATGTATGTGGAAATTAATTCACCATAATGGGAGCCTTATGCCTGTTAGTGGTACTGTTTATCATGTAACATGATGGTTAGAGAGGTTTCTGATTGCTCTTTTTTCTCTAAGCAGATAATCTCAGTGATACCTTGAAGAAGCTGAAGATAACAGCTGTTGACAGAACTGATGATAGTTTAGAAGGATGCTTGGATTGTCTACTTCAAGCCCTGGCTCAAAATAGTAAGTTTTATTATGTTTACTCAAATGCCAAACAAAAAAATCAAATCAACAGTCATTCAGAAATTGGTATATAGTTTAGCACATAACTTACATTCACATAACTTGAATTCTTTTGAATCCTATCCCTGAATACTGAGATTGTTTTACATGTTCACCCTCCTACTTACCTCGCCTCCCCCAGGATACTGAAAGCCAAGTTGATAGGCAGAAGAAAGGAGGAATTGATTGGTGGTGATGACATTAATACCAGTCCCAGAGAGAGGCAGTTCTTAACAGATAAGCGCCAAAGTTGTTTTTCTTCTTAATACCTACATTTATGCTTTAAAAAAAGACTGTGTTTACATGTGGGGAGGAGAAACAGAGAGGAAGCTTTGAAAAAAAAAAAAAAGAAAGAAACAGAGAGGGAGCTTAAAACACTTGAAATTTTTTTTCTGAGATCTTTTTAATCATTTTACTTTAAAATAATGTGTATGCTTAGGTTTAATTGGAAAGAGCCATCAGTAGTCATCCAAAAATCTCGTAAAACTGAGGTAACACTTGATCTTTGGTGGCGTGGTAAATAATACTAGAGATAAAAATTATACAACTCTTCATTGACTAATACATTGTATTGTTACATTTGATCCATCGTATTTCTATTCACTAATTTCTGTATTATCACAATGAATAGACAGATACAGAATAATTTTCATTTGTTTCCTTAATTCTCCTTGGTTGTACTGTGGTTTATGCTGTACTTGTTTTTAATTATGCCATTATTTTATCCTGGGACTAATTATGTAGCTGACAAATAATTCAGGAGGAAGTATAGACTGTATTGTTAGAGTTCAATTTCAAGCACTCTGATATGTATGCATTTTTTTTTTCTTTTTTCTTTTTTAGTAAACTGTGATTAGAAAATTTAAAATAATTGATTGCAGTACTCTTCATCAAAAAGCACATTTAAGGCTAGCTTTTAAAATTCTGTTTTAGTAATTGTTTGCTTTTGAGATTATAATTCTGTCAAGCTATTTAATCTTAGAGATATCAGAGAAGGGATTTAAAATAAGGAGTTCAGTAAAAACATCTGGATAAGGGTCACAGTGGTAAAGAAAAAATAAGAGAGAATGTGTAAGGCTGTACTCTCCATTATAGTAGATACAGGTGGCTATTTAAATTTTAACAATTAAATTTAATTAAAAATTAAGTTCTTTAGTCTAACTTTTCAATAGCCATGTTTGATTGGTGACTACCTTATTGGGGATCACAGGTATAAACTATTTCCATGATCACAGAATATTCTTTTGGATAGAACCACATAATGACCTGATTTTTACACATGCCTGTATAGGCAGATTTACGTAATCTTGTAATTAGTCTGTATAAATTGAGTATCTCAAGTTCATTTTTTTCAAGCATTGTTTTATTATAACTTATTTTGTTTTAAATGGCACAGTTTTTTCTCTGTGTTAAAAACAAGTAGTATTTTCTAAATGGACCATTTGTTCAGGACCTGAAGGACATGGAGGTGATGTCCTTGGTTATATGTGGAGGCTTGCTCAGCCCTCTCTTGGAAAGACTGGTACACAGATAGATGAAATTGTTGAAGAGAAATTTAAAAAGGAAGCAAAATTTTATAGCTTTTTAAAGAGCAGATTCAGGAAATATTGACAAGTGTATATAGTGGCTGAACTAAATTTCAGACCCATTGCAGTTATTCGTTGGACCCATTTATTGAAAATGGTCTTGAAATTATATATCATAAAATGTTAAGGCCAAATAGTTACAAAGTGGTAATGAAGACAACAGACTCTACCAATTTAATTATTGACTCTTTAGGAAGGGAACAAAAGGAATATGGCTTCTTAAGAATCTGTAAAAAATTCATAATTGTCCTCACATCTGAGACTATGGACACAAAAGAATTTGATGTAGGAAGAGGTGGTTCGTGCAGATGTTCCGTCTTTGACTTACAAATGATATCTATCATTGATTAAGCATCCACTGTGTACTCAGCACTAGACTTCAGACTTATATCTGTTGTCTAATCTAATCTTTCCTATAGACCCATGAGGAGGTATTATATACGTCACCATTTAAAAGATAAGGAAACAGTCCCTGTAAGGGTACTTGCCTTGCTCTGGCAGAATACAGAGTTTGAATTTGAACTCTTAGTTTACAAAATAAAAAACTACATTCTGAATAAAGTGCAGCTTTTTTCCTGAGTTTATAGAATGTGAAAGTGTTTTCAGAAACTAGATTTTAATATTGTCTTAAATTTTTGCTTTTTCTTTAAAATAGTTTCAAATTATTATTACAGAGGAAGAAAATTTATAAACCATTTTCTCCTTTGAGCTATATATTTATTTTATAGATATTAATTGGTATGTTTTATAAAATTAACATCTAGCTTTTAAGCAAGAAAAAAATTTTAAATACCAGGGAAATGTTTATTTTATAAAGTTCTTACTTCCCTGAATAAACTGTTTGATCCGTCACTACTTCTATGCTCTTAAAGGTAAAATTATAAAGCATATAACTTAGAATCTATACTGGCTTTTTTTACACAGAGAAGTTCTAATTTCATAATTCTTCCTAGTGTCAGATGTTTTAACTAAAAATATCAGTGTTTGCACTAGAATTGCACCTGATCAAGAAAGAATGATTTCTCCATTCTTTACAAGATGGTAATGTGTGTAATGGACATCTAATCTTAAAGTTCTATTTTACAGTTTACTAACCTGTCATTGGAAAGCACATTTCTGAAAGGAAAGAAATTATGCTTTTAAGTTTTTACAGTGTGGGAATTTAGTATATTTGAATTGTACATTACAGATTATCATAATCTGAATTAGAACTTTTGCTTTGATGTATGACTTCAGAGTGTTTTCTTAAATTTGGGGGGGCATTAAATCTAGTATATGTAAGGATCTTAAAAGACAAAAGTTGAAAATTTGAATACGTACTAGACTTTATGGAAAACATTTTGTTTGAGCAAGCATTTGTGTAAATCTCTGATCTAAATTAATATAAAAACATTCATTCACTCATATAAATACTTCAGATCTCAGCTTTAAAATGTTTTTAGTAAATATATGAAGGCTACCAGCCAAGAAATCAGCCCGTTTTTTCTGGTCTCTTTTGATTCAGAGAATAGTTAGAAGATTCTCAGTAAATGCTTGTTGAATTGTAGTGTCGGTTATTCTATTTCATGCCTATTTGAAAATGTAAAACAGCCCACATTTTTGTCCCTAAACATTAAAGCAGGAATTGTCCTTAGAGAGTATGACGTCTGAACCACCTTATAAGAAAAACTACTAGCATGAATTAAAGGCCCCAAAATAAGCAAAATTAACAGTCCATTCATAATAAAAATTCTATTCTGTTGTAAGAGCATGGGGACCATGTTCTTGTTGGCTGGGGGAACCTCAAAACAGTGCCAGCATGATCACCAGCACCACTTTAAATTTTTTTCCTAATGGATTAGGCTGTTTTCCTCTTTCTCATTGCCTCATATACCTTTGTATTTTAACTTTAACCAATTGCCCGATGGCAATTCCTATTTCATACAGGTGTCACGTAATTGTTTATTATCTATAGAAAACCCTATGAAAGAACATCAGTTTACTTGTCTTTAAAGAAGAAAGTATTTAGTATCTAGTTCCATATTCCTAACTTCGTAATACTCATCTACCTGTTGAATTCTTAGGTTATTTCTTAACGCTTGTTCTTTATTTTATTCAGTATGTTGATTTTTGGCTCCCTATTAGGCTATAATCCTAAACATATCAAATTATGTATAGAAGCTACTAATGTAGATTATAAATCTTCTCTAACAGTAAGAATTGTCTGTTGTCATTTGCTTTTAGTCTGCTTTATGCCTTTAATATTTCTGAACAGACTTACTGTCATGTATCAAAATTATTTCCTAAGTAAGGGACTTCGAAATTTATTATCAACTGTTTTTCAATAACCTTGTTAAATCTTCATTTACTGAGCATGAAAGATTGCTGCTGTTTTAGTAGAAATGAAAATTTATTTCACTTAATTCTTTCACAGTAATATCTAGATTTCAGTTTTTTACCCTAAGTTATCAAATGTATCACAGAGTGATACATTTGCAGTTTTCTTTGCAAGCTAAATTCATTATGGTGTTCATCTCCTTTATATACTTTTGTATTATGTGACTCTTTTTGTTATTGTGTCCATCATTAATGAGGGCTTATGACTGGTGCTAATCATAAATTACCAAAGGTTCAGTTTTTACTAAATAAAGGTAGTATTTTAAGAATAGAGGAGACTAGACTAAACTAGAGAACATGGTCAACTAAAAAGACACTGACAATTCTTGATGAATTAAGACCCCTGGATTGCCATAGAGTAGTGGTGGCCACCTAAGTTTGAATTTTTCTACACAGTCTAAAAAGCCATACAAATCAACAAAAAATCAGATAAAATCAAGTATCTATAACCTATGCCCTGGAGATACACTAAGAACTTCAGATTATTAGGAGAGAGAAACTAATATCCAAATCTAGCCTGCTCAGCTTCAGAGCCCATTTTTAGAGAGAGTTCATGAAGACTGCAGAGACTACATGGAAAAGACGAGAGGGGTTGAATCAGGAGCCTAGGGGTGATAGTTTACAGTTAAAAATGCCTTTAGAAAGAAAAAGTCTTAACTTGGTGGGAAAATTCCAAGATCTGGCCTTAGATTCAATTGGAGCATTGGCTATTGGGATTCAAAAGGAGGAGACTTAAAAGTACACAGGACCCTAGGCAACAGATCAGGAGAGTGCCACTTTGGGGGATGAAATTGTTCTCGCTTGTAGACTTGGTGTTGAAGGGAAAGAAGGATGCAAGATGGAGAAAGTAAATGTACTGTAGAAATAAGAAAATCATACTGTTAGAAGACACACTAATAACCCCCTTTGGTTTAGGTTCGGAAGAGGGAGCTTTTGAACTAAAAAACCTGAGAATTCATCCTTACCCTTACTGCATACAACTTTTACTGCTAGTTAAAGAAAAGAAAAACTATACACTGAATAGGAAATTGCAGGCTATATACATACATAGGTGCTACAAGGAACAAAGCAGAAAATAAGAATCAAAACATTTTAGTTATTGAATTTTTTTCTCCTAAACCACCCACAAAGCGGTTATCAGTAACAGAACACCATGACCTATATTAAACATCCTTAAGCCTTTGCAGATATGAAAAGGAAAATGAATATCTGGGTAAGAAATTCAGAAACTTGGAACCAAAGTGGATAATTACTAGGAAGATGTAAAGTAAGAGTTGACTAGAAGATAATGAAGAAAAAGAATCATATTAAAAATTAAGACTAAATTACAAGGTACCAAGGAAGAATAGAGGTGACTGAAAATTTAATAAGGAGCATTGAGGAAAGTGGGCAAAATGAAGACAGAATAAAGGATCAAAGAGAAAATGATTAATATAGAAGATAGGCAAAAAGATCCAACATACGTGCAACTGGAATCCTCAAGGAGAAAAACAAAACATTGAAACAGAGCTAATATTTAAAAGTATGAACTTTTCTGAAGTATAAAAAGACCAGAATCTGTATGTTGAAAGGGCCTAGCATGTACTTGTGAAAATTGACCTCGAAGAAGTCTAGCAAAACTTTTAGACTTTAAAGGTAAAAATAAATACAAAGGAGAAATCCTCCAGGCTTCCATGCTAAAAGATCAAGTTATTTAAAAAGAAAAGAAAATTAGATTGGCATCAGACTCTTCAACATCAATATGCAAAACAATTCAATATTAGAGCAGTATTTTCAGAAAACTCAAGGAATAAGAATTTTATATTGAGCCAAGGTGCTCAGTAAGTATCAAGGCTATAGAAAAATTCTGTTAAACATGGAAAAACACAGGGAATACTATGCTCATTAGCCTTCCAGAGGAGTCTTCTAAACTTGTACTGTCCAATACAGTATCCATTCTCTGACATGGCTATTGAGCATTTGAAATGAGGCTAGTCTGATTTTAGGTATGCCATAAGTGTAAAACACATACTATACTTTAAAGACTTAGTACTTCCCCAAAAGTAAAATATCTCATTAAACGTTTTTAAATTATTGATTACATATTGAATCTCATTTTTAAAATTTTATAAAATATTTATAAATATTTCTATTGGAGTTTTATAGGCTATCATTTCTTGAATTATGGGTGGTTTAAGAATTGGACCAACCAGTATGATACGATGGAAATGCAGCTTAGAAACAAAATCATCATCATTGTCATCAATAAAATATAGTTGGGTTATTCAGTGGAGGAGAGGACATTTTTAAAAGAGGCCATTTAAAATAAGTTCATTATCCTAGGGTTAGATTCTAAGGAAGTAGTAGCATATAGGTCCAAGATATATGTTAGTCAGAAGCAGAAAGAAGAGACAGTATATATTCAAATATATTTATATCCAGGAATTCGTAGAAGAAGGGTCACAGAAAGGCTTGAATCTGAAATAATGAGAAAGACCGTCTTGAAATCTTTCACAAGTCACAAGATTAATAACAAGATAATAACATGGTACTGGGTGCTGTTTGCCTTCTAAAATGCTTTTAAGCACTGTACTTCATAAGGGGCAAAGAAAGCTCTCATTATGTACAATCTCCAGAAGGAGATAAGCCTCCACTGGTATTTGTAGTTTGTGATTGAAGCATTGACAGAGAATCTGGATTTTCTTACACTAGCTAATTAATAAATGATACCATTTTTGCTTCTTAAGTTTGCTAAATTTGAAAAACTTCTTATGTTCCTGACAGTAAAATACATAAGAGAAATGTGATTTGAAATGATACTATATGCCAAATATATACTGAAAAAGATCTACCATCCTCAGTAAAACACTAATACTGACTTACTGTCACTGAGTTGTTGAGGGAGAAGCTGATGACTTTGTGCTGCTGTGTCTTCCTAACATTTGTTTCTGACAGGGTCCCATTTAACTGTGTAACTGCAGCTACCTGTAGGTCTTCTGTGGCCATATGCTTGATAGATGTTAACTGACTTCTCAAATTAAACACTAACCCAGTATGTCCTGAACGTGTCAAAAAATATGAGGCATGCAGATTGGACTTTTAATTAGTATAATGAATTGGAAATGAATTAATAAGAATTTTATATTCTCTCATGGAGCTGATTTCCAGATAGCTGGGGGCTTTGAATGACACTCCGGGAGGCATGCCATCCACCACCACACAGCCAGGGTTAATTGTGATTTTCCTGTAGGGAACTTTGACAGGGAAACCCATACCAGTGGCTTCACCAGATTTTCGACTAAAGAGGTCATTAACTTGTTCTCTTAGCTGTCTAGCTTTTTCAACTTTTGACAGTCTTTCATTATCATCATCTGGAATTGTCACCTGAATGATGTTAAGATCTTCAACATCTGATGCAGTAGTATTAACATTGAGCGATGAATTTATTTTTCTTGGAGGGCTCTTAGAGGAAGAGGTGCTCTCCTTAATTGCTGTCTCAAACATTTCAGGCTTTTTAATGATGAACTTAATTTTGGCTTTGTTTCTGAGTATCTTCTCCAGCCTTGGAATGCCAAAAGTAGATGGTCATCAGAATGGCACACCCTTGGGTAAGCCTTCCACGTGCTGAGTTCATTAAATTCACAGTCATTAGACCATTTCCAGGACTTGTGATTAATAACCAGTTGGTTGATCAGAGTGAGTCAGAAGGCCCAGTGATCCAAGAATCAGCCGAGCCAAGCCAGTTGGAGGTTCCTGCAACAGAAGAAATAAAGGAGACTGATGGAAGCTCTCAAATCAAGCAAGAACCAGACCCTACGTGGTAGACCTCTTCCCTCCTAGGCTTAAAGTATCAGTGGGTGAGAAGAGCTTTTCGGACCTGTTACTGCCCCAAGCTGCGTAATATACTTGTATAACAGAAATACCTTCTATACAAACCTTTTTTTCTACTTTTAAATAGAAATGTCTACTTTTTCAGCAGTTCTGTGAATTGAATTAAAGAGCAGGGTGACTGTAAAAAAAAAAAGAATTATATATTCTCAACAGAAAAATGTAGTTTGATGTTTAAAGGAAAATGCTTTAAAGTAAGAAATAGATTGATTAAATTAACCTATTTTCAGTGTCTTTGCTGTGATGATGGATGTTTGAACCTGATATTAAAGGTATGGGCAGTAGCATACTGCTTTTTAGCTCCTGTAGTACTTGGTAGTCATGATGGTTGTTTCCTATAGAAAGCTTTCTTACATAGTCTAAATGCTTTCACTTTTACAAATCTGAATCTTGTAATTCAGATTTCCTGAGTACCCACTTGGCCTTGTAAAACAAAGGTTAAAGTTTCACCATTAGGTAGACTTCAGGATTTATAAATGTGACATTTTGAGAAATTAATGAATCATTATTTTTGCTAAAGGAAGCCTCTATATAAAATACATGTATTCTTGCTATTATAATTATTTGATTTTATTATGTTCAATTATTTATTTTTATATATGGTATAGGTGAGGATTTAATTTTATTATTTTGTAGACAATCAATTTTCCCAACACCATGTGTCATTTAATCTATTCCTTATTGGTTGAGGATGTTCCTTTTATCATATAATAACTACTTAATTTAATATAATTGGGCCAGTCTTGGGGTTTTATTTTATTCCATTAATTTGTTTGTCTATTATTGTGTTGTAACCGTGCTATTTTAATTATAGTAGCTTTATTGAGAAAGTTCCTCTTTATAAATCTGTTTCAAAGTTTTTTATTTTCATGGGTTTGTTATATCAGAGAAGTTGTGTAAATACTTTGTTGCATTCCTGGAAAATGCTGTTGAAATTGGGATAAGCTATAACTTAATTTGGAAAGAATTGAAAACTTCTTAATAGTTTCTTATTCTAAAAACATAAATTATATCTTTTTTTTTATTCAAGTTTTCTTTCTTTATGTCTCATTAAGATTATGTAATTTGGTTCACATGCTTTCCATATATATCTTATTTAAAGCATTTTCCCTATGTATTCTACATTATTTTGGTTGTTTTTGCAAATGGACTTTTTCCTATTATAACGTCCAGGCCGTTTTGTTAGAGATCAGTTTGAAAGCTGTATTGATTTTTATATCTTTTATTTGTATTCAGCTACCTTTGGAGCTCACTTATTAGTTAAAATAATGTTTTAGGGCTTCCCTGGTGGCGCAGTGGTTGAGAGTCTGCCTGCCGATGCAGGGGACACGGGTTCGAGCCCTGGTCTGGGAAGATCCCACATGCCACGGAGCGGCTGGGCCCGTGAGCCACAATTGCTGAGCCTGCGCGTCTGGAGCCTGTGCTTCGCAGCAAGAGGGGCCGCAACAGTGAGAGGCCCGCGCACCGCGATGAAGAGTGGCCCCCCGCTTGCCACAACTAGAGAAAGCCCTCGCACAGAAACAAAGACCCAACACAGCCATAAATAAATAAAATTAATTAAAAAAAAAAAAAAAAAAGTCCTTTAAATGTGTGTAAGTGCTGTTGTGATGAACAAACTACAAACAAAACAAACAAAAAAAAAATAATGTTTTAGCTAGTTCTCTTGGGTTTTGCAGTCAGAACATACAGAAAGTGTTATTTTTGTTTCCTCTTTCCCTTGTAACTATAGCTGACTTATTGAGTTGGCTTGAACTGTCAGCAAAATAGTAAATAACAATGGTATGAGTAGTATTTTAGTTTCTGATATTAATGGCAGCCCTTCTAATGCTTCACCATTCAATATAATACCCCTGGACTTAATATAAAAGTCCTTTTTCATGTTAAGAAGATAGTCTTAATTAAAGAATGATTTTCTTAAAAAAAATCAAGAGCGGGTACCTCTAAACCATAAGTCTTTAGCCTACTCAATGTAAGAATAGTAAACATTTTTCTTTTTTATTATTTTAAAGTTTATTTATAATGAAATTATTTGCTGAGAGCATTAATTCTAGAGGAAGTTTTTCTTAAGAATGGAAAGTACAGTGTAGTTTTACAATCTCAGATTCAATGTCATTTAGTAGAATAGTGAGGTTCAGTATAATTTATATCTTCCTTTGTGTATTCAGGGACAAACGTTTACCTAGTGAGAATTAGTACCTAAAGAATAATTAAAATTAATAATGTTAATTATTTATTTTAGAAGGAATGATTATTAAATTGCCTGATAAACATTTTAGGAAATTTCTCAATTTAGTAATTTACAGCCCCCAAAGGTTCAAAACTACAGTCAGTAGAGCATTAATTTTGCTACCAGATAATTGTTTGGTTACAATTACAAGGTCATATTATATCAGCCTCTGAATTATGTTTATAGCTAAAAATTGAGATATTTATTTTTTTGTTAGTTTGTATTACTCAACCCTGACAGTGTGAACTTGATTGCTTATTATTTTTCTTACTTCATTTTAATATGGTTTTACATAGATATAAATTTAGTTCTACATGTAGTTTTATACAGTGTAGTTTTACATAGATTCCTCTTAGACATTTGTAATGTTATATGAATTTTGGTATGTCAAGATTTAATGAAATATGAATATAAATTATTTTATAAATTTAAAAAATATTTTTATTACTTGGCATTAATAATCACTTTTTAAATTTCTAACATTTGGCTTAGAGGAAGAAAAAGAAACACTAGCCAGAAAAATAGGTAATTGAAATAAATTCTTCTCCTTTTGGAGGTTTGATTTTATATGAATCTTAATGAATGTAAACCTATAGTTTATCTATTATGTTAAACCTGGAAGAGATGCCATACCATGGGAATATATTTTATACCAAGTAAATAAACAAAAGCAAAGTTATTTCACTTTTCACTGTTACTCATTTATTACCTACTGCAATTTTCAGTTTTTGAGTTATAAATGTATGTGAATATTAATGACCAACTGCAAATATTGTTGAAATAGGAAAAATAGTAGTAACATTAAAGGCAAAATAGAGAGTAAAAGGTTAACTCTTTGCTTGAAATATTCAGAGTAAGGGAAGAATAGACAGAAAGTGGAAAAGATCCCAAATTAAGAAACATTTTTTAGAAGCACATTAAAAAAGAGTTGAAATGTATGCTAAGTCAGCTATACATCTCTTTAACTGGATGTAAGATACTATATTATTTTCTATTTGCTGTACAATAAGATCTTGATGAAGAATACTAAGGCCCAAAATATTATATACCATATTCTTTAAATTTATTTATTTATTTATTTATTTTTGGCTGTGTTGGGTCTTCGTTTCTGTGCGAGGGCTTTCTCTAGTTGCGGCAAGCGGGGGCCACTCTTCATCGCGGTGTGCGGGCCTCTTCACTATCACGGCCTCTCTTGTTGCGGAGCACAGGCTCCAGATGCACAGGCTCAGTAGTTGTGGCTCACGGGCCTAGTTGCTCCGCGGCATGTGGGATCTTCCCAGACCAGGGCTCGAACCCGTGTCCCCTGCATTGGCAGGCAGATTCTCAACCACTGCGCCATCAGGGAAGCCCTATATACCATATTCTTAACTGTGTGTGGTTCATGGTCATTTTACTGTCTTATAACAAATCACAACATAAATCTTAGAAGTATTTTTTTGGATCTGTATCCTAAGGCAAAAGAAATAAAAACAAAAATAAACAAATGGGACCTAATTTACCTTAAAAGCTTTTACACAGCAAAGGAAGCCATCAACAAAACGAAAAGACAACCTACTGAATGGGAGAAAATATTTGCAAAGATATGACTGATAAGGGGTTAATATCCAAAATATATAAACAACCCATACAACTCAATATCAAAAAAACCAAGAACTCAATTTAAAAACGAGCAGAAGACCTGAATAGACATTTTTCCAAAGAAGATATACAGATAGTCAAAACGTACGTGAAAAAATGCTTAGCATCACTAATCAGAGAACTAAAATCAAAACCACAATGAGATATCACCTCACACCTGTCAAAATGGCTATCATCAAAAAGTCTACAAATAGCAAATGTTAGCTAGAATTTGGAGAAAAGGGAACCCTAGTACACTGTTGGTGGAATTGTAAATTCGTGTAGCTACTATGGAAAACAGTATGGAGGTTCCTCAAAGAACTAAAAATAGAACTACCATATTATCCGGCAATTCCACTGCTGGGTATATATCTGAAAAAAACACTGGATCATTGGGATACATGTACCCCAATGTTCATAGCAGCATTATCTACAGTAGCCAAGATATGGAAACAGTCTAAGTGCCCATCATCAGACGAATGGATAAAGAAGATGTGGTGTGTGTATACACACACTAGAGTATTCTCAGCTATAAAAAAGAATGAAATCCTGCCATTGCAACAATGTGGATGGACCTAGAGAGTGTTATGCTTAGTGAAATAAGTCAGACATAGAAAGACAAATACTCTGTTATCACTTATATGTGGAATCTAAGAAATAAAACAAATGAATGAATATAACAAAACAGAAACAGACTCACAGATATAGAGAACAAACTAGTGATTACCTGTGGGGAGAGGGAAGCGGGGGATGACAAGATAGGAGTATGGGATTAAGAGACACAAATTACTATTTATAAAATAAGCAACAAGAATATATTGTATAGCACAGGGAAATATAGCCATTGTTTTGTACTAACTTTAAATGGAGTATAATCTATAAAAATATTGAATCATTATGTTGTCACCTGAAACTAATATAATATTGTAAATCAACTATTTCAAAAATAAAGAAAAAAATTAACAAATAAGTAAAAATAAACACAACCTCTTTCCTCAAAAATCATCAATAACTGAGAAAATGTGAACGTTTCATGTGCTTAGTAGTATAAAGTTTAGGTATAATATTCTAGGTAGTATTCATATAATGGACTGTATAATGTAGAGAATCTTTATACTCTAATTTTTTTTACTAGAAGTTAGTAACATTCAGTGCCTTCTGTTGTCAGATACCTTCGCTTGGAAATTTTGGCTGTTTTATCACCAGTTAAAAAACAAACAATGCATTGTGTAATTTCTTGAGATTTCAGAAAGCTAACACATTTAGATAGAGTCAAAGTCATTTTTTTTTTCTGACTGTAGTTATACAAAGTTGGAGCAGTAGTACAGAATACTATGTGAAATTTCATGACCCTGCACGTGAATTACTCTGCTGGCAGAATTCCTCTTGCTCCAGGGCACGTGGGGGAAAGAGGTCAGGGTGGTCAGTCTTTTGTTCTATTCAAACATTCAACTGATAGAATGAGGTCTACCCACATTATAGAAGGCAATCTGCTTTGCTTAAAGTGTACAGATTTAAATATTAATCTTATCCAAAAACTCCCTTACAAAAACATCCAGAATAATGTTTGGCCAAATTCCTGGGTACCATGGCTCAATCAAGTTGTCATGTAAAAGTAACCATCACAAGTGGACTCTATATTCTACTGACATATCAAAATGAATTGTGTGGCATAATAGTTATGTGTTGGGATAACTGCTAGTGAGGAATGATGCCCTTAACATTAGAACTTTCCACAAACAAATCTATAGTTGATTTTACTAAGGTTGATTTTATGACCTACTTTTTAGTATTTGTTGTGATAAACCCCAAAATGAGACTCCAAAAGGCGGAGTAGTGGGGTTTTTTTTTAAGAGACATCTGGATTTAAATTCTGGGTTTTAGCACACAGTGTTCTCTGAGGTGAGTTCACTTAGATGCTGGTAATTTTCTCTGCCCATATTTAAGTGTTACACATCTTTTCTCCGCCTTGTACTAAAGGAGCAAACAGAATGTTTTCATTTCGCTCATAATAACTTACTTATGGATTGATCACCTTTTCTTTCTGATGTGTGCATGTGGGAGGGATAAGATAAAACCAAAGTAGTTTCTAAAATGATGTCTGAAGGTTTAAAGAACATTTTTGCATATGTTTGCTTTTGAAAAAATGTAATCTGAGACCTGATTAGCTTAATGCAAAGTGAAAAGTTTAGTCTCTGCATGAGCTAGTGATTGGTAATGCTACCAAAAAAACTTCCATTCTTTTTTTTTTTTTTTAACTGTTTTATTTATTTATTTATTTATTTTTTACTGACCAAAGTCTACCTATTTATATTAGGAGGCACTCTTTATTTATTTATTTATTTATTTATTTATTTATTATTTATGGCTGTGTTGGGTCTTTGTTTCTGTGCGAGGGCTTTCTTTAGTTGCGGCAAGTGGGGGTCACTCTTCATCGCGGTGCGCGGGCCTCTCACTATCGTGGCCTCTCTTGTTGCGGAGCACAGGCTCCAGACGCGCAGGCTCAGCAGTTGTGGCTCACGGGCCCAGCCGCTCTGCGGCATGTGGGATCCTCCTAGACCAGGGCTCGAACCCACGTCCCGTGCATTGGCAGGCAGATTCTCAACCACTGCGCCACCAGGGAAGCCCAAAACTTCCATTCTGGATGAGAAAATTCTTAAAATGTAAGACAGTCTCCTTATAAGCTCAATCCTCTTTTCTGTTAAAAGTAATTACAACTTCTACAACATTAATACATATAACTCAGTTGCTCCATCGTTAGTATTCTGTAGGACAGCTTATGCATCCTCCTAGTTGAACTTATTTCGGTGTATATTAATTACGTGTGTATGCCTTTTTTTATTGTTATAAACTCCTTAAGCACAGGGCAGTTCTATTCAACTAGCATTAATTGGGTACCACCATGCCCGTTAGTTGGTACCTCGCCCTGGAGCAATTGGATAGACAAGTAACAGATAAGTTTTAATACAGTGTAACACATTATATAATAGAGCTGATTACAAAGTGTTCAGAGAACTGGGTTCAATTCATAGTTGTAAGAGTCTTTCAAAGTGTCACAGAGGGACTGACATTTCACCTAGATTCTGATGGATAAATGGGTGTTTCATAGGTGTATTCTCTTATCCTTCTCCTTTTACCTACCTTTTCTTCAAACCTTAGATAATATCAGCCATCTACGTTTTCCACTTCTCAATTCTGGCAGCCTCCAGCTGCTGGCAAAAAAATCACCCAGTGGTACAGAATGTTGCTATTACAAATTTAGGGTCTCTAGCTTCAGATGGTAGTGCTTTTTATGTGTTCCTTCTTTGTGAAATAAATTTTTCTCCTTTTTTCTGCTTAGAACATGCTTTATTGGCCTTCAAAACTCAGTTTAAATGTTACCTTGTTTATGGAAATTTCCGTGATCTTCATGGAACTGTGATTGCTTCCCATTATACATTGTATGTAACCTCCATGGTGTTATCAGTCAAACTGAATTGTGGTAATTTATTTACCTCTCTCTTTCTCTTACTAGACAGCTCACTGAGGATATGATTTGTATCCTTTAGCTTATATTCCCAATATAGTAGGGACTCAGTAAAAAGACATCTTCTGTGGATAATCTCATCTACTCCAAGTCTTCAGCTACCAAATGGGTTCTCACAGCTTGGAAACAGTTACAACATTGTGTGTGAATATTGGGGAAGAGGGGTGAATTTGATAAGCAGGATCAGGGAATGCTGGATTTTGAAAATACAGTGTACTCTACCCAGGTAATGTGAGGGCACAAGGATTATGGGAAGAACATCCCAAGCAGTGGAAGCAACATATACAATGTCACAGTGGTGGGGAAGAAACCTAGTTCAATCAGAAACTGAAACTGGGAAGGGAGTAGGGGTCAAATTATGAAAGGACTTTGATGCCATACATCTGAGTCCACTTGGGCTGCTGTAACAGAATAGCCTGGAGTAGGTGGTATCCCTCACACTTCTGGTGGCTGGGAAGTCCAAGACCAAGGCACCAGCAGATTCTGGTGAGGGCCTGCTCCCTGATTCATAGACCGCTGTCTTTTCACTGGAACCTCACATGGTGGAAGAAGCAAGGCATCTCTCTGGGGTCTATTTTTGTAAGGTTATTAATCCCAACATGAAGACTCTGGCCTGTGACCTACAGATGCCAATCTCTTTAGCTTTGTTTACTTCGTATTTTTCCCCAAGGTGTTTCACAGGAGGATGGAGATGGATCTTTTACTAAAAATATTCCTTCACTGTGTTTTACTATGTCCTCATGCTCTTAGTATGAAGTGAGGAAATCCACGTTTACCGTTAGGGACCATGTTTTCAGTAATTACTGTGAGCTTATAGTTGAACGATTCTAGTTATATACTCTGCTTTTACCACAGTCATTAGCACAGTTCCTCCGGGTATGTCTCAGCAAATATCTTTCTTTTATTTTTTAACCAGCTCAATTTTTAGCAACTGCTTTTGACCTAGTTAGTGGTAAGTTTAAGGAAAATAGTCAGACTAGCAGATCTCCCCGCTTATTCTAGTGATGATTTCCAAACACATAACTTCTCCAACTCCCACAGCTTACATTATCCCTGGAATTGAAATGACTGCAAAACTGTCAAAATCATTTATTATAATTTTATAAATGACTCTCACAACTTAATCTTTTAGTAAGACCTCTTTCTGATGGTGAGTCATTGTGCAAATGGGTCTCTGTTCTGCCCTGTTTCTTTTCATGACTATATCCATCCTTTTCTTTCCTGCACTTCATGTTCCTTTTATTTGCTTAAAATCTTTATTACGGGAAGAAGATTCTCATCAGTGAAAGAAAAAGCATTTTATAACAACCCCCCATATACTTCCATTTTCTTTTAGAAATATTAATTTCTCATTTAACAGGCCCTTTAATCTTATACCCAGTATAGTCCTCTTATGTGTTTTAAATATATTTTAAACCTGTTTCACTTTCCCTATACACAGTTCCCTTTCTCTCCTTCAATCACTGAGTCAATTTATCTATCTCAAAATACTGTGCATCCCTTTCTCACCCAGTTGTCTTAGTTTAGTTCTTACTTCTGAAAAATACGTTAAATAAAAATATTTGTCATGTAATAACTTGGTGAATCTGGTCAAGGTATTGTTAGCACTATATATCTTCTAAATTAACAGTTGTGTTAGGAAGAACACTGGACTAGGAATCAGAAAAACTGGTTTCTTATTGCTTTTCCAATATAATCATATAGCTTTATTTGTAGTATGAAGAAAACATAACCTATCATGCCTATGTCACATGTCTGTTTTAAAAAATGAGTTTTTATGGTAGTCAGGTATCTTTAAAAGCTTGAATGGCTCTCAATCAGGTGCCTTTAAATGAGGACACTATGCCTCTGTGTAGGAATTAGCTATAGTGGTGGGGTGGGTGTGGCATTTCAGAGAGGGAACAAGTGCAGTAAGAAGGTATGAAATAAAATGATTAATTTAGATTTCTATAAGCAATTTAGTGTGGCTAGAATGTAGGATATCAATGGAGGAGTCTCAGGAGATATGGTTGGGAAATATAAATATCATGGATGTGCTTGAATGTTTAATTAAAACTTATAGACGATCACTTAAAGATTTAAAGTAGGGGAGTGACATAAAATTTGTATTTCCGGAAGCTTATTCTGCCGTCAATGTAGATGACAGTTGCAGGGGAGGCTGGAGTTAGGGAGACTCTTGCGGAGGCTGTTGCATTTAATAAAGGTCAGAATTGAGAGCTGGAAGCAGCATGAATGTAACAAGGAAAGGATAGATGCACAAGATGCTAGTCAGATGGAGTCTACAGAATTTACAGTACATTCTGCTTAGCATGGGTGGTAGCAAGGCATTTACTAAAAGAGAAAAATTTATAATCATTCTAGGGCTTCTGGCTTAGGTGGGTTCCCTGCCATTAACTGCAATAGAGACTAAAATGAAAGGAAAGGAAGAGGGTAAATTTGATTTTGGAAATGATAAATTTGAGGTATTTATTGTATATCCAAGCGCACATGCTTTGTTTTCCTTTGGATAAAAGGAGAGAGGATTTGGGGCTCGTCTGTGTGGTAGTAAATGAAGCCTTGGATTTGGATCAGATCTCCCAGGCACAGGGCCAGATCTTTTTTTTTTTTTTTTTTAATTTTTATTTATTTATTTATGGCTGTGTTGGGTCTTCGTTTCTGTGCGAGGGCTTTCTCTAGTTGTGGCAAGCGGGGGCCACTCTTCGTCGCGGTGTGCGGGCCTCTCACTATCGCGGCCTCTCTTGTTGCGGAGCACAGGCTCCAGACGCGCAAGCTCAGTAATTGTGGCTCACGGGCCCAGCTGCTCCGCGGCATGTGGGATCTTCCCAGACCAGGGCTCGAACCCGTGTCCCCTGCATTGGCAGGCAGATTCTCAACCACTGCGCCGCCAGGGAAGCCCCGGGCCAGATCTCTTGTTACACCCTATTCTAAGAATCTACCCCTTGAGAAATAAATAGTTCCCCAGAGACAACGATACACATGGCCCTTGAGTCATATTCCGTGTCCTTGCAGTCAATCCCAAATCTGAGTCTTCTCTTCACAATCAGTCACGAGGATCCTTGGACATATAATATAAATAAAAATAGCAATTCTTTATTGTTCTCATAACTAGAAGTAAATAATCTAATTCAAGTACATTTTTAATCTAATAGAGTCATAGTAATAACAGTCATTATTTTTGTTTTTCTAATATGGAGTTTACTGGAAATTGGCTATCAAATGCTTTTCATTAATTTCTCCTCATAAAACCTATATGCTAACATAACATCATAAATTCAGCTTATAGTAGCATACCTGAAAACCCCCTCTTGATATTTAACTGTAAAGCCAATTATTTTAATGTATTTACTTGGCAACTTTGTTGGGAACTTTAGCCTTTTTCAAGGCATATCTTAAATTCCCATTCCCATTCCACCCATTCTCTGCCTTCTACTGGGTTATTGGTCTTGAGAAATTCTATGAGTTGTGCTTTAACTTCTCCTCTCCCTATAGCATTGTAGCACAGCTTCTTGATTTGCTCTTCTTTCAAGTTTCTCTGACCCGATTGCCCAGTTTTCTTTTTCTTTCTATCACTGGCAGTTTCATAACGAAGCTGCTCCTTGCCACCAGGAGGTCAGGTGGGGTGTGGACATAGGACTGCAGAGACAGAATGAGTGCTTGCAGAACTGCAAGGGCTACTATAATGGATATGACTCCTGCCGTAGCTCCCACAGATATTATTTTAGAGTAGCAACTGCCCCTCATGTATGGGTCCTTCAAAATTCAAGGAATGCCTATAATTTGTAGGCATACTCAAACGCTTTTATGACTGCACCTAAATGTGAAGGGGGAGAAAGAAGTTGAATTGATTCCTGCAAATATTTAAAATGGGTATAGTTCCAATGTCAGTAGTAGTGTGGCTAAAGATAATGAAAAGTCTGCCTTTTTTTTTTTTTTTTTAGGACTCCTGATCACAACACATGATTTCTTTTTACAAGCGGTCATTCATTTAGACCTGCAAACACCACCACTGACGCCTTCTTAATGCTCTCTTAAAATCATTTCAAGGGTGCTCACAGATATCTGAGAACATCTTTAGTTCACAGATACACATTGTGAGATGCAGTAGAGTGCCAGTGTAGAAAACATATATGAAATGAGGCTGAAACTTTGTAATTGTTTATTGGATAGTGGCATTTTAATGATAAGCAGTATTTGGCTCTTTATGTTTTCATGACAAACGAAAGAAGATAATTCCCAGCTGTTTTATTTAAATTCTAAACCTATATATAAATCCACATGCTAGCAAGTAAATAGAATTCCTTTTCGATTTTTCTAAATTGTAAATCAGATTTATATGAAAAACCAGATTATATTTTCCTTTTTATTTCTCTGACAATAGTATTAAAAAAATACTATTCCCAAATCTTGATTCATCTTATTATAACTGTTTTCCCAATTCCTTGGATTGTAATCCATGGAAACTCATCAGAGTGCAAGAGCTTTGTATTGCTTTGTTTTCTTTTTTTCCCCTTGCCCCTGACATTCAGCTCTGATGTTAAGCCATTTTTTTAGTTATAGTTAAAATGAGACGTGCATGGGTGATTTGCAGTTAACTGCTCGCCTCCACACACACAAATGCCTCAGCTTCACATCTAATCATGATTCATGCCTTATGCCAGATTCTTGCTGTCATCCTAGCGCCAGCAGATGGTGGGACAAGACCCCTGGGGCAGTCAGCCCCAGTGTTCTACTGTTGTAGCAGTGGTCAGAAAAGGAAGAATTTTAACATGGCAAACTGAGTTCAGTTCTTTTGGCTTCTTGCTAAAAAGAATAATAATAATAATAATTAATAGAAACTTGGTGTCAGATTTTCAGGTGGTACCTTAAAAACTTATTTTTTAATCCAAGAAACAAAATAAAAGTGAAAAGCCACATTGTATTTTATAAATGCACTTGCTGAAAGGACAGCTCCTGTGTTTATGTTCTAGCATGTGTACTTTACATTTGTAATAATCTGAATTGTGAGAAGCCAGTGAGTAGCAGCATACAGAAAGACAAATTTCATTTATTTATGCTTAAGTAAGTTTTCTGTTCTAAAAAGTAACACCAGTGGTTGCCAGGTGATACACATTTTGAATTGTTAGTATAGTAGAATCTGAATTTGCTGTTCATGCTCTATGATTATTGGTGACTTTAGACAAGTTTACTTTATCTTTCTGAGCTTCTGTTTCTTCACCTAATAAAAAGCACTGTTTTAAAGTATCTCCAAAATATCCTTTTTTATTACAGTACATAAAATGTAAGAAACCAAAATTGTATTAGCTGTATTAAAGTGTACTAGGCTTATGGAAAAGGAAATGCATGGATGGAGTTTCAACATTGACTAATCTTGATTACTTGATCTTTTGTACTAATGTCGTATATAAACATGCACATACACCCAAGTAACTACAGTAATTGCAAAGAAATGTTTTTAAGATAACAAATCCATAGAACTTTTACAATTTTCAATTTTTACAAATTTATAAATAATTTTCCGTATAATTTTCTATTGCTTCAACCATTCAACAATTCTAGCTTCTCCTGATGATGTTAAGAGTGTTATACCTCTTTAACCCAGAATCCTGGCTAGTCTTGGGTTACACAGAACATTGCTTTTTAACTTTTTGACCAGAATCTATGATTAGTGATACATTTTACATTCAGTAAGCATACACATACAGTTACATGTGCATGTGTTTCACTCAGTGTTTTACCTTACTTTCCGCAAAAAAATTTTTTTCTATTCTTTTGTTGTTGTTGTGGATATTGTTGATTCTATTTCTCTTTTTAAGAAATTGCTGGTCCTTGTTCACCAGATTGATTTCAGGGTTCTTAATGGATTGGGACCCACAGTTTGAAAGACACTGAGCTAAACAATCAGCGCTTACTATAAAGAAATAGATAATTTTTTGTAGACTTTCTCAAATTATTAAAAATGATTTCCTACTCTCTGTTGATCAGAGCAGCTGCCATTTACTTAACAAGAAATCTTTAGAGTTCTCTTGTTTGTTTGTATATCCAAAGGATGTAAAGGACATAGAGGAGCTACACATAGAAATAAATTTAAATAGAATGCTTTAATGAGCCTTATAGCTCCCTGTTTTTAAACAGTGCCTTTCCTCTTCATTGTTAAGAGCCAAATAGTAATTTTAAATTTTGTTTCCTTGAGCTTTTCTTTATTTCCATCATCATTCCAGGTGTTCCTGTTTTTTATTTTAATAGGTCATGCTTTTTACATGAAGCGGCTTGATTTCATACAAAGGCTCTTTATTTGTATTTTAACAAAGGTGGAAAGAAAAGGAAAGAAGTAGGTCTTCTTGAATTTCTATATCACCATATAGAGTTCTGAATACCATGGCCTTATTGCTGTTTACTATTTCCCTTTTTCATTAGTGGTGGTTTGAATAAGTTGTGTGAGAAACATAGTAATCATATGGAACTGAATAGTCTCTTCTATCACTCCATATAAAATGATATGAGGTGAGTTTTTTGCACATTTAGTTGCCACTTTTTTTTTTTTTAATTGCTGTAGCATTATAGGTAATCATAGAATTCACATGTATTAATAACACACTGTTAGAGAATTCAGAAGGGAAGTAGAAAGTAAAGCATTCCTACTCTGAATAGACAGTGTTGGAAATAACATTGAGAAGTAAGTTTGGTATGCAAATGGTATATTCAGAAAGGATTCCTTTATAATCTGTAGATTTAGAAAAGATTGTATTAGAAAGTGTTTTGCATAGATAAAAACTGAACATAAAAGCAGCTTGTGGAACTGAAGGTAATTTTATATAAATATACACATTTTAATATATAATGAACTGTTTCTATTATGGATGGTGAAAATTCTTAAAGAAAGAATTTATTGTAGATGTAGTTGTCAGTGTTAGTGTTGAAGGTGTTCACTGAAGCTCTTTGTATGTATCTCTTTCAGATATGGAAACAAGTGAAAAAATCCAAGGAAGTGGAATACTTCAACTGTTTGCAAGTCTGTTGGTTCCACAGTCTTCCTGCACAGCCAAAGTAGCTAACATCATAGCAGAAATAGCCAAAAATGGTGAGGTTTTCCTCAAGAACTTTTCTGCTGGGAACATCTTCAGTTTTACACCCTACCTGTCAGTATGTTTTATTAATTTATGTTTTAATTTTGTAGATTAGACCTTTTTTCTTTCTTTCTATTTTTCTTTTCTTTGACTTTTTTCATGTAATGAAATGTTGTTTAAAATGACTATCATTATAGTCATTCTATTCGTACATTTCCCATTTGCTATTCCGTTCCTTCAGAGTAGAATTAAAAGAATAGCACTGCGAGTCCCTCCTGTACCTGTATCATTTATTGCTTTGGTTACAGGATTCTTGAGCTGCCACTGAGTCATTCGTCTTCATTGTCACAGGAGAGCTTACCCTTTTTCAATGTATACGTTGGTTTGTGTTATATCCAGATAAACTCACTGTCTCTTTTTTTTTTAGTCTGACCTACTGACGTTGGCACTTGACTGCAACAGTGTAGTCGGAATACATACTCTGTTTTCTGAATTCACCTTCATGAGAAACATTTATTTCTTAGGTTTCCATGTAATGACAGCAAAGCATAGATGATAAAATAGCCATGCCATTATATATGGTTTATATCCAGTGAGAGGGGATTCTTTGGAAGAATTATTTTGTAGCAGAAATATTTGTGTGTGATTTTAGTTTAGTCAATTTGAGAAAAACACTGACTTCTTAAAGCAGTTTTTAAGCAAAAGGGGAGGCCATGCTAAATGTAATACCATTAGTATGCCTCAGTTTGTCAAAGTTTGATATTATTTTTAGTTCTTTTATTTTAGTAAGTTGCATATATTATACTTTAAAAAAAGAAACTTTAAAATTCTGGTTTCAGTTTTACACAATTAATTTTATACATTGTGTAATCACTGTGGCAGGTGGCATTGTAAAGTATGTTTTTAGCCCAGTAAGACAACTTGTTCATATGTGTGTTACCAAAAAGAATTGCCATGAAACTTTTTCACTTGTTTAGAGGTGCTCAAAATATCTTTCAAGTTCCAATGAGGTTCTATATTGGTAAATCATTTTTTGGTTGTTAATGAAAACTGACCATCTATTGTTTGTATGTACATCTAAGCTATTGAAATTATAATCATCATGCTGTGCTTTGGAGTTGAGCTGGTCATAAATGTTCAGAGATTCCTAGTGGTCTGGAGTATTTAGTGTACTTCAAGCAGATTTGAACTGCTCTGAATAGATAGGGATCACCTTGGGACAACAAAGAACTCCTGAAACAGATCTAGTTTGAAAATGAAACCCCTCCAGATATTGTTTGTTAACTTAGAACAATCACTATCTAAATCTTCTTAGATGCAAAGCAGCTTGATTTTTAAGATCAAGTAATTTATTTTTAACCTCATTAGAAACACAGTATAGTTTCCAGAAATCAATTTTTATCTTAAAACTTTTTTTCTTAAGAATGAGCACACACACACATAACATAGATTGAGAAATTTTGAATAGATTTTTTTTTGCAATGGATTGCCATTCCTATATGATCTGATTACTTAATAGTATCAGTCCTCGTAATACTTGGTCACAGTTGCATGATAACTCTGCTGCTAGAGGTTGCTTCTAGTTACACTCTAGCAGATGACAACTGTGTTTTAAAGACATAATTTATAGCATTTATACTTTTAATCAGAGGCTTGTTAAAGGCATGCCACTAATCCCTACTGGTTAAAATAAACGGGATCCGTTTAAATGGTTGTTTACTGCTTAATCACCACATTGGTTTTTTTTTCAGTGACTGGCTGAGAAAGTGGATTAGAGTCTTTTTTTTTAAATAAATGTCTTCAGAAAGGCAACATGACCCAACAGAGATATTAACTGGCCTTATATTTCTTCTGGTTAGAAACTTGACAATGAAAGAAGATTGTGTGAACCATAGAAAAAAAGAAATTGGAAGTTGATCTGTTCATCGTCACTCTGCTGTGCACGTTATATAATAATAGAAGAGAACTATTAGCATATACTTGTTAGATTTGGAGTAATTATAAAATATAATTATGGTTAAATTTGTACATACAAAAAGAACTCTCTAAAAATTAACATACCTGACTATGTGCTGATGTTCAAAATCCAGAGTATTAGTAAGAAGTTCCAGGGGCGAGTTTAATGTGGGAACATAGCTATGACCATAAATTGCAGTAAAAGATTTTGGTATCTTTTAAATAAAGTATTCCCCTATATAACAGATTTAAGGTGGATTTGAGGCAAAGGAAAAATAAGTAAAAGAGGAAGTATCTGTGAATATTTCTTCCTTTTTAGAACTGTACTCTCAGAGTGTCTAATAATAATAATAATAATAACAACAACAACAACAAATTTCTGAAACTAGGTACTATTATGTGTCTACAGTGCTGATAACTGAAGTTGAAAATGTGTAAAAGCAAACAAAACCTTTACATCTTATTCCCCTCCTCCTCCTCCTCCCCCCTCCCTCCCCCCTCCCCCCCTCCTCCTCTTATAACATCCAGGTATAAGAAGATAGTGATAAATTAGGTATAATGAAAGTTAATGAAAAATTCTTTTGGTTTATGGTAGAGACTATCAGCAAAGAAAAATATGACCCCACTCATTTTTGTGTACTTATTTCATGAAGTATTTAGTAGGGTTGTAATGATACTTTTAGACAGAAATGTACTCTTCGGATAGTAAGCCATCTTAAACATTTTAATATTAGATATTTATTTTATTAAGGGAGGTTTTTTATGTAATTGAGAATCTTTATATTTTTAATTAAATATGTTCTTCTTTTCAGAATTTATGCGAATTCCATGTGTGGATGCAGGATTGATTTCACCACTGGTGCAGCTGCTAAATAGCAAAGACCAGGAAGTGCTGCTTCAAACTGGCAGGGCTCTAGGAAACATATGTTACGATAGCCGTAAGTGTTGAAATAGCAATGGTACACTTATAAACTTTTGTTTAAGAATTATGATTTTCATAATAATTCTGCTTTTAGTGTTAGCACTGTCTTTTCTAGGCTAAGACATTAATGTTAGCCAGTATGACTTAGCTCTGCTTATGTAGCTGAATCGATGGAAATTCAGGCCATAGTATTCTTTTAACTAAGACTTATCTGAAATGAATCCTTTTTCTCTGATATCACAAATGATATTTTCAGAGGAAAATAAGTCATTTTCTAAGAATTGGAGCTTTTAATTTTAGGAAAAAAATATATCTTTTCAATTAGGTTTTATTGAAGTACCATCTCTGCATGAGAATACTTCTGAACACATTTTTTAGTTTCTAAGTCTGTCCAAATACATTTTTAATTACTTGCAATTCAGTAAAGCCATTCATAAAAACCATTATCTTCTCAAGAGCTAGATTGGCCTATTGCATCTTGCATTGACTCCATTCCTATTTGTCATAATGTCATTGTCATCCTCACCACTTTATATAATATACTGTTCCTACTAGGCAAAGAGAAAGGAAGAACTTGGGTATGGGTATAGATATTGCAAAATTTTTACATTTTCTACTTTTCCTTCCCACGTATATGCAAACAAAATACAGAAAAAAATCTTGAGTATATTCAATTTAATTAGGCTTATCCTGATTTTCCTTAGATTTCTGAGAAAAAACACATTTTTTAACATTCACCTTTAAAGTCTCCTAGGAATTTAGTTCTATTTGTACAACTAGGATAACTTTTATTGTTTATTTTCCCCATTGAGTTTATGTACAAAAATCATAGATAGCTCCTTTATAATACACAGTGTTTCAAAAAGTGATTTGTGCATATAAGCCAGACAGAAAATAAAGTCATAAACATATTTATTTATGATAAAAGAAAGAAGCAGAAAAAAGATTGAAACTACAGCTTTCAGTTATAACTTCTCTGTAGCAGTAGTGGTAAGACTAGCCTCATTTATTCTTTCCTTTTTCTGGAATATTATATATTATATCTGAGGGCACGGGATGTCTTTTAATGTGAATTTTAATTGGAGAATTTCAGTCCCTAATGCTGCTTATAAATTTACCTATCTGTGCCTTCATTCCAATTCTTACTATCCTAGGGTATTAGCTTTGTTTATAAAATCCTAGTGCTTTATGTTTATAACTTGCATTTTCATATTTAGGATTTTTATTAAACACTATAGCTTCTAACGTTAGCTTTCAAGAATGACTGTGTATTTTATATGATTAATTTTAACAATGTATATTTAATAGACCTCTGCAGAGTAATAGGCAAAGATTGATGGCAAGTATTTGGAGAGTATAATCGTTACTCTTTTTATTTTTATCTTCTGTGTTTATTACTAGAATTTAAAGCTATCAAAAATATTCTTTAATCTTTGTTCAGTTTAGATATTCTTGACTTATGCATTGTTTGAACATCATAGGAATTATCTGTTTTGAGTACTTTTGTCCTAGAGTTTCACTTAATATTGGCACAATGGAAGAAATACCCATAGTGATCTATTGTCTCATCTTGCTATGATTTTTATGGGCACAGAGTAATTTTATTTCCTGTATACACTAAAGAATCTTGAAGTTAGGGTAATAAATGTCTAGTTAATAAGATTATCATTTTGATGAAACTGAAGTCCATTATTATGCTGTTTATCATATCCGTTTACTCTGTTCTTATGAGGTATACAGTATAAAGTCTGTGGATATGCTTTAGGCTATGAAGTTAATTTTTTGTTTCATTTATTTGTGAATATTTATAACCACTTTATTCTCATTCAATTCAATGAAAATTATAGTTAAATAGAAAATTAAGCATAGTGAATACAGACTTTTTATACTTTTAAACCTTGTTTAAGGAAAATGAAGTTAGTAATCTTAAAAATGAATAAATATAAGAAGTGATTTATTACTATAAATCATGTGGTAAAAATGTGTTCATTGTGCCATGCTGTCTTAAGCATATAATTTCCATAATACTGTATGCTTTCTTATCCTTTTATTTGAAATTAAATCTATGTCAATTTATCAGTGATTTCTCCAGAATAGTTGTAGGAAGAGTACAGCACCTTTATTTTAATTACAAGAATGATATCAAAGTCTATAAATGTGATGCTGTGTGGTTGATTTTTTAATTTACTTGAAATGCAGTGACATTTTATGACAAGCAGGAGTTTGAAAGAACCCAGAAATTAGATTTCTCTCTTTAAAAAATATTGAATAACTTCTATTTTAATTAATTAATTAACCTTCTTCCCTCTTAAGAATGTAATACTTCATTCCTAAAGGGAGAATAGAAAACTATAAATGACAGCCTTGTAAATACAAGGAATCTTCTTCTTACAGATAACATGTGTTTTAAAATTCACGTTTGTATTTTATCAAACTTACCCATAGGACTAATCAGTTTATTCTTGTTTTATAAATGTATTCCAAATGAATAATTTTTTAGTGTGGGTTTATTCAGAATTTTATTGGGCTTACAACAGATAGTAAAGTCAATGTATACATAAAGTAGCATGGGAATTCAGTATTAGAGATAAAAATGTGAGAAATTTGTGCATATTTTATAGATTTTTATTTTGATACTTAAAACGTAAGGCAATTTGCCAGCATATTTCAGTTAACAGTTCTTTTTGAAAGGAGAGCTCTAACTGTAAAAAGAATTACACTTACCACAAAATTCATGGAAATCTTTTGAAAAAAGTAGGTCAGATTTCAGATTTCCCAGCTTTGACAGTACCCATTTTAGGGAACTCTTCCTAATGGAAGGAAACTGTCTTATATATCCTAACATCAGGTAATAGACTGATATAACTGCTAAATGGGACAGGATGAGGCTTTGTTGCTGATGAACTTTTTGAATCCCACCCAGTCTCTCTCTTGCATATAGAGATGAAAGTATCAGCGAGTGGGAACAGTTTTCATTTAAAATGCCTGGTCTTTTTTCTGTGCTTCCAGAGAGCTGCCAAGGCATTTATGGATTTCTCTTTCGAAGTATCCAGACTTCTGATATAAGCAACGTTTTAACTCTTTGCCCTTTAACTTCGCCAAAATACTTCTTTTTATAAGAAGTTTGACATCTTTTAGATCAAAGAAGAGAGAAAAATTATATTTCAATTTGGAAAGAAGTCAGCAAAGCTGTGATGGGATATGCTAGGGGATATGATTTTAGATAAAGTAGTATTACATCTCAGCAGTGCATACATTTGGCCTGTTTAATTACACATTTCTCTCAAAGGTGCTATGGAAAAAAATGAGCCCCTTTTTCTCCTTACCTGGCCATCTTTGTGGTATTCTCTTCTTTTAATGATTAGTTTTGTTTATATAACTGTGCACATTTAAAATTGCTTATATAATTAAATGGTCTTATAGTATTGAAGAGCTTCATGTTAAATTCCCACCCCATGTTTATAATTCATAGGGGTAAATTGGTGACTGGAGACTGAGCTTTCTCTGTTTGTAGATGGTACTGCTTGAGGTCAGGAAATAATTGATATTGGAAATACTGGTTAAAAGTCTTTTAGTAGAGGCTAAAAGAAAATGATTGCATGAAATTAAATATTTGTGCCTTTTTGTATACCAGAGAAAGAATAATATAGAATTCAAATGAATACATATTAAAATTAAACAAATATACCTCTTTACAGAAATGAAATTAGTGCTTTTGATTATATAATTAGTCCTATTATTAGAAAGATGCACACTTAAGAAGCTTGTATGACATGCTGTCTTACATGATATTGAATTGAATACATGAAGAAAATTGAATTCTTGCTCACTGATGAAGAAATAAATCTACCAAAATGAGGTGGTAATCAGGCTTGCCAAAGCCATTGTTTATGAGGTAAACTAAATATTGTTTATTTCAATGACTTCAAGAAGTGTAAAAATGAAACGATGCCCAAGTACATACATGGACCTATTTATATATTAGTGATTCTAACTGTGCTACACTATTTTTAATGTAGGGGATGAAGTAAAAATTTATTATTCTGACTGCAAACGCTGAAAAAGAATTAGCAATAATTCTATAATATTTCATAATGTAAGTTGGTTAGATAAGAATAATACAGACATGCTTTGAAATTGCCTAAGTAGTCAGAATATGTTTGCAGCAGTTATATTAAACACAGAACTATTTATATCTTACATTTAAAATGTTTGTTTCAGTGATATAAATTACGTTAAGTGTTTGATTATGTTATTAAAGAGTTTGCAGGTCTATAGATTTGTCCTACTTTTTTTAGTATTCAATTTTAGAGTAGAATAGAATTATCAACCAATAAGTATAAAAATAAGATTCTTCAGCTTTTACTAATCAATCTGTTGTATTTTTTAATAAATTTATTATCAGAGTACATCATGTATATAAGAATAAACAACTGTATGCAACTGCTTTTAGAGACAGTAAATATGGCTATTATCACATGAAAATCCTCTGTTGTAAAGATTTCCTACATATATAGTAGTTGGAAATAGATGTTGTTTTGTAACACTATCATAAGGTCTATAAAAGGTTCATGCCATTAAAGAGCTTTTAATATGGTGGAGAAAATAAAATGCACAAAGGAACACAACTTATGGACAATTACAGAGTATACACTAAATATGTGGTTTTTGATCAGAATGAAAATAAATGGGTGATGGGAGTAGTATTTGGAGCCATTTTTTAGAAATTAAGCAAATAGTGCATTGCTTATAAAATATAGTTTATTTTTAAATTAATAAAATTATAAATAAGTAAAATTTTAGTATGCTCTCTGGAAGGCAAATATTACAGATTGATAAGATTTCCAGATCTACCATTTACTAAGTTATCATTTAATCTTTCTGAATTTTAGTTTCCTCATTGGAAAAGTGGGCTGTTGTATGGATTAAATAAGGTTTATATATAGATGTACAATATAAATTATGAACTGCTAGGCAAAGGAAATACGTAGCATTTATGTATGATCATTTGTCTTACTCAGTTTGGGCTGCTATATTAAAATACCATAGACTGAGTGGCTTAAACAACCAACATTTATTTCTCACAGTTTTGGAGGCTGGGAAATCCACCCCAGATCAAAGCAGTAGTAGATTCAGTATCTGGTGAGGACACTCCTTGTTTGCCCACGGCCTTCTTACTATATCTTCACAGAGAGAGGAGAGCTAGAGGAAGCAAGCTGTCCTGTCTCTTCATTGAGGGTTCTACCTGCATGACCTAATTACCTTCTAATGTCATAACATCAGGGGTTAGAATATCAACATATGAATTTTAGGGAGACACAACATTCATTCCATAACATTATTGTTTCTAAAAAGTATGCTGTGACATAATGCAATGCATACACTAATATACTCAGGATATTTTTTTTAAAAGTATAAAGGACAGAAGCCATATAAGGAGAGGCAAAGATAAATCTAGTAAGAGTCAGGGATAATATACTTACCATAATGAGCACTAATTTAATTTGAGCATCTCAGTTGCCAAGGTGAAAAACTTGATATGCTGTGTAATTTTTATTTTATGCTAAGGAGAAATTTTCTAGCTCTTCAGTTAAACAAAAAACTGTTGAGACAAATTCTAGAAGAGATTCATCATCAGGATATCATTAGCTTCTTAGATGATTCTGTATACATTCCTCTTAAAATATGCAAAAGATATTGGTTTGCATTAGACAGTATCTTCAATAACGGTTCTAAAAAATTGCTCAAATAGTCTCCATATGATTGTTTCTTATACCACGTCTTTAACAGAATCCAAGAAATAATACGGAGTACTTTAGCAAACGTAGTTCTATTTGGACAACATAACCCAAATGTGTTGTTTTTTGGTAGTTGAACTTGATTCAAGCATACAACTTAAAATTTTCAAGAAGTTTTGACGTGAATATATTTCCTAGTTTATTTTAAACCAAAATACAGTTCTACTTTGCATTCGTTATACCTGCTCAATTTCTGTGTTGTGTAATGTATCCAAGTTCTATTTTCTGAGACCAAAAAATATAATTATCTTTGATTTTTAAGCCAGTTATCGATTTGATAAAATTTGATTTACACGATAGTGAATATTTAAAACTACCACAATTACATGAATCTATACACATGATAAAATTGCTTTGAACTATACATGCCCACACACATACACAAATGCATATAAAAACTGATGAAATCTAAACAAGGTCTGTAGATTGTCACTTTCCTGTTGGTATATTGTATTAGAGTTATGTAAATGTTACCCTTGGAGCAAGCTGTTTGGAGGGTACATAGCACCTGTCTGTACTAATTTTTTTTTTTTTTTTTTGCAACTTTCTGTGAGTCTCTAATTTCAAAATTAAAACTTTAAAAAACTCCACATTTCTAAGAGGCATACATATAATCTCTGGGAAATGACCTTGTTTCTATCAGCCCTACTTGAGGGAGTGGGAAGAATAAATGTATATAACATAATTACAAACTTATATACATATACACGTACATATAAACATTTAAAGTATGACCTACAACAATAATTTTCTTTTTATTGGATTTGTATAATTAAAGTGGAGGACAAAACTGCCTCTAATTTTTTCTCCCTCCAAATTTGACTTTAAGGGAAAAAAATAAACAAAAAAATTGACAGCCCTAAAATAAAATTTAGGGAGAGACAGTTCATACTTTTGGGACCTTGATCAGAATAGGTAATCAGTAGGTTCTGCCTTCTATGCATCCTGTAGGGATAGGTTAGGCATTAGCACTCCTAGTCTCGGGAGGATTTCTGTGTTGGGCCACAAGCCTCTACTTCAGGTGAGATTTCTGGTGAGTCAGGATCAGCCTGTAAGTAGTTTATAATTTACCTTTGTTCTGGAAAAACCAATGCAAATAATGTGAGGGGGGAAATGGTTTTGCTGGTAATCACTTCTGTTTAATTGTCCAAGTGTGTCTCCTGTGTTTAAAGAGTTTATAGTGCATTCAAGGTAATGAAGCATGTATATCAATGTGTAAAATAGGACACAGTGATGGTGCTGTAAGAGGATACACAATAGAGATCTAGGAGGGAGCTCATTTGTGTTTGAGCCCTTCCAGTGGTGTTAATAGAGGAGGAAGCAGTCAATCTGCATAGTATCTGGACATGTGGAGAAAGGATTAGGAGATTGTTCAGGAGCACAGAAAAGCATTTTAAAAGGTAGATAATATAGTAGAGAGATATGTCTGGAACCCATATTGGAGAAGGGCTAGTACAGTGGGGAGCCATTGGAGGTATTTGAGCAAGAGTTAAATGTGCAAATCGATCCCATAGAAAAAGTTAATTTGAAAGAGATGTACATTATAAGATAAGCAGTTGCCCTTAACAAGAAGTATGTATCTGAAACACTTAGTGGACTTTTTCAACATACATTTTCTTGGCCACACCCTAGAACCAGTAAATCAGAATCTCTGAGACTAGAATCTAACATATCATCTATATTCTGCAAACACTCCCTAGATGATTCTAATGCACATTCCTACTTAAAAACCATTGGACAGTGGACTAGATGAAAAATAACCAGTTAGAAGGTTACTGTTTCTTTTCAAGCTTGAAGAATAAAAGAGAGAATAGAAAGGAGGAGAGGGTGTGTGTGTGTGTGTGTGTGTGTGTAAGAATCCAAGAAAGTATCAGGTAAGAGAAAGGAGTCCATGAGTCCAAAATTCAGATCTGGATAATATCAACAACAGAAATAGATCTCAACCAGGTAGATATGTTTGGAGGCATGTTGAATTTGAGGTGCTGTTGCCACATTCAGGTGACAGAGCTTTGAGATTCATGCACTTAAAAGTGATGGTTGACCCATGGGAATAGAAGAAATGTTTAAAGGAAAGCGTGAGGAAAACAGCCACATTTTGCGTGTAGAAGAAAGGAAGGAGCTTATGAAGAAGCACTGAAAGATTCGAGGAAAACAATTTTCTTGTCATGGATTCCAAAGAGTTGGGTGATAAACACTGTCAAGTACTGCCAAGAAAAATACTGAATTTCGATCATTTGATTAACAGACATTCATGTTTTAAAAAAATCTCTAAGTCAAGTCTTGTGGAGAAAGAAATAGAATTTCAAGGGCTATGGTGAGTAATGAGGAAATGAAAAGAGGGTATTAACTTTCTAGAAATTGAATGAGAAGAGACAGAAGCGGTTTGTGGGAAGGGCAGCATTGTGAAAGTAATTAGAGTAGTGGAAACAGGAACTTATTTGTTGGGCTAGGACCCTGTGGACAAGGACAGAGTAAATTTCCTGGAGTAAATGATTGAGGCACAAAGATCCTAGATGTAAAAAGAAGAAATGAAATCTTTGGTGTTAGAATGGGAAGGGACATTCTTCCTTAGAGAAAAATAACAAGATAGGTGAAACTATAAAAAAACAATTTACAGTAGTACAGAGAGCAGTCAAAAAGAGTGCTTCTGGCTTGGCCTTCATCTTCCCAGTAAAGTAGAAGTCAAGCTCATTGTTAAATAGAAGTCAGTTGCAAAGTGACGGTAAGAAGCTTTGGTGTGGGGAAGGGATCAGAGTTGGGGCTGTGAGGCATATTATAAGCAGTCATAAGGATATGATTTTTAGGTAACCAAATGGTAGTGAAGGTTTACTGTAGGTAGAGATCTTGATTTTGCATTCATTTATCGATTTGTGTTGTGCACTTACAATGTATGTCGGCTAAGGAGTTGTTTTTGTGCTGGAATGTGTGGACAGGGAAGAGCCACTGGAAGAAAACTTGAAATTGGTATTTTCAGTTCCATAGAGGGATTCAGTTTGTATTGGAAAGGGAGGAGAAGTGAGGCAGAGATATCAAAAAGCCATTATAGTAGACCCAGGTATGATACGGTAAATACTAACTGGGGCAGAGAGAATGAAATTGAATTTTGAAGTGAGATTGGATTGATTGTCATTAATCTGGTTGGTTCTTGCAAAGTACTGTACCAGGTTTAAGCAATGTTAAATATTTAGTAACCCTTCAGATAGTTTATACTTTGAGGAACTATGATTTTTCCATTTTTGTGCTTCATATTACATTCAGATACCTTTTGTTTATTAAAATGGTATTTAAAAATCTAACAGTCTATAAATTTTTACCTTCATAAAACTTGTATGGCAAAGAACACATTATATATTTAGCTGCTTTTTTCCAGTGCTTGATTAGTTCCCACATACCATGTTATAAAAAAGCTAATGCCTTGTTAAAGAGATGGACTAATAGTTTACAGGTAGTTGTGATCAATTTTAATAGATAGGAAAGTAGAGGCAACATGTGAGGGAGCATTGCACATGGCAAAAGTATTAGATGATTTTTTTTTTTTTTGAACTCAGTAAGAAGTCATATATGGTTGCCAAATTAAATTTTTTGTGTGTGTCCCTTGGATACCAGATTCTCTCCTCTCCTCTGTGTCAAAGCCTAAATGGCGTTTGGAATTTCCCTTTCCTGATTAACAAGTCTTAAAAGGGGTAGGGAAAGTCTAATTATGAAGTTCTGCAAAAGTAAGATTTTTTGTTTGTTTTTGCTATTGAAATCTGTTTTTTTCCCAGACCTTTACTATCCTAATTTCACCTGTTAAAGATAAAGTCTATGTATAGACACATTAAACGTAAAATGTCTAGTCTGCTTATTGAAACCCTGTCAATACATAGTATCCTCTGCTCTTAATTGTGTTCTGTTTTAATTTTTCTATTTTTCTTCTTTGTAACCAAGCTAAAGTACTGAAAACTTTCTCTATTTTTAATCAAAGTTATCCCTACTGCGTGTCGGGAGTCTTTCCCTTGGTTGGGAAGGAATATAAAAGATAAATACTATTTAAAGGTGAATAATTCACATTCTTCTTGCTGAGTGGAATAATGTACCTTTTGAGAAACGGTGCTATTATCAGTTTAAGTTAAATTCTAAATCATTACTACATACACATGTGAGCACACATGCAAATATGTATACATCGTCTAGGGTAGTTTTTTTAAAGTATGAAATAGTTTGATACAAAAGCATCTCATTTAAAATAATTGGAATAAAATTTAATTTTGATCTTGAGCAATTAGACTAATAAATTGGAGCAGTAAATTATTTACATTGTTACCTGAATGCTGTTCAGAAGTCATTTAAGGTAATTTTATGAAATAACTGAGTTTAATTAATAATTTGTTTATAAAATACAGATATTCAGTCTTTTGCTGATACAGTAAGTCCCCTACATATGAACCTTCAAGCTGCAAACTTTCAAAGATGCGAACTTGCATTTCATCAACATCAGGTGTGAAACTGCAGTTTGCTTTCCGTCTCCTATTGCTGACGATCCTTCAGCTCTGCCATCTCCCACCTCCCTCCCTCCTCCAGTCAGTAACTCTTCTTGCCTGTTCACTCGATACCAGCCCCTGTATGCCAGCTGTTGTACTGTACTACTGTACTTTTCAAGGTACTATACTGTAAGATTAAAAATGTTTTCTTTATTTTTTGTGTGTGTTTGTTTTCTATGTATTATTTGTGTGAAAAGTATTATAAACCTATTACAGTACAGTACTATATATTCGATTGTGTTAGTTGGGTACCTAGACTAACTTTCTTGGACTTACAAACAAATTGGACCTATGAACGCACTCTCAGAACAGAACTCGTTCATATATAGGGGACTTACTGTAATGTAGAAATATAAAAACCTGGTAAATAGAGTAACTTCAGTGATTTCTTTAGCAAATGCAGTGTGACTTACGGATGCTCTATTATTATATAAAGGCTTTTTAAAAAAATTAGAGTTGTCAACAATTTTGACTGATGTGAGAAATCTATTGGTCTATATAAATTAATACTGATATCAGTAGGCACGCCAAAGCTGTCCATCAGATGCCGTGCTGTGACCTAATTTTAAACTGCATCTGTGGAACTAGTGCTTTCCTCTCCTGATCCTGCATTATAAATGTAAATATATAAGTATATTTGAAATTATCCCCCATTAAATAAAGGCAAATTTTGAACCTGAATATAATACTGTGCCACCAAATTGCAAGCTTTATGTTTCCTTTTGATATACGGGTATTTCACGGTCATGATGTTTTTTTTCTTCATGACTCATTTTTGTAATTTCACTGGTGTAATATTTATAGCTTTTGCTTTTATATCTAGTCTTTCATGCATTTTACCTGCACCTGGATCATGAATAAGTTATTTTTCTGAATTTCAGAAAAGATGTTGATGGGTTTAAATTTTTCATTTGAATGCTTAAAACATATTTGAATATGTCTAAGGTACATAGTAGAAATTACCTATTTTGACAAAATTATAGGGGAAAATGTAAGCATCAGAAGTTAATTTTCTTCCCTAGTAGATTTCATAAGTATGTTTTGACTTTATCTTGAAAAACAAGGCAGCTATGTCTATTTACCAGTACCCTGCTCCTAAAAAATAAAATAGCGCTAGGCAAAATTAAGAGACAATATATTTAAGAAGAGTACAAAAATCCTTTATAATCTTGTATATCAGAATAGACAATATGTCTGACTTACAAAAATATGATAGTACTCCTAATGATTTACATCATGACTACCAACTTATTTTTTCTTTTTCATGCACCCATAACAAATAAAATTATAGTTTTTGTAGGCTACCAACTTTTTTGGGTATGAAGACCTTCTTTTCAGCACCAAAAATAATTGTCCTCCCCCCACCTTTGAGGATATTGCTCACATACACTAATGATTGTACTTACAAAATTTATTTATTATGAAAGTACATTTATACCATGTAGATTCAAAGGCTAGAATTTTTACATTGGGGGATAATTCTTCGTCATTTACAAAATGTTTATTTTGAATCTAGTCGTATGATGCTGAAGATTGCAAATCAAAAGACACGTGCCATCATAGTAAAATAGCTAACAGAGATTTAACCTGTAAACTCTTCTTTTTAAATCAGCCTTCTATATGACATAGGGAAAAAAACTATCTCTACTAAGTGAGATTAGAACTAGAAACATAACTTTATGTCATTGAAGGTATGTATTTATGTTCCTCCTTATAGAAAGTCTCAGTACATACACCATGGGTCATATGATTTGAGCGTTTTTTTCTAGTAATGATGATGAGTAAGTCCCAGGAAATTCTCATTCTGTGCCTTTGTATTATTTCATGTATATATATGCACCAAATACTTTAATCAACAAATATTGATAGAGCCCACTGTGTTCAGGGCACGCTGCCATGTGTTGGGAATCATAGGAAGTAAGAGCGAGAAGCCCCTATCTTTGTGGGTATGGCACAGGAGGAGATAGATAATAAACAAGTAAACACTACAAAAAGAAGATATTTACAGATTGTGATCATTGGTATCAAGGAAATAAACGAGATGATATAATGGAGAGTATCTGAAGGTGAAGAAAGTTCTGTTTTTATCTGAGCTGAAGTCTGAAAAAATGAGAATAAAGTAGCTATTTAAAGAGAAGGGCAAGAATATTCCTTAGAGAAGTATAGCAATTGCAAAGCGCCAGCTGAGGACAGAACTTAGTTTGGTCAAAGCACAGGAAAGAGACCAAGGTATGTGAGATGCAGTGAACAGGGAGAGTGTTGTATAATAAAGTGGAAGAAATAAATAAGACCTAGATCATAGAGAGCCTTGTGGGCCATCCCAGAGTAATGAGAAGCTGTCAAAGGGGATCTGTCATAGATTTTTAAAACATCATTCTTGGAGCTGCATGAAAAGTGGGTTGAGAAGAATGGAAGAGTATGGAATGGAAGCGTGGAGGCCAGTTATAAGACTTGTAGTAGTCCAGGCAAGAGATAATGGTTACTTGGATTAGGTTTGTGGTAGTGAAGATGAGGGGCATCAGAAGAATTTGAGAAATACTTAGAGTGGTGGATGAATCAGGAATAAGAGTAAAGGAGAAGTCAAGAGTGATTCTTAGATTTGGGGCTCGAGCAACTGACCAGAGGATGGGGTAGTTTACCGATAAAGGAAAGAACAGAGGTTATTTTGTTATGTTTTTCTGAGTTTTGTTGTTATTGCTGCTTGTTTTTGTTTTGTTTTATTTTGTTGGTGGCAGTAATAAATCTGAGATTCTTAATAGAGATACAAGAGGAAATGGCAAGTGGGCGATTTCTATATCTTTATATTCGTATACACTTTGGGGATAAACATTCAAAAAGTTTAAATAATCTCTCATGTTTAGCAAAATATTCAGATGTTACTTGGATAGAATATGTGGATTCAAGGAACAAGCTTAAGGGAATAAAGCCACATAGAATTCCTGAAATTTTTTAAAAGAAGGGACTTTTAGAAGTCATCTAATCCAACCCTGCCATATTTTACAGATAAGGAAACTGAGGCCTGAGAGTTCACATGACTTTTCAGGATCAACAGCTAAACTGGTCATAGTGTTGAACTAAAATTCATGTCTCTTGTTCATTTTCTCAAAGTACTATAATTGAAGAAATTATCACTTTCATAAATACATAAATATGTCATCAAATACCTTTATGTTTCAGTATTAATAGTTCAGCTCTTAGAATTGCAGATATAGGAATATGTTGTAAGAATTTTGCTAAAAGCTAATCTTAAACCAATATTTTGTTTAATCTGTTTTAAGTCAGAAAAGTAAACTTTACCTAATTTGAAAGAAGGTAGAGCAGAACCAAGTGATGAAGGAGAAGCTTTCCACATTTTTCCAAATTTTAAAACTTTATGTAAAAAAGTATATGTGTATACAAGCATGCACATGTTTGATCCTTTATTCTTCTCATTTTCTCTAAATGTAGAAGAATGTATGAAATATTGACTTTCCTTTTTATTCATTGGGAAATGATGAACATTTAGATTTGATCAGGATTCTTAGTAAAAACTAAGGAAATCCAGTTAATAATCTGAGGGTTTTACTATTCTCAATAAACCAGCTAGACAAACATTGGTAAACCCTTCAAGTTTTCAGACAAATACCTATTATAATGCTTTGTACTATTTCCTCTGCACACAAGGTATATAGATAATAAAAATTAAAATTATACTGTCCTTACTAAATATCCTGAATAATTCTTCCTTTCCTGGGATGAAAAATAATAGAAAGGAATTTATACACATCTTACCTATTTTTAATAAATATTTTAAATTCAGTTTTATTCTGTTTTACTGATTGATACACCCTTTTAAATTTCTTTAATTTATTGGCTTAGCAAAGTGAGCTTTTCTATTTAGTAGTTCTCTAACCTAAAATTTTTCCTCATACTGTACTCTAAATGAAATAAATTGGGATTTAAAGTAGCAAAACCACAATAATGTAACAAATAAGCAGCAAAAAAATTTCCTGAGTGACCTGAAAAACCTTAAAATAAGCAGTGATAAGACACAAGAACAGAAACAGGGGACTTCCCTGGTGGCGCAGTGGTTAAGAATCCACCTGCCTATGCAGGGGACACGGGTTCGAGCCCTGGTCCGGATATATCCCACATGCCACAGAGCAGCTAAGCCCGTGCACCACAACTACTGAGCCTGTGAGCCACAACTACTGAGCCCGCGCGCCTACAGCCCGTGCTCTGCAACAAGAGAAGCCACCACAATGAGAAGCCAGCGAGAAGCCACCACAGTGAGAAGCCCGCGCACCGCGACGAAGAGTAACCCCCACTCACGGCAACTAGAGAAAGCCGGCGCGCAACAACGAAGACCTAACACAGCCAAAAATAAATAAATAAATAAATAAATTTATTTTAAAAAGAACAGAAACAGGTTCTTTCCTTTGGACAGCTTGTCATTTGAGTGAACACCAGGTGATGCTTGTTTTTTTCCTCTCTCTTCCACATAATGTAGTATGGGTCAGTTAAGTATTTAATATATGTTGTTTGTATCACCTAATCTTTATTAGACCAGATCAATATTATGTAGCGTTCCATGATAAAGAAAAGAACAAAAAGAAGATATACCAAATTATTTTTCAGATTGGTATATATTTCATGATGCCGTAAGTGAATGAAAATCAGGCAAAATTTTAAAAAAATAATTTGATGTTAAAATTTACTAATAACAAAGCCACCAGGTGAAATATTTAATGATTTCTGAGCGTGGAATCAATTGCATCATTCTTACATGAAGGTCTAGTTGCCTTTTTCCTCTTCACAATTCTGAATCGTTATGACAATTTCTTAGCACTCATTTCTAGAATTTTATTTTTTAATCAACCTTTCTTTTAGCCCTGAATTTTGTTCTCATTTTGTAACTTAGATGATCACTTATTGTAAAATTAATTAGAAAAGTTACACATTAAAGTTAAAATCAGTTTCGTAGAATGAGGCTGATGCTTTTCTCTAGTGGCCAAATTGATTTTGGAGCAGAAACCCTATGCTTGCCTAGATATGAAGCTAAGATTTCACTTCAATTTGATATGCATTTATTTAAGTGCCTCTTATGCTCAAGAATACATGCATTGTCCTTTATTTTAAGAATTTTCCATTTTTACTGTATTTGAGAACTTTTTAAATACAGTTTTTCAGTGGCACACCACATTCTTTTAACTGTAATAGTGCTCAATAACCATATACTCATAAACGTACTCCTACCATAAGATCCAGCTATTTCATTTCTAGATATTTAACCAAAAACTTGTACATCAGCATTCACTGCAGCTGTATTCACAATAGCCACAAACTAGAAACATCCCAAATGTCTTATACATTTAGGTGAACAGATTAAAAAAAAAATTTGTGACATACAATGGAATACTACTCAGCAATAAAGAAGAATAAACCACTTACATACCTGACACTATGTATAAATCTCAGAATCATTAGGCTGAGTTAAAGAAGCTAGACATAAAAGAATACATACTATATGAATGTATTTATTCAAACTAATGTAGAATGACAGAAAACAGTGGTTGTCTGGGGACAGAAGTGGAGGGAAAGATGGCCTGCAAGGGGACATGAGGAATCTTTTGATTGTGATAAAATGTTTTGTATTTTGATTGTGTTGGTAGTTTCTAGGATGTGCAAAACTGTCAGAACTCATCAATTATATGTTTTAAATCTATGTGTTCAATAGTTTATTTTACATAAATTTTTCCTTGATAGAGTTAATAAGGAAGGGAATCCAATCAGAATCTAAGCAAAAAAGTACACAGTTGGGTTTTTATTTTCTTTTTATACACCTAATAAATGCCAGTAAGGACTTGAAAAACATTCTGAGAAACATGACAATGAATCTTTTTCTAACCCTTCTACGTAAAACTTCTTTTTTTGTGCTTGCATTGTACTCTGAAAACTTAACTGTTTACTGCATAAATATTTTCCTTCATACTTTTCTCTCCTTAACTATGAATTAGTTATTTTTGTATTCCCCAAACCTAGCTCAGTATGTGAAACACCATAGGTACCCCCAAAACATTTTGATAAATAAACGCAGGGAATTAATGCTAATTTGGCCCAGGTCTTAAAATACCTTGATTAAACTGAGTATGTAATTTATGCAATTAATCAGTAGTTTAAGGAACTATTACTCCTTTTAAATAGTTATTAACTTAGATTACAGGTGAGCTAGAGAAAACTAATTTTACTGTATAAATATACCTATTATTATGGATTCATAATTTATAGGTCTTAGGTGACTACACTTATGTTTATCATGAACATTTAATTTCTGTTAAGTTTTATATAAACCTCCTTTCTCCTTTTTCCTCCATCTGTTCCTCCCGAAGATGTATATATTCTCTTATCTGTGCTTCCATAACATGCTGTAAAAAACTGTATTGAAGCTTTTATTGTTTACTATTCTGTCTTTCTCACTGAAATAGAAACTCTGTAAAAGAAGAGGCTTCTTATATTCCTGTTTATATCTACACTGTCTGACATAAAGGCTAAGTTAATATTAATAAGTACCTATTCTATAACTGAATGTGTCAGTTTCCTTGGATAAATTGGGCAATTTTAACTTCTGTCATTTGTCTTCATGATTGACTTCTTATACCTCTTTTTAATTCTTTAGTGGTTGCCCATACATATATCTTTAACTTATCACAATTTACCATCAAATACTATATTGTATCACATATCGTTTAATAACCTTTCAACTATATAATTCCAATTCCTTCCTCCCATTCTTTGTGCTATTATTGTCATATATTTTGTTTTTACATATGTTAGAAATCCCACAATATATTGCTGTTAATTATATTGATACTTTAGACAGTGTTTTTTTTCCTTTTGTGAAAGAATTTATTACATTGAACAAAAAATTCATGTTAAAAGCAGAAGGAACCATATGACATATTGAGTCTGGATCCTTTGTGTGTTTTTTTTTTAGCAGTTCATTGTAGATGTATTTATTTATATTTTTATACAGCAGGTTCTTGTTAGTTATCTGTTTTATACATATTAGTGTATATATGTTAATCCCAATCTCCCAATTCATCGCCACCTGCCCCCCAGCTTTCCCCCCTTGGTGTCCATACGTTTGTTCTCTACATCTGTGTCTCTATTTCTGTCTTGGAGACTGGTTCATCTATATCATTTTTATAGACTCCACGTATATGTGTTAATATACAATATTTGTTTTTCTCTTTCTGACTTACTTCACTCTGTATGACAGTCTCTAGATCCATCCACGTCTCTGTAAATGACCCAATTTCGTTCCTTTTTATGGCTGAATAATATTCCATTGTATATATGTACCACATCTTCTTTATCCATTCATTTGTCGATGGACATTTAGGTTGCTTCCATGACCTAGATATTCTAAATAGTACTGAAGTGAACATTGGGGTGCATGTGTCTTTTTGAATTATGGTTTTCTCTGGATATATGCCCAGTAGTGGGATTACTGGGACATATGATAATATTTAGTTTTTTAAGTAACTTCCATACTGTTCTCCATAGTGGCTGTATCAATTTACATTCCCACCAACAGTGCAAGAGGGTTCCCTTTTCTCCACACCCTCTCCAGCATTTGTTGTTTGTACATTTTCTGATGATACCCATTCTAACTGGTGTGAGGTGATACCTCATTGTAGTTTTGATTTGCATTTCTCTAATAATTAGTGATGTTGAGCAGCTTTTCATGTGCCTCTTGGCCATCTGTATGTCTTCTTTGGAGAAATGTCTATTTAGGTCTTCTGCCCATTTTTTGATTGGGTTATTTGTTATTTCAATATTGAGCTGCATGAGCTGTTTGTATATTTTGGAGATTAATCCTTTGTCTGTTGATTTGTTTGCAAATATTTTCTCTCATTCTGATGGTTGTCTTTTCATCTTGTTTATAGTTTCCTTTGCTGTGCAGAAGCTTTTAAGTTTCATTAGGTCCCATTTGTTTATTTTTGGTTTTATGTCCATTACTCTCGGAAGTGGGTCAAAAAGATCTTGCTGTGATTAATCTCAAAGAGTGTTCTTTCTATGTTTTCCTCTAAGAGTTTTATACTGTCCAGGCTTACATTTAGGTCTTTAATCCATTTTGAGTTTATTTTTGTCTATGCTGTTAGGCAGTGTTCTAATTTCATTGTTTTACATGTAGCTGTCCAGTTTTCTCAGCACCACTTATTAAGGAGACTGTCTTTTCTCCATTGTATATCCTTGCCTCCTTTGTCATAGATTAGTTGACCATAGGTGCATGGATTTATCTCTGGGCTTTCTATCCTGTTCCATTGATCTATATTTCTGTTTTTGTGCCAGTACCAGATTGTCTTGATTACTGTAGCTTTGTAGTATAGTCTGAAGTCAGAGAGTCTGATTCCTCCAGATCCATTTTTTCCACTCAAGATTGCTTTGGCTATTCGGGGTCTTTTGTGTCTCTATACAAAGTTTAGGATTTTTTTGTTCTAGTTCTGTAAAAAATGCCATTGGTAATTTGATAGGGATTGCATTGAATCTGTAGATTGCTTTGGGTAGTATAGTCATTTGCACAGTATTAATTCTTCCAATCCAAGAGCATGGTATATCTGTTTGTGTCATCTTTGATTTCTTTCATCAGTGTCTTATAGTTTTCTGAGTACAGGTCTTTTACCACCTTAGGTAGGTTTATTTCTACATATTTTATTCTTTTTGTTGCAATGGTGAATGGGATTGTTTCCTTAACTTCTCTTTCTGATCTTTTGTTGTTAGTGTATAGGAATGCAAGAGATCTCTGTGCATTAATTTTGTATCCTGCTACTTTACCAGATTCATTGATTAGCTCTAGTAGTTTTCTGGTGGCATCTTTAGGATTCTCTATATAAAGTATTATGTCACCTGCAAACAGTGACAGTTTTACTTCTTCTTTTCCAGTTTGTATTCTTTTTATATATTTTTTTTCTCTGATTGGCATGGCTAGGACTTCCAAACTATGTTGAATAATAGTGGCAAGAGTGGACATCCTTGTCTTCTTCCTGATCTTAAAGGAAATGCTTTCAGTTTTTACCGTGGAGAATGATGTTTGCTTTGGGCCTTTGGTCTTTATTATGTTGAGGTAGGTTCCCTCTATGCCCACTTTCTGGAGAGTTTTTACCATAAATGGGTAATGAATCTTGTGAAAAGCTTTTTCTGCATCTATTGAGATGATCATATAGTTTTTCTCCTTCAATTTGTTAATATGGTGTATCACACTGATTGATTTGCATATATTGAAGAATCCTTGCATTCCTGGGATAAACCCCACTTGATCATGGTGTATGATCCTTTTAATGTGCTGTTGGATTCTGTTTGCTAGTACTTTGTTGAGGATTTTTGCATCTATGTTCATCAGTGATATTGACCTGTAGTTTCTTTCTTTGTGACATCTTTGTCTGGTTTCGGTATCAGGGTGATGGTGGCCTCATAGAATGAGTTTGGAAGTGTTCCTTCCTCTGCAGTTTTTTGGAAGTTTGAAAAGGATGGGTGTTAGCTCTTCTCTAAATTTTTGATAGAATTGACCTGTGAAGCCATCTGGCCCTGGACTTTTGTTTGTTGGAAGATTTTTAATCACAGTTTCAATTTCATTACTTGTGATTGGCCTGTTCATATTTTCTATCTCTTCCTGGTTCACTCTTGGAAGGTTTTAGCTTTCTAAGAATTTGTCCCTTTCTTCCAGGTTGTCCCTTTTATTGACATAGTGTTGCTTGTTGTAGTCTCTTATGATGCTTTATGTTTCTGCGGTGTCCGTTGTAACTTCTCATTTTTCATTTCTAATTTTATTGATTTGAGTCCTCTCCCTCTTTTTCTTGATGAGTCTGGCTAAAGGTTTATCAATTTTGTTTATCTTCTCAAAGAACCAGCTTTTAGTTTTATTGATCTTTGCTATTGTTTTCTTTGTTTCTATTTCATTTATTTCTGCTCTGATCTTTATGATTTCTTCCCTTCTACTAACTTTGGGTTTTGTTTGTCCTTCTTTCTGGAGTTCCTTTGGGTGTAAGGTTAGATTTTTTTATTTGAGATTGTTCTTGTTTCCTGAGGTAGGATTGTATTGCTATAAACTTCCCTCTCAGAAATGATTTTGCTTCATCCCATAGGTTTTGGATCATTGTGTTTCTGTTGTCATTTATCTCTAGGTATTTTTTGATTTCCTCTTTGATTTTTTCAGTGCTCTCTTGGTTATTTAGTAACGTATTGGTTAGCCTCCATATGTTTGTTTTTTGTCCCTCTTATTGATTTCTAATCTCATAGTGTTGTGGTCGGAAAAGGTGCTTGATATGATTTCAGTTTTCTTAAATTTACCAAGGCTTGATTTGTGAACCAAGATGTGATCTATGCTGGGGAATGTTCCATGTGCACTTGAGAAGAATGTGTAATCTGCTGTTTTTGGATGGAATGTCCTATAAATATCAATTAAATCTATCTGGTCTATTGTGTCATTTAAAGCTTGTGTTTCCTTAATAAATATCTGTCTGGGTGATTTGTCCATTGGTGTAAATGAGGTGTTAAAGTCCCCCACTATTATTGTGTTACAGTCAGTTTCCTCTTTTATAGCTGTTAGCATTTGCATTATGTATTGAGGTGCTCCTGTGTTGGGTGCATATAGATTTATAATTGTTATCTCTTCTTCTTGGATTGATCCCTTGATCATTATGTAGTGTCCTTCCTTGTCTCTTGTAACATTCTTTATTTTAAAGTCTATTTTATCTGATATTAGTATTGCTACTCCAGCTTTCTTTTGATTTCCATTTGCATGGAATATCTTTTTCCATCCCGTTACTTTCAGTCTCTGTGTGTCCCTAGGTCCAAAGTGGGTCTCTTGTAGGCAGGATATATGTGGGTCTTGTTTTTGTATCCTGAGCCTGTGTCTTTTGGTTGGAACATTTAATCTATTCACATTTAAGGTAATTATCGATATATATGTTGCTCTTACCATTTTCTTAATTGTTTAGGGTTTGTTTTTGTAGGTCCATTTCTTCTCTTGTGTTTCCCACTTAGAGAAGTTCCTTTAGCGTTTGTTGTAGAGCTGGTTAGGTGGTTCTGAATTCTCTTAGCTTTTGCTTGTCTGTAAAGGTTTTGATTTCTCAATCAAGTGTGAATGAGATCCTTGCCGGGTAGCATAATCTTAGTTGCAGGTTCTTCCCTGTCATCACTTTAAATATATCATGCCGGAAGAGTAAGACATGCAGATCACCTTCCTCCCCACAAATACATCAGAAATACATCTACACATGGAACAACCCCTATAGAACACCTACTGAAAGCTGGCAGAACTCAGACCTCCCAAAACGCAAGAATCTGCCCACATACCTGGGTAGGGCAAAAGCAAAAAGAAAAAACAGACACAAAGCATAGCGACAGGACCTGCACCTCTGGGAGGGAGCTCTGAAGGAGGAAAGGTTTCCACACAGTAGGAAGCCCCTTTGCGTGCGGAGACTGTGGGTGGCGAAGGGGGTAAGCTTCAGAGCCACGGAGGAGAGCGCAGCAACAGGGGTGCAGAGGGCAAAGCAGAGAGATTCCCACATGGAGGATCAGTGCCGGCCAGCACTCACCAGCCCGAGAGGCTTGTCTGCTCACCCGCCGGGGTGGGTGGGGGCTAGGACCTGAGGCTCGGGCTTCGGAGGTCAGATCCCAGGGAGAGGACTGGGGTTGGCTGCATGAACACAGCCTGAAGGGGGCTAGTGTGCCACAGCTAGCCAGTAGGGAGGCCGGGAAAGAGTCTGGACCTGCCTAGGAGGCAAGAGACGACTTCTTGCCTCTTTGTTTCGTGGTGTGCGAGGAGAGGGGATTAAGAGCACCGCCTAAACGAGCTCCAGAGATGGGCGCAAGACACGGCTATCAGCGCAGACCCGAAAGACAGGCATGAAACGCTAAGGCTGCTGCTGCAGCCACCAAGAAGCCTGTGTGCAAGCACAGGTCACTCTCCACACCTCCCCTCCCAGGAACCTGTGCAGCCCGCCACTGCCAGGGTCCCGTGATCCAGGGACAACTTCCCCTGGAGAACACATGGCGCACTTCAGGTTGGTGCAACGTCACGCTGGCCTATGCAGCCACAGGCTCGCCCCGCATTCCATACCCCTCCCTCCCCCCGGCCTGAGTGAGCCAGAGCCACTTAATCAGCTGCTATTTTAACCAAGTCCTGTCTGAGCGAAGAACAGACGCCCTCAGGTCACCTACACGCAGAGGCGGGGCCAAATCCAAAGCTGAACCCCGGGAACTGTGCAAACAAAGAAGAGAAAGGGAAATCTCTCCCAGCAGCCTCAGAAGCAGCGGATTAAATCTCCACAATCAACTGAATGTACCCTGCATCTGTGGAATACCTGAATAGACAATGAATCATCCGAAATTGAGGCAGTGGACTTTGGGAGCAACGATATATATATATTTTTTTCCTTTTTCTCTTTTTCTGAGTGTGTATGTATATGATTCTGTGTGTGATTTTGTCTGTATAGCTTTGCTTTTACCATTTGGCCTAGGGTTCTGTCTGTCCTTTTTTTTTTAGTATAGTTTTCAGCACTTGTTATCATTCGTGGATTGTTTTTTGGTTTAGTTCCTTTCTTCTTTCTTTTTTTTATTACTTTAAAAAATTATTTTTAATTTTTAGTAATTATTTTTTATTTTAATAACTTTATTTTATTTGATTTTTTCTTTCTTTCTTTCTTTTTTTCTCCCTTTCATTCTGAGCTGTGTGTATGACAGGGTCTTGGTGCTCCGGCCAGGCATCAGGCCTGTGCCTCTGAGGTGGGAGAGCTGACATTGCTCCACCACAGGACATTGGTCCACATCATGACATTGGTCCACCAGAGACCTCCGAGCTCCACGTAATATCAAATGGTGAAAATCTCACAGAGATCTCCATCTCAATGCCAAGACCCATCTCCACTCAACAACCAGCAAGCTACAGTGCTGGACACACTATGCCAAACAACTAGCAAGGCAGGAATGCAACCCCACCCATTAGAAGAGAGGCTGCCTAAAATCATGCTAAGGTCACAGACACCCCAAAACACACCACCAGATATGGACCTCCCCACCAGAAAGACAAGATCCAGCCTCATCCACCAGAACACAGGCACTAGTCCCCTCCACCGGGAAGCCTACACAACCCACTGAACCAACCTTAGCCACTGGGGGCAGATAGCAAAAACAACGGGAAGTACAAACCTGCAGCCTGCCAAAAGGAGACCCCAAACACAGTAAGTTAAGCAAAATGAAAAGACAAACACACAGCAGATGAGGAAGCAAGGTAAAAACCCGCCCGACCAAACAAATGAAGAGGAAATAGGTAGTCTACCTGAAAAAGAATTCAGAATAATGATAGTAAACATGATCCAAAATCTTGGAAATAGAATGGAGAAAATACAAGAAACGTTTAACAAGGACCTAGAAGAACTAAAGAGCAAAAAGTGATGAATAACACAATAAATGAAATTAAAAATTCTCTAGAGGGAATCAATGGCAGAAGAACAGATAAGTGATGAGGAAGATATAATAGTGGAAATAACTACTGCAGAGCAGAATAATGAAAAAAGAATGCAAAGAATTGAGGACAGTCTCAGAGACTTGTGGGATAACATTAAATGCACCAACATTCGAATTATAAGGGTCCCAGAAGAAGAAGAGAAAAAGAAAGGGATTGAGAAAATATTTGAAGAGATTACAGTTGAAAACTTCCCTAATATGGGAAAGGAAATAGTTCGTCAAGTCCAGGAAGCGCAAAGAGTCCCATAAAGGAGAAACACGCCAAGACACATATTAATCAAACTATCAAAAATTAAATACAAAGAAAAAATATTAAAAGCAGCAAGGGAAAAACAACAAATAACATACAAGGGAATCCCCATAAGGTTAACAGCTGATCTTTCAGCAGAAACTCTGCAAGTGATGAAAGGGAAAAACCTAGAACCAAGATTACTCTACCCAGCAAGGATCTCATTCAGATTTGACACAGAAATTAAAATCTTTACAGACAAGCAAAAGCTAAGAGAATTCAGCACCACCAAACCACCTTTACAACAAATGCTAAAGGAACTGCTCTAGGCAGGAAACAAAACAGAAGGAAAAGACCTACAATAACAAACCTAGAACAATTAAGAGAACGGTAATAGGAACATACATAGAGAAAATTAACTTAAATGTAAATGGATTAAATGCTCCAAGCAAAAGAAATAGACTGGCTGAATGGATACAAAATCAAGACCCGTATATATGCTGTCTATAAGAGACCCACTTCAGACCTAGGGACACATACAGACTGAAAGTGAGGGGATGGAAAAAGATACTCCATGCAAATGAAAATCAAAAGAAAGCTGGAGTAGCGATTCACATATCAGACAAAACAGACTTTAAAATAAAGAGTATTACAAGAGACAAGGACACTACATAATGATCAAGGGATCAATGCAAGAAGAAGATATAAAAGTTGTAAATATCTATGCATCCAACATAGGAGCACCTCAATACATAAGGCAAACACTAACAGCCATAAAAGGGGAAATTGACAGTAGCACAATCATAGTAGAGGACTTTAACACCCCACTTTCACCAATGGACAGATCATCCAAAATGAAAATACATGAGGAAACACAAGCTATAAATGATACATTAAACAAGATGGACTTAATTGATATTTATAGGACATTCTATCCAAAAACAACAGAGTGCACTTCTCAAGTGCTCATGGAACATTCTCCAGGATAGATCATATCTTGGGTCACAAATCAAGCCTTGGTAAATTTATGAAAATTGGAATCGTATCAAGAATCTTTTCCGACCACAACGCTATGAGACTAGATATCAATTAGAGGAAAAAAATCTGTAAAAAATAGAAACACATGGAGGCTAAACAATACACTACTTAATAACCAAGGGATCACTGAAGAAATAAAAGAGGAAACCAAAAAATACCTAGAAACAAATGACAATGAAAACACGATGATCCAAAACCTATGGGATGCCGCAAAAGTAGTTCTAAGAGGGAGGTTTATAGCAATACACTCCTATCTCAAGAAGAAACATCTCAAATAAACAATGTAATATTACACCTAAAGCAATTAGAGAAAGAACAAAAAAACCTCAAAGTTATCAGAAGGATAGAAATCACAAAGATCAGATCAGAACTAAATGAAAAAGAAGTGAAGGAAACATTAGTAAAGATCAGTAAAACTAAAAGCTGTTTCTTTGAGAAGATAAACAAAATTGATAAACCATTAGCCAGACTTCTCAGGAAAAAAAGGGAGAAGACTCAAACCAACAGAATTAGGAAAGAAAAAGGAGAAGTAACAACTGACACTGCAGAAATACAAAGGATCATGAGAGATTACCACAAGCAACTATATGCCAATAAAATGGACAACCTGGAAGAAATGGACAAATTCTTTGAAAAGCACAATCTTCCGAGACTGAACCAGGAAGAAATAGAAAATATAAACAGACCAGTCACACGCACTGAAATTGAAACTGTGATTTAAAATCCTCCAACAAACAAAAGCCCAGGACCAGATGGCTTCACAGGCAAATTCTATCAAACATTTAGAGAAGAGCTAACACCTATCCTTCTCAAACTCTTCCAAAATATAGCAGAGGGAGGAACACTCCCAAACTCATTCTACGAGGCCACCATCGCCCTGATACCAAAAGTAGACAAGATGTCACAAAGAAAGAAACCTACAGGCCAATATCACTGATGAACATAGATGCAAAAATGCTCAACAAAATACTAGCAAACAGAATGCAACAGCACATTAAAATGATCATATACCATGATCAAGTGGGGTTTATCCCGGGAATGCAAGGATTCTTCCATATGCGCAAATCAATGTGATACACCATATTAACAAACTGAAGAATAAAAACCATATGATCATCTCAATAGATGCAGAAAAAGCTTTCTACAAAATTCAACACCCATTTATGATAAAAATCCTCCAGAAAGTAGGCATAGTGGGAACTTACCTCAACATAATAAAGGCCATATATGACAAATGCACAGCCAACGTCATCCTCAATACTGAAAAACTGAAACCATTTCCACTAAGATCAGGAACAAGACAAAGTTGCCCACTCTCACCACTATTATTGAACATAGTTTTGGAAATTTTAGCCACAGCAGTCAGAGAAGAAAAAGAAAGAAAAGGAATCCAAATTGGAAAAGTAGTAAAGCTGTCACTGTTTGCAGGTGACATGAAACTATACGTAGAGAATCCTAAAGATGCTACCAGAAAACTACTAGAGCTAATCAATGAATTTGTTAAAGTAGCAGGATACAAAATTAATGCACAGAAATCTCTTGCATTCCTATACACTAGTGATAAAAATCTGGAAGTGAAATTAAGGAAACACTCCCATTTACCATTGCCACAAAAAGAATAAAATACCTAGGAATAAACCTACCTAAGGAGACAAAAGACCTATATGCAGAAAACTATAAGACACTGATGAAAGAAATTAAAGATGATACAAATAGATGGAGAGATATACCATGTTCTTGGATTGGAAGAATCAACATTGTGAAAATGACTATACTACCCAAAGCAATCTACAGATTCAGTGCAGTCCCTGTCAAACTACCACTGGCATTTTTCACAGAACTAGAACAAAAAATTTCACCATTTGTATGGAAACACAAAAGACCCCGAGTAGCCAATGCAATCTTGAGAAAGAAAAACGGAGCTGGAGGAATCAGGCTCCCAGACTTCAGACTATACTACAAAGCTGAAGTAATCAAGACAGTATGGTACTGGCACAAAAACAGAAATATAGATCAATGGAACAGGATAGAAAGCCCAGAGATAAACCTATGCACATATGGTCAAGTTATTTTTGATAAAGGAGGCAAGACTGTACAATGGAGAAAAGACAGTCTCTTCAATAAGTGGTGCTGGGAAAACTGGACAGCTACATGTAAAATAATGAAATTAGCACACTCCGTAATGCCATACACAAAAATAAACTCAAAATGGATTAAAGACTTAAATGTAAGGCCAGACACTCTAAAACTCTTAGAGGAAAACATAGGCAGAGCACTCCATGACATAAATCACAGCAAGATCCTTTTTGACCCACCTCCTAGAGAAGTGGAAATAAAAACAAAAATAAACAAATGGGACCTAATGAAACTTCAAAGCTTTTGCACAGCAAAGGAAACTGTAAACAAGAGGAAAAGACAACCCTCAGAACGGGAGAAAATATTTGCAAATGAAGCAACTGACAAAGGATTAATCTTTAAAATTCACAAGCAGTTCATGCAGCTCAATATCAAAAAAACAAACAACCCAATCCAAAAATGGGCAGATGACCTAAATAGACATTTCTCCAAAGAAGATATACAGATTGCCAACAAAACACATGAAAAAATGCTCAACGTCATTAATCATTAGGGAAATGCAAATCAAAACTGCAATGAGATATCATCTCACACCAGTCAAAATAGGCATCATGAAAAAAATCTACAAACAATAAATGCTGGAGAGGGTGTGGAGAAACGGGAACCCTCTTGCACTCTTGGTGGGAATGTAAATTGATACAGCCACTATGGAGAACAGTATGGAGGTTCCTTAATAAACTAAAAATAGAATTACCATTGACTCATCAATCCCACTCCTGGGCATATACCCAGAGAAAACCATAAGTCAAGAAGAGTCATGTACCACAATGTTCATTGCAGCTCTATTTACAATAGCCAGGACATGGAAGCAACCGAACTGTCCATTGACAGATGAATGGATAAAGAAGATGTGGCCCATATATACAATGGAATATTACTTAGCCGTAAAAAGAAACGAAATTGAGTTATTTGTAGTGAGGTGGATGGACCTATGTTCTGTCATACAGAGTGAACTAAGTGAGAAGGAGAAAAACAATGCCGTATGCAATCACATATATATGGAATCTGAAAAAAAAATATGGTCATGAAGAACCTTGGGGCAGGATGGGAATAAAGATGCAGACGTAGAGTATGGTGTTGAGGAGACGGGGAGGGGGAAGTGTAAGCTGAGACAAAGTGAGAGATTGGCGAGGACATATATACACTAGCAAATGTAAAATCAATAGCTAGTAGGAAGCAGCCACGTAGCACAGGGAGATCAGCTCGGTGCTTTGTGACCACCTAGAGCAGTGGGATAGGGAGGGTGGGAGGGAGGGAGATGTAAGGGGGAACAGACATGGGGATATATGTATATGTATAGCTGATTCACTTTGTTATAAAGCAGAAACTAACACACTATTGTATAGCAATTATATTCCAAAAAAGATGTTACAAATAAATAAATAAATATATCATTCCACTCCCTTCTGGCTTGTAGAGTTTCTGCTGAGAAATCAGCTGTTAACCTTATTGTAGTTCCCTTGTATGTTATGTGTCCTTTTTCTCTTGTTGCTTTTAATAATTTTCTTTGACTTTAATTTTTGTCAGTTTGATTACTGTGTATCTTAGCGTGTTTCTCCTAGGGTTTATCCTGCCTGGGACTCTCTGCGCTTCCTGGACCTGGGTGGCTGTTTCCTTTCCCATGTTAGGGAAGTTTTCAACTATAATCTCTTCAAATATTTTCTCGGGTCCTTTCTCTCTTCTTCTGGGAACCCTATTATGAGACTGTTGTTGCGTTTAATGTTGTCCCAGAGGTGTCTTAGGCTGTCTTCATTTCTTTTCATTCTTTTTTCTTTATTCTGTTCTGCTGCAGTGAATTCCACCATTCTGTCTTCCAGGTCACTTATCCGTTGTTCTGCCTCAGTTATTCTGCTATTGATTCCTTCTAGTGGATTTTTCATTTCAATTATTGTATTTTTCATCTCTGTTTGTTTTTTCTTTAATTTTTCTAGGTCTTTATTAAACATTTCTTGCATCTTCTTGATCTTTGCCTCCTTTCTTTTTCCAAGGTCCTGGATCATCTTCACTATCATTATTCTGAATTCTTTTTCTGGAAGGTTGCCTATCTCCACTTTATTTACTTGTTTTTTGGGGTTTTATCTTGTTCCCTTATCTGGTACATAGTCCTCTGCGTTTTCATTTTGTCTGTCTCTCTGTGAATGTGGTTTTTGTTCCACAGACTGCAGGATTGTAGTTCTTTGTGCATCTGCTGTCTGCCCTCTGGTGGATCAGGCTATCTAAGAGTCTTTTGAAAGCTTCCTGATGGGAGGGACTGGTGGTGGGTAGAGCTGGGTGTTGTTCTGGTGTGCAGAGCTCAGTAAAACGTTAATCCGCTTGTCTCCTAATGGGTGGCGTTGAGTTTTCTTCCTGTTGGTTTTTTTGCCTGAGGCGACCCAGCACTGGAGGCTACAGGCTCTTTGGTGGGGTAATGGCAGACTTTTGGAGGGTTGACGCCAAGGGGTACTTCCCAGAACTTCTGCTGCCAGTGTCCTTGTCCCTGCAGTGAGCCACAGCCACCCCTCACCTCTGCAGGAGAACCTCCAACACCAGCAGGTACGTCTGGTTCAGTCTTCTATGGGGTCACTGCTCCTTCCCCCTGGGTCCTGATGTGCACACTACTTTGTGTGTGCCCCCCAAGAGTAGAGTCTCTGTTTCCCCTAGTCCTGTTGAAGTCCTGCAATCAAATCCTGCTAGCCTTCAAAGTCTGATTCTCTGGGAATTACTCCTCCCATTCCCGGACCCCCTGGTTGGTAAGCCTGGCGTGGGGCTCAGAACCTTCCCTCCAGTAGGTGGACTTCTGTTGTATAATTGTTCTCCAGTTTGTGAGTCATTCACCCAGTGGTTATGGGATTTGATTTTATTGTGATTGAGCCCCTCCTACTGTATCGTTGCAGCTTCTCCTTTGTCTTTGGGTGTGGGGTATCTTTTTGGTGAGTTCCGGTGTCTTCCTTTTGATGATTGTTCAGCAGTTAGTTGTGATTCCAGTGCTCTCGCAAGAGGGAGTGCGCGCAGATCTTTCTAATCCGCCATCTTGAACCAATCTCTCTTGACAGGTATTTTTAAAAACAGGAGAAAATTTTTTTATATTTACTTTGATTTTTATCATTTTTAGTGTTCCTTGTTTCTTTGGATATATTCAAATTTTTGTCTAGTATTGTACACCTTCTGCCTGAAAATCTGTTTTGTTAACAGGTTTTTTTTTCTTTCAGTACTTCACATGTTATTCCATTGTTTTTTAGCTTGCATAGTTTTGGATAAGAAGTCTGCTGTATTATATTTGCTATTCCAAATATAAATATTTCTATTTTTTCTCTCTGGCTGCCTTCAAAGATTCTCTTTTTCTTTGATTTTTCAGCAGCTTGGCTATTTGGTGTGTATTTTTGTTTTGTTTTCTTTGCTGGGGAGGGAGAGGGTCCCTAAAGTTCACAGATTTGTGGCGTGATGTCTTTCATTATTTTTGGAAATTTTTCAGCTGTTAACTGTTTAAATGTTTCTTCTACCATGTTCTCAATCTTTTCTCCTTCTGGGATTCCAGTTATACTTATGCTAGACCCTTTGCTATTTTCTTTCAGCTTGTATGTGCTTTGGGGTTTCCCCCACTCTTTTTTGTCTCTTTGTGTTTTAATTTTTATTTCTATTGATCTACAAGTTCACTGAGTCTTTATTTTGTTGAGTCTACTGCTCAACCTTTTGAAATAATTGTTTATCTTTGATAATGTTTTTCATTTCTAACATCTTCATTTACCTCTTATAATTTCTGTTTCTCTACAAAATTCCACATCTGTTCATGGATATTCACCTTTTCTACTAAATTCTTTAATATATTAATCATGATTATTTTAAAGTCCCTATCTGATAGTTCTAACATCTTGGTCACCTATGAGTCTCATTCTGATGATTGATTTATCTCCTGACAGTGAATTATTTTTTCTTTCCTTTTTTAAAATGTATCTCTTAATTTTGTATTGAATGATGGACATTGTGTGTAGAAAAACACTAGAGACTGAAATTAACAATATTTAATCTCTGGAAGTAGCACACTTCCTTTTATTTCAGGCAGTTAGTATGGGGTGGAGGACCAGCCAGTCTAGTCAGAAGTTGAGCTGGGTTCATGTTTTGCTGTTGCTAACTTTACTTCAGTGCAGTAGTCTTCAGAACTTTAGTAGTTGGCTGTTCCTACCTTGTGCTTAGAGTAGGGGTACTAGAGGAATTTTTTTAGTGTTCCTGCTCTCTCTTCAGACTTTAGCCATTCATGCCTGCCTGTTCCACAGAGAGATTCTCTCCATACTCTTGTTCTTCTCCCAACAGTAGGCTATTATTGATAAGCACCATGCTGAACAGCCATCACTGTTACTGTTTATCTATGAAGCAAAACCCATTTCTAAACATTTTGGTTCTAAGTAGAAAGAAATTCAAAGTAGATTAAGTAGTGAGGAAAGAAGCTGTAATTTTCCATTGGTTGTACCCATATCACAGTTGCTACATGTGATTAAATAATTAAATAGGTAAGTAAATAATTCAAGCCCTATATTAATTGATTAAATAATGTCCTGTATTATTGATTAAATAAAGTCTTGTATTAATTATACTTGAGAAATATTATTGTTAGTAATCTGAAAACTGTAGTTTCTGTGAGATGTATAAAATCTGAATATATAGTAAAGGCTTACTTAATGTCAAATATTCTTTTTTTAATATGAAGCTTGAATACTTCACATTGTTTATATAGAGAAGTGTATTAGTTTCCTGGGGATGCTGTAATGAAGTTCCACAAACTGGTGGCTTAAAACAACAGAAATTTATTATTTTACAGTTGTGGAGGCTGTAACTTCAAAATCAAGGTGTCATGCAGGACCATGCTCCCTTTAAACCTGTAGGCAAGGAGGGCTTTTTTTTTTTTGCTTCTTCCTAGCTTCTGGTGGCATCTGGAGTTCCTTGGATTGTGGCAGCAAACTCCAGTCTCTTCTGTTGTCTTCACGTGGCTGTCTTCTCCATTTGTGTTTTCATGTCTTCATATGGCATTCTCCTCTCTGCATCTCTCTCTTCTTCTTATAAGAATACCAGTCATATTGGATTGGAGACCCACCCTACTACAGTATGACCTCATCTTAACTAATCTCTCTTCATTGACCCTGTTTCCAAATAAAGTCTGAGGTACTGGGAGTTAGGACTTGAACATATATTTTTGGGAGACACAGTTCAACCCATAATAAGCAGGAATAATGTCAGTGTCTCAAAAGCAGACTCCTTTATCAGTAGCGTTATCTCAGATAAAGATATTAAACTACTGAACCTAAATGGCAGGCTAAGCATATGCTCATGAGTAAATCTGTGTGTCATAAATTTGTGTTTTAAGTTTATAAGAAGAAATTTGATATTTGATTCCTTTTCAGTTCAGGTAAATTTAAAGATAGCGACTAACATTTTTTAAATCACATTTCAATGAAAATATTTACAAACATTATCCTATTTAACTCCTTATTTGGAGCATTATTCATACAGAATTCTGGCAAACTTTAGAAATTCAGTCATTTTCTTAACTGAGTAATGTGATAGTTTGGGGATTTTCAGTAATATTTTTCATTTAGTTATCTAAGACATCTGAGTTTCGCAACACGTGGCTGGCATTCACTGAAAATGAAAGGGCTCTTAATGGGCTCTTTGAAGTTTAAAATCTAGGATTCTAATCTCAGTTATAGTTTGGTATTGACTAAAAAGTCTCAGAATAGTATTTGTGTCCCTGCATTTAATATGAGTCTAATTTATGTTGCCTGTTGTATTAAAATCCTTGTTTAGTGTATATTATACATTTTCAAATTCTGTTATAACTAAGTATTTGTTCTTAGAGGTTTAAAAGTGGCATAGTAGTAGAGTCTGAAGGAAAGACGTGAGGAATGTGATTAAAATAAATGTTATGTTATTAAAATAAATGGCATCTTTATAATGTTATCACTTTTTCTAAACCAATACTAGTAAGGTCTTAAGTTATAATTGTTTTGACTTTAAGCACCTAATCTAAGGGAAAAAAAAAAAAAAAGAGGTCATGAAGAACCTAGTGGCAAGATGGGAATAAAGACACAGACCTACTAGAGAATGGACTTGAGGATATGGGGAGGGGGAGGGGTGAGATGTGACAGGGTGAGAGAGTGTCATGGACATATATACACTACCAAATGTAAAATAGATAACTAGTGGGAAGCAGCCGCATAGCACAGGGAGATCAGCTCGGTGCTTTGTGACCACCTAGAGGGGTGGGATAGGGAGGGTGGGAGGGAGGGAGATGCAAGAGGGAAGAGATATGGCAACATATGTATATGTGTAACTGATTCACTTTGTTGTAAAGCAGAAGCTAGCACACCATTGTAAAGCAATTATACTTCAATAAAGATGTTTAAAAAAAAAAAAAAAAAAAAAAAGCACCTATTCTGAATCACTTTTTTGTTCACTAAGAAAAAGCACATCAAAAATTATTGTTATTTCTAGACAGTATAATTTTTCAGAGCTCAGCTTTCTAGCTTAGCTTGTAAAACGAATTTCTGATTTATTTGCCATGGTCTTTATAGTGTCTAGTAATACTTACTTGGGAAAAATTTAAATAAGTACATTAATTATAATGATTAATGATTGGAAAGCTAAAATAGCAAAATTTAACACATTAAAAAACCTTACACAGCATATGTTAAGTATTTCCTGTGTGCACACATGGACACAGTAGAAATAGAAGTAGAAATTGAAATGAATAAGAGAATGTCAAAGCTAAAAAGAAGTCTGACCATCTTCTACTCTTGCTTTCCCCCCTTTTCCAGATTAGGAAACTGACATCAACAGAGGTTAAGAGGCTTTCTTATGGTCAAACTTAACAAAACCCCAAATTTAAAGACCTTATTATAGTTATTTTATAAGTCATTACCTCAGTGATAATCACTAAGTGAGTGATTACCTCAGTTTTTTAAAATATTAAACACTTCTACTTTGCCTTATTGAAATTCTTAATTTTAACATTTCAAATTTTAGGTAACAAAAAAATTCTAATTTCTACTCCAACAACCAGGACTAGTCCAAGGACTTCATCATTAAATGTTCTTTCCATTCAGGTCCTCAGTTTATGACATGTCTACAACTTTATTTATTTAAAGAGGGAAGTCTTACTTCCTGTTGAAAATAAATCTTCTTTACCCTTAAATAGCTATAACTGAATTTTAATTACAGTATGAGATACTGAAAGTGATTGGGAAAAGTTGCATATCATCCTAGGTCTAATAGTGGAGAGGGTGAAAAAGTGGGAAAGATTGTATCTGATGTCTTCTCTTTTCTGTCTGTGAAAGTAGGAAGCATGGTTTCTGTTAAGAATGCAGAAGTTGGGAAAGGGAGGGACTTGTAAAAGTTGTGACTGTTTGGATGGCTCATCATGGGTAATGTGACAGGGATGTGTGAAAAGATGTGCAGCATAGTTTAAGGGTTTGTCCTTGTTTGTAAGGCATATAAGTTTTACAGAGTTAAAGAAAAGATTGTGTAATTTGTTCAGTCTTTGCTGTGGTTCTAATATTGTTAGTTAAAGCACATTTTTCAGAGATTTGGAAATTTCTCACTCTCAACGTGGATCTCAATGAATGGATATGTGACTCTCCATGAGTTTTGATACAGATATGAAAATTGTGTTATTGTACTATGCTTCTTTAATCTCTTAACCAATTATATGTGAAATAGATTCTGCCTATCATATTCTTTCTGTTTAGCCTGCATTTTGGACAGCTATTGTTTAATGTAGATTGGTCTTAATATTTGTTAAGTTCATGGGTACCCTAAAAAGATTTTGGGGGGAAAGATACCCAAGAACTTGTCAGAAATGAATCTTTAAAAAAGATTCAAAATTGACACCAGGACAGTGCTACTGTCTTGCTGAACTAAATGGTAAAGGTATTTCAGTATACCTTTTTTAGTGTGTAATGAGGGAACGTTGAATTGGAATTCAGATTTCCCAAGTTTTACTTCAGAAGGCTGATATTTAATCATCACAATTTCTTTAAGCAAAGTCTGAGTTGAAATATAAGAAAAATGAAATATGGTTTATAATTTATCTTCTTAATTCACTTATAATAGTATTATCTCTAAAATACATGTACAAGAAAAGTCATTTTTATCTCTGTGTTCAGAGCCTTAGCTTTCATTTTGGCCATCAGTAACCCTAAAGAGCCTTTGTTAGCTTTATGCTCCATATCATCTTTAATTATGTCAGATCTCTAGCACTTACTATAATGTGTGTGTGCAGCCGGTGCACAGCCAGCATTGTTAATTAACACAGAGCATTTGTGCAGGATGCTTTTATAGAAAACAGAGTGAGTGAGGCAGTGCACAAATCCATGACAGTGTAACATGTTAAAAGTGAACTCTTTAATTGCTAAAACTTCTTTGAAAACACAAAAGATAATTTATTCAGTAGTATCTCCACAACACATACTTTTCTCGTGTTTTTCAATATTAATTTTTGACAAAATTTAGATGAAAGCTTATTAGTATGATCAGCTCCTGTAGTTTATTTCTCTCGTGTAGTCATAATTTTCTGAGGTGCTGCATCATAATCATCACCACAGCAACCACTCCTGATGTCACAGAGGATTATTACTTCTGGTGGGAAATAAGTAGTTTGAGCAGATGGTTGCATAAGGAATGAAGATCTTGTTATTATACAAAGAAGTAGAGGGTGGGAGGAAAACATCAAATATGTATGTATGCATAATTCGTTTAAAATAGAATTATGGTACTGAGAATTTCTGAGAAGAAATATGAAAAAAGGTGATGTTTAAACCACAAAAGTGGAAGGTAGCATGGAAAACATAGACTTTTAGATTATAAAAATAAATTATTTTTAAAAATTAATTTTAGATAAAATTTGCTATTGCACATTATCGGCCACTTTGACATCCAACACCGTGCTGCTTCCCCAGTCTTCCTCCTTAGTCTTTTCAAAGATTTAAGCCTTCTAAATTCTCCTTTCAGAAAGCTGGTGATTATTGAAATGATAAAAAAACAAACAGTGTATTTGCTGATATTATTGTAAAGCTTTTCTATAAGCAAGAGTATAAAAAAGTTCCAGAATTGTGCTTATCCAGTCATATTATTACACAGGCTTGATAGTCAGCTTCTAGTAGCTACTTGGGTCTCTTTCCATTTTTTTCTTTCAAATTCTAACATGTATGCATCCATTTATCTCTCTCTTTTTCTCCCTCCCTCATTGTGAACTGTTTTTTTCCCCATGTACATGCTACATACTCTTGAACTAAATTAACTGTCTTATTGAATGTACAAAAAAGGAAACTGTCAGCAAAGACCTGCTCCTGTATATTCTGCAATAGGTTCAACCTCACCCATCAGATTTAAAAATCAAATAGAATGCCAGTGGTAGTGAAGGAGTGAAGCAGCAGGAACTCACACACTGCTGGAGGGAATGTACACTGGCTTTGGAAGCCTGTTTGTCATTATCTAAAAAAGTGGAAGATGTGCAGATGCTATGAACCAACAATACCACCTGGGTATTATAAATAATAGCCCAAACCTAAAAACAACCCAGGTAATAATCAGCAAAAGAATAGACAAATAATTACTATGTGTTCATACAATGAATATTGTACAGCCAAGAAGCATATAACAGAGTGGATGAATTTCATAAACATACTGTTGAGTGTAAGAAGGCACAAAAAGAATGAATACAACATGATTTCATTCAAATAAAGTTCAAAAAAAGCAAAACCAAACCATATTGTGGTGGTTTAAACATTAAAAAAGTAGATGATTTTCATTCTCACTTCTCCCTCTCTCTCTCTCTCTCTCTCTCTCTCTCATCCCCAAGGTGAATCATACTTTACCAAAATCTACCCTAAGGCCCCATCCATTCCATAAATATTGAGTGCCTGCTGTGTACTAGGCATCTGGGGAAAGATACAAGCAAATCTGAACGTAGGATATACTATAACCCATCAGATAGTTGTATTCAGAGGTTGTTTTTTAGGTCCTTTCCTCAACCTTAGCGTATAACTTGTACTTGGTAATGGAATACCAGCTTGTTCACATTTTTTTCTCATTTGTGAGGCATAATAAACATGACATACAAATTTTATTGCTTCCTGCTTTTGGCTACTGAATATCTTTTTGACTACTGAAGAGTAATACCACCTGTTAGATTTAAAGTGCAGTATCTCATTAGATTTAAAGCCCTGCTCTTACCTAGTGTGAAGAAAGATCATATTTGTGCTGGAAACTACTTTGTGTGAGAGGTCATCATTAAAGAATGTAGCAGGGCTTAAAGAATTGGTGGGCTGCACTTTCTCCAGTGGTTGGATACCTCATAATTATGGAAAATAAAAATGTAAATTGTATTTCTAGAAGTGACAGCTCAGGATGCTTCACAAATTAGAAGTCACTTATTATCAGAAGAGTTAAAAGTGAGCCTACATTCGGGGATATGAAAGTTTAAGATAAGGAACCTTTTGGAAATTATTTTTAAGTGAACAATAATAATACTCATTTTAATATCCTAACATAAAGCTATAGGACTACCTTCACTGCTGAAACACAGTTTATATGGACTTGTGTAATGACAGATGTTCTAATATATATTTTAAATAATTTGTAAGATGCCTTTAAAAACTTACTGGTTTTGGTAGAGTAAAAGAACACAGCATTATAGCACAGGGAACTCTACTCAATGCTCTGTGACCTAAATGAGAAGGAAATCCAAAAAAAAGGGGATATATGTATACGTATAGCTGATTCACTTTGCTGTACAGTATAAATTAACACAACACTGTAAAGCAACTATACTCCAATTTAAAAAAAGCATTTTTATTTCTTTGCATCCTCAGATTCTTTAAAATATTTTAATAAAATTCTCTTTGACTCAGATATCTTCTATTATATGTGCTTTGCTTTTCTTCTCAAATTTGGTAATAATGTATCAATAATTTCTAATGTAGAAATTGAACTTATGCTCTTCAGCCAACTCTTGATAACACATAGCTATCTTGTAGTCCAAACAGGGCAGGGAGGGAGGAAGGGAACGAAGAAGGAAGCAAAGGAAGGGAAGTGAAATACTGTGGTTCTGAAACACAAGTAGGTAATTTGCCTTTTAATTGTAGTTACGTTCTTATTTATTGCATTATTAAATTTGATGAACAAATTTGTTGAATAAATTTTATTAAAATTTATTGAATTATTTAATGTTTTGAATATTGAATACCTCAGTGTTGATAGGAAGCCAGCTTAGCTTTCTAAGCATACACGATTTATATTTTGAAAGCCCATATTTACTCAACAGTTAGAATTAAAAACTATTTGAGCTTTGTAATTTAGGGATGGGATATATATTGTATATGCATAGTGTTGAAGGTCTGAACCTTTATATTTGTCATCCTAATATTTAGTTTTTTCTGACATGATCCACATACAAATTGCCTAACAATTTAGATAATTTACATTTATGTTATTGGAAAAGAAAACTTTAGAAATTAGATTTCTAAATGAGATATGACCAATGTACTTGGCTGGTTCATGTGACTAGCTACCTTGGCACTTAAGAATTTTCTGTGATCTTATTAGCTAATTAGCATAGGGTCCTTTTCTGCATCTGTATAATCATAGAATAAAGCCAAGTGGACGTGGCACAAAACTTAAGTGAACAAAACTGTTTTGTTTCATTTTAGTATGGATTTCCTTAAAATTTTGCAAAATTGTGAAGCTAGTATTTATGAAGCCCTGCAATATAAGTTGTGTGTGTGTATTTCTACCACAGGAAATGATATGTATTGTCTCATATTCTAATATGGTTCAGCAACAGTTATAAAGATATGACCTTAGTTTCAGTTCTTTTATTAGGAAAATGAAAATCTTTCACTTACTAACTAATTTCATAGCTGTAAGTCCTTTGTGAGCCATTTCTTTTACTGATCCTTTTGTTGTGCGTCTATAGCTGCAAGATCCAGTATAGCAGCCACTAGGCATTTTGACTCTTGAGCAATTGAAATGTGGCTAGTCTGAATTGACATGCAACTGTAAGTGTAAAATATAAAATATACTTGGATTTCAAAGATTTATTACAAAGCAGAGATATAAAATATTTCATTAATAATTTGTATATTGATTGTGTATTGGAGTGATCAGTATTTTAGATATATCGGATTGAGTAAAATATATTACTAACTTTTCACTTTTTATGTTTTTAATGTGGCTACTAGTAAATTTAAATTATGTAGGTAGCTCACGTTTGCGGCTCTCATATTTTTATTGGATAGCACTGTTCTAGAGTCTATCATATTTTATATAAGGAAGTCAGATTTAGAAAGACATAGTCTTTCTTTCATCTCTTTCCAATCCTATGTTCAAGGGTTAGAAAGTATTTTAAAGCAGTTTACATGTTCCAACAGTTAAATGACATCTGTTCTATGTAATGTAAGTGTACACATAATAGAAGGTATGTCTGACCATTTGACCACTGGTTGTAATGTTGAAGTGTATTGGTGTGCTCTTGAATGGAGAGAATAAGGAAAAATGAAACACAAACTACTAAGAAATGAAAAAGGGAACATGCTTATGTACTATTGAAAATGCCAGTAAAAGACCCTAGTACTAATCTTTAGGAATTACATATTGTAATCTAAAATTATACTGTGTTGCAGATGGTTATCTTTGGTAATAACTGACTTTGAAACCACTGATAGAAAGATACGTTCAGTGGTTTCCAAGCTGAGAAAAAAAAATATTCCAATGGAATATTAGTTCCTATTTTTTTCTCTTACACAGAGTTGTCATCTGTGAAAGAGGAGGCAAAATATTCCACATGTCATAGTCATAAAATCTTAGGACCCACAGAAGTTCTTTAAGTTCCTATATGATACCAATGAGAAGAATCATTTTTCTCCTAAAAAGTGATGGTCTCTTTTCCCCATCCCACCCCCATTTCCATGTTTATTTGTTTTGTTTTCCAAAAAGTCATATTTAATGCCCTACTTAGGTTTATTTAATACTTGCTAAATAAGGAATAACTGTTATGTTTTGTATTTGAAATTGTAAGGTACATTTCTTTTTTCTTTTCTTTTTAATTTGACTCTTTGTTTTACAGATGAGGGCAGAAGTGCAGTTGACCAAGCAGGTGGTGCACAGATTGTAATTGACCATTTAAGGTCACTGTGCAGTAAAACAGATCCCGCCAATGAGAAGCTCTTGACTGTCTTTTGTGGCATGCTGATGAACTATAGCAATGAGAATGGTAAACAAAATTGAAAACTTGCTTTATCTGTGGGGGAAAAATTAAAAATCATTACTGTAGTATAAACCAAAACTATTTAGAAAAATTATGAACAAAGCATTCATAAGTAGCATATAAAATTAGTAATTAGTCAACATTAAATAACAATGTTTAAAAATACAAAATGGTCAAATTTACTAAATGGGACTAATTGTTGAAGGGTTGTCCATGTTAATCAATACCAAAAACAAGAAACAACGTAATGGTATGGTTTAAGATTTTTTGCTATGAACATTTAAAAAATATACAATGTTAAAATACCTTCATGTTTATTACTTTATATTAATACCAGGAGCAGCTTTAAAACATAAACACTGTCTATATAAATAGAATTATTTTCTTTAGATACTGGATTTACTTATAACAATAAAAAAATCTTTTAATGAAATCTGGCCTTAGAAAAATAAAGTTCAGATGTTTGATTTTAGAAATTTAATAAATACTTGTAAACAGAAGTTTCTTTTCACTGTAAAACATTCTTAGAACCCAGCAACAAATAACATGTCAATTTTCAGATAGCCTATATGGTTGTTAATTAATTGAACATAAGAACAGTGAAACGAAGGCTTCATTGTACTTTTAAATGTCACAAAAAATTCATGTATCTATTCTATGAATTACTGCATGGTAAAACACTCAAATTCTGGTAGGTTCCTAGAATTAATACAAATAAGGTCTTTCTGTGGCTTATTTCATCATGGCATTTTAAGTTGTAGTCTCTGGCAGAGACCAACTTTACTTGTATATTGAACATGTAATAGTATTCTTTCATGTGTCCTAGAAACACGTGGCCCTTTAGGTATATTTTTTATTTCTTCATGAGTCCAAAGAAATATTCTCAGTAATTAAAAAAAAAAAAAAAGGTAAACATTGATGACAAATGGCTACTGACATTTGACCTTGGTGTTAGTGACAACAGCAAATGGTGGGGACTGAGCCCTGTCCCATTGAAAGGGGAGAGCTACTACTCTCCTCTAGCCAGTTGCTTCTGTGTGGGCAGTTTGGAAACATACTGCCAAATCTTTTCATCTGGTGGGAAGAGGAAGCTAGAAATTTAACTTTTCATGTGACATCTGTTTTTTAAATGGTGGATTACATTTGCTTCTTTAGCACTGTACAAGCCAAACAGAATGTGTCCTCAGGTCACATCCTTTCCAAGAAACACCAGTTTTAAACTTATGAATTAAAGTTATCCATTATAATAATAAAAAATAGCTCTTATTCATCAAATGGCTTGCCTGTTAAACCTGAGCTAATAACAAATGTAGTCTTTATAGGGTCAGTAACCTCTGTTTTTCTTACCCTCTGGTGGAATCATTTTTGAAGAGAAAATGTCCTAAATATGAACAGGAGAATTCATCTATCTGGGTAATCTACAAAATGAACAGTCAGTTCCTAAATAATTGAAATTTGACCATAATACACAGGTATCTGAATTACATTAAGAAATCATTGGCCAGTTGTTCTTGTCACTTCCTTTTTCTTCAGCTTCATTTAGGCTTGGACACCTGAGAAAGTGGGACAAAGCTAAGTGGGAGAAGGGTTTAGAAAGACAAGTGAAAGAAACTAGTTGTGAAGTTATTATGGCAGCTTTGGATATAAAAGAATTAGGCTTGTTATGCGTCTAAACTAGTTGTTTATCCTTTGAGGAAGTTCTTCAAAAATCTGTACAAAAGCTTATCAGATGGCAAAATGGTCTTCAAAAACATCACATTCTAATCCAAAGGAGATTGTGATTGAGTCTCTATAATAGGATGTCACACTGTGTAGGGAGGTGTACTGAGAAGGTAATGTTAACAACATGCAGAGTGCACGGTCTAAATGCGTGATATATTTCTTTTGTAAGGGTAGGTTTTTTTTTTCCCCTGGTGTGCTAGTATTCCCAAGAAATAGCTTAGATACTTTAGAAAGCTATATTAACTTTTCTCAGAACATTATTCGAGCAGTGGTGTTTTTGTTCCAGTATTCTAAAAGCTGCAATTTGAATGCAGCTTTCAAAACTTATTAGATAAAATAGAAGTAAACTTACCTTTAGTATTTTAAAGGAACAAATGCCAGACTTGTAACGATCTTTCCTCTGCTTCCTTTTACTTTTGTCTGTCATGGGGATCATAGTTTGTGAAGTGGTTCTTTTTCTCCATAATGCTCTTTAACTTAAATTATATCCTTTTTTTGTTTTACATAAATATTAAACATCTTTGTTGTTGTATCAATTATTTACTTACTCTTTTCTTTAAAATATGTGTTGAAAGACTTTCCAACTTAATGTTAGGTCTTCTTGGTTAACTTAAGATCATTTGGTATTGATCCTGTCCACCTGTATGAGTCACTGAGCCAAAAAGCAGTAGAGCTTTTTGAAACTCAGGAGGCGCTTTTTATTAGCACTGATACATGAAATTCCTTTTTATGTGTATTTACTATTGAATTCCAGTGCACAAGCCTGTGCTAGTTTCTGAGTAGAATAGTTGAGTGATAAATACCTCCTTATTACTCTAACCGAAAAATTAACTCTACCCTCGGGCCCAATAACTTAAGCCTCATTTGTAGTTAGGGAGTTATTCTTTAGCTTCATAGATAAAATTTTTTTAAACAGAGAGAGGTAAGAAAGTACTGAAATGGTAACAAAGACCCACCAACATAGTTTCTCTAATAACATTTTCAAATTGTTTATTAGTCCTAAAGGTGGCTTGACACCAGGCTGAGACTTAGGATATCTTGATTCCTGTCCATATAGTGGACGACTCTGAGCATATCAAATCTTTGAACACATTAAATAGGAAATCAAGTTTCTTAAACACATGCAAGAAAGATAGCTATAATGAAAACACTCAGTAAAGGCATTTTTATACCCTTTGATAAAACTGTATAAAACTCAAGGTTCATGAGTTTTAAAACTTTTGAACCAGCTCAAGACTTTAAGCTATGAGCTAGATATATTCTTTTGTTTCCCCGCTGGTGAAGCAATTAAAACTTTCTATATTCAGACAAGTAAGTTTGGAATATCTGAATAGAAGAAGTTATAATTGCTTAGCTAGAAAAGTTGTATCAGTAATATTGCTAAATAAAATCATGTTTAAATAGAATAACAAACAAAACTTTGTTTAGTAAAAATCATTTCAAATTTTTCCTTTGGGGAAAAATCATACCTGTTTTTCACATGGCGAAAAAGCACTCTTCAGTTCTGTGGCCCTCCAAAATATTCTGAGTATTTGACAGCTGTGGTTAGAGACAAGCGTATTGACAGTTCGATGTTCAGTTTGAGGAAATGTGAACTTCCTGTATTTTCTTTATGTAGTTACAGCAGGGGTCCCCAACCCCGGTACCGGTCTGCGACGGCCTGTTAGGAACCGGGCCTCACAGCAGGAGGTGGGCAGTGGGCAAGCGGGCCCTTCTAAAGTGACTAACATAATATACACAGTCTATGATGGGCTTCTTCATGTGACCAGTGTCATATATATGATATATGTATGTGTGTGTGTATATATAGATATATGTATATACATATGATTTTTACAAATAGAGCTGATTTTTCTGTGGTATCTTAATAACTCCTTATTATCGAAAGAGTAATTTCTCTTTTTTTATGGTTCCTGAAATCTCTCCGCGATACTCTCATGATAATTCTCACATTTATTTGCCACACGGACTTATGATAACTGAACTATGGTTGAAGGGAGGCCATCTGTGTGATTTAAGAAATGCAGCTCATGGAGTATCAGAGCATTTTAACAAATGAATTTAAGTATTAAGCCCAGTACTTAACTTCAGTTGTTTACAATAGGCCTGTAAAGTATCTTCTCTCCTCTAATTTAAAGATCACTTAATATGTAATTAGTTTTAGTTCCTTTCATTTCAACCAGCAGTTTCCCAATTCTAATAATACTCTGCCTAGTGAACTCAGCCAATAACTTGGCTTACTTGATTTTTCTTCACATTTAAAATAGGAAGAATAGAAATTAATAAGGAATAATCCTGATGAAAAACTAAAAACGCACTTTGGCCTGAGCTACTTGTTTATGTTTTGGTATTACTTTATTATAGGTAAGAAAGAATACTTCCTAGATGTTAGATGTTTAGAAAATGATTTGCTTTGCATGAGTGAGGAACTAGTTCCAAAGTTTACTTACTGTGGGTATAAGCTAGTTAATAATTCCACAAATTTCCTAAACACTGAAGACTTTTTGCCTAACTTTAAGGGGAAAAGACAAAACAAAGTGTGTTTTTGCAATTTATTGTCTTTTTTTCTTAATTATATTAATTTTCCTATATACTATTTTCATGTATTTTCTGTTCATAAAGGCATGGGAGATGTACTTTTAAGTTATATCTTTTGAAGCCCAGTTTGTCAAATTAAAGTACTCTAGTATGTTAAGGTGTGTTAAAGACTTATTGTACCCCTGAAAATTTTTTAGGTTTTAAAAAATAATAATATTAGAATTCTTTATTTACTAACTGCTGTTCTCTCTAAAAAAATTTCTGAATTTTTACTATTTGTCCAACAGAGCTTTCTGAAGTAGGTTGCATTCATGAAGTTCTGCTACAAATGTCATTTTAAACAAATTGTTTTATTGACGTACAGAGCAGTTAGTTGTTCTTGTGCCTCCTGCTAATTCTGCCTATTAAATTTGACCAATTAGACTAGGTTAGCTCTTCGTCATAATCCTCTTAAACAATTACTATAATAATGCTGTTATTTAATGGACAGGCTAAGAACTTGGTTTTTAGTAGAGGTGTACCAAATGCATATTTTGGTTTAATTCCACATAGACAAGTATTAGCGTTAATATTCAGCTTTGGCCATTATAGAATGAACTTCTGAATGCAAGAATTGGAAATTTTATCACAAAAAAAAGTGAAATGATTGTTATAGTTTTTTTGGTTAATGATTTAAAGTTTGGCATTATATTATAGAAATAATACTCTTTGCAGCATTTTCAGCTTCTGGATTATTTTTATAATCATGACAGTGCATTTAGCATTGTGATACTAAACAATCAATTTTAACTGAGGACAGTGGAGTGACAAAATAGGTTTCGGGTTCTTTATTCTCTAACATGTTTTTCTTCATTTGCTTTATGTCTTCATTGAAGATGACTAATCATGGATGTTATTGAGTATTACTTTCAAGAATTTTCTCATAGTGAAAATTTAAAGAGGCAGAGTTGGCTTTCTGATTTTAACTCATCCTCATAAGATGTAAAGAATTCTCAAATTGGACTTTTTCCTGAAGGATTCATGGCCTGAATGGAATTAAGTAACTAAAAATCAAAAACAACTCCTAACATTTATTTTATTTTTTGTTGTAAATTATAAAGAGAGTAGATAATATAATCTCTATTATTCTGCCTTGATTTAATTTTTACATTTGTGTAGCTTTCACCCTCATTAGTTATTGCCACATTTTAATATTGCAGTATAAATACACATTTACATTTCAGCTAATAGAATTTCAATACGTGAAACACATTGGGAGATTTTTATCTGTACATGAAATGCTTACCTATATTTAAAAATGAATATTTAGATAGTAAAGATAAAACTGAAAGACCAGGCCTTGTTTTTATTTTTGATGTTACACTGGTTGAAATATGATGGTATCAAGCACATGATCATTGACTATGGACAAATCTGTCGGTGCTAGAAACGACATTGAAGTAAGCGTTCAGGTGTTTGACCTTCAAGAGCTGAGGCAAAAGCCAGAGATGAATAATGGATTTTGGCCAAATATCAGTGCATCTTTAATTCAGACCATTTAAAATATTCATTCAGTGAGAAGCTCAGGGCAGAAAAGTATCATATGTAAACTAACTTGTGTAAAAATTAGTAACCCTGTTTTCTAACTATAAATAAGTCCAGTTAACAGCAAACTGCCTATATTTTATTTACTGAAAAAAAGTTTTAATTAAATATTTGAAAAATGTTTCTTGGAAAGAAATTAGAAATCTTTGGGTTATATAGATATTTCTTGTTAACACAGTTTGTGTGTTGCAAGTAACTTCTATGAATTTTTAAAGTGTAAAAAATTTAATCATAGTAATGCTCCAGGGTAACTAGTATTATTTGGGTTTTTGTTAAAACCAGTAAATCCTTTTGTAAAACAGAATTTTCATGTTTTTAAACGCATATGATTATAAGATATACATGTTGTCTGTAAATTAACCTGGCAATTAGCTCAATTAGCTATACAAAAATTTAGGCTTAAATTTATACTTACTATAGATGTGGCCTTTCAACAATGCCCTATGAGAGCCGAGACTGGATTTATTTCTCCCAATAAGAGGTACGTAAGCCAACAGCTGGCAGTAGTCCTCTCCTAAAAAAACAAAAAACAATTTTAACTTTTAAAAGACCAGTTTGCTTCTGAGATGAAAGCACAGCGTTTTCTTAATCAGAGTAGATGTATATGTAGAAATCTTTGTAGCAGTATTCATTATAACAAGAGTTGATCTGTAGTAAATAATTTAACCTGAAGTGAGTCTAGGGAAAAAGTTATGTGCTGGACTAAGACATAATCATTCTAGATGTCATTGGATTGAGAACAGCAAATGGGTAGGCCTCTTAATAATAAAACATTTTTCCTTTCTCTTGTGATTTGCTTTGAGGTTTTTCATTGTTGCTGTGTTTTACATCATACTCACTCATGTACTTTTGTCAGTTATCTCTAGAACTTTTACGATAGGGAAATATTGCTCTGTAGAGACTTTTATTTTCAGAACCCAGAAAAAAACTTTTTCATTTTTTATTGTTAACTTTTAGAAAGCAAGAAATGTGTAAATGTATTGTTTTTAAACCTCTCATATTCTCAATACTAATGAATCTTGATTTTCTTTTTTTCTTTCTTTGAAATGGCTGTTTGTCATGGAAATGTATAACCTGGGTCTTAAATTATAAAGGTAATCTGGGTGCAAAACATATAATGCAGGTTTTGTGTAAAGAGACCTTTCAAAATCATTGATTTGAAGTTAATTTTAAACAGCTTAAATATTTTTGGTTTTATATCTCAGCACTAGGTTTAAAATAAAAATTCTTCACTTTCCTGATCAATCAACAAAAAGATAGTAAGTCATAAGTAACTGAAAAGGAAGTCTTTACTTGTACCTGCACATGTGTATGTATAAAGTTTTTAACCACAAACCATCCTCTTGGTTGCTGTATTTAAGTCAGTTTACTTTTCAACATTATAATGGATAGAGCTGCAACTTGCTTCAACTTGCAAGTTCTACTTCACTGTTACCTCTTTTCTAATTTTTACTTTTTATATATATTTTTGGAAATATAGATGTGCCATTAGTAAAGGGCAATTTTCTTCCATCTTTATGATGCCCAAATGATTTTTATCCAAATTGTATTAGAACTTCTCATCAAGATTTACATTTGCTTGTTTTTATTGTTTCAACTGTATATAATTAATTTGACTGTAGATGAGGTTTTTATGCAAGCCTGTAAATAGGAAATGTTGTACTCTTTATACTATAAATAATATACATACCAAATATACATACTAATGTAAAGACTGTATATTTTGAATTGTGTGTGTTTTATTTTGACACAGTTTCATCATTAAGTCCTATTTATCAATAAGCTTATTATCTATAAGGGCCATTTCTTAGGAGTAAGATAAACGTGTTATAATCTTCTTAAGAAACCTATTCTTTTTAGTAACTGATCAACATAACTTCAGTTGAGTTACTGCAATTCTTGGCATACATTTCTGGACCATAATCTATACCAACGTTTTAAACATTAAACTTAAAACTCAGGGGGAAAAAGGTTCTTCAACTTGAGATCTTCTCTCCAGATCTCCATTCTTTGGAGTTTCCATGTGTGTGACCTGAAGAACTTGGAACCATTGAAATTCAAATGTAGGTAGGTAAGTGTTCACACCAGCGCATGCGTTGATTGCCTTATATTTCTTTGTATATGCATCTGTATTGCACCCCCTCAGTGCCTTTCTTCCTCTTCCTCCCCATAGATCATGCAGGGCCTGTGTCATCTTGATATCATGTAATTTTGTAATTCTGTATTTTGGTCAGTATTTGTCTGTGTTGTGTGTCAGGAGCAATTTTTAAAAGTCTTCAGACATATATGACATTGTGCTGTCTAAAGACTGTCTTTCACACATAAGTGTTTGCTGTGTATGGGCCTTGGTTGCATTTTTGTGAATTGTGTTTGTTGAGCTCTGACAACATTCCCTTGGAGTTGCTGGTATTCTTTGAAGGATGCAAAAGTCTCAGTCTTGAATTATGTTGCTTATTTTCTCAAATCTAGAGAATGTGAACTATTTCTGGTTCTAAGGATTTCTTCCAGTTAGTCTTTAATTTAAAAGTCATATTCCTGATACAATTCACAATAGCATGAGTGTCAGCTACTGTCCTTTGAAGTCTATTCAAAGCTTTCTTTGGGCAATAAGAAAAAGTGATTCAACTTAATCATTTGCTTCCAGCAATAAGTACTAATACTAATTTATTCCACACAAACAGGACCTCTACTTAACCCTCAAAAAAACTATTTATTGATAACATAGTAAGTTGTAACTGAAATAGGCAAACAGATGTAATTATGAAATATTTTCCTAGGCTTAAGTAGAATTTCTACTCACATAAGCAAAATGAGATGTTCAGATGCTTAATTAATGTTATTTCGCTCAAAATATCTGAGCATCACAATCTAGGATTCCTACCGTGCTTTTAATTTTAATTTTTTTCTGTTGTCACATCTGCCAAGCATATCATTGAATTTCAGAATCTCTTTTTCCATATTGTTTTTTCCAATTCCTATAAAAATCAGGTAATCTGTTGGCAGTGGTTCTTAAACTTTTGATCTCAGGACTCTTTCAGACACTTAAAAATTACTGAAGATCTCAAAGAATTTTTGTTTATATATATGGGTTATATCTGTCAATATTTACTATATTGGAAATTAAAGTGAAGACAGTTTTTAAAATTATTTAGTATTACATTTTACTATCTTAACCTACCATTATAGGTTAAGATAAATAGCATGTTTTTATGAAAAATAACTTAAAAAAATTTTTTTTTAAATTGCTGAGAACAGCATTTATTTTACTGTGAATGTGTGATGGTAAAGAATACAATGACTACTAATACAATTTGGTGCCACTGACTGCGTTCATTCTAATGCCCCAGCAGTTTTGCCCACTAATGTTTTTGTACCATCAGTGCAAATGTCAATACAGTGAAAAAGGCAAATCAAATCTTGGTATTTTTATGAAAGTAGTTTTGACCTGGTGATCTTCTGAAAGGGTTTTGGGGACTCCACTTTGAGAACCATGTTCTAGGATGCTTGCTTATCTTGAAATGAAAATTTGTACCAACCTGTTTGAGTAAAGTTTTATTCCCTCTTCTGGACCTCCATTATCAAAGGAGAATGACTTGCCTGTAATTGGTATGAACAGATTTTAGTTACTTGAGTATAATTTTTGTTTTAGTTACCATCATAGAAATGGGTATAAAAGAAAGCAGCCAAGTGGTCCAAAATGAGGTCTGTCCATTGGATGACTATATATTTTTCTCTTTACTTGTGTGTGGTATGTGTGTTGTATGTGAGTATACAATCAGTTTGGCTCCTGGGTAGCTTGAAAACACATTTTCATGAAGCAGTGTGATTTTCATGAATTATGGCAATTCACACCATATGCCATTGGGCTATGCTACTTTTTCTGCTGATCTACCACAATTTCAAATATTACTGCTTCAATTTGTATGCCACAGATTGTATGAAACTCTGTAATATTTCTTAACCTTTTGTCCCTCTTATCCCTGGAACCAAAATTCATAATATTGTAAAATTAGAGAGCATTAGAGATGCTAAGTTAAGAGAACATGAAGAACATCTAAGTGGCATTCTCCTGTTGAGTTATCTCCTTCACAAATTTTGTTATTCCTCTAATGTCCCTGGACTGTTGGATTTTTATAGTTTGGACCAATAGTACTGAGGGGGTGTGTGATGCTTACATATATGCAAACATATAGTGGAGTTTGACTCACTCAATGCATGCGCTAGTGCTCACGCTTACGTACCTGAAAATTAATGATTCAGTAGCTCTGCAATATTTGAAGAGGTAGTCAAAATGAATAAATAAATAAATAAAGTTAAAAGTACTGCTAAAGAACAAGAATCTGCAGAGGTGGTCCAATAGTAAGGAACTCTATCTACTGGTAAGTAACCAAAATAATTTCTAATTTGGAAAACTTCTTGGTACATGATCTTTAAAAATACTATAACCACATTACAATATTCTGCCAATATAACACACAGGTAGAATACTATAATAGATATAATACTATAGGTATAACAAGTAATTTGCCTGTAAGATAATATAAGTATTGTGAGTCATTCATTAATTACTAAATTGTAGAGTTAGAAAAAAATATTTAGCATCAAAAGCATAAAAACAAATCATTTAGTTGAATATGTTCTTTTATATCTACTTTTAGAACAGACTTCATAATTCCATTGCAAATTTTGAAATTGTTTTAGACTATTTGAACTCTAAATGTAAACTTAACTTTGTCTCAGGCCTTGTTTCCTATTCTTGTTTTGGTAATAGACCCCTTTCTAGTATAGATGGTCCCCACAACTGAGCCAGATAATATCCATAATTACTGTCAGTTTTCAGGGCTGATAAGCCTCTTGGCTGTCTCTTCATACTTCACTCTAAAAGCAGGAAAAATTAAGTACAGAGACCTCCGGGCAAGTAATCAATTGGCATGTGAGACAGCTCAACCTTGCCTTTATGTTCTTTCCTGATGGTTAAGAACTATGAAGAGTGACAAAGAGATTAGTACGCAAACTCCATCAAGGGATGCATGCTATGAGGAAAATGTGTTCTGTAAGAAACAGATTTTTAATCTTTAGATTCCAAGTAGGTAACTTAAAAGAATTTGGAGAAAATTATTAACTTGAAAATGGCATATAATTTTTAAAAGGAAAAGAAAAAAATTTTGAAGACATTCCTTTATCTTTAGATGAACCAATTATTAACAGTAATAGTGTTTTGCATAGGCATGTGAGTATTTATGTCTTTCTTCTTAGCTTATTCTAAGAGGCAGTACTTCTGGTTTTCATTTTGGTTTATTTACCTTCAACTCTACTGCTACAGGTATTCTATTATCATTGTTCATGAAGAGCCATTGTGGAAATCCAAGGTATATTAAGTACTTTAAAACCAATTAGCTTCTTAGAAAATGAAGGCAAGCAATGATGACAAAGCCATATTGACCTCATTCTCTTTACTTCTCAAGCCAAATTTTCTTTTCTTTACTAAGATGATTGTCACTGTTATTAAATAAAACTTTGAAAAGAAAAATATTTTAAGTAACCAGATTTTTTGTCCTTGTTAAAACTACTTTCCTTCCTAACAGTCATCAAAGAACACTCTGCTGCAAATAAACAATAATCTGTGTGTGTTATATACTTTTCATTCTTTATTATGAAGCAACTATTTTTAAGGGATTCTAAGATTTTTATCGTCTTAGTCTTTATTAAAATTGCTTTTTTTCTTACGCTTTTCATATACTCTGTGACTTCCTGTAATGCAAATGTTACTTTGTCTAACCTTTTAACTTAAAAACCAGTGGTGGTGTCTAATTATTTATACATTTTAAAACCTGCTCTGTAAAGATATAAGACCATGTTTTAAAAAAAAATTAGTGATTTGACATCTTATTTGAATTATTTTCATTTCTAAATTTCTTTTAATCATTGAAAAGTTTTAAAATTCAACTCTTCTGAACTAATGTCTTAAACATTTTCAAGACAGTTTTATGAGTGGACTTAATCTTGCTTTACTCTAATTGAAGTAGTGTTGAGTTTGCAATAGGGAGAGTAAGAGATGTTTTCTTCTTACTAATGTCCATTTAATACATAAACACTTTTTTTGTGTTTTGTTGTTTTTTTTTTTTTTTTTTTTTTACAGATTCCCTTCAAGCTCAGCTTATCAACATGGGTGTTATTCCTACCTTAGTTAAATTACTGGGCATCCACTGCCAAAATGCAGCTCTTACAGAAATGTGTCTTGTTGCATTTGGCAATTTAGCAGAACTTGGTAAGTCCTAGTCATGAGTCAAAAATGTAATTAACTTATTAATGTACTTATAATAAATGTTCCTTTAGAGGTTAACCTGGGAATCTGTTTAGATTATATTAGTTTATTTTTTTGAAGCATTGTAGATACATTGTTTCAATGTTAAAAAGTGTAGATCCAATTACATCTTAGGATTGTATTGTTTATAATTGGAGCTAGTTTGCTTTCCTAATTGTTCTATGTATTAAGGTTTAAAGTTTATACTTGTATACTATTTAATGGAATTGAATATTTAAAATGATCTCCACTTGACTTTAGTATTCTTAACGTGAGGGATGGTCTTAAAATCAAGTATTGTATTTCCAGGGCAAAAATAAGAACCTCATAATTTATTACATTTTGTATAAACTCTTTGCTTATCAGGTGAAAAGGAATCTAGCAGACTAAGGTTCTTCCCTCTCTTTTTACAAAATCCAAAAAAAAATAGAGAACTTTTTCGTAAGACTATGTTTGTAACAGGATTTGAAAAAAATATGAGAAATCCTTGAAAATCAGAAGGCGGGCAGAAACAGACCAGGGCTGGCAACACAGCCCAGCCCTAACAGAGGGAGGACTGATGACCCCAGCATGCCCATCTCTTTTCCCTGTTTTATTTTTCTCTATATCATGTATGTTACCCTTTCTTCTTTTCTCTCCTCCCTCCCCATAATTCTTGATAGAAAGTTACAACTCCTGGTCTAAATCTACCCCACAACCATGTTCATAATAAGTTGTTCATCATGGGGACAGTGAAACCAAATGATGTTTCATCATAGCTAAAATAATAGCTACATCAAACGAGTAAATCAATTCTATTAATATCCCCATTTTATAAATAAATAAACAGAAGCACCAGCGCTCTAACCTTGGTTTTTCTAACTGAAAGCTCATCTCCTTGCACACTCACATTAAAATCTTGATTTCAGTACTTTACTTTTGCTTTGACTTCAAGTTAAGGGAATAGGGATTATCTATCAGAGTTAATTTTTAGAAGTCATTTTTATTCAGTGGGTCATCTCCTGGCACTTGTGAATGTTTCTTGTCTTCTCTTCTGCTTTTTTCTTTTTCATACTGTGTCATTATTTCCATCATTCAAGTAAGGCCAAGAATGAAAGAACATTCATTTACTGTTTTACAAGTTAGTTTCCGTTATTAAAATGGAATGTAGGAGTTTGTGTTTAGTATAGTTTGTAGAAATAAAACAGAAATTATGTTATAATCCCTGATAATGTCATAACCTTTGTAACAGAGACAGACACCACTTAATATGAGTTACCTGTGTTAAGGTGTCAGGATTTGTTTGGGAAATTGTATAGACCACCTCGATTCTGCATACAGGGAGACCTGGGTCTGTATTAAAAGATGGATATGCACCCAATTTAGTTTGGCCCAATTCCATACTCTGGTCCCAGCTGTTACTGCCCTTACCCCATATGGAGAAAGAAAGTATAAAAGAGAAATACTTCTTTATTTACTAAGACTTTTATAGTATATATCATGAGTCTGTTATGCCCATGTAATAGCTAGGTTATACATCAACACTGAAGTAAAACATGTATGCCCCAGGATACATGTTTTCTCTTTTCAGTGTGGGCTTTATTGCCCATGAGTTAGCAAATCACCTAGTATTATTTTACTGACACAGGTAAAGATCAAAATCATATCACATTCATATCACACACTTCTGAATATGGCATATCATTAAATGCTAGAGTTACTTTTTGTCAAAATTTCTTAATAAAAATGTTAAATAGCAGAAATTTGTGTGGTTTTGCTCACTAAAGATATAATATAAAGACAAAATATAAAATAATTAAACAACTACAAACTATTTCATAATTGGGGGCTGAAAAGGAATGTGCAGCTCTATCTTTTTATTCTCTTTCAATCCTAGTTTATGTGCACACATAATTTTTCTATATTCACAATTATAGCATGAATCCAATTTTAAAGTTTGCAAATTTATTTAACATTATAGATTAAGCAGAACGGGATTTTTCCCCTTTTTATTTGGCTCCACAATCTTTTATAAATAAAATTGTCTGCTTAAAATATTAGTATTTTGGGGGTTAGAGATGTTAGAATGAAAATCTGCACTTACTTTCATTCCCTTCTGGAAACCAACTAAAACTACAATAAAGAGATTCTTTTTTAAATGCAAAACCATCAAGGAAAAGGAAGTGGGGACCAAGTAAAGGGGATAACACAGAAACTTTTTAGAGCCCGGAAAGAAAAGCAAGCAGTAACTCACTTAGCAAAGCTTTGAAATCTAAATCCTGAATTGGAAAACCAAGAACTAACCAGTTTGCTCTTTGGAATCTTCAAAAAGTTTAGGATTTGGTGGCATCAAGATTTCTAAACCTTCTTTCCCTTCCCACACTGTGGTAACTAGCCCTTCCCATCTAAGCAGAAGACTGTGTTTAGTCTCTGGAGAGACTAAAAATAGAGGGTTTGTACACTGGGGACATCAGACTAAATGAAGTAAGAGGTACCAGAGAACCATTCTGAACACAGATTAAGTGAAGGTAGGTATGCCGAATTATCCCATTTGTCCTCTAGAACATGGACTTAAAGATACTTATGTTGGAGTTTCTCTACAAAAGAGCCATCTGACCTACAGGGAATCTTCAGTCAACAAGGCCACTCATAGATTGGCATTGACATATATACACTAATATGTATAAAATAGGTAACTAATAAGAACCTGCTGTATAAAAAAATTAAATAAATAAATAAATAAATAAATAAAACAAGGCCACTCCTACTCACAGATCCTAATCAGTTTTTAGATCCCAGTTAATCAGTGGCAGACAACTAGAGAGGTGAGGACAGCCTCTAAATGGAAGATAAATAAACAAAAAAAGGTAACTTGGAGGAAATAGAAACTCTGCAGGATGGGGGTGGGGGAAACTCGAACATGCTCAGATAAATGAGAAAAATGCTGTAATCACGAAACTAACAGGATGCTATTTTTAAAGAAAAGGAACAAATGAAAAAGCTAGAACATTAAAAACAATAGCTAAAATGAAAGACAATAAAATGTATGGAGAAATATTTATAGATATAAAGGAAAAAACAAGGATATGGAAAGTAGAAGCGAAAATACAGATGGAGGATCAGACGAAGAGTTCTAGAAAGAGTTAAATAGGAGGAAATGGCCAAATAACTCAAGTACCACAAAACTAAAGTATATATTTCTCCAGATTGGAAGAATCTGTCAAATGCCTAGCCTAGCAGATGAAAATTAGGCCCCCAGACCATGGCACATCAATATGAAGTTTTAGAATAATGGGGACAAAGAGAATATTTTACAGACTTCCAGAGAGAGGGGAAAAAGTTACATTAAAAAGATTGTGAATCAGTAGACATCAGATGTATCAAAACAACACTGGTAACCAGAAGAAAATGGAATATTGCCTTCAAAAATTTGAGGAAAAATTATTTCCAATATAGAATTCTATATGCAAACCATCAGTCAAGTCTGAGGTTACAATAAGGACATTGTCAAACATGAATGTCTCAAAATTGGTATCCTACATCTTTCCTGGAAGCCACTGGAAGATGTGTCCCACCAAAACAAGGGATATAAATAATAAGACTACATAGGAATCAGGAAACAAGAGATCCAACAGGAAAATAGGAGTTCCTAGTAGTATGGTGACATGAGAGCCCCAGATGGCCTATTTTCAAAGAGCAACCAGTCCAGATTGGGGAAATTCTTTACGAGATGAAATTGATTGAACACTTAAGGTGAACGAGCTTATTAAGAGAAAACTAGACAACTGATGGAGAGTTTGGAGTTGAACTAATGTAAGTACATTGAAAACTAAGTAAATGAGAAAAAAAAAATTCCTGGGAAATAAAAGTAATTCCAAGGCAAATGAAATAGTGTATCATTGAAACACCAATTATTGAAATAACCAAAATTACACTATAATTACATTGAGAAGATGGAGGGTATTGTGGAGACAAGAAAAAAGAAAGCTAGTGCTTCATCTTTCATAGTGGGAAGTCAATCAAAACTTAATATAAATACGTTATTTAAAGATTTGGAGGTAAATACCAGTGAATTAGCTAAAAGAACTTTATGTGCTTATTTTTGAAGAAGAAATGGACAAGGGAGACTCGATTCTGCCAGTAGTGTAAGTATTAGGACTAACTCTTTAAACTCATATATAATTTTGATTAAAAAAAATAAACCCTTAGGAAATAAGCCTTCTTGCTAAAGGTCTGTTAAGGATCCATGGCATTTAATTCAAATATAATGTCCAAATCATAATTCACACTATCTTTTCTCTGTATCCACCTGCAGGATAAGTACAGGTTTTTTTCGTTAATTCCTGTGTTAATCATAGTGCATTGTTTCCTTGTGCTGGCAAATGACCTGAATTACTTAGCAGCAGTGATTTGGTTTCAGTTTAATAAGTGGAAGAATAAAATATGGATTGGAAAAAAGAGTGCTAGAACTATTATTTTTTGAAAAGAGTAATGGCACATAACTAGATAAATGATGTCTACTTCACCTGTGATTTTATGTTTCACTTTATTTGAAGAATTGTCTGAAACAGAGGAGTAACCACCAGCGTTAAGGAGTTAAATCAAACTAACCTCCTTTTAGGGTAAGGTGGGCTGACGTTTGTAAACTATGATTTCTGAGGGTTTAGGTAGCTTATTAGAAAAGACGCTTCACCCATACTCCTTTTTTTGTGGCACTAAAGAATCCTTACAAGTCTTGGAGTGGATTCTCATCATTTCGGCATAGATCTGGTACATGTGCCAAAAGCAGTGTAACAGTACAGTGAATCAAAACTGTATTAAGCCATATAAAAGTTTATGTTTCTTCATTTTCTTTTAAAGTTGAATTTGTAATATTTTTTATTTGATATTGGCAGAGATTTACCAGAGACTAGAGAGCAGAATATCGCTCTTACATTCATTTACTTGTTCTTTCAGTCACACATTCATGCAATCAATAAATTTCTTTTGAACACCTGCTCTCTACTGGGCACTATACTGTACACTGTATTTATGGTAGTTAAAATACTATACACCGTCCGTGCCCTCAAGGAGCTTATAGTTTAGTGGGTGAGATGGAAATTTATTTTTTAAATGAGTTTACAAATAAATAAGCATATAATTTTAAATTATGATAATTGCTAGTATGAGAAAGTAATTGAATGGGGTAAGGAACTAATTTAAATGACAGGCATAGACTCTAGGTGGGAAAGAGCATTTTCAGACAGTCAAAATTTCAAAATATTTATCTCCTATACACAGTACATAGTAGCTTTCTCAGGAAGCTGCTGGAGGATGCCTCCACCAAAACTAAACATGTGAAGGTGAAAGGACATAGATAATAGAGTATCTGATACAGGAGGGAGAAGAAAGCATCCATCAAGGTAATGAAAAAGAAATTCCAGGATGTCAGCTGTGCCCCACAAACATGGAGAGCAACCAATCTAGGTTGGATTTGGTCAGATTTCTCTGAAAGAAACTTCTAGGTAAATTGATAGGATATCTGATGCAGTGAAAGAAACTGAGAAGAGACTTGGAGAGAAATGGAATGGATTCTGGTTGTATTTTGGAGGTAGACTGATAGACCTTGGTTATTCTTTGGATGTACAGTTGAGTAAGAACAAGTGAGCAGTGATCCCCAGGTTTCTGCCTGCATGGCAGATGGGTAGGTGACATGTTCCTTCACTAAATTATGGAAGTCTGGAGGAAGAACAAATTTCAGGGGAGTATCAAATGTCCACTTTAGACATGGAGTTTGGATGCTAGAGAGATATTCAAATGGAGACGTCAAATGGCCAGTTAAATAGCCTGGAGTCCAGAAGAGGGCTAGAGATATGATTATATAAGCATCAACATATAGGTGCTATTTTATGCTATGGAAGAGGTTAGATTGCCTAGGGTGAGAGTAAGGCTCAAAAAGGTGAGACGGCAAAGGATCAAGTCCCAAGGAACCATAATAGAATTTATAGAGGTCTGGTGGAGAAGGAGGCGCAAACAAAGGAGACTGCAGAATGTAGAGGTGGGCCAAAACTAGTTTGAGGTGGGTTTAGGAATGCATGTGAGTTGAGAAAGTAAAGACAGTGTATGTAGACAATGCTGTCAAGAAACTTGTTTGTGGAAGTGAACAGATTGGATGGTAGTGAATAAAAGTGTAAAGGGAAGGTGTTTGTTTTTAATATTGCTATTTTTCTGTGAGAAATCTTAAAGCACATTTATATGGTGATGATGAGGCTCTAGAGTGAGAGGCTGGAGACGGTGAAGAGGCAAGAGGGAATGAGGAATTGGCCTTTAATAGAAAGACATGTCAGGGGCTTCCCTGGTGGTCCAGTGGTTAAGAATCCAACTGCCAGTGCAGGGGACACAGGTTCAAGCCCTGGTCCAGGAAGATCCCACATGCCGCGGAGCAACTAAGCCTGTGCGCCACAACTACTGAGCCCGCACTCTAGAGCCCGTGCGCCACAACTACTGAGCCCACGTGCCACAGCTACTGAAGCCTGCGTGCCTAGAGCCCGTGCTGCGCAACAAGAGAAGACACCGCAATGAGAAGCCCACGCACTGTAACGAAGAGTAGCCCCTGCTCGCCGCAACTAGAGAAAGCCGCACACAGCAACGAAGACCCAACGCAGCCAAAAATAAAATAAATTTAAAAAATAAATAAATTAGAAAGGCATGTCAGGAACAATGCAAAAGTATTCCACTGTATTGGTGTAAAGACAAGTCACCTTTAATTCAGCCATGTAAAATGCAGTCTATTATGAGTAGTTTTTCTTCTTTGACTAAAACCCTTGAAACTATGAATTTATAACAGTAATTTTACTGTTGCTATGATTACCTATATGTAATGCTAGTGAACATTTATTTTATAGCCTTGAATAAAATTGGGCCAGAACATTTTCTTTAAAGACTTAGATGTTTTTCCTCTTCAGGGGCATTTAAAAAAATGGTTTTGATTGTTCCTGTATTTGAAGAGTGTTTGTACTTAACAGTAATGGTAAAAAATGACCAAATATTGAAGGTAATAGAAAACAATTTCTGGGCGTAATTTTGTTTGCTTACTCTAAATTTTCCTCTTGTTTTTTGCAGAGTCAAGTAAAGAACAGTTTGCCAGTACAAACATTGCTGAAGAGCTGGTAAAACTCTTCAAGAAACAAATAGACCATGATAAGAGGGAAATGGTGTTTGAGGTTCTTGCTCCATTGGCAGAAAACGGTGAGAAAATAAATGCATCTCTTGATTTTTGATCATGGAGGCTTTTTCCATTTTTTTCTAATATTATTTAATTGCCAGCTATTTAACTCAAAATTCTTTTTTTTTTAATTAATGATGTGATAAGTTTTATTTTGGGTATCTCTAACTTCAGCTACATTATCTGCTGCATAACTATATCTACATTGGCCAAAGCTACTTTCCAAGTTCCTTTGATTTTATAATCTTGGCAAAGATGGTTGTGTAGCTTACACATTCTTATGCCAATCTGGAAAAGGCAGCCGATAGGCTGAACTCCACTTATGTACCCTTGCAGGGCAAAAAGGTCATTAAAGTTGGAGTACCAGGCCTACCAACAGTGTGAACACTGGTAAACTATTCCTGTCTTTGAGCAAAAAATCTTAAGGGATACACTCTAGGAATAAGAGGGAACCAGAGTAAGCAAACCATCCCATATAAATAATTTTTCAAATACAGTGTCTAGCACACAATCAAAGAGGACCAGACACATGAGGAGACAAGACATTGTAAGCAAGAATCAGCACAAAGAACAGGCAACAGCAGCAAATCTCCAGATACTGGAATTATTAGACATTGACTCAAAACATGTATGCTTATTATGTTCAGGGAGTTAAAAGCAAGCTTAAAAATTTTAGAAGGAAACTAGAAACTATAAAAAGTGGAATGAATAGCAGATTTGAAAAAGAAGCAATTGGAAATTCCTGAATTGAAAAATACAACCAAAATTAAGAACCTAATAGATGAGTTTAACAGCAGATTAAATATAGTTGAATTAGAGAACCAGTGAACTGGAAGATAGATTGGAAGAAAATCCAGAATGAAATATAGAGAAATTAAAGAACCAATATACATAAGAGAGAATAAGAGGTACAGAGTATAAAGTGAGAGGGTCTCATATACATTTTTTGGAGTCCCAGAAGGAGGGCAGATGGGAGGGCAGAAGTTTGAAGAAATTTTGTGAGAACCCTTACCAGAAATTATGAAAGATATCAAAGATTCAAGAAGCCCAATGAATTTAAAACATGATAAAAAGAAACACACATTTCGATACATCATATTGAAATTGCAAAAAAAAAAAAATGACAAAAATTTTAGAAGTAGCCAGGAAAAAAATAGATTACCTTAAAAGAGGCAAAAGTTTGACAGCTAACTTCTCAACAGTAGCAATGAAAGCCAGATGACAAACATCTTCTGTGTGCCGAAAGAAAATAAATTCAATCTAAAATTCTAAACCCAATGAAAATACCCATCAAAACTGAAAGCAAAATGAAGATAGTTTCAGGTTAGAAACTGTGAAAGTTCCCCACCAATTTACCCTTACTAAAGGAAATTATAAAAGATGTTTGTTAGAAAAAAGGAAAATGATTCCAAAAAAAAAAGGAAACTGACTCCAGAAGGAAGGTTATAGGTGCAAGGGAGGAGAAGGAAGCAAAAAAAACCAGTAAATATGTATGTAAACTCATGAACTTTGAATATATAAAATAATAAAAATAATTCACTGTGAAGTTTAAAATGTATATGTGTATAATCTAAAATACACCACAGAATGAGTGTATAAATCTGGAGGGAGGTAAAAGTAGTTAAAGAGTCCCAAGACCCTTGTACTACATGGAAGAAGTACTATTAGATTCTGGTGAATAAATGATTTCAAATTTTAAGGTGAACTAAAATAATTTTTAAAACCAGTGTGTAACTACCAAACTAATGGAAGGATTTATGGAAAGATTTTTTTTGTTTTAATACCCCATCAATCCTAATTAACAGAAGAGCAGAGAGAAAAGGGAACATGGAACAGGGGGTAAAAATAGGGCAGAAAAAATATGCTAGATTTATGACACAGTATTTCATTAATTACATTAAATGTATGTGGCCTGAATGCTTTAGTTAAAAGACCAATCGTTAACTGAATTTTTAAAAACCAGCTTTTTTTAAAGCAAGCAACGCTTCTTAAGTATGAGGAGATTTAAAAGGTTGAGATTAAGAAGATTGAAAAAAATATACCATTCAAACCTAAAAAAGGCTGAGGTAGTCATATTAATATCAGATAAAATAGACTTTAATATTAAAAGACTTGGTAGAGATAAAGAAGGTGACTTTATCATGATAAAAGGTCCAATTCTTGGAAGCTATAAAAATGTACATTATCTCAAAATATATGAAGCAAAAATATTCAGAACTATGAGGTGCCCTAAATATCCACAAAAATCATTATAGAACAAACAGATTAAAAAATAGGAATATAGAAAATGTGGGCAACATGATTAAGAAAATTGATTTAATGGACATATTTTGGAACACTGCACCCTGCTTCAGAGCCCTTTCTTTTCAAGTACATATGAAACATTTAAAACATGTATACTTATGGAAAAAATATCAAAGGATTGCAATCTTAGAGTATGTTCTCTGATCTAAGTGAATTACAATAGTAACTAATAATAAAAAGATAACTGGGAAATCCCCATTTGTTTAGATATTAAGAAGTACACTTCAGATACCTCGGAGGTCAAAGAAGAATCATGAAGAAAATTAGAACTTTTTTCTAATAATGAAAATGAGAACACTATCTCAAATCTTGTGTGTTGCAGGTAAAGGGATTTTTTTTTTTTCACTTTAAATGAATATAATAGAAAAGGAAAAAAGCTAACATCAGTGAGCTCAGTATTAATCTCAGGAATTGAGAGAGGGAAAACATAAATGAGACCCAAAGAAATTACAATAGAAGGAAGGAAATACAGGAACTGAAATTAATAAAATAGAATATATGTAATGCAATATAAGCATATACTTGCCAATGTTGAGTCTGAAAAGACATCATAAAACTGGTAAATCCCTAGTAGGATTAATCAGGAAAAAAAGAGAGCACAAACAACCAAAATCAAGAAAACAGAGATCTCACTACAGATCTTACAGATATTCGGAGAATGTTATGAAAATTTGATGCCAATACATTTTCAAGTATGGGTGATATAGAATAGAAAAGCTGAGTAATCTTATCTTAAATTTTTTCCAGAATAGGAAAAGCAGATATACTCACCAATATATTTTGTGAAGCTAATAAAATACCAACAAAGACAATACAAGAATAAAAGTTAAAGGCCAGTCTCACCATAAACATAGATCCAAAATTCCCATAAACTTTTAGCAAACAAAATCCAATAATATATTTAAAAATTAATCATCATACCAAATTGGATTTATTCTGGAAATATAAAGCAGTTTAGTATTCCAAATGCAATCAATATAATTCATCACATTAAAACTTAATAAAGGGGAAAAATCATATGATCTTGTCATTCAAAAAAAGCATTTTATAAGATTAACCATCCTTCCATGATTTTTACAGACTCTTTGCAAACCATCACTAGAAGAGAATGAAAAGAATATATAACCAGAAGCCTATAGAAAGCATCATACTGAGTGGTATAACAAAAAGCATTTCCTTTTAAGATTGGGAATAAGAAAGGTCATCCCCATTTTTATTTCTTATTGTATTGTAGGAACTATCCAGTGCTGTAGAGTAAAAAAGAAAGAAAGAAAAGATATAGGAAATAAATAAATAAAACTATCATTATTCATAGATATGATTATGTATATCAAAAATACAAAAGAATATAGATTAATTTTTTAAATTAGAATTTGGTTGGGTGGCCAGGCAAAACAAAGAAAAACATCTAAAAACCCAAAGCATTGTATTTTTACATACCAGCAAAAACAGAAAATACATTTTTAAAAATACACTGTTTACTATAGTATAAAAAATGAAATATTTAAGGGAATTCCCTGGCGGTCCAGTGGTTATAACTCCGAGCTTCCACTGCCAGGGACCTGGGTTTGACCCTTAGGGAACTAAGATCCTGCAAGCAGTGTGGCATGGCCAAAAAAAAAAAAAAAAAAAGGAATACTTAAGAATGGATTAATAAAAGATGTGTAATCTAAACAAGGTCTCTCTCCTTTTAGCCTTCTTCCTTAGCCCTTCCCCACCGTCTTCCTCAGGCACACCATTTACCAGACGATTTGACTTTAATGCATGCAATAGATGTGTTTGTGTATGCTTATGTGAAATTGTATGATATCGTTTCATGAATGTATCTGTTTATAATTTACACAAGTGACATTTTTCTATAAGTTTCCTTGTATTCTTAACTTTTGTTGCTCAACAATATGTTTTAAGAGTTATGCAGGTATGCATAACATTCTGTTATATAAGCCTACTTCACTTTAATTATTTATTTTATTTATTCTTAGTTGTCAACAACCCTCATATCCAGCAAATACTGGATTTCATTGTTCATTTCGTCTTTGCTAGTTGTTCGAAAAGCAAGTGTTTCATTTGATTGAACTTACAAATGGAGAGATGACCCATAGTCATTATCCCAGACAGCATTCCAATTCTGCAGAAACCAATACTGACCCAGACAAAGAAATTATTGAAGCCATTGGGTAAAACACATAGATCTGTGTGCCATTTCTTTATGAAGATACCACATTTTGGATTTCTCTTTTTTGTGAAATCTAGAGGTTGTGTTGCAATTTCAAGAAGAGGGGACTGTATGAGACAATGACAGTCTTTTAACAGATACAATTTTGGTGTTATTCTTTTTAAAAAACTTTTCCTGTTTAAGCAATAAATGGTTAGAATTGTTACTTTTTAATGTCATCTTGGAAATACCATCAAATGAAATTTGAAAAAAAATAAATAAAAGATGTGTAAGATCTCTGGCAGAAAACTGTGGAAAGTCATCAAGAGAAATTAAAATCTAAATAAGTGCAAAGCTATATCACTTTCATAGATTGGAAACCTTGATTTTGTAATGATCTTATATCTCACCATACTGATCTGAAGACTTATGGCGTTCTCATCAAAATCCCAAAGACCAAGAATAGCCAAGATACTGTGAAAGAGACTAAGATAGCAGAACTGATTTTATTGCATAACAATAATAAAACTTCATTCTGATAAAACTATAATATTTAAAAGACAGTGTGGTATTGGTTCAAAGATGGACAAGAAGACCAGTGGAACAGGATAGCCCGCAAACAAATGGATGCATTAGTAGATGTTTATTTAACTAAGAAAAAAAAGGTGTCACTGCAAAACTATATGGAAAGGACAATCTTTTTAATAAACAGCGCTGGGAATGGAAAAAAATACAGTTGGAGACACGCATACAATCCCACTTCATACTATTTTTACTTCTTAAATTTTTTAAAATTTTAATTTATTTTTGGCTGCGTTGGGTCTTCGTTGCTGCGCGTGGGTTTTCTCTAGTTGTAACGAGTGGGGGTTACTCTTCATTGCAGTGGGCAGGCTTCTCATTGTGGTGGCTTCTCTTGTTGTGGAGCATGGACTCTAGGTGCACAGGCTAAGTAGTTGTGGCTCGTGGGCTCTAGAGCGCAGGCTCAGTAGTTGTGGCGCACGGGCTTAGTTGCTCAGCGGCATGTGGGATCCTCCCGGACCAGGGATTGAACCTGTGTCCCCTGCATTGGCATGTGGATTCTTAACCACTGCAACACCAGGGAAGTCCCAATTCTATTTTTTAAATTTCATTTCAGATAGATTATTGACCTGAATGTAAAAGTTGAAACAAGAAAGTTTATCTTAAAATATGAGATAGGAGAATATCATCACAGCCTTGGAGTACAGAAAGTTTTCTTAAGTCACAAAAAGCTGTAACTATAAAGGAAAAACTGATAAATTTTGTTATTTTAAAAGTAAAAATTTTTATTCCTCAAAGGACACCATTAAGAGTGAAAAGCATGACAGTAGATGAGAATTTATTTACAACACATGTAACCAACAGAGGGCTGATGTGTACAATATATAGAAAAGCTCCCTCAAATCATTAAGAAAAATGTAGAAAACCCAGTGGCAAAGTGTGCAAATGATTTAAGAAGGCAAAAGATAAAATCCAAGTGGCTAATAAACACATGAAAATATGCTCAACTCATTAAAAATCAGGGACTGCAAAATAAAACCACAATAAAAATACCACTGTATACTCACCAGAAAGTGATAATACCAAGTGTCGATGAAGGTGTGGAACAGTGGAAACTCATTAAGTGCTGATGGGAGTGTAAATTGGTACAATTTGGAGAACAGTATCTACTGAGTTGGAGATATGCCTTCCCTGTGAGCCAACAATTCCGCTGTTAGGTGTATACCCAGAAATGGGTACATGTGCACCAGGAGCCATTACAAGAATGTTCATAACAGCATTATTTATAATAATGAATAATTGGAAACAACTCATATCCATTAACAGTAGAATAAATAAATTATGGTATATCCATATTATGGAAAAATACACAGTTATGAAAGAATGTAGACAGCTATAACCAACAGTGTAGATGAATCTTATAAACATATTAAAAGGAAAAAGCCAACACTGAAAAATACATATTTTAAGATTCCATTTATATGAAGTTACAAAAAAGCTAAAATTAACTATAGTTTTTAGGATTGATTATTTGGTGAAACTATAAAAGTATGGATGTGATTACCTTAAAAAGGGTGGTGATTTGAAAGGGAGGGATATGTGATAGGAAAAAGTAAAGCACAGAGGGGCTTCCAGGGTTGTTGGCAATGAATTTCTTGATCTAGGTGATAGTTACACAGTTATTTACTTAGTAATAATAATTGATTAAGAGTAACGTATATTTTATGCACTCTGCTGCATTTGTGGGATTTTTTTCACCGCTTAGAAAAGATTTTCAAATATATGTTTATACAGATGCACATACAGATATACATGTACATATATATGATACATGTATGTACATATATGTACGTATATATGCAAACGGTGGTGATAAAGATAGATGTCCTTGGGCAGAATGGTATTGATCAATGTGTGCTGGGCTGTCTGCTTTGGCAGAATGCCTCATTAATCCTTTTTAATAAGGCAGTTTAAGCCTCCCACATATATATGTGGTTACAGTTAAACTCTGAGAGGAAAGATCTGTAAACTTTAATCCTGACACATTTTAAATCTTCTGAATGCCTTAGATCTTATTCTTTAGGAAGAAATTTATTTTTCCTCTCATTTGGTGGTTTGGCCAAATAGGAAATTTTCATTGTGACCTTCAGTCAATTTTATGCCAAAGAATGACCTGTACCCTTCCTTGCAATATTTCAAAATAACAGTGTTTTTATCTTTTATTTGTTTTGTCCTCCACTGTCTTCACTTGTGTTTTATAACTGTGCGGTGGATTGAATGATACTTTTGAAAACTTGTTTCTGGACTAGCCTTAGCATATCATCCTTGGTTTTCCTTGTATGCAAAGGAGAATGATTCCAACATTTAAACTGGGATTTGTATAATTCAAGGTTTTTTGTATTTTTAAGGCTTTTTCATTGTGGCTTTCAATTCTAGTCGTCACACATTTCTACTTCTGTCATTCTGTAACCAAGGAAACGCCCTACTTTCAGCATGGCACAGTGCAAGTATACCTTTTAAAAAAATATTACAGGTTGAATATTCTGTGTATTCTGAAATAATATGCTAAAGAATATCAGCGATCCTAGTGATAGAAAAAAGCCAAATTTTTACACATTAAAATTGTCTGAAAGAAAAAGTCTTAAGTATGAAAACAGTCTTTGTTTCTTCCAAATAAAAAGCTTGAACTGCCATTGCTGTAGATATGTGCATATACAGCTTAGGGAAACTGAAGACTAAAATAAAATCCAACTAGAAAATAAAATTTAAATTAAAAAATTTATGTGTAGCAAATGTATTTCTGAGGTCAGTTGATCAGCATTTATCTTAAGCAGTATCAAATATACCCAAAATATTTAAGTAGGCCAATTTAGGTTAAAACACAAAGATGAATGAGGTATATTGGGGGAGACAGATATGGATGCAAAAATAAAATCTTCAACGAAGTAAGTTCTATAATGAAAGAATATTTAAGATATTAGTGGTGCAAACAATATCGATTTGATAGGCGCACAGAGTTTGCTATGAAGATAATTTTTTAAAGTATAATTGGTATGTAAATTCTGTCTCTAAAATTCCTTAGTTTGTTAGTTATCCATCAGAAAACTTGAAAGTTATTTGTTTCTTTCAACTTTTATTGTGAAAATTTAAAAACCTATTGAGGGGCTTCCCTGGTGGTGCAGTGGTTAAGAATCTGCCTGCCAATGCAGGGGACACGGGTTGGAGCCCTGGTCTGGGAAGATCCCACATGCTGTGGAGCAACTAAGCCCGTGCACCACAACTACTGAGCCTGCGCTCTAGAGCCCACGAGCCACAACTACTGAGCCCATGTGCCACAACTACTGAAGCCCGCGCGCCTAGAACCCATGCTCTGCAACAAGAGAAGCAACCGCAATGAGAAGCCCGTGCACCACAGCGAAGAGTGGCCCCCACTCACCACAACTAGAGAAAGCCTGCACGCAGCAAGGAAGACCCAATGCAGCCAAAAATAAATAAATAATTTTTTTTTTTTTAAATAACCTATTCAGATGTAGAGAGATTGTAGTATAATGAACCACCATGTACCCATCACCCAAGAAAGCTTCAAATTAATGAAAACCTGAAGCCCTTTTTAAAAACATGACTTTTCAAGTTCAGAAAGTTACAAATTAATTAACTGCCCTAGAAAAATAACATCTGTACAAATATGAATCCAAATGTACATACTTGTCATATACTTTGAAATTTACTAATACCTCTTTTTAATATCTTTGTATTCAAACTCCATTAGTGAATGTGTTTTAACTTTATCTAACAGTTATGTGTGTTTTATTTTAAACAGTGTGCAATATTTTATAGTATTGTCTTTTAAATGGAGCATAATATCTAGAATAACAGTAGAATGATATTACTTACCTTCAGAGCTGAGAATCAATTTGTTTAGTTGCTGCCAGACATTGTGAAAAGTGACATCATATCAAATAGAAAATGAAATAAAGCTTTTGTGTACTTAAGCTGCACTGTCAGATACTCCCTTTTGAAACTCAGATCTTCAGAGGTGTGTTATCTAAATCATGAACTTTTTTGGTTTTTTATAATTCTTTAAATTGCTTATACCAGAATTCCTATTTCATCTCAAATTTTGGCTATTTTGTTCACATTATTCTTTAGATGCTATTAAGCTACAGCTGGTTGAAGCAGGCCTGGTAGAATGTCTACTAGAGATTGTTCAGCAGAAAGTGGATAGTGACAAAGAAGAGGATATTGCTGAGCTCAAAACCGCTTCAGATCTAATGGTTTTATTACTTCTTGGAGGTGAGTTGTAATTTATGCCAATGAAAGAACTTGACTGTCAGATATTTAAAAATTTATCGTCTCTTTTATAAATACTATATTAGGCATTTTCTCATTTTCCTGTCACATTTAATCCTGTTGATGTGATGATTTTGAAATCTTAAATACATCATGAAGAGAACTAGAGATAATGAACCTGGAAAAGAGGAGCCTTTACTATCTTCCAGTATTTAAAGAGCTGTCATATAGAAGAGACAGCTGTGGCAACAAAGGACTAAAAGCGAGATGCCTACTTGGGACTTAGACTAGAAAAATTCTAAGCCCTTTTGTCCAGTCTCTGCTAAAAGGTTATTAGAAAAAGAGTCATTACTGGGACTTCCCTGGTGGCGCACTGGTTAAGAATCCGCCTGCCAGTGCAGGGGACACGGGTTCGATCCCTGGCCCAGGAAGATCCCACATGCTGCGGAGCAACTAAGCCCGTGAGCCACAACTACTGAGCCTGCACTCTGGAGCCTGCGAGCCACAACTAGTGAGCCCACATGCCACAACTACTGAAGCTCACGCACCTACAGCCTGTGCTCCACAACAAGAGAAGGCACCGCAATGAGAAGCCTGCGCACCGCAACGAAGAGTAGCCCCCACTCGCCACAAGTAGAGAAAGCCCGCGTGCAGCAACAAAGACCCAATGCAGCCAAAAATAAATAAATAAATAAATTTATAAATTTATTTTAAAAATAGAGTCATTACTTTTCCCTTTGTGAATTATAGATTGTAAAGTATCAATATGTGATTTCCCAATTGGGTATTCAGTTAAGAATATGGATATGTTACTTCTAAGTATTTACTTCTTATCTGTTGCATTTACCTCTAGATGAATCCATGCAGAAATTATTTGAAGGAGGAAAAGGTAATGTGTTTCAAAGGGTACTGTCTTGGATTCCATCAAATAACCACCAGCTACAGCTTGCTGGAGCATTGGCAATTGCAAATTTTGCCAGAAATGGTAAGCATATGAGTTCATCCTTATTAAATCAAACCTTCTGTATTTTTAAATTTTGCTTTGCCATAACGTATACTAAATCTAAAACAGTTCAGAAGCGTGTGCAGTATCTGTGTGTACTACTGCCTTAATTTTTCAGAAATCTGAAATACTAATATTGACTTTCCCAACAAATTACATATTTTATGCAACTCAACTAAGTTCTAATAGTTTAAAGGTCATGAACAGTGATTATGAAGTCTTTCTTTTGAGTACTCTGTACTTCAGAGATGAATAAACTTGAGTCCCATTCTAATAAGCATCTGATCTGGGAGGATATACTCTTTTGCCTGGTGATTTTATTTTGGATTTAATAATCTGAGTATTCATTATTGTGCCTCATTTATACTCTTACGCCTATAAAACTTAAGCATGGGTAATCCTCTGGTTTAGGATAGAATATTTACTTAAATAATATTTCAGAGGCACCAGACCTCCATGTATATTTCTGAAGTCTGACACTTCTGCTATTCCCTCTAGAAACTTATACTGTGTCTAGGAAATATGAGTTATTTTTGTTTTTAATTCAATTTTATTTGAGTATTAACTGTTGTTATAGCATGTTATAATAGATGACTTATTCCATTTTTCCTTCCTTCTTTTTGGGGACCATCAGTAACTCCTTAATGATGAAATTAAGACTGGCAAAATATTGATAATTATTGAAGCTAAATGGGGGGTAAATAATAGTTCATTATAATATTCTCTCTGCTTTATAAATGTTTCAGAAATTCTGTCTTTAAAAAATAATTTAAATATCAGCCATAATGACAAAATGTAGAGTACTGTCACTATAACATTCGCAGAACGCTGGCATACTTCACTATAAATGGAAACTATTGGAGGACATTTTAAGCATGTGGTTTCTACTTACTCATCTTCTGATATATTATCAGGAACTCAGCTAGAGATTTTTTGGCCAGTTTTTAAAATTTTATCTATTTTAAGAATCTTATAATCAGACTTCTCACTCAGTAAACAAACCAAAAAATCTGTAAATCTGATGTGAGAAGGAGATGGAATTCATTTTATTTTCCTATAGCTCCATTTTCCCTAATGTAGATAATGGGCAGGCATCAGTTTTACAAAATATTTATAGATATTTGTAAAGAGGGAAAAAAATGTTTTTTGTTGTTATTTAGATGGAAATTGTATCCATATGGTAGACAATGGAATTGTAGAAAAACTTATGGATTTACTGGACAGACATGTAGAAGATGGAAACGTAACTGTGCAGCACGCAGCACTAAGTGCCCTCAGAAACCTAGCCATTCCAGGTAAGACTTAAGAATGGGAGCCAATGAGATTTATTCTAAAAGTCATCTATAAGATGGGGTGCTTTGAGACAGTTGTATCAGTAGCCTTTTTATTAGCTCAAATGCTTTTATCTCGTTCTCAGTGCAGTCCAATATTTTAACCTATTATTTAAATGAAAGTCGTGGTTTCAATCATAGAAACTGGTCTGAAACAACATCAAAGTCAAGGTCAATAGCTCAAAAAGCAATAGTGCCTACTGTACAGCACAGGGAACTCTACTCAATATTCTGTACTGACCTATATGGGAAAAGAATCTAAAAGAGAGTGGATATATGTATATGTACAACTGATTCACTTTTCTGTAAGCAGAAACTAACACAACATTGTAAATCAACTATATACTCCAATAAAAATTAATTAAAAAAAAAAAAAAGAATGGGAGCCAACTGTGTAAGAGATAAAAATCTGTCATTTTGGGAAGATATTTATGTGATTTGTGGACCTGCCCTGACCACGAAAAGAAAAATAGTCTTCAGATTGCTTACATGTTTCTTACTAATGAATGGAGATAATATGTTAAAGAAGTTTTCTGAGACTATACAAGCATAATCTTCCTTTTTCAGATTATTCAAATATCCTATTACTTTTTGTGAACTCCTAGATGTTCATCATATTGTATAGTTAAGATTTTTTAGGCATCTTCAGCTGAGGTAAGATAATGGTATCAATTAACAGAATCCCTTAAAGAATGACTTTTAAGAATTTTTTTTCCCTACGAGCAGACGTACAATTTTTTAAAATAGCCTTAATGTGCCTTTTTGGATTACAAGGCTTTTGAAATCACATTATCATGGGAACTAATACAGGATATAGTTGAAACTATCCTTTTATTCTACTTTCTAAAGGTAAATTTCTGATTAGGTAAAATAGTATAACTATATGAAAATGCAATCTATATAAAATCAATTTGGCTCATGTAGCAGATTAGTATTGTTTATTAATGTCTATAATATCTATATTAACACAGTTGGGTCAAGGACAGAGGTAAAAAGAAACATTAAAGTTGAGGAATTGTGCTTTTCATAAATAAGAAGGCAACATTGTCAGATTTCCTTTACAAATTATTAGTTTGTGATTAGATTTTAAAAGGAAGTAAGTGCGATTTTGTATGTTGTGCTCCTGTAGACAAATAGGATACTTATCCCCTAGCCCTCCCATTCCCAGTCCCATTCTTAAAATTAACAGAAAAGTAACAATGTTGTTTTTAAGTAGAAAAATATAACATGGGGCCTTAAGATAATAAGACACTCAAAAAATGTATATTGAATTGAATGATTATCATCAAAAATGCTAACATCATTTTAACCACAGTCTTTTTTTCTCTCTCTTTCTAGTTGTAAATAAAGCAAAGATGTTATCAGCTGGCGTCACAGAGGCAGTTTTGAAATTTCTTAAATCTGAAATGCCCCCGGTTCAGTTCAAACTCCTGGGAACATTAAGAATGTTAATAGATGCACAAGGTAAGAGAAATGCTTTCTCAAGGTGCATTTTTGGTATAATAGTCTTAATGTGCCTCTAGTGGAAAAAGGACCCGTTTTTAGCTTTCAGAATTATGTAATCATAAAGATAAGTAGCAAATAAAAGGCAAAAAGAGATTGGTTTTGGAACCCCGTTCATTAATTTCCATGCTTGTTATAATTGACTTTAAATGGAAATTATATTGCATTTCTCTTTATTAGTACATATAATCTGATTTTAGGTTGATTTATTAGTGGTTCTTGAGGGGTTTTTATGTTTTGGCGTTTTCTATACCCTTTTTTACCTTGTAAAATTATCAAGTTTCAATACAGTGACAGTTAAAATTTTTTTAAATTTGTTTTGCAAACAGGGAGATCATTTTTCTGTTTACAGAAACAATAATGAAAACCAATCCTTGGAATGAGTTATATTTATTTACTTATTTCTAAATTCTAAACCTTCTCTATATTGATTCCTTAGAGTACTGCTAAAAATTCTTCGGTACAGTTTTCCAGAGTACTATCAGACTGCCAGGCTGAACCAAAAGAGTATAAAGTTGTTTATTTTGTTTTTGTATAAAAGTCCACAACTGAATAGAAAATCTCAATAGTCCATCAGATATGGAATATTTGCAGTTCTTGCTTTAATAAAATTGTTGTGTTCTGTTTTTAGACCTGTAATTTTCTTTCACACTCTTAGATCTTTACCAATTATTTCAGTTGATTGCCTATCAGTGATTCATTCCTTTGTGGTTTGCCTTCTTTCCTATAGCAGAAGCTGCTGAACAACTGGGAAAGAATGTTAAATTAGTGGAGCGTTTGGTGGAATGGTGTGAAGCCAAAGATCACGCTGGTGTGATGGGGGAGTCAAACAGACTGCTCTCTGCCCTCATACGACACAGTAAATCAAAAGTAAGTCCCGGAGGAAACCGTTCATTTATTTATGAAACAGATTAAAAGAAGATGGCAAGAGAAAAAGCTTAAAAGTAAAGGTATTCCTTGACTTGTGTAAATCTCCTTCATGTAAATGATTGACTTCACCATAGTAACTATTCCGGCTGGTTGGCCACAGGAATGTTCCTCCCCATCAGATGCTACCTCTTGGCATCTTTGCCTGGAGCAAAAGCAGCTGTTAACTTGGACCTTCCTACTACCTGTCTCACCTATAGCAGCCTAAAATCCCATCCATTTTCACTGACACCAGTACAGGACCAAGTATATTGTTGACAAGATGGAAAGTATCAAGAAAGTATAGCAAAATGAACTCCTGTGGTCGTCCTTTTACCTCTTCATCATAACTGCTCTGTCAGGCCCATTTGTTCATTTGACAGTCAACATTTTGGTACCTACAGTGTAACTATTATAAAATTTAGTATGACTTTCAAGAATTAACTGTCCAGTGGGAGGGCAGATATAAAAACAGCATTAAAGCCACATACTCCAATTCAGATATAACTTAGAAGACAGAGAGACCAACTGTCTGGGCATCACAGAAGGGGTCATGTTTTAGATGTTAACTAGGAATCTCTCAGGAGGAGAGTGGGAAGAGAAAGCATAGAAAGGCCTCCAAGCAAAGACAACAATGTGTCAACAGCACAGAGATCTAAAACAACATAGTCTGAGAGGAAAACTGCAAGTAAAGCAGTATTGCTGGAGCACAGTGTGTAAAGACAGTGACCAGAGAGGAAGAGAAGAGGGGATCAAGATGAATTACGTGCGAGGTTAAGGCATATGAATTTATTCTATAGAGAATTAGGAAGCTCCCAAAGGATTTTAAGCAGCAGGGTGCCATTATTTGGTTTTCATTAGAAAGATGACTCTAGGGCTTACTAAGGGCAAGGAAAACAAAGTTTTTCAAAAATATACATGTGAGATGATAAAGGCCTGAATTAAGGTTTTGGGTTAAGCAATTTGAAATTGCTGGTATTCAACCATTTTGACACAAAGAAACAAATATCATATGGTTCAACCTAATAGAAGCAGTGAGTATGGAAAAGAAGGATTTGAGAAAGATATGAGTGGCAGAATTGACAGAATTCAAAAGTGGGGCCCAAGGAGAAGGAGGTTTTAGAGAGAATTCCAAGTTTGGGGCTTAGCACCAGGTGGGGTAATCATGCCATTCATCAAAATAAGAGACTATGGGAAGAACTGACATTCCCTAACTTGCTTACGGCCAAATCACTCTTCTATCCTTTTCAGAGTCTTTACCTAATTCTTTGCTCCGTTCCATGAGAATTCTTACCCGTGGTTTCATTTAGGCAAACCATAATTCTGTTAACTAGATTACAACAAACAGAGACATGTTTTGGCATCTGAATTTGGAACTCTCAGATAAATTCCTGTTATGTGTGGTGGTTAGGCCAACGAAGACTTGATTAAGCCATAATATACCTTAAGTTCACTAACAACTAACAGAAGTGTATAACCAAACCATTAGTGGACACAAAAATGTGTCCACAGGAAGATAAGTTCCATCATCTTAAATAACCAAATCTTGGAACCAAAGCTATTCAAATGCTGTAATATTGAGATCTGAGGGTTTTGAGGCTTTTCTGTGGGTTTCATTATCACAGATTCCCTCTCCCTTATTTAATACCATACTCCCTCCCCCCAAAACATTTTCAAATAAAATTCCCATTAAGCATCCATCACCATGTAGGTTCTTTGAAAAGACTTATGAGAAATATGGGATGGTACCTTTCTAGATGTGTGTGTGTTTGTTTGTGTGTGTGTGTGTAATAAAAAACAATTTGAAATGATATGGGATTGCAACTTTATAGTTACATTATAACTTTTTTACAATTCAGTACCAGATAGGCTACTTTTTCCTTTACATATGTTTCCTACAATTGAGATTATACTGCTACTAAGAGGCAGTAGGAACCTTGATTCATAGACGTTAATGATTAGAACACAAGGTGTGTTATTTGAGCTCTGGATTAGAATTATTAATTTAAATTATTTTTAAATTTAACAAACATTAAAGGAATAGATGATTCTGTTTGAACAGCATTTCTCAAAATATGTTCTATCGAATAATAACCCCAAGAAATGTTCCAAGAAAAAGGGTTTCATGGTCAGAGTAGTTAGGATAATAGTGCATTCCCTTTTCTTGCCTTTAGAATTCTGTAGAAGCTCTAAAGAAACTTCCTTAACTTTAGCTATTTAAATGTGGGTCTTTTTTGCAAGAGGCATCTATTAACATTCCACTGGACATACTTTGGAAAATGCTGCTCTGGAGTAAGCTTTTAAAATAATTAAACACTAGGTACAAATTTGTTACATTCCTGTATATCCTTAACCAACTGTTGTGAATCACAGCTCTGTCCTTATGTTATTCTTAAACTTTGAATGTTCTACTCCTTTTAAAGTACTTTGAATATTCTACTCCTTTTAAAGTCACCCTGAATTCTACCTTAGAGTCCAGTCCTCCAAAAGTTTGCACTGATTCATGGGGTTTCATGCTGGCTTAGGCCTTTCAGCCATATATGGTGTATCCTTGTACTTATGCCAATAGGTAAAATTACATCTTCCCTCTAAAGAGTGCCCTAGGCTAGGACTCCTAACCAACTAGCTGGACCTTCTGACTGCAGAGATCAAAAACAGAGAAAGAAATATAGTTTGCCTCTACAATAGGAATATAAAAATTCCCTCTTATCAAAGTAGGCACTTTTCTTTAACCTGTAAGAGTAAAACATTCTTCATCAGTATCAAGCTAAAAACTTGTTTAAACAAATGTACTTAGTCATTTGCTTATTCATCCAACATTTACTTAAACCTATACTGAGAGCTTTGATGATACAATATTAAAAAAGAAAATTTTTGGTAGGTGATTCAGTAGCTACACCAGCCTACAGTCTTATAAATCGATTATCTCAAATTCAAGCCTATCTCAAACCATTCCATTGTAACAAGATTGTTATACAATTTTCAACAGAGTCTTTAGCTGGATTCATCTCAACAGTTAAGAGCAAACTGACCATAAATGCTAAATATGTGAGACTGTTAACATAGATAATTTGCCTTAGTTATATATGTACCAAAATTTAGCTTTCCATAAGAAAACTCCTTGAAAAATAGTATTAAGAAATAAAATATTGTTTCAAACTTTGTAAAGCATTATAAAATATTTCCAAAATTCTTAAAGACTCTCCAGAAACATCTAAGGTTTAGAAGGATTACCCAGAGAAAACGTCTCATTATGTATATCTACAGTTTACTTATTATAAATGAAATGGTTTCAGAGAGGTTAAAATAATCTCTGGATTAATTTTAGAAGTGTATTGGTTAAAATTATTTTTAATTCTCCAGATGAACCTTCTTGCCCTATGGAGTGGTGCTAATATTCTTTTTTTTTTTAATCTTTAAATTAAAAATATAACTTTAAAATACATTCATAGAGCCCCTTCAAATCACATTAAATGACTGCCTCTGCTTGGCATTATGATGAATTCAGTGTGTATGCTTTTCCATAGACCACAAATGGTTAAAAACAAGACCTAGTAGTCAAACTGCCTGGATTGAATCTTGGCTTTTTACCATTTAATCACTGTCTGATTTGGGGCAAATTCCATAACTTAATCTAAGCTTCAGTTTCTTCATCTATAAACTGGAGATAATATCTAGCTAGTGGGATTTTCTGTGAGGATAAAAATGAGCTACTATCTGTAAGTTACCCAGTGTATAAGTGTTGTCCAGTGTATAGGTGTTTCTCCATACAGGGTAGCTGTCAGTAGTAATAATCCTCTTTTGTCATATGACACAAGTACAATGCTTCATTTATCTTTTATCCCCCATTCTGTAGAGTAGCTACTCAGTAAGCATTTATTGAAGTAGGAGGAGGGCAGGCACTTTAAAGGACAGTACTCTCAGATATTTGTTCCAGAAAAGTGAGATGGAAAAGAAGCTACGCTTTGATTTAAGGGGTCGGGGTGGGGGGGTGGTGATTTTTGGTATTTCTCATGTGCAAATTTTCTTCATTCACATTCATTCCTTTCCCTTCTTTCTACTACAGTGGGCTTTTGAGGGTGAATCACAAAAGAGAGGATGAAATGACAGTCCAGGAACCTTCCTAGGTGACTGCATATGTATCTTGTGAATCTCTTTTGATCTTTTTTACTCAACAAGCTCCTTTGTGATTTTTATAAAATTCTTTACTAATTTTAAGAATTCTGTATCAGTTTCAAATAAACTGCCTCTGAGTAAGCAGTATAAAGCAGTATATAGTCATCCTCGTCCCTTGGTATCTGAGGGGGATTGGGCACCCTCTCAGATACCAAAATCTGTGAATGCTCAAGTCCCTTATATAAAAATGGCATAGTATTTCCATCTAACCTACACACATCCCCCTTATACTTTAAATCATCTCTAAATTACTTATAATACCTAATACGATGTAAATGCTAGTAGATAGTTGTAAATACAGTGTAAATACTAAATAGTTGCCAGCGCACAGCAAATTCAAGTTCTGCTTTTTGAAACTTTATGAAATTTTTTTCCCCAAATATTTTCAATACATGGTTGGTTAAATCCATGGATGCAGAACCTGAAGATACGGAGGGCTGACTATATTGGGAGGCTTTCTTTTCATTAGAAAAGGCTTTAAAAGATAGTTTCTCACTTTCTAAAAAAGTTGATGTGAAAAGACATTAAATGCTAGAACACAACTGCTGTAAAAACTCAGAACTTAGACTCTGTTGATTTAGAATATTTGTTTGCTCACTAAACAAGTTTGGATTCAAAGCAAAGATACTGTCTATAAATAGTTTTCTTAAAAATTTACATAAGGTAGAAGCATAAAGGAAACCCTTTTTCCAATATTTTAGCAAATTAATTTGAAAATATTTCTAATTACAGTTTTGTACCATTGAAGCTAACTTGGACAGGCTACTTAAAATATTCAGTGCTTACTTCAAATTACTAAAAATAGTGAAAAGTAGTAAAATTACTTTTTAAATATTTTATAATTGAGGCTTTCTACTAAATCACATTTAATCCAATAAAACCCTGAGATGAAGACAAAAATGAGTACTAGAAATAAATGTAGCCATTTCTTTCCATCTAGCCTTTGCTGTATACTTTTATGTGTGCTCTTCATGTAATAACTTTGTAATTATAACAAAAACCTATGAGATATACACTTACATTGTCTCAGTGTTATAGGTGAAGTCTCTGAGATGCAGAGAGAGTCAGTAGTTTGCTCAAAGTCAGTGGGATTTATAGAGTCTGGAGCCTACTACCCCTCTGCCGCTGGAGAGGACCGAGCTGTCGGCACCATGAGAAATGAGGGAGACAGAATTTTGATTTAAGTTCTGCTCAAGTCCTTTTGTATGTAATCTAGTTTTGTTAGATCCAACAAAGGTTTTAAAAGGCTGCATACATACATGTATACATGCACACATACATACGTAAAAAGCTTCACCTGATGCATCTGAAAAAACTACCTGGTGTTATAATAAAAATTTGAAAGGAAGAACTTTTTACATTATTATTATTCCAAGATTTATTCTCTTTTGTTGATCTCGTGGTAAGTCTTCATTTGGGGCAATGGCACTTTTATTTCTTTGACTTTGTTAGCTTCTGGGACTCTCTATTCCTTGATATGAACTGCAGTGGTCTTTTTCGCTTAGGTAATTTAAGTTGTCATCTTTTGATGAATTTATTTAAAGCTAAAAGCTTTTTCTCTTCTGTGAAGAAAAAGAAATTATGGTTAAATGTAATGATTCATAGGGACACTGTCAGAAAACCACTCAACAGTGAATTGACTGATGGTAACGCAGTTTTTTTATGTTTAAAATTAAAGTTTATAATTCTGTGATATTAATTTATTGTAGGATGTAATTAAAACCATTGTACAAAGTGGTGGCATCAAACATCTAGTTACCATGGCAACTAGTGAACATGTAATAATGCAGAATGAAGCCCTTGTTGCTTTGGCACTAATAGCAGCTTTAGAATTGGGTAAGTACCCCAGTGACAAACTTATTTTCTCCTATTTTTATCTTGGATGAAAGGAAGCACAGGAGTGGAATAGAAGTCAGACAGAACCTTGACTAGAAGCATTTTGTCAGTGTGTTTCTGTACCCGTCCGGATCTGAGTATATGGAAAATCATATTCTATAGATTGTCACCATAGCTGTCCCCTTTGGTTGTTCTTTTGGTAACATTTTTAGGGTAATGCTTTAAGGTTAGTTTGACTCTTAAATGATACCTCAAAGTTTAGGCACTTAGGGAATACAGAAAACATTTTCAGCAGACCTCACTGAGAAGTGAAACAATACTTAGAATACAACAACAAGTTTAGGGTTTGCTACTCTTCCAGACACCCAGACCTTCTCTTCCATCTCTACTACTGATTCTTACTAACCTCCTCCTCTCTATCACCATGGTTTCTGTTGCTTTACAGCATTGCCTTCATTCTAAATTCTCACCTTTTATGTCACTCTTCTGTGTATTTACATTCAGAATTCCCCCAAAGCAGAGTCTAAATGATTCAGGTAGTTTCTCTCTAGCAGTAGCATTCCTGTTACTCAGAATTCTTCAGGAGAAGCTAGCTCATAGGCATCTAGTTTATGGGTAGCAACTTTGTCTCCGGAACCAAGCTCTGATATGTAGTCAGCTGGGGACAATCAAAGTCACGTGGCCTGTGGTAAGGCCTGAGGTTGTCTTACATAAAGGAGGACTATAGACTTAGTAGGCATGTCCTGTTTGGTTCAGAGCCGTTCGGGTAAATACTGTTAACCTATCACCTCAGTTCCCAGTGATGATTTTTGTCCATAATTCTCACACTGGGGCAAGTGGACCCACCAGCCCTTATCCCAGGAAGGAGAAGCCAAAAGATAAACATGGTATATCTCCTTCAGTGTCAGATTGACTCAGATTTCAGGTACGAGAGATTTGAATTTTTGTCCTCTTAAGGGGTTATAAACTTTAAAACAATTTATAATTTTTTAAAAATCAGGTATAAGTAGGATGTAAAATTTTCTTGAATTTTAAAGATAGAAAACGTCAAGAAAATATATGTGGCTTTGGTCACTAACTTAGGTTAAAGATGCTGTGATTTCCTCCATGGTTTGGGTAGATTATGTGAGTCTGTCCAGAGGTCCAGACACCTTTAAGAGGGGAAGCTATGATGAAGAGGTGAGAGTTGGTGAGGACATTGAATACCAAACGGGGTTCATGGCTTGATTTTTTAAAATGGCTTAAAGTGATAGAGCAATTTCAGAGTATCCTTGACTTCCTATCCTGGGGTGAATCTGGTCTTGTGCCCTTCATAACTAGTATCTTCTAAATAGGCTTTAATTTTGTCTGCTTCCTGATAGCTGAGCATTTGCCTGAGTCTGTTTACCTTACCACAGAACTATATAAAATGACAAAACATAATCATATTCGTTGTTGGCTGTTGTCACCTAGTGTTTCCTAGGCTCCTTGAGCCTAAGATTTAAAAATAAGGTCACACTACCTTTTTAATATACAATACACTTTGAAAACTGTATTTTTCCAAACTTGTATCCTTACAGGCTTTTAGATATTATTAAGGAATTATTATAAAATTTTTGTATGATAATAGTATTAAAGCAACATTTTAAGAGTCCTTATCCTCTTTTTTTTTTTTTTTTGATAATTCTAGATTCACAAGCAGTCATAGGAAATAATACAGAAAGATCCCTTGTACACTTTGCCCAGTTTTGCCCAGTGGTAACATTTTGCAAAACTAGTGTAACATCCCAACCACTGATACAATGTACCTATCTTATTCAGACTTCCCCTGTTTTACTTGTACTCACTTGTGTGTATGTTATATTCAGTTTATCACCTGTGTAGGTGTCTCTGAGCAGTTCTCATACCACAAGGATTCTCCATTTATAACCACATTCACCTACCTCCTACACTGCTCCTAATCCCTGGAAACCACTAATCTTCCCTTCATTTCTAAAATTTTTTTCATTTCAAAAATATATAAATGGAATCATATAGTATGTGACCTTATGGAATCGGCTTCTTTTGCTCAGCATAAATTCCTAAAGAGTCATTGATTTGTGTGTCAATAGTTCATTCCTTCTCATTCCTGAATAGTATTTTGTGATATGTATGTACCACAGTTTGTTTAACCATTCACGTATTGAAGGACATCTGGGCTGATTCCACTTTGGGATTTTTAAAAATAAGGCTACAGTGAACATTCATGTATAGGATTTTATGTAAACATAAATTTTCATTTTTCTAGATAAATGCCTAGGAGTTACTAGATAACTCCTGGGTTGTATGGTAACTTCATGATTGATATTTAGAGAAACTGACAGACTGTTTTTCAGAGTGGCTATACCATTTTACATTCCCGCCAGCACTGCATAAGTGATCTAATTTGCTCTGTACTCTCACCAACGTTTAGTATTGTCCCTGTTTTTTTCTTTTATTTTAGTCAATCTGGTAGATATATAGTGATATCTCATGTAGTTTTAATTTCCATTTTTCTAATAACTACTGATGATGAACATCTTTATGTGCTTATTTGCCATCTGTATTTATTCCTTGGTGAAATGCCTATTTAGATCTTTGCCCATTTTCTAACTAACTACTGAGTTTTGAGGATTATTTATATTCTGAAAGTCCTGTAGTTTTACGTTTAATTCTGTGATCCTTTTTGTATTAATATCTGTATAAGATGTGAGGTTTAGGTCAGGGTTTCTTTTTTTTTTTTTTTTTGCCTATGGATGTAATTGCTCCAGCACCATTTATTGAAAAGGCTGTCTTTCCTCAACTGAATTGATTTTGTACCTTTGTCAAAAATCAGTTGCGCTTATGTGTGTGGGTCTACTTCTAGGGTCTTCTTTCAGTTCCTCTGACCTATGTGTCTGTCTCTCCACCAACACCACACTGTCTTGATAACTGTAGCTATACAGTGACCTTCATATCAGGTAGAGGAATTCCTCCCACTTTATTCTTCTTTATCAAGATTGTTTACCTCTTCTAGGGCCTGTGGCTTTTCATATAAATTTTAGTATAAGCTTATCTATTTCCTATGGAGAATCGTCTTGGGATTTTGATAGGAATTGCAGAGTCCGATTCTCTTAAAGATACATGCTGAAATACCTGTGGAGGAAATTATGTGATTATAGGATTTGCTCCAAAATGATTTGGGATGGGTTAGAGTAAGTGGATAAGACTAGAGACAGAGGATACACAGTTGGCCATGATCATTTTTGAAGATGGTGATAGTACATAGTGTATCATACTATCTTTTCTGCTTTTGTATATGTTTAACAGTTTTCATAATAAAGGTTTTTAATTGCCTCATATTTAAAGGAATGTTTTAATATTGAATTTTAAGCCTAAACTCCTGAAATATCTACTGAAGTTTAGATCTAAATACCCTTTTAACAAGGTCTAAATTTAATATTGTATATCTATGTCATTATTATTTATCAGTCCCTTTTGAAAGGTTTCACATTATCAGTTTCTAGAAGGGGAAGTAGTATTTAGCCAGATTGTACCAGGTTCATACCCAGTGAATATAACTGATACTTCATTTCATGTTCCAGGCACTGCTGAGAAAGATCTAGAAAGTGCTAAACTTGTACAGATTTTACACACACTGCTAGCAGATGAGAGAAGTGCTCCTGAAATCAAATATAATTCCATGGTCCTGATCTGTGCTCTCATGGGATCTGGTACGTATTTCTTCTGTCATTTGATATTCATCAACATATGGTTGACATTAAATATAAAATAATAGTAAATGGTGGCTTTGGGTTTTAAAAGCATTAGAAATTAGTTTATGGAAGATACAGGATTACTTTTACACTGCAAATACTCCCAAAAGATTCTTAGTAATGAAAAGTATTATATAGCAAATATAGGCAAAAGTCAATGTTAAAAAATTAATACCTTTAAGTTTCATTAACCCTAAAATATTTTATATAAAGAACAAATTCTGATTTTGTATACCATGATATTAGCTAAGGAGTTTGTTCAAGAAATCATTGGCATATCTTGTTATACATTTCATGGACCACTTGAAAAGAACATGTATCCTGCTGTTATCGAGTGGTGAGTTCTATAAATGTCAATTAGATCTTTTTGTTTGGTAATGGTGTTTCTGTATTCTTGCTGATTTTCTACTCGGTCTGTCAATTTTTGAGAGAGGGGTGTTGAAGTCTCCAGCTCTTATTGTTGATTTGTCTGTATCTCCCTTCAGTTCTATCAGGTTTTGCTTCAAATATTTTGCAGCTCAGTTGGTAGGTGCATACACCCTTCCTAGTGGATTTACCTTTCTATCGTTATGTGATGTTCGTCTCTGTCTCTGGTAGTTTTCTTTGCTCTGAAGTCTACTTTATCTGATATTAATATAGCTACTTCTACTTTCTTTTGAATAACATTCACATGATCTTTTTCTACCCTTTCAGATTCAATCTGTGGTATCTTGTATTTGAAGTGTAGGCAGCATATTGTTGGGTCATGTTTTTTAATCCACTCTGTCATCCCCCCACCTTTTCTTTTAATGCTTAAAGATTACATAATTTCATCCACAAAGTTGGTTATCATTATTATTACTACCATTTGTTAGACAAGGAAACCAAGACTGTGAAGGAAGTAAGCAGGGACATTGCAGTGGTGCTGGGTGAGGAGTGGTGAACGTAAATTGTCCTGTCTGCTTAGTGACAGGCACTTTCAAGGTGATGGTAACAACCAAAATGATGGGCAGTAGAGGGGGTGGGTGTCGGGAAAGCACGTCTGGTAGTGAGCCTTGATGGGCAGAGTTGGGTTTCTAGGTGCACTTTTTTGTGCACACACCAAGGGTGGATATGTCTCCTGGGGCAGGCTCACCTTATCCAAGTACAAAACCAGAATGGTAGTTTACTTATATATAATGAGAAGTATGCCTGCCACTGATCTCAGAACACCCCAAGTGCACATGTCTGGCTCATTGACTCCTTCAGGGCAGACAGGCATCAAGGGTTGCTTGATGAGCTTTGATCTGAACAAGGAGAATTAAATGAATGGACTGTGTAATGGCATCAGGTCAAAGTGGTTTGATGCATCTGTCTCTGCAGCTGCATCAGCTTTGCTAAAGGAATCCCTTGGCTTGAGGCTCCATCTTTTTGGATGTTGCTGGTATGGCTCTGTCTGCATTGCCCACAGTAGTGTTTTCTGTTCTATGATGCTGTACTGACGAATGCCCCAGTAACCTCTGCTTTGCTTGCATTCTTTGAGGTAACTGTTGATACTTTCCACAAATCCTGCTTGGGCAAACCCTCAAATGTTCTCCTTTACAAAGAGTGCATCCATTCTCAATTTGACCAATAAATAAATGGTCAAGACACTCTTGTGTTAAGTCTTTAGTTAAGGAAGTATTTCCTTTGGTTATTTTCTGAATTTTTCCAGGGCCAGTGTTTTTAGTGATGCACTGTTAGAGAAAAATAGAAATATTATTTGGGTAACTGGTAAGATTTTTTTTTTTTTTTACTGTAATATGATACCCAAGTTGGAGAGCAGTGGGAAACAAAAAGTTTGTGTGTTGTTTAATCAGTAAGCAAAAATCATTTACTATTTCTTTGGGTTTTTTATTATTATTGCAATTTTTAATATTTATTCCGTTTATTTAAATTAATTTTAAAAAGTTCACCCATTTCTCCCAACCCCAATCCCTGCCCCCTGCAACCACCAATCTATTCTCTGTATCTATGAACTTGGTTTTTAGATTCCACATATAAGAGAGATCATATGGTATTTGTCTTTCTCTGTCTTATTTCTCTTAGAATAATGCCCTCAAGGTCCAGCCGTATTGTCACAAATGGCAAGATTTCATTCTTTTTATGGCTGAATAATATTCCATTATATACACACGCCATAATTTCTTTACTCATTCACGTATCCATAGACATGTAAATTGTTGCCATATCTTGGCTTTTCTAAGTAATGCTGCAATGAACATGGGGTGCATATGTCTTTTCAAATTAGTGATATTTCCTCTGTATACATTTAGAACCACATTAGTGTTATAATTTTTGTTTTCAACCATCAAACATAATCCAGAAAACTCTTGAGAAAAGGAAAGCCTATTGTATTTATCTATATGTATTTGCTATATCTGTTCTTTCTGATGTTCCAAAATTCCTTTTTTTCCCTTTCTGTTTAGAGAACTTCCTTTAGCCATTCTTTTAGGTTAGGTCTGTTTGTGACAAATTCTCATTTCCTTTATTATTCCTTATTTATTCATTTTTGTCGAGAATATCTTGATTTCTTCTTCATTTCTGAAAAATATTTTCTCTGTGTATAGAATTCTGGGTTGACAGTTCTTTTCTTTCATATGAAAAATGTTGTGCCACTTTCTTCTGGCCTCCATAGTTTCTTATGAGAAATCCACTATCTCACTGTTTGTTTTTTCCCTTGTAGGTAAGGTGTCATTTCTGTCTCAAGACTTCTTTCTCTTAGTTCTCAAAAGTTTGAATATGATTTGTCTTGGCATAGATTTCTTTAGGATTATCCTGTTTAGGGCTTGCTCAGCTTCTTGAATCTGTAGGCTTATGTCTTTTGCTAAATTTGGGAAGTTTTTAACCATGTTCCTTCAGGTACTTTTTCAGTCCCACCTTATTTCTCTTCTCCTTCAAGGCCTCTAATGACATAAATGTGAGCTCTTTAGTTATATCCCACAGGTCCCTGAGGTTTTGTTCATTTTTTTTCCAGTTTATTATCTCTCCGTTGTTCAGATGGGGTAATTTGTATTGCTTTAAGTTCACTGATTATTTCTTCTGTCTTCTCCATTCTGTTGTTGAGCCTATCAAGCTTTTTGTTGCAGGTACTATAGTTTTGAGTTCTAAAATTTCTATTCTCTTCTTTATATCTTCTGTTTCCTTGCTGTGATCTCATTTGTTTCAAGCATGTTCATAATTGTTCAGGCATTTTCTTAATGTAAAATATACATATAATTTGCCATTTGAACCATTTTTAAGTGTACAGTTCAGTGATTAAGTACATTTATATCACTGTGCAACCATCCCCACCATTCATCTCCAGACCTTTTTCTTCCTTCCAAACTGAAACTCCATACTCTTTAAACAATAACTCCCTAATCACCCATCTTCCCGGCTTTTGGCAACCACCATTTTATTTTCTCTCTTTATGAATTTGACTACTCTTGGTACCCCATGTAAGTGGAATCATACAATATTTTTCCTTTTGTGTCTTGCTTATTTCCCTTAGCATAATGTCTTCAAGGCTCATCTATGTTGTAGCATGTGTCAGTATTCCATTCCTTCTTAAGGCTGAATAATGTTCCATTGTTTGTATATATTACATTTTGTTTATCCATTCATCCATCAGTGGACATTTGGGTTATTTTCACCTTTTGGCTATTGTGAATAATGCCACTGTGACCATGAATGCACAAATATCTGTTTGAGTTCCTGCTTTCAGTTATTTTGCTTATATACACAGAAGTGGAATTGCTGGATAACACAGTAATTCTATGTTTAATTTTTTGAGGAACCACTGTACTGTTTTCCACAGTGGCTGCACCATTTTACATTTCCACCAGAGGTGCACATGGGTTCCAGTTTCTACATCCTCGCTAATATTTGTGATTTTGTTTTGATAATAGCCATCCTAATGGTTGTCAGGTGGTATCTTATTGTAGTTTTGATTTGAATTCCCCTGATGATTAGTGATGTTGGGGATCTTTTCATTTGCTTATTGGCTGTTTGTATATCTTATCTTCTTTGGTGATATGTTTATTCAAGTCCTTTGCCCATTTCTTATTTGGGTTGTTTTTTGTTGTTGACTTGGAAAAGTTCTCTATATGTTCTGTGTATTAAATGCTTATTGGATATATGATTTGCATGTATTTTCCCCTATTCCAAGAGTTGCCTTTTCACTGTTGTGTCCTTTGATACACAGAAGCTTTTAATTTTGATGAAGTCCAGTTTATCTATTTCTCCTTTTGTTGCCTGTGCTTTTCATGCATATCCAAAAGATCATTACTAAACTCAATGTCATGAAGTCTTCCCCCTATGTTTTCTTTTAGAATCTTACAGTTTTAGCTCTATGTTCAGGTCTTTGATCTATTTTGAGTTATCGTTTGTATGTGATGTAAGGTAAGGGCCCAACCTCATTTTTCTCCTGTGCATATTACCAGCACCATTTGTTGAAAAGACTGTCCTTTTGTCATTGAATGGTCTTGACACCCTTGTCGAAAATTATTTGACCATATATGTAAGGGCTTATTTCTGGGCTTTCTATTCTATTCTGTTAATCTCTCTGTCTTTATATCAGCACCACACTGTTTTGATTATTGTAGCTTTGTAGTAAGTTTTGAAATTAGGAAGTGTAAGACCTCCAACTTTCTTCTTTTTCAAGATTGTTTTAGATATCTGGAGTCCCTTGAGATTCCATCTGAATTTTAAAGTGGATTTTTCTATTTCTGCTAAAAACGTTGGTTCTGGTTTCATTTTTTGTATTTTTTTAGCCTTTCCACTATGTTTATTTTATTACATTGTAATGAAACTGATTATTTTTATTATTAGTTTTACCATTATACTCTATTAGTGAATGTTTTATTTTATTTTTTTTTTTAATTTTTATTTTATATTGGAGTATAGTTGATTAACAATGTTGTGTTAGTTTCAGGGGTACAGCAGAGTGATTCAGTTAGTTATACATATACATGTATCTATTCTTTTTCAAATTTTTTTCCCATTTAGGTTTTTACAGAGTATTGAGCAGAGTTCCCTGTGCTGTACAGTAGGTCCTTGTTGGTTATCTATTTTATATATAGTTGTGTGTATATGTCAATCCCAAACTCCCAATCTATCCCGCCCCCCTCCCCCCCGGTAACCATAAGTTCATTCTCTAAGTCTGTGAGTCTGTTTCTGTTTTGTAAATAAGTTCATTTGTATCTTTTTTTTTTTTTAGATTCTGCATATAAGTGATATCATATGATATTTGTCTTTCTCTGTCTGACTTATTTCACTTAGTATGATAATCTCCAGTCCATCCATATTGCTGCAAATGGTATTATTTCATTCTTTTTAATGGCTGAGTAATATTCCACTATATATATGTACCACATCTTCTTTATCCATTCATCTGTCAGTGGACATTTAGGTTGTGCTACGTCTTGGCTATTGTAAACAGCGTGGCAGTGAACATCGGGGTGCGTGTATCCTTTCGGACCATGTTTTTCTCCAGATATATGCCCAGGACTGGGATTACTGGATCATATGGTAGCTCTATGTTTAGTTTCTTAAGGAACCTCCATACTCTTCTCCATACTGGCTATACAAATTTACATTCCTGCCAACAGTGTAGGAGGGTTCCCTTCTCTCCACACCCTCTCCACCATTTATTGTTTGTAGACTTTTTGATGATGGCCATTCTGACTGGTGTGAGGTGGAATCTCATTGCAGTTTTGATTTGCATTTCTCTAATAATTAGCGATGTTGAGCATCTTTTCATGTGCCACTTGGCCATCTGTATATCTTCTTTGGAGAAGTGTCTATTTAGGACTTTGGCCCATTTTTTGATTGGGTTGTTATTTTTTTTTTGATATTGAGCCACATGAGCTATTCGTAAATTTTGGAGACTGATCCTTTGTCAGTCGCATCGTTCGCAAATATTTTCTCCCATTCTGTGGGTTGTCTTTTCGCTTTGTTCATGGTTTCCTTTGCTGTGCAAAAGCTTTTGAGTTTAATTAGGTCCAATTTGTTTATTTTTGTTTTTATTTCCATTACTCTAGGATATGGGTTGAAAAAGATATTGCTGTGATTTATGTCAAAGAGTGTTCTGCCTATGTTTTCCTCTAAGAGTTTTATAGTATCCAGTCTTACATTTAGGTCTTTAATCCATTTTGAGTTTATTTTTGTGTATGGTGTTAAAGGATGTTCTAATTTCATTTTTTTACATGTAGCTGTCCAGTTTTCTCAGCACCATTTATTGAAGAGACTGTCTTTTCTCCAATGTATAGTGTTGCCTCCTTTGTCATAGATTAATTGACCATACATGTGTAGGTTTATTTCTGGGCTTTCTATCCTGTTCCATTGATCTATATTTCTGGTTTTGTGCCAGTACCATACTGTTTTGATGACTAGCTTTGTGGTATAGTCTGAAGTCAGGGAGCCTGATTCCTCCAGCTCCGTTTTTACTTCTCAAGATTGCTTTGGCTATTTGGGGTTTTTTTGTGTCTCCATACAGATTTTTAGATTTTTTGTTCTAGTTCTGTGAATAATGCCATTGGTAATTTGATAGGGATTGCATTGAATTTGTAGACCGCCTTGGGTAGTATCATCATTTTGACAATATTGATTCTTCCAATCCAAGAACATTATACTGTATATCTGTCCATCTGTTTGTGTCATCTTCGATTTATCTCATCGGCGTCTTATAGTTTTCAGAGTACAGGTCTTTTGCCTTCTTAGGTAAGTTTATTCCTATGTATTTTATTCTTTTTGATGAGATGGTAAATGGGACTGTTTCTTTCATTTCTCTTTCTGATCTTTTGTTGTTAATGTATAGAAATGCAACAGATTTCTGTGTATTAATTTTGTATCCCGCAGCTTTACCGAATTCACTGATGAGCTCCTTGTCTTGTTCCTGATCTTAGAGGAAATGCTTTCAGCTTTTCACCATTAAGTATGATGTTAGCTGTAGGTTTGTCATATAGGGCCTTTATTATGCCCACTTTGTAGAGAGTTTTTGTCATAAAAAAGGGTGTTGAATTTTGTCAAAAGCTTTTTTCTGCATCTATTGAGATGATCATATGGTTTTTATTCTTCTATTTTTTGATGTGGTGTATCACAGTGATTGATTTACATATATTGAAGAATCCTTGCATCCCTGGGATAAATCCCACTTGATCATGGTGTGTGATCCTTTTAATGTATTGTTGGATTTGGTTTGCTAGTGTTTTGTTGACGATTTTTGCATCTCCGTTCATCAATGATATTGGCCTATAACTTTCTTTTTTTGTGGTATCTTTGGTTTTGGTATCAGGGTGATAGTGTCCTCCTAGAATGAGTTTGGGATTGTTCCTTCCTCTGTGATTTTATTGGAATAGTTTCAGAAGGATAAGTGTTAAATCTTCTCTAAACACTTGATAGAATTTGCCTGTGAAGCCATCTGGTCCA